>NC_135022.1:10590965-11286590 GCF_051020955.1 Megalopta genalis
ACGATATTTCTGATGATTCGGTTTCAAAGGGGAGCATTCAGCTGATAAACCAAGTGCCGTTAATTTTTCAGATAAACTTTTGAATATATACATTTTTGCAGCATTTTTCATACTCGATCGAGTTATGTAAAAATTAATTTCTCAACCGTCATGTTTCCTATTAAAAAAGAATTATTCGTCTATGAAGAAATTATCGAATTGAAAAATCCGTAGACACAATTTTCTTCGGTACGGTAAAAATTTCAGCTTGAAAACATCGTTTCTGTTCGTTATTTTCATGTTAACATCAACTGACTGCGTTATCAAAGATATGTATTAACGTTCAAGAAATCGGGATACCTAGCATTTTTTTTACAAAAAATTACATTTTTTGGAAGTTTTGATATTATAACATGTGAGCTAGAATATCGAGTGAAAACTGAACAATTTTTGTTGGGAATATCTTCTTGCCGTATCATCGGAAATGTCTGAAAAATATTGTTCAACGTCTACGTCTAAAAATCTATATACAATTAAAAACCGCAAGAAACTGCGCTTGAAATTTACATGTCCCCTTCAACAACAGTCTAAGTTATCATGTAACAAAACTTCTGCATTAAAGATTTTTAAACATTCTTTTATAAGCCTTGTCAAAGGTTAAATTGTTAAATGGGCCAAAAAATGCTTTTGACACACGCAAACAATCGAAACATAATTGCACACTTAAAACAATTAGTTTCATTCTTAATTTCATAAATTCATTTGCCTTTGTAACACTGTATCTGATCAGTTATACGAGTTAATATTTATGAGTTAATATTAATTAGTTAATATTCCGGACTTCGAAGTTCCAAGATATTGTCACTAGATGGAAACAAAATTTTATTCAAATATGAGAGTTGAAAAATCGAACTTTGGCCAGAAATTGGCTCCGAACCACTGCGCTATGATTCTAACCTACTTATATTTCATTAGGCGAGACATGCTGCGCATAAATGGTACGAGATAAGGTCACGGAAAGCTCAATATTTTGCGAGATACTTCGCGCTGTTACTCATCGTGCGTGCTCACAATGCTATATAACACTGACTTATCGTATCGCTAATGTGTTCAGTAACACTCAAATATTTACAGTTTATCACAATTTTTCCGTCACTGTTCTTACACACGAAATATTCAATAAAAATGTATTCTCAATGACTTACTTTTTTACACCGTTAACAGGAGAATTGTAAGTGGTTCAAGGAACTGATTTATGGAAATGGAATGATGCAACGCGACTGAAAAAGATTTGAGATGCCGTTAAATTGTGCTAACTAAATTTCATTTTCCTGTTTAACGACTTCAGCAGAGTGGAAATCCACTTACAATATATCGCGTCTATTCTAATTTCGACCATCTTACATTCTGAAAATGGTCCTGATCGGTGAATGCACAAAGATATCTGTTCAGGAAAGATTTTCGTACGGCGAAAGATCAGTGAAATTTTTCGAAAAAAAGGGATTAGAGCACAGGATGACATCAGGCAGCATCTATTTGCATACATCTGGAAGTAGCGCGAAGGTCAGCGAGATCACGATCCAGGTAAAACTGGAAACTGTTAACGCGATTTCGAAGGACCTGCGCCACCGGATAGCACACCTCTAACTCGAAACCGCGAATTCTGACGATCTCCTCTTTATAAAATTTCTTCGGCCGTGTATCTGCTGAAATGTTCGTCCAAGATAATCGTGGTGGTAATCTTAAAACATGAAATTACGAACATTTCTTCGTTCTGCATATTGTCATATAAAATTTTCATATAAAATTTTCGTTTACACAGAAGATAATTCTCAAGAAAATGTCTAATAATTGCAACAAAATTGTGGATTGTATACATTTATAACGGAGCTGAGTAAATGAAATTCAAAACCGTGGATAGTAGCGTCACGTTAATGTTAACTTGTTAAAATCATTGAGAGAAGAAATAAATTTTCATCGAACTCATGTTTCTTATAATTGACGCAACACATTTTTATTTTGTGTGAGAGCCTGCTATCTAATTATAATTATTTGTATATCCGATGTTCTAAAATATATTCGTTAACGATAATAATAAATACACTGATAAGACTCGTTATTTGCAAAGAAAATATTAATGAAAGATTATGATAATAAAAAATATTCATAAAAATTAGAATATTTAACGCTGACGTAAAAAAGGTTCTACTATCGTTAAACTCTGAGGACATTTTTTTAAAATAATGCCTGTAGACATTTTTATTGTTCAAAGTGTCGAAGAGTATTCTAATGCTTGAAAATATTTAGTAAAAGCCCAGGAGCATCTTTCATTGTATTAATAAATCATATACGCCAACGTACAAAATTAAAGAAACGATACATATCGTTAACAATTGAGTAAAAGACATTATAACAAATATACGTCTTATTAAATTAAAAGTACATGTTATACACGCATTGTGTATGTTGCAATACTGTATTATTTAATACATACGACAAATTAAAAGAATAATAAAAATAAAAGGAAAGGAAAAAAAAATAGAAAGATAAGAGAAAAATTAAAAATTAGAAAACTATGAAAAAATAAAATTAATATTTTCGTTGACAAAATACGAATTTCTATTATTTCGTCTGTTCAACACGTTTCTTAACATTTCTTCGTAAGTGTATATTTAATATATGTACAATATTATTTTATTATAAGAAGTTACTTGTAGAATACTATTGCTATTACTATATTTTTCACGTTACATAGAAATGACTTGAAAATTAAATTAACATCATGCCAGAAGGAAGACTTTGATACAAATTCCACAAACCAATGAAGATACGCGTGGTTGCATTGTCCGAGAATCGTAGTTAATTGTCTAACGGCGGACAGCAACGACATAAAGCGAGCACCGGTCGCGTGATACATTTATTGTATGCAAACAAAGAGCAACGATTTTTCCCATTCGAGCCATTCATCAGCTATCTACTAGCTACAAGAGGCCAAGGATTATTGGAACAGTGTATACATTCATGAAAGCACGGCTGAATGCAGTCCAAGAATTTAATTCGAGTCACGCGTCACTCGCGAACAAGTAGAATTCTCGATCTTCATTCTTCGCGGACAGAGTCCATTAGAAGTGTCACCTGAATTTCATACACCGACCTGTTTCGATTTTACCGTAACCCACGATCGTCGGTGTACCGCGGATTTTATGCATTTATTTTATTTAGATTATTTATTTTATGCATTTATTATTGTATTAGAAGAATTCCATGGATACTGATACTTTCAATTGGTTGCAATTGTTAAACGGAGAAAGTTATTTTCATCTAATTTATGTTTTCACAATTCTTTTTTAATTTCTTACGATTATTAAAAGAGGATATATTTTCGTCTAATTTACATGTCTTTTATAATTACTTTCAATTTACTACGATTATCAAAAGAGGAAAGATATTTTCAACTAATTTGTGCTTTTCACGATTACTTTCAATGTATGTATTACGATTATCAAAAGAGGAAAGATATTTCCATCTAACTTATGCCCCTTACAATTATTATTTTCAATTTGCCACGATAATTAAAAGAGGAAAGATACTTTCATCTATATATGTTTCTTACGATTAACTTAAACAATTTTTATCTTGCATAAAGATTCACAGGCTAGTTGTCACGAGTTCGTATTTAAAGAACGACCGTGTAGTGTTATTTGCTTAATTAAAATCCCAATCGCTTGCACTATTTTCAACGACCTTCTAACAGCGTAAAAAATACTTTAATTTTTGCACCGTATATTTCGATCAAACTGGAAAGCATGACTAGAAGTCTGCCAAGAGTTTTCTATTAATGGTACGTTAAATATTTACTATCATTACGGTAAACACTGAAACACCGAAACATCAATAATGGAACGGATACATTCGGTTCGAGCGTAATTAAAATCACAAGTGTAGGTTCGGTTTCGAAAATGGTAAAAGTAGTTTGGTGAAAATACTTAACGACTCAGTATGACGAGATCTAATTTCTCTTTTAGATATATCCCTAGTTTCTTCTCTGTATCTTGCAGTATTTCACTTAAAATGAATATGTCATTAAGGAGCGCGCTTTATGTAACGATCGATTTAATGGTTTTGGAATTTTAGAGAATCAATTTCGTATGCCGTCTAATAAAAATGTATATAAAAGGCATACGTACGTATATTGCAATTATACGTGTATCACTTCTCACAAGCAGTTGACAGTCACTTTTTAAATATTCAATTAATTCAAATTAGTCATTAAAACCGGCTATTAAGATCAAATTAAAAGGAAATTATCGTACGTATCATGAATCTAAAAATAAAGCAAACGGAAGATATAACGAATTGAAGAACGTTGAAACCACATCCTACAGCAACTGGCATTATAATGAGCTACAGATTTTGCGCACTTAATTTTTTATAATTAATATAAAAATAATAATTAATATTATTATTGAATATTACTGAATATAATAATTATAATATACTATATATATATTAATATTTAATAATAATATTCAATAATATATATATTATTGAATATTATTATCAATATTATTAATATTATTATTATATGAATAGAGTGGCTAAGAGTATCGTACGTTAAAAAAATCGTTTCAATACGTAATATTTTCCAGAAAGAACAGGTCTCCAGTTACCAGCCTGTTACATTATGTACAAACATGTTACATGGAAATGAACGATGAATAGCGTAAGTAAAAGCCTCGAGCTTTAAAATGAGACCAAGTTTATTATTGTGCGACACGCTTTTGCGAAATTATAACAGTTGAAATATCGACGATTTATCAAACATCGGGAATATACTACTTGCAGTCTACTAAAATTGTTAATTAATTATTATTATTATTAAATAATCAATAGTTGCATTAATACAACTATTCGCATTATTATTTGAATAATTTTATGATCTTTACTCGAATAACTTATTCGAATAAAGAGTTACGCGAATAATTTGTTCGAATAAAGAATTACATCAGTAAAGAATTGTGTGAATCATTTATTCGAATAAACAATTATGTGAATCATTTATTCGAGTAAAGAATTATTCGAGTAAAGAAGTATGTGAATAATTTATTCGAATAAAGAATTAATTGATTAATGAATTATTCGAATAAATAGATATAACGATTTATAACAAATAATGAATAATCGTTATTCGAATAAAATATTCGAGTATAAAAAGAATTCATTCGGATAATTACCTCAAATAAATATTTATCAGAAACAGTTCGAACAATGCCCAACTCCGTTGCACATCAACGTTAGCGATCGTATCGGCGAATTCGCAGCTGAACGATTCTAATTCGGATGATCGAATAATCGAATTGCGACAAGAAGATATTTCCCTATTGTTGATCTTTCTCTCGGTGAAAGTATCGATCACGGTTATTCGGTCGCGTTACGCTCGATTATCCGAATGATTTTCATCTCAAGTTCCCAGGGCACTGGCGGCGCGCCGCGATCGATTTCGCGGGAAAACAAGTCACGTTCGGCCCGATCCGATCCGATCCGATCCGATTCGATTCGATCCGCGACTGACGACCTTCCATTATGGAAAACAGTAAATAGTCTGGCGGCCGGGGACAGCCAGGAATTAATTAATCACGGCGAAGTAGGCGGTTGCGAATAAACGTACCGTAATAATGGCGTTCCCGATGATTGAGGCCGACCCAGTCGGAGGCGAAGGTATGCAGAGAAAGTAGGAGCCCCCTCCGTATACGCCTATGTCCGGTCGTTGCACCGCGCGCAATACTTCTTTCTTTCGGATCCCCCGTAACATTGGCCAGTGTGAATTTCAACCAGACGTTCGATCGATTTTTTTTTAACACTCTGATGGCCGCGCGTTTCACTCGAGTCGCGCGGCACCACCTTGTAACACCTTTTCACAACGTTGAAGAACGCAGATTTTTCGTGCTTCTGTCATTAACCCATCGCACTCGAAGAATTAATTTTAATTTTAAATCCGAAACAGGGTAGATCTGCAGTTTGATGACTTTATCCTAAATGCGTTTTTATTTTTTTCGGCTTTTTCTGAATCGTTCATGCGCGACGATTTGATCGCGGATGTTTGTGCAAATTCTCGTTCTCGTGAATTCTCTTATAGAAGTCTGAGGAAGAAAAGAATTTTTTACAACGAGTAGACAATTCTTTGTGGTGAACGTAGAGTAATGATAGAATTATGTTTTATCGATATCCACGTTCGATCGCATTTTAAAAATCCGTATACGCCATAGGCGCGCAGAGATCCGCATAATCTTTCGCCACTATGAACAATTCTTTGTTCGAATCGGCGACTTTGTTATATCTAACTCCATGAAACAATACTAAACGCGATGGACGACAGGAAATTATGGCGCTGCATTCGGTGACAGTTTCGAACATTCTTCAAACATGTTCGATAAACGATGTTTCTATGCAGGTTCTACGAATCTTTCGAACAGTTAACAAAGCGAACGATATATTTGTCGTATTGAGATCTTAATTTCTGTATATTTTCATCGTGACAAGATCATGTCATACAGTCTGATCGATCGAACAACTTTCAAGGTGAGGAAACAGAACAATACCAACGAGAGATTGGCACTTTTCACGAATCTCGAACGATTTGATCATCAACCATACTTTCAGGAACTTTCAATTTTAATGTACACTTTACAAAGAATAACGAGCAATTTTTATATAATGATACTATTCTTATGTATGGTATGCTATTTTCAAGTATGGTTATCTCAACCATACTTTCAGGAACTTTCAATTTTAATGTACATTTTACAAAGAATAACGAGCAATTTTTACATAATGATACTATTCTTATGTATGGTATGCTATTTTTAAGTACGGTTATCTCAACCATACTTTCAGGAACTTTCAATTTTAATGTACATTTTACAAAGAATAACGAGCAATTTTGATATAATGATACTATTCTTATGTATGGTATGCTATTTTTAAGTATAGTTATCTCAACCATACTTTCAGGAACTTTCAATTTTAATGTACATTTTACAAAGAATAACGAGCAATTTTGATATAATGATACTATTCTTATGTATGGTATGCTATTTTTAAGTATGGTTATCTCAACCATACTTTCAGGAACTTTCAATTTTAATGTACATTTTACAAAGAATAACGAGCAATTTTGATATAATGATACTATTCTTATGTATGGTATGCTATTTTTAAGTATAGTTATCTCAACCATACTTCCAGGAACTTTCAATTTTAATGTACACTTTACAAAGAATAACGAGCAATTTTGATATAATGATACTATTCTTATGTATGGTATGCTATTTTTAAGTATAGTTATCTCAACCATACTTTCAGGAACTTTCAATTTTAATGTACACTTTACAAAGAATAACGAGCAATTTTGATATAATGATACTATTCTTATGCAAAATAAATGATGTCACACGCCCGGAACGTACTACAAGATGGCTATGAATAATCGAATCTTACTTTCGAAACGAGATTTTATAATCACTGTTCGTAGATCACGAAGTACATCGCAAATATTGATGCAACTACGCGAAGTACATCTCAAATATTGATTTAACCGTTACCTTGAAAAATGATGCCGTTATTAAATTAAACGCGAATCTAAACTATCAAGTTTTAAACCACAAATTGCAGTAAATTAATTTTTTAGAATGTTATGTAATAGGTTTTTAATTATAATTTGTGCAACAGTTTTTCTAGGATTAAAAACTGCTTTTAATTCTACTCGATGCACCACCGGTCTTCCTAGGATTAAAAATCACTTTTAATAGTTAACACAAAAATAAGAGGATACTTGATACTAGCCACTATAAAGTAATTGATTATACCTGAACGGTGAGAGCTTCCATGTTTTCATAAGTAAACTACTTATATTTTATACTACTTATATTATTATTAATATTATTTTAATTATTATATATATTATTATTATTATATTATTATTTTACACTACTTATATTTTATTACATTAGTAAACTACTAAAAAATTGTCTTCTGAAACACTTATAAACTAGCACGCGGCTTTTACGCAATTATAGCGAAAATGTGTAGCTGAAATATCAAATTGTGAAGATGTATGAAGAATTTAATAATATTGTTACACTGTTTTCGAGTTATCAAACTTGTTAAAAAAAACAATTTATTTTTATTTAATTTATATTTCTTACAACCAGGCTACTTGTAACAATCTTCTAGAAAATAATTTGTTTCAAAGCTAATCAAAAAGATCTCGTGATCGGTTTCAGAGTTGAATAACGTAATTGGACTTAAAAAATCTTGCGATTCCGATAAAAGAAATTCTTCGTTCAGGCGTGGTTGTTAAACAATAGCATATTACCCTAGATTCGAGGGAAACCAATCTTAAGAACTGTAAATAATAAAATTGTGATTTTAAAGTTACACAGAATTCAGTAAATTATTATCGAGCCAATATTATTATCGGAGTCCGGATCTTATTTATTTATCATAAAAATAAATTAATAACCGGTTTCATGTTTCTTATTTTATAATTATTAAAATCATAACGTTGCTTCCATTGAAAATTCTTGAGTATATTTCTTTGTTCAGACGTGGTATTAAAAAAAAGACTGTGACAAATTTAACACGTTGAATGCCACGGGGGTCACCGGTGACCGGCGCTTAACTTGACGGTGACGCCATGGGTGCCACCGGTGACCGGCGCGCCCAAATTGATAGGAATATATATAATTTAAAACAAATGTCGATATCTAAAATTTTGTATTATTACCATCGTCGATTCGAACAGTGGCCCCTGTCGCAATTAATATGTCAAACATTATACGTATCGCATAAAAGAAAATTCATCGTGGCGCCAGGGAGAATTTCTGTAAAATCGGCGTGGCATTCAACGTGTTAAACAAACTCAATCTCATAATTTTTACAAAGGAACTTGTCGCTCTCGGTAGGTTCAGCGTTAACACGTTCCGTGCCGAGCTTTTTTTACTCGAATCTTCACACTTTGATATTTTACTAAAACTTGATGTATTACGTGCAATTATTAATTCTCGTACGCATAACAACGTAACAAAAACTTATCAACGCCCATTCTCGCGGTGGAAATTGATTCTTCGGTTCTAAATTTCTTGTAAACAATTTGTTCAGTTCACTAAGTAAACATGCAAGCGTGTACCATCGATGGTACACGTGGCACGGAACGTGTTAATATGTCAAACATTATACGTATCGCATAAAAAAAAATTCATCGTGGCGCCAGGGAGAATTTCTGTAAAATCGGCGTGGCATTCAACGTGTTAAACAAACTCGATCTCATAATTTTTACGAGGTAACCTGTCGCTCTCGGTAGGTTCAGCGTTAAGAAAAATCAAAGTTTTCGAATGATCGATGCTTCACCTTGTCAGCGTCCCCTTGTCAGCGTCCCCAACGAGCGAACGGCAGTACCATACGGCGTGTCCGATTATTTATAGTTTTCGCGGGTCTTTTTCCAGCGCGACCTTAGCCGTCACCGGCTGAATCGGAACCGCGATTGGGCTAGTTAGACGTTAACCTTGCTCCCGCGGCGACCACCAGCAAGAAGTATTGCGCACTTCCGGTTGGTCATTCTCGCATCCTCCGCCCCACGACTGAAAATACAGCGGCACGCACGTTCGCCCGCGATACCGTCTTTAATTGCTGTTTGTCAGCAGATAATTGCGGCCGTTTCGAAAATTTAATGATCGCAATTTGTACGGAAATTAGCATAATCACGCTGTGTGAACGTGTAAACGAACCTATCCAGTTTTCAAATAATGATTATCGTAAAGCGATCAGACTTTATAGAACAACTAGATTTGAATCCGCGCAATTAGCAGAGATAAAAACTCGGCTATACTGTTTCCTTATTGAAATGATCAACGCGTATGACTAACTTAATCAAAACGATCACGAAATAGAGTTTCGTTATTTCACGCCTGCTTGGCGTGGTTATTGCGGAAAATTTCAATGCTGAAGGTTTAATTAGAACAAGTGGAAGTGTGTGCTTAGAAAGAAACGGGGAAATCAGAACGGTATAGGCAGTTTAGTATTACTTATTAACGGACTGCGCGAATTTTATGCATTTATAGGAGAAATGTAAAAATGAAATACAAAATCTTGATGGCACTAGAGAAATTGAGAACGTCGATACGCGCGTGCTGTTCCCGACTCGTTAACTGTTTCCAGTCAAGTGGCAACTCTAAGACGTCGTCAACAATTTTTAGATCAAAATAATCTTTTAGTTTCAAAATAATTAAGTAAATAAATAATTTTTAGTTTCAAAATAATTTTAACATTATCAAATTTGTTTATATTTTCAAGGCAAGAAACTGTTAAGAGAGTGTAACTGTTGCATGAGTTATAGAATTCAATTTCATATGTATAAAATGCGCTAGGAAATGGAAAATAGGTCAGAAAAGCTATTAGGTCTACCGGGAAGTTCTGTCCGTTTTCGAATTGAAATATAACACAATTTTCATACATTTAATAATATTTATTGTAGAATATACTTTCCATCGTTACTTATGACTTCTTGCCAGCGCGATGGCAACTTGTAAATGCCATGTTTAAAAAATGATTTATTTTTAGAGGCGAAGAACTCAATTAGTGCTTGGCTGACATCAGCTTCAGTTTTGAATTTTTTTCCTGTAAAATGTTTTGCAAAGAGAGAAACAAGCGATAATCGGAGGGTGCTAGGTCTGGGGAGTACGGTGGATGCGACAGAATTTCCCAGCCTAGCTCTGCGATTTTCTGACGAGTCGCCGAAGCAGCATGTGGTCTGGCATTATCATCGGTAGCCATGTTTTCACGCTCGCGTCTCGCTTAATAATGACACGAGACATCTTTGTTTCAGTTTATTTGGGAGAGTACATGCGTGTAAATGCAATGATAAATAGAGGTAGTCATATATGCCTCGAATCAACATGTGCATATGGATTGAAACTTGAAGTGACACCATCGGACAGAACTTTCCGGTAGACCTAATATTTTGGATTTCGAGTTAAAATGGATCCGACTGCAAAGAGTTAAAATGACAAAAAGAGAAAAGACATTTTTATTTCGTCTTCTTCATCTTCATTTTCTTCTTCTTCTTCTCGAAGTACAGAGAATCGCATCAACAGCTGGGTCATTAATGACTGGATTCGGTAAAAATTGTTTATATCATAGCGATTAGCTTCCTGCCAATGAAACACTTAATGGTCATTTCTGTTTCTAACAATTGGCATAGAACATTTTTATTTTGCATGAATATACACAGTCTACTTATTAATATCGAACCAAATTATTATGCTTTTTTTCGTTTATTTATACACGATAACTGAACGACGAAGCCATATTCAAACAACATGTCGTTATTATTGAACATAATTACATTAATTTCTCTAAGAGCTACGATCGTTAAGCTCGCTTTCCAAAGCGACTGTATCTAACCACGTGCCACGGCAAGAACTACTCCTTCACCGTACGTAATTAAAATCTTTAGGAAGCGTCAGCCGACTCGAAACCACTCCGAACCGTGTCTTTCGTTAATTATCAAACTTCTTTTTCCGGAATGTGATTACGACGCGAGTTCACTTTCGTTCGTTTGGAATCGTCGTCTACCGATAGTTATCTCGACAGGGGAAACGACGTAAACAGCTTTTCGAGATTCTCGAGTTCTCTGCATATACGTATACAGGGTGTCCCAAAATTATGGCATTTCCGGGAAACGAGTAATTTTTTTGATGTAATTTGAAGTAATTTTTTTCCTCAGCGAAAATGCAATCCGCGGCTTTGTTTACGAGTTATTAACGAAAAAAACACTGGCGCGTAACGGCCCAGCCAATGAGCGCACAAAGCCCAGCGCCGTCTCATACCAGCCGATCTCGTTTCTCATTGGTCACTGTTTTTCGCTAATAACTCGTAAGCGAAGCCGCAAATTGCATTTTTGCTGAGGAAAAAGTTTCTTCGAACGATCTGACTTTTCCGGATTGCGAGACATTTTTGGGACACCATATACTAAAGAGAGTGTGACAGGCACACAGGCAAGATTACTACAACGTATGTTCGTGGTATAAAATCGTGGATTAGCATTAAAATTGCAGACATATTTGCGTTGCAGTAGCGGAACTTTTTACAATTTCGATAACAGTGTTTTCCAGTTGTTGACAAAACAGCTCTTGTTCCGAGAATGATGTACTAATGAATGGAAATGTAGGCTACGCTTGAGAAACTAAAAATAGACATAGTTATCAAATGCACACGAATTGTAGTACTAATTTTGTAGAAACTGTTTGTCGTTCGTATTGTATACCGAATGCGTACCGAGCCGTTCAGGTTGGCATTGCGAGTAATCGTATTTTCTGTCGT
Source organism: Megalopta genalis (assembly GCF_051020955.1). Lineage (NCBI taxonomy): Eukaryota > Metazoa > Arthropoda > Insecta > Hymenoptera > Halictidae > Megalopta > Megalopta genalis. Next base: position 10,603,323 of record NC_135022.1, read on the forward strand.
TGTAAAATAATTACCTTGCCGACCCTTCATGCAAGAAATCGAAATTGTCGAAGTTAACTGTAAGAAGCAGAAATTAAGTGAAAATGTATTTCATCCGTTAACACGTTCCGTGCCGAGCTGTTTTTACTCGAATCTTCACACTTTGATATTTTACTAAAACTTGATGTATTACGTGCAATTATTAATTCTCGTACGCATAACAACGTAACAAAAACTTATCAACGCCCATTCTTGCGGTGGAAATTGATTCTTCGGTTCTAAATTTCTTGTAAACAATTTGTTCAGTTCACTAAGTAAACATGCAAGCGTGTACCATGGATGGTACACGTGGCACAGAACGTGTTAATAAATCGAATAAGTCGAGAATACCAGAATGTCATCGAGAATTCTTTTAATATTTTTACGGTTTTATGTTCAATCTCTTAATTTTTATCGAAATCCACAGTTTGTCAATTAAATGTAGTACTAATAATTAAAAATGCGGTACTATAAGTAGGACGAAATCGATATCAAAAAGTTTTAAAAATTGTAAGACTGTTGAAAGGACGTTAACTTCATTGTCACTTTCATTGTCGGTTGTATCATAAACGGGGGAAATATACCAAATGATTCGCACAACGTTTAATGGGAGCAATATTTAGTAGGAAGTTTCATTACAGTATCAAAATACTGTTACTTACGGCACGATACCGCTTTTATAACTGGGTTGAAACGACTAAATACCGGTTTCGAAATAAGTTATCAGACCTTTTAGCAATGGAAGCGAGCAATCGTTGATGTTTTATTTTCGTCTGCTATGTTTCCCGGTATAATTCGTTGAGTAATCGACGATTAATACTTAATTTCGAAACGTTATTGACGTTTAATGGCTTATAAAATATTCAAGATCCTCCATTAAAGCTGAAACGGGGGCAAGGTTGCAATTTCTTTGAATAGTTTCGTAAAAGAGACACGGGACACATTTGTGTGCAAACCAAGCGCGACGATAGCGCAGTTAGTAACACCGGTAATTAACTGCGAACTGTTTGTATTCTACGTCAGAGTCTCTGGATGTTTTTTCTGTCAACAGAGATCGAACTGTGCAATTATCTTCTCTTAAGGTGTCCGAAGAAGAAAACGGTAGACTTTTTCTCGTGTAACGCGCACATTCTAAAGCGTCATGTTTGAAATGATCATTGCTATGATAAATTTTATTTTCTATATTCTATGAAATAGGACAGTATTTCAAAAATAAACGTCGCGAAGAATCGAAACTGGAATCAGCCAGAATAGTTATATGCATAACGGCTACAACGTTTTCTCGGTTCTCGCAACTGTTTCAATTTATTGGGTTGGCAACTAAGTAATTACCGATTTCAGTTATAGATGTCTCTATAACTCCCATTTTTATGATATCCATAAATGTTATATTATAAAATTATTATTATTATTATTACGTTATTTTTTATTATCCGTGAATGTTAGCAACTGGACAAATTGAATGCAGCGGTCAAGGAAAAGCGAACAGAATTGGTCGATCGTGAAGGTGTCATTTTCCAGCAGGACAATGCTAGGCCGCACGCGTCTTTGTCCACTCGGCAAAAATTCATGGATATTGCTTGGGAATTGATGTTACACCCACCAAATAGCCCTGATCTCGCGCCATCGGATTACCACTTATTTCGATCTCTGGACAACTCCCTTCGTGGTAAAACTTTTAACGACGATGACGCTGTAAAATCTCACTACACTCAGTTTTTGGCCGAAAAGGATCAGCCTTTCTACGAGCGTGGAATTTTCAAGTTGTCGGAGAGATGGCAAAAGGTCGTCGAACAAAATGGAAAATACATTACAGATTAAACTTCGTTCCAAGTAAAAAAAAATTTTTTACTTCATTGAACAAATCGGCAATTACTTAGTTGCCAACCCAATAGAACCGATATCGAATTGAAACCAATTGAAACAGTTATTTTCGAAACGGTTTCACCCCCTGCCGATTTCTCCCAGACAATTGCCCTGAAATCGCAGGATATCGTGGCAACGAAAAACGAGACTCGCGGTACACGCTTTCACGCGGCGCGGCGCGGCGTCGGCGTCGGCCGAGCAGCAGGAAAAGCGAGCCGCGACCGCTAGGATCGGTTTGAAAAGTGAATGTCATCAATTAGGATCCAGGCGCGTTCCGTTTCGTTTCGTTTGGTTGCGTTGCGTTGCAGCCGCGACACGGCACGATAGCGCGCAAGGAACTTAATGACCGGTGCCGGTCGGCATGGCAGCGCGTCGCGAGACACAAAGAAGATCAGATAAACCAATTCACGTACCCTTGGCCCATCCAGTGAGAACGTTCCCAAGATAAGCGACCTTATAGCAGGGGTCGTACTCGGTGATGGAGGCGTTACCCCTGTGCCTCCTCCACAGTCTGCCGAGGCCTTTCTTCAAGGACCTGAGTGTCCTCTGGCCGAACTCTTTACCGGCGGTGGCGTTCTGCGTCCCGGCGCCGGTACCGTTCTGCTCGTCGACAGCGTCCACGGCCTCGTCGGCCATCGTCTTCATGGTTCTGCACGCGCAGCAGCCTGTCCGATAACGGCCGGCCGGCACGAAAATCGAAACGGCTCGACGTCCTCCTTCGACCCGCCTCAACAGTCCCGTTCTCCACGGAGCGACCGGCGAAAAACCATGGGACCACCGGGACCACTACATCGCGCGACTTCCGGTGGCACTTGGCAGTGGCGGGGACCACTGGGACCACGATCGCCGCAGATACTGTTCCGACACACACACGCACACACACCGGCTCCTCTCCGACCTTTTCGGCTCGTCCCGGCCGCGGCAGCGAATCAACGGAGTTATCCAGCCAGGTGGATGAGCTCTATCGAGGTCACGACCGCCGCCGCCGCCGCTGCTGATCGAGAGAGGTTGTGAAACTCGAATAAATCTCTCCCGGTGCCCCGTGTTCCCTCTGCACGACGACCACTCTTCTTCTTCTTCTTCTTCTTCTTCTTCTTCTTCTTCTTCTTCTTCTTCTTCTTCTTCTTCTTCTTCTTCTTCTTCTTCTTCGTCTGCTTCGCCTTCTTCGCCTTTACCTTCTTCTTCTTCTTCTTCTCCACACCTCAAGGCCGGGCTCTTGTTATTCTCACGTACGAGGAAAGGTCGGCGGAGCTTCTTCTCATGGAAAGCTGGAGATACCTTCCGGGACCACCACCCGTCGCTTCTTGCTGCTGCGAACGACGGTTCCTCGGTTCCTGGAACGAAAACGATCGAACAGATTAGACCAGCCAAGGATCGCCATTGTGCGCATGTAAACACAAGCAGGTGCGCGTTAATTAAACCGCCGGGTAATTATCGGCCATTATTTCTGGGGACCGGTGACACGCGATGGATCACGCTCGCCTTCCAGACTGACGTCGATTATCCGTTACCAATGTAGAATTGCAGCAATTCGGTCGCTCGGAACGTCCGCGTTCCGTTGGCAAATCTTCCTTTTCGAGGATTATATATCGAGAGTGATTAGTAGAGGTTTCCGTTTCACGCGTGCGCACGTGTCATAAGCAAATCCGAATCTAAATCCGTGTGATATTAAATGCATCGATACGCGTACATACATTTTAAGACACGTGGATATAATACTGAGTAGCGAAACGTGATGAATAAGCGACAACAATCCGATCGGGGGGGAAAAAAACGGAACAAAAACGCGTCGGTTGCCACGCAATTCGAACACGTAAAGCACCTATGCACGTGTCGATCGGATCGATGTACAAAAATAGATGGGTATTTATACATTCGTGTACACGGAAAATAAAATGCATAATTACACGTGTGTATGTGTCGAGAACTTGGATATTTCATTCGCGAGATCGGTTGAAAAAATAGGTGTTTCTTGGGCGTGGGTGATGACCGGAGATGTGAAAAAGCAACTTCAGTGTATCTTTGTGAAGCAAAATATTATTAAGACATATTCCATTCTCTAAACATCGGTCGACGATTTCTCTGATATCATTGTTAGTTCGTAAAATAATATCAAATTCATTAACAATGATTTACCGAGAACGAAACAAAATTGAAAATACGCTTTTTGAGCCCAATTTTTAAAAACCGAAAAAAAGGAACTCGATGCTTAGGGAATATCTGGTTTCAGATGATCCAATATGGCGGAAATAATGACACCGTTTACGCGTACATGAAAATAGCGTTTCCAGATAGCACAAAGACGTCTTTAAAACGTCTTGAAGATGTTCGCAGTATCTGTTTAATTAATAATATTAAAAAAGAACATTTTTACTTTTGTTGTGAATTTCTTATTTCATAAAGATACGCTGAAACGAAGTGCTAAATAACAAGTCTGTAGCTTTTTCACTTTTCCGGCAATCCGGAAAGGAATTGTATACAATTTTTGAGAATTGTATACAGGACGTCCCATAATTATGTTAACACCCGGAAATGATTCCTGAGGTCATTTGAAGTAACTTTCTCCTTTAGCGAAAATGCAATCCGCGGCTTTATTTATGAATTATCAACGAAAAGCAGTGACCAATGAGAGGCGAGCTCGGCCCTGTTCTGCTCATTGGCTCGGTCGCCTCGCGCCAGCTGATCCCCCTTCTCATTGGTCACTGTTTTTCGTTGATAACTCGTAAATGTTCGTTAATAACTCGTAAACTAAAAACTTCGGTATTATGGTAGTTAACACTTTATCGACCGCTAGCCTATTTATCGGCTTTTCGATTGCCAATGTTTATCGATCGCTAGCCTATTAATCGGCTTTTCGATTGCCAATGTTTATCGATCGCTAGCCTATTAATCGGCTTTTCGATTGCCAATGCTTATCGACCGATAGCCTATTAATCGACTTTTAGCTATCGACGGTTTTCGCTTCTTTACTGTTTTGTTAGTAGCTGACCTCCTGTATGCTGACCTCCCCATATCCTTATGAATTATAATTATAATAATTATATTATTATTTATTATTATTTTTAAAGGAATAAGCACAACACAATGAATAGCGAAAATTTAGCCGGTACTGGGAGCAAATGCGCGCGCGACTAAGCCAGTCCTTACTGAGTGGCAGCCTCAACCACGACCGGACGATAAAGTGTTAATAATAATTCTGAATAGTATAGAAAATCTACACGTACTTCATGACTCGACAGAAGACTTTTTTCAGTTGGGGGCCCCTCATCCAGACCCAATATCAAGCGATGGGGAAAGATAAATTAATCATTCTTCTGCGATTACAGGTTACCAAATGTAATCATGATCACTGATTTATTCTCGTAATGATTATGATTACCATGATTACTTTTCGTAATTGCGAGGCTGTCGAGGATGGATAATTGACGGATGTGATAGGATTCAAACAAGTTTAGGAAACGTTTAACGTTCATGTGGATATTTAATTATATATGAAAGAGACATAAATGGACATAAGCGTAAATAATCGTACATAGTCGTAATAATCGTATCGCGACTAGGCGATCAATCACGACGCAAGATCGACGAAGAGTGTCACATCATCCACTCGGTCGAACGCATATTGATCGATAAAGCAAAAAAGACCAGTGAGCCTCGAACGCGTTTTGTTTTAAACCCAGACATCCTGGTAATCGATATTAGCGATACTAGAACGCCTATTTCCTCGTGACGGAACCGTTATATTTCACAATGATGCCATTCTTACGTAATCAATTACAAAAGTAATCACGTGATGGCAAGATTGCGTATTTTACTTTGTAAAACGTCGCTTATCCTTTACAACAACGAGTCAGAGTCGTCACGTAGAAACAGATACGGTCTTGTTCTATTAATTATTAAAGAAGAAGAAATGCTAATCAACGTAGCTCTGATTTAGTATTAATCTCGAATTCTTGTAGTAGTAGTTTTTCCTTGCTTTTTCACATTTTTTAGTCTGTCGAATTTCTTTTTTACGATTCTTTTCTAGTAAATATATAAATCTTGCATTCTGGAGCTCGATTAATGCATAAACGAAATTTTTTTTAAATGGATCTTTGATGTTATGCACATTGTTATTGATCGCCATTGTATTGCAGTGTTGTATAATGATCGAAGAGTCTGTAACATGCCTTTGCTGTATTGTTTTTGAACATTTTACAGAGAATGTATGTCGCATTTCGTGAGACATTTTAATAATGAAGATGCGCGGGATAAAAATTGTGGTAGCGAATGTGTTACTTTCTTTAATAGATGTACCATTCACACGGTACGAGAGAATATTCTGTTTCGTTCGAGGTTGCTGAAATCTGCAGAGCATTTGAAATAATTGATTGTTTATCTCCGTACGAGTATTCGTGGTTGGAACCTCGAAAATGCTACCATAGAGCTCGTGACTTAAGAGAGATCGTCGTGTAACGAAATCAAAAAATTAATTTTATGTACGAATGAAAAGAACAATACCTCTAAAACATATTCCCAAAATTTTATAAACGTATTCGCAAAAACAACGATATTACGTTATAATTTTATTTATTGTTTACTTATACAATTTTTAAGCAACGCAGATTCAACTTATCCCTGGATAAAATATACTTTTTCATTCAAATTTCATTTCCTATAGTTTCTTAGTTTTTTTTTGCACTTTGATGTTTGAGACAGAATATAAACTGCGGATTTGAAGCATTTATGACGAAAAATGCGTAACTGCAATTTAAAATAGTTGAAACATTAGAAGAATCGGGGAATACGGGTTTCCCGAATGGCTTTTGTTTCTTACAACAGTCGCAGAAAATTTGTAATTCGCCTGAAGGTCCGCAGTCTGTGTACGATATTCAACAAAAAAAGAATCGAGATAAAATCTTTTGGACTTATTTAAGTAACAAAAAAGAAAATCGGATGGAAAATGAATAAAAATTGCACCATGTTCATGCCGTCGAACGAAACTCGTGTGTGGGGAAAAGGCATCCAAGTTGCAACACAATTTCACAGTACAGCACGTACGGAATTATTTCACAGCGTATGTACCTTGAAAAAAGAAATGGCGATTTCTAAGAAATTTCTAGATTTTTATCGGACTCCTCCAGCCACTTCGTTTCTCGAAGTGTGGCTAAAGAACGCTCCGGTGAGAGGAAACTTCATGTTGGCGTTGCTGGAAATCGATGTGGGAGGTATTGCTTCACGACGGAGGCGCTTCGTCGTCGGAGGCGCTATTTTTAAAATTTTCTGCCCCCCCCCTCCCCCTCAAACGCAATAAATCTGCTTCAATGTTTCCCGCATAGACTTGCAACAAATCAAACGGCCGGCGTTATTGTAGGGGACACGTGCATGAAAATAAAGTCGAACTGTATACATATATGTGCATGCATCAGCATGCACACGTCAACAGCTATCGCATGGATATTCATAAACGCTTTATAAGCGTGAAACTGCCGACGATGTTCGATCATTTCGTTCGATCTAGAAGCGTCGATGACAGAGATAATCGCTCCTAATTAAAATCATTCGCTGTGATAATATCATTCCATTCGAGTGAAACATATAATTACCATGACTTGTTTCTTAACAACGAGCTAACCGAAAGTATAGTTGAACGTATGTATAAAAAAAAGTGGGTATTTTCTTTCATTCGTCACACTGTAATTGTGCATCATTACGTTTTTTACAGGCCAATTCAATATGAAAAATATAACAGATCATTGAATAATTTACAATTTTCCGGGTGGGAAAAAGACCGATGAATTTTCATAAGCGGACGCGCATATAAAGGCGCCGGCGATAATGTTCAGCAGCTTACTTTGACGCTGTGTAACGTAAATTATTTAGCAGGCGGAACACATCCTAATGATTTAAGTTAACCATTAGAGTTACTCCCTATGTTTCGAATTCTGAAAAGTGCAGTTTTATGTAAGCATATCCGTTACCTGTGTTTTAGTTTCGTTTTATATAACATATAATAATACCACTTCCGTTGCCTCGCTTCCAACAATATCGATTGCATTTTCAAGTTTTTCCTCGTGGGAACAACAACGGTATCTGTTCTTTTTTGCTGTTATCTTGCGGAGCGTTAAAGTCTTTGCGTTTAAATGATCAACGTTTAGCATGTATGCGGATCAAACGCAGAAATTATCATTTTTATTTTACTCAATCAAATAGAAATAAATCACTCCATAACACCGAACTAATAACCTCGTAATGAAAGCACTAAAATGTCAGACTGTAGAACCTATTGTATTTAAATCTCTGATATTTTAGTTGAATTTGAGCATGTAAATCGAATGCAGAAATTATCATTTTTATATTGGGCTAAATGAAGCGGACGCGAATCACTCTATAAACTGAGTTAATTATCTCAAATATTAAAGCTGACAATGTTTAAACCAAAACTAATTGTCATTGTTCCGTGCACACGAATTAACGAAATATAATCATTTATAATGTCGTTAAATACATGAAGATTCTATAAAATTGATTCAAACATTCTTGCGCCGCATCTTATTCTCAATATTAAAATAATTGAATGACACGAAAATTCGCTTCTACCGCGAAATATTTAACCAATTAGCTGTAGCGCCTCCTTTTTTAGAGCGCGCACCTACACTCGTACAGGAAAGTATTCGAACGCTTACGTTTCTAACGTTCAATTAATAAAATATATGCGTTAAACTGAAGCATTTGATATAATATGACACATATTCGAAAGAAGTGTTCAAACGAAATATTATTGAAATATGGCAATCGATAGATGCAAATGTTACTTCTAGGTTATATTATATTAGTTATATTATAAAAGTTAATATTAGTTAAATATTAGTTATATCATAAAAGTTAATATTAGTTAAATATTAGTTATATTATAAAAGTTAATATTAGTTAAATATTAGTTATATTATAAAAGTTAATATTAGTTAAATATTAGTTATATTATAAAAGTTAATATTAGTTAAATATTAGTTATATTATAAAAGTTAATATTAGTTAAATATTAGTTATATCATAAAAGTTAATATTACTTAAATATTAGTTATATTATAAAAGTTAATATTAGTTAAATATTAGTTATATTATAAAAGTTAATATTAGTTAAATATTAGTTATATTATAAAAGCAAAAGGGGGGTGGATCAACTTCCTATTAAAATCTTTAATCGTTCAATTTAAATAACTATTAATTGTTTCGTTCGAATACTTTTGTGAGCCATTTCTGGTACGTGTTTACAATAAATGTACTGTAAAAACGCTATATATTGTTGAATTATTTTCTAATTTTGCTTACGCAGCCTTAAGACCCATCCCTCGTTATACGTGTCATATTATATCAAATGCTTCGGTTTAACACATATATTTTATTAATTGAATGTCAGAAACGCGTAAGCGTTCGAATACTTTCGTGTATGAGTGTATACGTGTCGCGAGAATCGAGCGATGACGAGTATACTCGTAAAACACAAAGTGTCGCTGTTAAAATCTATCAAATAGACAGTCTTATTTTATAAAATTAACAATTTTATTACTAATGTTCAGCAAAGCAAGGAACGATTTTCTAATCTTATTTTTATAACAATGTAAACACCTTCGTGTAGGATTGGCCTGAAATTTGAGAATATGTCTTTTTGTCTTCACTAAAATTACAATTTAAACAGCCAATGGTCATTGCTTTTTACGCACGACGAGTATACTCGTCGAACGCAGCGAACTGGTTAAAAAGGCCCGTAGGAAAATGATTCAAACTACAAAACAGATAAACAGCACCAACAACATAATATCTCGTATTATAATTGCCACGTTTTAAATGAGATCTCTTAATGCATAAAATGTCAAAAAGAACGAAAATGAAACGTTCATTTATCTTTCCCTCGCTAATCTCTCCGCCGATATCTTTAAAGCACCTACCTAAAGTTTCAAACCGAAAGCCTTTCCCCTCGATACTAGCGTAAAGTTCGATTCGGCGAAAAATCAGTAAACGCCGCAACAGTCGATCACGATTACTCGTTTCCTCGTCAACGTGTGTCGATGTGTTTCGCCGAAAACCTTCAAACTTTAACGAAGACGACGTCGGTGATCGTCCAACGACAGTTCTGTCCACGAAGCGATGAAATGCTTGAGCGCAGTGCACATAGTTGTATGTAGCAAGTAGTTCCGAGAGACACTGAAGATCCTTTCCTACGCGAAGTGGTCTCTTACGTACGGCTTCGCTGTCGATATAGCACACGTGAGCGTGTAACAAGACGAAAGCATAATGTAGTTTTTCGAGCGTCCTTCTGGATTTTCCGCCGTCGTCGTCGTCGTCGTCGTCGTCGTCGTCGTCGTCGCGACAACGTTATGCCGATGGCCCGGCGTTCATTGGTGAGGGCACACGAATGATAAGTGCGTGGCGAACGTGACTTAAGCGGGACGCGTCGCTCGAACATGTTCCACGATAATAATTTCCGTTTCTGTCATGTAAATTTGAAAAAATGAACCGCGGAACACAGCGTGAAAAATTTCCACGACGAACGTTCAGCAATTCCTGCAACATTCTTCGATTTGATCGCATTTCTTGACTAATTGATTTGCGGATTTCACGGGCAAAAGTGGCGGCAAAAATGGAATTACTATGGAACACTAAAAGCAGAAGAATTTTTAGGGAAGTTCTGACATTGTTTGTTCAATTTGCTGAAACCATCGAGACAAGAAATCTTTCTGTAACTCTCTTGCTTCTTGCAAATTATTTTTCACAAAGATCCGCGGTCTTCTAATCTCCTTCATCTCATCGGTCGTTTTGTTATATATATATTTATATATATATATTTTTTCACGATTTATAGTTGCTCGCTCAATTTTGCAACGGAAAAGCAATATTTACTCTAATTTGCCGATGCTGTTTTTGGCAGAATATTCGACTGATATGAATATTTGAAGTATGTTTCTCCGTGGATATTAATTAAAATAACGTTCGTCTACAGGTTATAAATGGACTTTGTGCTAAATAAAATGTTTCTATGTAAAAAAACAGGAAGTAGATAAAAATGTGGTAGATAACAATGTCGCTGCATCAAAAGTATAACAATATTTTGAAATTCTTCCAAAGTCTTTATAGGTTATTTATTACTTATTATTATCATTATTCATTTTATCTACCCATTTTCATAGAATGAACTGAAACCTCGGTTTATGGTATTTTAAAAATTGAAAAAGATAAAAATCGTTCACGGCACGGAGAACGTGAACGACATTTTTACTCTCGCCGATCTTTGCAGCTTTCTCGAGGAGCCTCGTGTTGTTCAATTTACCGAAAATGATTGACACAGAACGTAATTTTACAGGACTTCGGGGGAAACAATGTAATCTTTGTTTTAGTCTACAATCAGCGATGCATTAAATTGTACTTTCACCGTGTCTTTATTCTAACGCGTTACGCGAGAATTACGTGTTTCGCCAGCACCTATTAAGCCGAATGCAAGCAGTTTTATGTTTGTTTTACAACGTTGCTCCATTATTGTTGCACGAAATCGCGCCGATCGAACGGCCGCCAGTAAAAATCGCAATGAAGCAGTGTTATTGCAAATACGAAAACACAATTTGTTCGTGATCTTCCGCATCGATGCAGCTTCATTCGACGCTCGCGCATAATAACACGAGAAGAACGATTTTACAATTTACACATTTACTTCTACATTTCTCTCGTGTACTTAATGAAACGCGTGTCTTTTTTCATTTCTTTCGCTCCGTCGTGATAAGTTATCCTCATAAAATCGTATGCAACATCGCGGCGCGCATTCTTTCAAAAATTTTCCACTCTTGCATCACGAAAATACCATTATTTTCGTCATTTTGCCTGATCACGATATTACACGAAAATTACTATAAGAGTATGGCAACAGACTATAAAAACGCATGCGGTATATAATATGATCATATGTAATGACGGAAGGAAGGTTGTCGTTCAAGCGTTCCTGCGAGAATAATATTTGATCGAAGAGAAAGATCGAGAATCCCACTGAAACGAACCTAATGAGAGAATTTGCGAGTTTCGGCCAAGCGTTTGATGTCAACGGATGCTTCGTTCGTGATCAATAGACCGCGGATTTTACGCATTTGTGGCAAAAATGAGTAGGCGTAATTTAAAGCGGTGAAAATATTAAAAGAAACTAAGAATGTTCGTGTATCAGTTCGAACTTATCGATTTAATATCGTTATTAACAGTTCGAAATTATCGAAGAGAGAAGAAAGCTTGACAATTTTGATCAGTCTAGCGATCACTGAGAAAAAGAGAGCGGCAACAAGAGCATGGACAGATATTGCTGAATACCATTTTAACCTTCCTCAATGCCTTTTTATCTTTCGTTGATTGAACGCATCATTTGTCTCGCAATGATATTTTTAACGATACCGCGGAAGATAAAGCTGTATAGACCGCGACGTGACGAAACGATTCGAATGATTATTTATGAACCGACAAGGTGTTCCAATCCTCGCATTTTTCTTCAACAAGTTCTCTTGGATTATAAATAAAGGTGAGCGTGCACATCGTGTTCAAAAACGTCGTTTTTCCTCTTCTGTCGCGCGAAACGATTAAACGTGTACGGAGAATCGTTCGCACGTGCCTGTTGCCTCGATATTATGCGTTCTCCTAATTGAATGAAATGGGGTAATCGTCGAAACACAAATGTCTCGCGCTAATTAATACCCGATGCACCCACTGTCGAGCCAATTGTCTCTTTCATATGCACTTTCGAGCGAAACACGTGAAAATGTCGTGCACGAATTTCGCAATAGCTTATCGAACCTCAATTTTTTATTTAAAAGTATAGCGTACAATTATGTAGAATTTTTATTTAACAGTACAATTATTATTTGAATTATGTACAATTTTTATTTGAGAATGCAGTGTACAATTTATGTACAATTATGTACAATTTTTATTTAGAAGTACAATTCGCGAACAAAGCTGGATAATATTTATAGAGAAAATATTTGAAGTACTATTTTAATTAATAGATTCTTCGCAATTCATATAAAATAGTATTATACATATAGGAGAGGAAATTTCAGTAAATAAAATATTTTACTTCGATAATCCACAGCTAATGCATGAAACAAAAAAAACTTTATTTTGATGATCTAAAACATAAAATAAAATATTTTTCGTTATAATAATATAGAGTATGAAACAGAATACTCCCCATAGTTCTTAACCTGAGAATAAATTATAAAAATAAATTATAAGATACTATTTCAAACATTATCTTAAAAATTTTTTACAACGAATAAAACATTTTATTTCTAAAAGTACATTCTTTCGAACAAATAGAATATTTTATTTTTAAAAGTACATTCTTTCGAACAAATAGAGTATTTCATTTTTAAATGTACAGTCTTTCGAACAAACAAAATATTTTATTCACCCAGCCCATCCAAATTTTTAAGATGCCAATGAACGCGCATGTTAACAAAACTCTTAATTGCATTATCATCCTACGTTCGCCAAAAGGAATTTTCTAGTTGATGTGAGAAATCTTTTCCTTCTTTAAATTTTTATACAAGAATCCACCAAAAATAAGAATTTCCGTACAGATCGGCTGTCTAATAATAAGAACTAATAGATGATTGAAAAAGATTATCAAAATTTGGCAAAAGTTTAGTAAAATTGAAATGACCAATAACTTGTTTACATAGAAAATACATTTTTATTGAATTTTATATGAATGGTTGTATAAATTTCATTTAATGATTCGATAAACATTGAGCAGTGGATGTGTTAACCGAATTGTCGCTTAGAAAATGCACTTGAAGGTTGAGTTAAAAATGAATGAACGTGAAGGACGACAGATGCTTTTAAGGCACGCGTTAATTGGGACCTTTCTCCCGATGCAAATGTTATACAACATTGATTCAGGAACACTCTCTCGAGATCCATTCCTATCCGGCGTTCACGGTTCCGAACGAGGATACAACTGGACGAGGAATTCTAAGGAAAGGAGAGCTTGTGCAACGTTTCGTACTAGACTGACCGCAAGACTTCCGTTGAAAGCCGTAATTTCCGGTAAGATAAGTTAACCGGGCAAAAAGCATGGACGATTTGTACGGTCCGGCCCGCTTCGGCCCGCTTCGGCCCGCTACGACGTGCGAGCCGGGAGCCTTGGGCTCGAAATTCAGCAAGCCGTGTATTTACCAACTTTTCCGCTTACCCTCGTTCATCCTTGTAATCGTTTCCTTTTTGCACGCCTCGTAGTTCGCGAAACCTCGACAATTTGCGGAAAACGGTCCAAATCGGTTTTAAAAGACTCCCTAACTGCTAGCCTATCGAAACCTGGCTACCCGATTAATTGCACAGTGAACAATTGAGATGTTGGCAGATCAATAGGGTTGATCCACTTTCTGGATATTTTTTTCAAATTTCATTGTCAAAACATTTGACTGACTCTTTGCTATTCCTATTTAACACTTTTCCAGCCATTGTCATGTATCTAAACATGATCTCGTGAAAATTTCAATCATAAAAATCGATTCAGGACAGTTTAAAAAAAATGTATTCTATTTATATTATTGATAACGTATATCATAATTGTACTATTAAAAAGTGTGTCATAATTGCACTATTAACACTATGACTGCCGCATCACCCATCTGTGGGTGACAGAATTGTTTAAAATTTAATTTTTACGCCAATCCATCATAATTTCTTAATTTTATTACGATCCGCAAGAAGTAAGAATCTTGAAAAAGTAATTGACGTTAGTGGTGTTACGTCAGCAATTTTAATCTAATAAAATAATTTAATTTTTTGGAAATTTTTAGTTGATTAACACCCTTAGTTATGCAGAAATTGTAATAATTACACCGAGGATTTTATACATTTATGACAGAAGTGGATTGGTGAAATTTGAAGTGATAGAAAGATTGAAAGAATTTTTGAATGTCAATATGATACTTTCAATCTGAACAAATGATTACAGAGAATAAGATATTTCGATTTGATTCCTTTCTTTTGCAATCGATGCAGTCAATTTTTATTGTGCACAAAAATTCGCAGTCTAGTGATAATAGAGATAATGATTACTCCAAAAGTATTTTTAATGTTTCGATCATTTTGCATGTCGTTAGAGCTATGTTTGTAACAGTACATCTTGTAATATTTATTTGATTTTACATTTTATGGAGAATTGTCACATTACTCCACTTTCTATTTCGTTGGCAAATGAACGTCTTTAATCAAACTTTCTCAGTTTATAAATCTTTAAATGCATAATTGTTGACCAATTTTTCTACTGCTCGATTACTTGAAAGATTCTAAAGATACATTTATCGATTTTTTTTGCAACAAAGTTTCAATTCTGATAGAAATCGCTAAAAATCAGATTAGATATATTTTTATTATTTTTATAAAGCAATGTAAAATAGCCAGTAAAAATGTTAAGCTAGTCTTGAAGCTTTAAACAATGATTATCCTCGAACAATAATTAAATGCAATATTTTTTCTTGTATTTAGCTCTTCAATTAATAATCTTGTTTCATAGGAAAAATGGATACACTTGATCTATTAAAAACTATATATATTCACTGGCAAAGGATTAATCTCTTAGTGAATGTTTAAAGCACGCAGCTAAGCAGTGTCGCTAAAAGTAAATAATACTGTCTGCAGCTTTCTCCAACGAGCTTTTGTTTGTTTTTCGTTGGAAAAGTAAAAGCGAGTTCCGTTCGCTTTCTTGCTTATCGATTATTAATCATTTTTCTTATCCTTTTGGCATTCAACTTTCGTTATCGATTTTTAATATCTAGTCGTTGTTACGATCAAATATACATATACCGTCGTTGTTTTAATATTCTTACTTAATACTTAATAAATACTTATTCGAGAATTGTGTCCGCCAATTTATCATAATTCATTTACTTTTATTTTGATTTCATCTGTTTCAAAATATTCTGAAATATTTCTTAACACAATTATCTTAGACCAAATAGCAAATTGTAATTGACGCGTACGATTCTGATGATACGAAAAAATTGTAATTTAATTATGACGAAGATATTTGTCGCAGCTGTCAAAGCAAGGGTTGCAGATTCATAGCTAAACTTTCGCACCGACTAAACTAAATCAAAATCCAATTGGACCGATATTGCAAAGTTAAAATTCATGATACCGATCACCGCTCTGAACTCTTCGAGCTCTTTAAATCCTATAAACACCTTGCAGCGAAGTTAAAATTTATCACGCTAATTACTATCTCAAACTCTCCAAGCCTTATAAACTACTTAAATCCCTTAATCCAGTCCCTCGAAACATTTCTTCTTGCGAGCGTTTGCGTGAATATAGTACGGTATACACATTAATCGTGTAAAAAATGGACGGAGAATTAAGTACCTCTCTTAAGAAACTTCTTCGGTTCTCTTCTTCTGCTATAACCATTCTACTTATGATATGATCTTCTTTTTTTGTTAATAATGGTTACACGAATTTTTTTAGCGCCTCGCAATTGCCGTTGAAGCTAAGATTGTTTCCTCCGGTCGATCGTTAAAAAATTAAATGGCTGATTAAAATCCAGTTGAAGCAGTTGATATAAGCAGCGTCCAGTTTAAATTAGTTGTCAGTAGCCGTTAGGATCGTGTTTTTATGTAGGAATTAATGCGCTGTTATCACACTCTTGAAATTGAATAAAGATCAATTTCTATGTTCTTTTAGAACAGAGAACGTTTATTTTTCAGCGTTTTTACGTTCCAGCATTGAATATTGCGTAGTAAAAAGATAAAGCAGAATAACTCACATTTGTTTCACTACTTTGTCTAAATACCTAACATCGTTGGCAGATATGCGTAAATAGAATTGTCAGGGGGCAAGTGACCTTTCGGATTCAGGAAAAATACACTGATTATACTAATAGCTGCGGATAACTGTACATATTATATGCTGTGACAACGCTTGGCGAGATGCAATTGTTAATTACAATGAATATACTTTGTTTGAAATCGCAGCTGCGTCGGCAATTGATGAAACTCTGCATTTCTAGGTTACTTAATGGTTAGAGTAACTAACTGTTAAGGTTATATTATATTATATATATATATAATATTATTATTATATATTATTATTATATAATAATAATATTATATTATATATATTATATAATAATAATATTATATTATATATATTATATAATAATTATATTATATTATATATATTATATAATAATTATATTATATTATATATATTATATAATAATTATATTATATTATATGTTATATATATTATATAATATAAAATGAAGTCGCGAAAGAAAAATAATTTGGCGAGTTTAGTGATTATACGTATAATAGATGGTAATAGATAGTAATAATAGTAATAATAATAGTTAGTTAATAATAGTAATAATAGTTAATAATAGTAATAATAATAGTTAGTTAATAATAGTAATAATAATAGTTAATTAATAATAGTGATAACAGTTAATAATAGTTAATAATAGTAATAATATTAGATAGTTATCTATTACACATATAATCACTAAATTCCTCTGTTTTTAAAACCTCCAATTATAAACGATAAAAAATTAATAAGAGAAATACAAAATACAGGAAATATTGAAAGAATTTAAGAACACTTCTTTACGGTATTTTCAATTGATTAAAACTATTCGAGAAAGAAATGCATTTTTTTTATTTAGCTCTAGTTTCGTACACTTTATGAACAAAATTTTTAGCTTGCACAAAGATCCACTGTCCAATTATAATAAATGCACGAGAAGCTACAATTGTATTATAACCTCGATCATTGCTAATTCGTCCTCCAGAGATTCATAATTAAGTCATTTTTTATAATTAATCAGCTAAATTATGTCGACACGTTCCTCCAATTGGACTAGTAAAATATGGAATAATTTGGATAGTTCCCGAATAAGTAACCTCTACTAAATAATTAAAAATTCAAAACAATTCAGTTGATCTCTGATAAAAGTCTGTCGACATGTTCTTCCACTTAACAGACTCTTGACAGAGACTATTTAAATTTTCGAGAATCGTAATTCAGTAGAAGCGATTTACTCGGATAGTGTTCAAATCCATCCGTGCATGATTAAACCGAAGCTTAAATATTTGTCTCTCCTTCTCGTGCTACGTTTAGAAATTGTTATCGCGCCAACAAATATTTGCGAGCATATCTGACTGAAGTGTTTCTTCGAACACAATCTGAATCTGTAAATAGAGTATTAAATTTTCTTGTGACTACAAAGTTCTTAGCTGATATGATTGTATGAATTATAGAAGAAGCTTAAAACATTGTTCTCTCGCGTACACCCTTTTCTAGCTTCTTGAATATTCGTGTGAATAAAAGTAACGTAATTTACAAGACTTTCGTAAGTATGTTTTAGTGATAGGTATGTTATGATATAAGTATGTTATAGGTGATAATATTGATAATATTTGATAATATATGACTTTAATTATAAATGTTAATTATATCTATACGTACATGTGTGTACATCATCCATAAGCATTTGCAGATTTTGCTTTTAATCTCGATATTATTCTTGAACGATACAATCAATATCGTTTATCAAATAATAAATGCGTTTGCCAATGTAGTATTAATACATTAACGTTGGTCGTTAATTAAAGTTAATCATCGAAAGCCGAGCGGCTGGGCTAAAGTAGGCAGGTTCGACCATCGAAGTGTTCAAGATAAATTGTCGCGAGACTGCCGTGAGTAGTGCTAGTGCTAAGAATAATTTTCAATATTTTTGCATCATTTTGTGATAAAAACTGTGTAACATATATTCTCTACTCTATGTCGACTGTAATAATGACACGTGTAATAAACATTACGTTTAACGAGAAGTCGCCATGTTATTGTTAGACCGCGGACCCTTATTCATTTAAGACATGCGCAGATATTTAAAATGCAAGACGACGTATAAACGAACAAGAACTAACAACATTTTTATTTTATTTTTACAATGAGTAATCTTTTAATTGATATCAAAGAAAACGTTCTTCTCTAATTCCAGTTTTTATTTATTTTATATATTTTTTGTCATGAAATACTAAAATGTGACATTAACCAATGACACAAAGAAGATTTATGTGATTTAAGATTAGTACGTAATATTATATACACTTCAAATGATTAAAAGGGACAGTATTTATAAGATCAATACCAGGATTACTTTATTTTGTTATATCGTTCCATTCAATGCAACCAATTGACGAATGTGACAGAGTGCACTTTTCAAAAAGCTTAAAAATAAAATCAGTAAACGTAAGAGAAACTCATTGACACTGTGCATTATTATAGTAAAAAGACTTATCTTTCGAATGTTTCAAATTAAAATGTTCTAAATATAGATTATCCTGTTCAACACGAGAGTATCCCATTCATGGCAGTTCTTAATAATATGTAGTACGTTATATTTCTTGTCGTAGTGATAGAATTTCCGACGGAACAACGAAAATTTCACACGAAATAATCCGTAGAAGTCATGAGAAAATGATACACACAACCCTGAAACGGCCTCCGCTTTTCGTCGAAATAATCCGACGGTGAATCCGTTCTTCCGTTGCATTACAATAACGCCCGGCTGACCTCCAATTTTGCGTTTTCCGTGAAACGCGAGACGCGTACTCCTAAAATTCAGGTGACCTCGAACGTGCTTCGGATCGGCAAACGGCACTCGCCGTGGTGAGAAATGTGTCAGAAGGAAACAACGCTAACCAAATGCCCGCGTTCGGGGCCAGTTTCTCGTTTTTAGCTGTGAGAATATGAAAAGATGGCAATCCGAGCTCGCGGGAACTTAGTTCTGTGTCAAGCGATCCTCGCGATGCGCCGCGGCAGAAAGCGAGGAAACTTATCGGAGACAAGTTTATGGGACTGGCTCGTAGCTTCGTTGACCTCTTTGAATCGTATTAACGCGTGAACAGCGCTTCCTAACACTTCGTGCTCGTTGCGTCGCCTTAGAAGCTCGTCGAGAGGTTAAAATAATTGCCGGACTTTTCAACCACTTGTCGATCCCTGCTAAAGATCGTGCACTTTGTTCCCGATTTGCCGTTTAAATTACCATCCACGATCCAAGGAAAATTTATTTTTTTTTTTATACGATTTTTCCACTGAAAGCAATCTAATTAACTATCCAATATTAATCGCGACTAATGCATATTGTTTCATAACAATGATTTAACGTATTTAATCTTCGTTGAGTACAGGGTGTGTCGTTCCACTCCTTCACCTTAATTATCATTGTAGACTACATGCTGTATAAAAAAATATTTCGAACGAAAGTTGTTTGTTGCCATACACGGCAACATATAATTTTTTACTGTTTTCCTTTCTTATCAAAATACGAAGATCACTTGACGAAATATGAAACACTTGCGCATGTATCACTCGCATTGCTTAATCTCGCCTACATGTTTGCATCGATTGTAATGGACAAGGTTTTCAACATTTCTTCCATTAAAAATCAACTAAAGAATATCTCGATAAACATTAATTTCTGAAACCTTACATCTTAATAATTTTATATTATTATATTATATTATATTATATTATATTATATTATATTATATTATATTATATTATATTATATTATATTATATTATATTATATTATATTATATTATATTATATTATATTATATTATATTATATTATATTATATTATATTATATTATATTATATTATATTATATTATATCATATTATATTATTATATTATTATATTATTATATTAATCTTAATAATTAAATAGACTTTCAAAGGGCATGACTAAATGTTGCACGCTACATTGCTAAATAATTGCTAAATTCGATGTACCAATCCCTTCCAAAATAATAGCAAATATTTTGGAAAGCTATAATATTTTTTAATAGCTAGCAAAGATTTTGGAAAGCTTACGAACGACAAAGTTCAATTACAACACAGTTCCCTCTTATTTTCCATTCGTCGAATTCATTAGCGTCGAAAACAAAAACTGCAATTGCTGTCTGTAAGGGCGTGACGTTTCATGAACTTCCTTGTTACTTGCGATGAACCTAATTACATCAT
The DNA here is from genome assembly GCF_051020955.1 of Megalopta genalis. Taxonomy (NCBI): domain Eukaryota; kingdom Metazoa; phylum Arthropoda; class Insecta; order Hymenoptera; family Halictidae; genus Megalopta; species Megalopta genalis. The sequence continues at coordinate 10,624,251 of NC_135022.1, forward strand.
CGTATGCACTTTACACGGAATAGAATAGAATGGAAGCAGAAGCGAGAGAGAAGTTTTGTCAGCGTTGTTTTTGTTAATCCCATGCTCCTTGCCCAATTACTACAATCAGTTTGACTCTTGAGCCTTGTCTACCTTCGTCAGACAAATAAAAATTTCTTTATAAAACTCATCGGAATTGATTACAATTTCGCTGTCCGCCAATTATTCGCAGCTGCGAAATGTTTGTTACAATATGTTTTACAACATTGTCGGGGTGTACGTAACACCGTCCGCCTGATTTGTTTATTCTCCGGCGAGACTTCTTTGGCGAGAGTTTTTCTCGCCGAGGCGGTTGGAAAACGCGCGCATACCACTCTCATTACCAACATGGAAGTAACTGCATTCCTCGCGGAAATCATTTACAGAGATCTCGTTAATAGTGAAAGGATTAAAGCTGACTTAATGGACAAGCTGTAGTAACGATCAAAAAATGAATTACTTCTGGCGCGAACTTTCTCCTTAAGGCTCGCTTGATAATACAAATTTCACGCGTCCCGACAGTATCCTCGATTCCGAGTCGCGCACGTTGCTCGTAAACGGATGGTTTTTCGTCGAGTTAATAAAGACGCGGATTTATATGCAGTCGTCATTTGGACGTTCGAGTGTTCATTAAACGGACGGAGAATGTTAATTCCAAGATACTGGCCTTCAAAATTATGAGGACGACGCGCGCTTCGAGTGCTGCTCGAAATGTTTCAGATTGAAGCTGCCAGCTGTGCCTTTCTTGGAGATACGTATAAGCCTCCGTTTATTATTTACTCGCTGAATTGGTACAGTGACTCGCATTATAATATTCGGACACCATATTGTTAGAAGAATTATTGCTCCTTTTTATCGTTTAAGATAGTATTATTGAATCAATTGTTTTCTCATATAATAAAGCACTTCTTAAAGTAAGTAGAAACATAAATTTTGTTCATTTATTCCACATGGTATTTTGTATAATAAGCGATAAACAAGATCGTGACAAAATTCTACGTCGCAAAAATATTCGGACAGTGAATGAATTACATTAATTTTATATAAAATGAAGATCTTTTTAATCGTGTTATCATAATATTAATATTTTGTCGGTTGACCATTTTGTTTTATTACTTCATGTAATCGCTTGGGCATGTTACAGATGACTTTATTTAAATAATCCGGCGAAATCCGTTTCCATTCGTCTAACAAACGTTGTTTTATCTTTGTTGTTGTCTTTGCAGGTGTTGTACAAATTTTGCGGTCCAATCGATCCCATAAATTTTCAATTGGATTTAAATCAGGCGATCGAGGAGGAGGATGCAGTACTTTTGGACAATTGTTTAATAAATATTCCTGTAGAATTCTGGCCTTGTGTTTAGGATCACTGTCCTGATAAAACTTATTATTATTTACTCGCCGAGTTGATACCTCGATTTAAATCACTGCATTATTACTTTGATTTATTTTATATTATTACACTACTATTATTATTTTATATCAATACGTTTTCATTTTTATTATTATTTACTCGCCGAGTTGATACCTCGATTTAAATCATTGTATTATTATTTTGGTTTATTTTATATTATTACATCGTTTTCAGTCAATGTATCATTATTTTGTCTTATTTTATATTATCATATAATTATTATTTTATATATTATTACGTTTTTATTACTTGTATCGTAACATAAAAATTCTCTGTCTTACAATTAACTACAAAATACAGAGTTAACTAATACATAGTTGGTAACTGCACATTTTGTTCTTCCTTCAATAATTTGAACAAGTTAAAATATAGTATATCAATATTCTTTAACACCCCCCCCCCAAATTTTGTTCTTATTATTAATCATTACATTGGTATTCTTATTTTATATTATTACATTATTTAGAACATTTTCTGGTGCTTTCTACAGTAAAACAAAAATGTTATTAATTTCGTATCGTCAGTGAACTATATACACTCGATATAACTATCTGGAAAATAATAACTGCAACTATGAAAGAAAATATCTAAACAGTAGGAACAAAAATTTCATTGAGTTTTATTACAGAGTTACTAATTCTTTGTTCGATTTTAATCGAATAAAGCAACAGAACATGCTGATACATGGTAACTACATTCTCGTTCGCGTAATTTTAATGGACGTTTAGAATTATGCTTACACACGTTCATGTTACATGTTCTCTTATGAATCTAAAGAAATAGGGGACGCGAATCACACACACACACACAGAGAAAAAGCGAATGCTAACCAGCAAATCAGAGGTTTGTGTATTCCCCGTAACAATAATTCATTAAAATTCGAATAATGAACGCAGAAATATTGAGGATGCGACACGAGATTGGTAGCAGTATCATAACTCAAGTAATAATACATAAAAGAATTCTACAATTAACCGGGCACCGAGGAAAGGAACAAAGCATTTCCCAGACTGTTTCTCCCGAGGGATCGTTTAACACTTTTTCTCGCGGCACGACAAGAACTTTCCTCGGTCTTTGATTAGTCTAGCCACACTCTGACAAAGTCTCACGATGCTCGCGCAACAAGAGAGCGTGACCGAGCACAATGACTCGGGGCGCTTCTTAACAAACAGAGAATTTTTTCACGGAATTTTGATTTCTTCATCTAAACGATAGAATTTCATATATTCTTCTATTGTACTTATAAATTTAGACCGTGAACTTTCCTTAATTAACAAAAGTCAGATAATTGATCGTTCTTTCTCAATAGTATCAAGTGACTTGTTAACGAAATATAAATATAATGTCTTTGTTACTTCGTCGATTGGAGAAAACGATGGTACAGAGCTGTGTGTAGACGACATAGACAATAATTATATAGATAATAACAAAGATAATTGTACAGTTTTGTTTAAACCAAATATTAAAGTGGCGTGTGCATTCGTAGCTTGTTACTTTCGAGGTAAAATCAAATTCTTTTCTATTTTACTTATTTATTTATTCATTTATCTGTTAACGCTTTAAACCTGAGCTTCTCCAAAATAGTTCTCTTAATTTATCCTAATGAAAAAGCGCATCTCTTTAATTGAATATATATTCTGGAAAACCTATTATTTATACAGATTTGCTCAAAAGTCTCGAGTATTTTACAATTTCTAAAAGAAAAGTATATCTTCCGTACGTGAAAACTTCATAAAGACATATTTCTACTGTAACAATAATAATTTAGAACATTTCTAATCACGACTAAAATTAGAAATGATAATTACGGTGCATTTGCTCGTTAGAAAAATAATTAAATTACGTTGAAGATCGAACTATATTTCTGCATTCCATTTCTTGTAAAATAAAAACGTACAAAACGCACATGTTATTGTATGTATACGGAGTATATGCTTTTAAAAACAAAAGCGTAAAGTTAGTTCGCAGTTTCATGAAATTGATGAAAATTTGACCAACGGAGGGAGCCAAAAATTGTTCGAACGACGGGTGTACACGGAGGCGCATTCGTCGGTTCGTTATGTCGCGCGAAAATGGCTGGCCAGCTCGAGTACCAAGAGAAGAAGATGAAAGAAACGGGAAAAGCGTGTATACGCGGAGAAAAAAGTCGCGGCGAGATTCGGCCGCGGCTAATTATCCCGTTTGGTTGGAAAAGAGATAGAAAACGCGGAAAGAAAGGAAGATGAGACAAAGGGAAATGGAGCGTAGCCCTGCGCCCGGAACCTCCCACGATTGTATGCTAAAACGGCAGTTGCGAGAGCAGCCAGACTGAAAATTCGCATCTCTGTTCGCTGATGAAAACTCGACCGCTCGATTGCGTCATTTCAGATTTATCAAAATGAAGAGTCGGACGCCCCCATCCCCCTGGAGAAAGATTTCTTCGAGGAAGAGGAACGTAGAACGTTCCGAGCACAGTTCATTTATTGCTCAGAGTACACTTGAAACAATCGAGGCTAATATGTCGCGGAAATTACGTTATTAAAATTATGTGGTGCAATATCATTCAGAGACTTCTCTAAGTACAATATGTAAATAGATCTGGGATTTAGATTTTCATTTACAGTTGGTAAAGGAAGGATTCGTTTTGAAAGGTGCTCAAATACTTTTGTGACTACGTTCATGTTAATACGTTTTTATTACGAAATTCTTTATTGCTAAGTCTCCGCTACTAAATTATTGTTATTAGCTTCTTATTATTTCAGTCTTATTGCCAATTTCTAATTTATTACTGCTTATTATTATTACTGCTTATTACTGCTTCAAATTCTGTGATTGTAATATCTAGTTACTTTGTCATATATATTCTAGCTATTAAATTATTATTACTAACTTTAAGTCACTTTAGTAAATTCTTGTAACTAATTTCTAGTTACTTAATTTTACCACTCTATTACTAAATTCTTGTTACTAAATCCTTGTTACTAAATACTATCATTAATGTCTCATTACTGCATTCTTGTTACCAAATTTTTGTTATTAAACTTTTCTTACTATGTTACTAAGTTCTTATTACTGAATTCTTGTTATTAAATTCTTGCTGCAACGTTCTTGTTACTAAATTCTTATTACTAAATTCTTGTTACTAAAGAGCATGTACCGAAAACGATAAAGTGTTGGATAAATATTTCTTGTTATTTAATAATATATTACAGACCGTACTTCGGGAGGTGTAATTTTGTGACTCACGTGTACCGAAAACGATAGAATGACAATTACATTTGCTCGTTATAGTGATACCAATAATTGTTGTTTCGTACTTTATCTGTCGATAAACGACATACCACTTGACTTATAAAATTTGCGTAGAAAACGCTGCACGTGACATTAATATCTATGTTTTTCTGAACAAGAATATCTAAATTACTTTGTTCAATCGTTTGAGAATGCAACACGTGTTTACCAATTTCATAAACATACTTTGAGCTCGATTCTCATTTATGTTTACGGAATACCGAAATTTTATATTTTTTGAAGCCATATTTCCATTCCTCTCAGGTTTTCTTTTTATTATCGAGCTGTTCGATTGTTATCTTCTCAATCGAGAAATAGAATTTTTAAGAATGCATGCTAAATAAATAAAATATTTTTATTCAGCATTGATTTCTTCTCCAAAGTTTGACACGTTTTCGATAATCAAAGATAGAATTTTTTATTTATATTACGTTTGCCGAAGCAATTATCTGTTCGAACCATTGTACAATGTAAAATTTGTTTATCATTGTGTACATGTAATTGCACACGTGAAAACATTTTTCGTTATCAACAGTTTTAGTATTAAAATGACGAACAACTCTGCAATGGCCTCTTCCTATATATGTGTGTAGAATCATTTAACGAAACTCGCTACAAGGAAATAGATATTCAAAGCCGTTGTCCTTGAAAATTTCACCTTGACCACAAAATGTGACTTGCCTCGAATAAAACGTGTTATTTGGGAACTACATGTCACAGTACTACATTGGACACGAAAATGTAATAGATACTAGTATTATACAGGTCGATGTGTGATCGAGAAGAAATAAATTATAAAATACAAGATTTTTCACCTGGTAGAAAATCAATTTTTGGTTTTTTACAAACAACCTGGATAAGATTCTTATTGGATTATTGTGTTGGGATAAATTGTATGACAATAATAAAAAAAAAAACATTATAGATCGATTTGAGGCGGCAATCGATCATGAAAGTTTAGTATTTGAAAAGAAAGAAAAATTTCGTGTACGTAATATGAAATAGTAATTGCAATTTGCCCTCAGACTGAAAATACATACATTTTCTGTTCCTGGATGACAGAAAACGTTTGATTCCTTTCTATTCATGGTGTGAAATATATTTCTCTAAAATGAGACATTATAAATAAAGTATGATTTGTACACTCATAGAGTAAAATAAGAACGAATGAAACACCATCTTCAAATTATTTACAAAAGCATTTCTGAAGTACGTAAGGGTGTTAAACATTTCAGACTGATTTGTATAATTTTCTTCAACCCTACAATTTTACTGATCGTTAGTAAAAACGCGAAAATGCCTTTAAACTTTTCGAATATATTGAAATTAGTATGTAAGACATATTATTAGTTAGACATATTATCATGTCTTTTATTATGGCCTATTTGTCTATTTTATGGACTGTTTGAGGAATATTTTATATTTTTTTATATATATATATATATAATAATATATAAAAATAATATAATTATAAATATATATATATATATATATATATATATATATATATAATAATATATAAAAATAATATAATTATAAATATATATATATTATAATATATTTCATATTTTTTTCTTAAATATTGCGAACATTGTCTGTAAATTTTGTAGTTTAGATTTTAGAATATACATATAGACACAACAAAATTACTGCAACTGTCAACACATGTAATTCGTTACAAGAGTCAAACGTGTATGACGATTACGATTTTGTATTTCATATAAAAAAATTTCAATTCGGTGGATGTCATTATTTAAAATCGTAGATATATTGTTCAAAACTGTACATATACTGTTTAAAATAACACGTGTATGTATTATTTAAAATTCTTTGACGACATTTATAAGGGACAAACATACGTAACTACGAACAATATTAGCGCTCACAGCGCACGTGTTAATGTAATCTTTTACCTGAATCTTGCATGGTTTATTGCAGGTAAAAATTGTTCGTTCATTAGCGTACGACGGATGTTTCCCGTTAACTACGAGAAATTGAATGAAAACGTACTCCTTCTCTGAATAATTAAAAAAAGAAAAAAAAACTCGAAAACAATACGACACGTTCTTAAACGGAATGTTTATACAGTTCTGTGCTCCGGCTATAATATTCCCGTCATAAACGCATAAAATCCAGTGGCCAATCATCGGCCACGTCCGGACGACATTCGCGCCGAGTTTCGACCCGCCACGAATCATCGAGTTGCCGAACCTTCCTTGCAGGTCCCGTCGCGAGCGAAATGACAAATAAGGAAGCGTGCAAGAAAGGAGCAGCGTAGATGGGTGTAATAAAGAAAAAAAAAAGAAGAGAGGAGGTAACAAGCAAATACGCGCGTGTAACGAGCGTTGTCGGGCCTCGCTCGAAGGCCGTTGACTCTGCGAAACTTTCGCTCGGGCGCTTTCATGTGGAGCAGACATAAAGGCTTGCCAGGAGCACGGTAAAAAGTACACGACCCTCGGTATCGCGCACCGAAATTCACGATCGCCGGGCGCAGCTTTCTTTGTAAACAAAACGCTCGCCGGAATTTACGTTTGTGAAACTCTTCTCTGCCCGCGGTGCATTTGGGTCGTACACACACCGCGCATCAATTAGCAGGCACGTGAAAAATTGCATACACGCGAGCGCATTCCGTTGCGAGCGGCCGCCGCGTACGATACGCGAAATTGATTTTCTTCGAATGTTCCCCAGCCCGATCCCGTATCGTGTCTCGAAACCTCGAAGTGCTTAGCCGCGGCTGTGTTTACGTTAACTAATGGATTTAGACAGAACCGAAGTATCATGAAAGGTTCGCAGCGACAAACAGTTGACCACATTCCCACTTACTTTTACCGCAAGTCAATTTTTAAGCGGCGGAATCAAATGTTCCCCGACCTAAGATTTCATCAAAATTGATGTCCGTTTATTGTACGTGTACGTTATTAACAGAATGGTAGTATTTACTGCTAGATGTTTATGAAAGTAATGATTTCCTTGCCCGAGCCTAGGATTTCATAAAATTGACGTCCATTTATTGTACATGAACTTTATTATATATATATAATTATATATTATAATATATTATAATTATATTATATTTATATTAAATTATATTATATTATATTATATTATATTATATTATATTATATTATATTATATTATATTATATTATATTATATTATATTATATTATATTATATTATATTATAATTATATTATATTATATTATAATTATATTATATTATATTATATTATATTATATTATATTATATTATATTATATTATATTATATTATATTATATTATATTATATTATATTATATTATATTATATTATATTATATTATAATTATATATTATATATATAATATATAAAAGTCGTAATATTTACTGTTAAATGTTTACAAATGTTTAGCAAAGAAATTATTTCCTTGCTTGACTGAAGAGAATTTCAGTGTAATTCTCTAGCCGTCTTGTATCCGGTACCATTATTTATTTACAATGACTGAATTATGCGTATTTTTCTCCAATGCCTATCTCATTTTCTTTACTGTAAGGAATTTAAATTGAGGATAATAAAAAGAACATTCAAACCGAGACGGGAATAACTTTCTCTGTGCATAATTGGATAAAGTTAAATATTTTAAGTACAATTCAGCGGCAATTACTGAACTGCCGATTTTTATGCAAAAATAAAAAAATATCGATTGTAAGAAACGAAAGTCAAATATGGGAATTTATTTCGTTTTTTGATCATTTCAATAAGCTGGAAGGAATATGTCGACATTCTGGAATTCTTGAAATTCCTCTACTGTTTTATGTTTCAACAACTCTTTTTTTGTGTCGTAAGTGGATAAAATCGGTGAACTGCCAATGGTCAACGAAGAGACGAAATCGAAAATGTGCTTCGATTCTCTTCGACAGGAGCGAATTTAAACATTAGAAACGAAAGTTATTTACGTCGATACGATATTGCATATAATTATCGAAGTTACACTCGATAATTACTGAATTTAGAGCAGTGAAATCAGTTGCGATCAGTTGCGTAGAGAACCCGATAATGATCGCCGGTGTGAGTTAACAATATACGTAGCAACACATCGGTAACTCTATTCTCAACGAAGCAGATTCACACACTGAATCTCACGAGTAGCATAACACTGTTGAATATGATACTATTCATATACATAATTAAGCGGTAATTTTACACACGATTATCACGTAAACTGATGAAGCAGTTTATATAATATTACGTAATACTTGAAAGAAATCTTGAATTAGTTAAAAAATTTATATCGTATAATTACATATTAGAAGATTATACAATATAAAATGCATACCGTATAATCTTTCTTCCATTATGATCTCAGGGTGTCTATAAGAAGCGGAGAATTCACTGTGTACACAATTTCGTAATTAATTAAAGATTTCTTTCGAATATTGCATCAGTTTATTTTATTGTTATATCAGTTTACGAGAAAATTGTATGAGAAATGTCGCGAAGTTGATAACATGATAGCAATCTAATTAAATTGTGTAATCAAATTAACTCATGCTGTAACAATTATTAGTGGGATGGTTTAATATGCTATACTTCTTGTCATAGTTACATTCCCATTTTATACGCGCTGCACAGACACACAAACAGTAACAATTACACCATTTTAACTCACCGAGTGTTTAGAGTGTATTCGAGTCTTAGCATCGAACAGTTCCAACGTAACCCAAGGTTGAATTTATAATGAAATCAATTTTAGTCTCTTTTTATGGCGAGACCTTAAACAAATTTACAGGATAATATCATATTCATGAAGATGGTAGCACGGAAGACGACCTTGGTTCAAGATGATACATCATCCTGTCCAGACTTTGTTTGTTAATTTTTTCTATTTCACAATTTTTGTTGCATTTTGAACAAACTTTGATTTTGGTGTGTTGAATTTTCACGAAAAAAAACACTATCTTCGTTACGGTTACGAATAAAATCAAGTTTTATAGGTACAGTAAATTCTCCCTAATTTTCCTTCAGCTTGTAAATAAAAAAATGGACAATTTGGAAAGAGAAGATACAATTATTCGAGCCTCGCGGCTCATTTTTATAGTTACCGATCATTAACAATTATATGTATTAATATTATATATAATATTATAATATTTATATATATTATATATATTATAATATTATAATATTTATATATATATTATATATATTATAATATTATAATATTTATATATATATTATAATATTATAATATTATAATATATATAATTAATATTATATATATATTAATTATATATATTATGAAAACGTGGTGCAGGGCTCGAATAATCGTATCTACTTTTTCCAAATTGTCCACTTTTGTTTACAAAGTGAAGAAAAATTAGGGAGAATTTACTCTGCATACAGTCAGTAGGGGAAACCAGGGCTAGAAGTTCTTCCGGGTAAGTTCTTCCGATGGTAATATATTTCAAGTAAAAAATTCTATTATGTTATGCTTTCAATTGTTTTGAAAGCGTGAACCAGTCACGCCACGCCGTTAATCATTTTAGTAACGTCCACGACAGCGAATTGTGTAGCTTAAAACTACTAGTTTTAGACAAGATAGTAATCACATACCAGGTAAATAAATATTTCGCACTTGCTATATTTTTGTCTAATTCAATTATTTAATGTCAATATCGTCTATTGTTCTGTTCTTATATAAATCAAATAATATTTTTGTTTTCAAGATGCAGGAAAATTAGAGAGAATATTCTGTATATTTCATATGGAGATTGAAGCAAAACAAAGATTTCCGAATGATCTAAACCTTGAACTTGAAGTAATACTAGCTTTTATCGATCTACATATATACAGTGACTCACAAAAGTATTCAACTTTTTTTAAAAACGAGAGATTATCTTTTTTGCAATCCCAAGTAATGGCAAAGTTAAAAAAAGGCATTTTAGAGAGTCGTAGACTTAATCCATCTATCACCTAAACAAAATTCAAGTCATTCAGTTAAGCTTTAAAAATGTTATTACCTTTCAGAAGGTGTACAAACACTTTTGTGACCCACTGTATATTATTGTGTTTCTCGCGTTCGTATTTTGCGCAAGTGCACAATTTTAAAATGCATTGCATCTTCGAAAAATTTAGTAACTAAATAATTACGCTCACCTGAACTCTATATGCAGCGATCTCTAAAACGAAATTGATCGAAACATTCGTAGAACCGACGATTTATAAAAGTACAAAAACCACCACTACGCTGAAAAACACAATAAAGATTACAAAATCAATTTAGATAAAAATGAATGTTTTTCGTCTATTTGAGCGACGTCCTTGCGTGAAATATACGCGATAAGAATTGTTCGACGTAGAACTATGAGCCATCTTTCAAATGGAAATTGTATTTCTCAACTGGAAGTACACGTGACGAACGGTGGAAGTATACCGTCGCAAAAGTGAGCCAAAAGTCGATTTAAAATATTTTCTCCGTAATGTAAAATGATTGCTTTCAGGGATAATTGAACGTACAGGAAACAGAAAAGTCCAATATGTTTTCATTTATTCTATTCATTTAAAATCAGATTACATATCAAACACTTAAATAGTAAGAAACATTAACCCTTAAATGCATGACTTTTTGTTTTCAATTTCTACTTATCAAACTTCATTTAAAAAATGAGTGTGTATTAAGGGAAAAAAGCGAAGAAAAAAATTATATCTTTAGGAAAATAGTTTTTTATTACAAAATTATCGTATATAGCCAATCGGCTACAAAACAAAATATTCTTCTGTATGTTGCCAAATGGCAACACGGTGCATTTAAGGGTTAACAACATAGTCCAACCTTTCGTTATCCACAATTAAATATATTTGCAACTTCTGAAATAATAAGTACATGAATACACTCGCCGCGGAAAGTATGTATGTTGAGACAGCTATTCAGACGGAATAACTGTTTTTAAATTAGTCCAAATGAACTAAACTTTTTTTACGTGACAAATAAATTCATATTTATTAACTTTTTTATCTGAGCCTGTAATGGAAATTTAAAAAACGCGTTTTTATAGATCCTGGTGACTTATACGCGCATTTGGTCAACAAATTTCAGAAAATTTTTTGACCTAAAATAACACGATTTATTGTACCAAATTAGTTGAATGTACCAAATTTGTTGCCAATCTTTTTTCCGGAGTTATCTGAATTCGTCTCAGCATCCCTTAAAAGATGTGGGTACAAAAAACTACAGGTTTATTTATAAAACATCTTGATAACTCCGGAAAAAAGGGGTTGACAAAAAATTTGGTGTTACTGAACTATGTTATTTTAGCTGAAAAAAATTCCCATCGAACCGGTAACAAGAGAATAAATTAAGCTGATCGCGTTCTGTGATTCAAGGGTTGATTCCTCAAGACATTTGAATCTAAGGAATCAACCTTTTCTGAGTGTTAACATAATTATGGGACGCCCTATATATCATAGATTGTATAATATATAACCTGAATGTTCTAGTATTTATTTGCACATTCGCAGACAAATTAAAAAATTCGATGGCTCGCCGGCAACCCCAGGTGGTCATTCTAGGATTAAGAACGATACTTATTCTGCGAAATTTTCGAGCACTTATTCATTAATATTATTCAATACTAATTCTTGGAAATTTTCCAGAGGTATTCAATTTCGGAATGAGATCCGCCTAGGTCGACGAAATGTCACGCTGCGAGGTGTGCACAAGTCCCAAATCCTGAGCGCAGCTTGTTAAAAACTCCCACGCTGGAGTATTTGCATAGGAGCGCGAGGGAAAACGCGAACCGAACCGATGGAAGCGGGCTCGCGAGGAGCACAAAGGCTGCGCGAAACAGCCGACAACATTGATTAAACCCGAGTGACTCCGGTTCCCGCGGAATGCAACAGCTTGATTGCATCGCTAAACACCGCTCGATGCTCGCATCTCCCGGGCAACAGGCCGGCCAATCGTCGGACGTCTGGTTGAAAGGCTTAAAATTAATCAAGGCCCCATCGGGTGTCGAATCGACGATGGCGTTAAGAAATAAACTCTGACCCTGACGTAATCAATTAAACGCCGCGAAAGGAGTTAACACGCCGCGCAGAGGTTTCTTCGAGCGGTGTGTCGGCTTCGGCTTCGGCGCGCGGCGCGGTCGGCTGAATCTTCTCAAGGAAGGGAAGAAGAAAAGAAGGAAGTGAGGAAGGAACGGGCCGCGCGACAGACGGAAGGAACGAAAGGAAAGGAAAACCCGAGAGAGGTTCGTGCCGGGACGTTCTCACGACGGAGGCATCGTGTGCCTCGCTATCGCGAATCTTCTCTCGCTCGGATCTCCTAGCTCCGCGATCTCTCTAGGGCCACCTACGAGTAACCGCAGTCATTTAAATTTGTGCCATTACGGTCCGCGCGTACGACGCGGCCCGTTCTGTGACGTGGGACGACCGACGTCAACCCCGACGAGAACATTCTGCGGTCAGAAGCGTTCTCTCCGCTTCGCATAATCTGCGTCTACCGGCGAGCTATGGAGTCGAAATGATCTGGTAGCGATCCAAAATCGATTTTCGTAAGATCCGTAAACTGGACAAAATTTTGCGTTGCTTGAGAAATAACTAATTATGTTATAATACGGTGAACTCTGTGTTTTAATTGTACTATTTAATTCTATTCCCTCAGTGGCGGGCATAGAATTCGAACAGTTATCGTAGAGGTATTTGTGACAGTATATATATATATATACTGACAGACAGTATATAAGTATTGGGAACTATAGACGGTAAGTATATCAATCGATTAGTAAACCTAATAAATATAGGTACTTATTTCAATTATAAGATGAAGAAAATTAGGCGTAGGAAACTCTTACAATCGAATCCGACTATCCGTGTTACGATCGTCCCGACTGCACTATCAAATTTTAATTATAACTTGTTATTTATAACATGCTTATTAATGCAAAGTAACTATCGGTGTTTCTTTAGGACATATAAAATTAGAGATTACTGTGTTCCACACTAAAAAGCTAAATGAATGCATCAATAAATGCTTTACATACAATAAAGGCAGATTTCCTAAAAGCTTCACAGCCTCAATAATTGTGTGAGTTCAAATCATAGTGACGTATGTCATATTTTCCTCATTGTGAGAAACAAGGAGTGTTATAGTTTATTGACATGTGTATTGTTTATTAATCTCATTTATTATATATATATATATATATATATATATATATATATTTATTTATTTATTTAATATTATTATATATATAGAATAAATGAGATTAATAAATAATACACATGTTAATACACTATAATACTCCTCGATTCTCTCTCTCTCTCTCTCTCTATATATATATATATATATATATATATATATATATATATATATATATGTATATATGATGATATAATTATATATGTATATATAATTATATCATCCATTAAGTATAATAAGTTCCGAATTGCTCTATAAACAAAAAATTGGTTGACCTACAAGATACGATCACATTAGCAATATTCCACATAGCACGATATTCCAATTTTATTCCTATCGCAAAAAAAATACGATTGTCTCACGGATTTTGCGGCTACCCTAAAATATCGCTAAATTCTTCTATCAAAACCACTGTACGGTGTCAGCTTACTCTTTCTTCGAGTAATACTTAATTGAGTAATTGGGTTCGATGCGCGGCAATTGATGTAACCCGAACAGAAAATCAAAAACCAGAAATAGTTCTTATCGCGAAAGAGAGTTGATCATAGGATTGTAAGAGTCGCATTCTTGTTACGTAGCTCACGAGAAATACTGCAAGATTTTTTGCGTCCGTGTTCCGAGAATAACAGGTGTCGTCGACCTTATGTAAACCTAGTATATATGTATATAAATAGAACAGAATATATCTCACGATACTCTCCGATCCTTAAAAAACACGGGTTGTCGACACACAGCATCGATCACGACGCTAACAACGTATCCTCCGCGATCCATCCATTTATAATTAAAATTAGTCGAGCTTTGATTTTATTAGTCGAGCTTAGTTTTCGTGTATAATTAACTAACTATATTAAAGACATATTAAGACATATTAAATTCTGTTTATATTATATTATCCCTTTATTTTGTTTATTTTTGAATTAGAAAATTTCTTTCTCCTTTTATCTCGGTTATTCCTGTATGAAACAATGTTGTGTCCTTTTATTTCGTTTATTTCTGAATAAAAAGATTTAATAATGTCTTATTCGATAAATTATTAATTATGCCCGAAAACGAACCAAAAGCACCGGAATTGGCCACCCCACAGTAACCACAGCTCCACCACCCTACAAAACGAAACAAATTCTTCTTTGATACTGAATGCGACAAAATGACGGGACCAGATTGTTTGATTTACGATTATTGATATTGTAAAGATACATTTATGGAGAAAATATTGAATAATTTTGCTTTATATATTGGGCTGACAACTAAGTAATTACCGATTTGTTCAATGAAATAAAAAATTATTTTACTTGGAACGAAGTTTAATCTGTAATGTATTTTCCATTTTGTTCGATGACCTTTTGCCATCTCTCCGACAACTTGAAAATTTCACGCTCGTAGAAAGTCTGATCCTTTTCGGCCAAAAACTGAGTTAAGCGAGATTTTACAGCGTCATCGTCGTTAAAAGTTTTACCACGAAGGGAGTTGTCCAGGGATCGAAATAAGTGGTAATCCGATGGCGCGAGATCAGGGCTATATGGTGGGTGTAACATCAATTCCCAAGCAATATCCATCAATTTTTGCCGAGTGGACAAAGACGTGTGCGGCCTAGCATTGTCCTGCTGGAAAATGACACCTTTACGATTGACCAATTCTGCTCGCTTTTCCTTGACCGCTGCATTCAATTTGTCCAGTTGTTAACATTCGCGGATAATAAAAAATAACATAATAATAATAATAATAATTTTATAATATAACATTTACGGATATCATAAAAATGGGAGTGAGAGACATCTATAACTGAAATTGGCAATTACTTAGTTGCCAACGCAATATTTGGCACCTACGGCTTTCAATTTTGACGGATTATGTATTATATATTATATATATGATTATATATAATAATAATAATAATAATAATTTTATAATATAACATTTAGGGATATCATAAAAATGGGAGCGAGAGACATCTATAACTGAAATTGGCAATTACTTAGTTGCCAACCCAATATTTGGCACCTACGGCTTTCAATTTTGACGGATTATATATTATATATTATATATATGATTATATATTATAATAATAATAATAATAATAATTTTATAATATAACATTTAGGGATATCATAAAAATGGGAGTGAGAGACATCTGTAACTGATATATAATATAATGTATAATATAATGTATGCTTGTTATATTTATGAAGCGATATAAAGCTATGTTCGCCGTATAGTCTGCAGCTCTAACGGGAATGATAAAATGTTTAAATTATATTGTACGTGGTATTAACAACAAGAAGCACGTGGGATACAAATCGAGCAAATTGATACACTTTCGCGAAACGGCGACGACCGTTCGTCTGATTGTTCCGGCGCGCTGTGATCGGAATCGATCTCGTCGATCGGATGCGACCTCGATTCAAAAAATCGTACAACAAGCCGCTTATAAAGAAGTTGCTCGGGCCGGGACGATAAAAAATCGAGACTACTTTCTACAACGTTGCTCCAGTTACAATCGAGAGACAGAGCGCCTCTGTGCGGTTATAAAGCGATCAAAAGCTGCGAGATCGTTGGATCACCGGGAGCAAAAACGAGCAACGAGAACAGGCCGCGGTTCCCTTTAACCTCGGCTCCGTTCGGTGGACGTCGTTAAACGACGACTTTAGATTTGTTTTCGGCAATTTACTGTTTAACAATCGGAAGAAAAATAGGACGAAATGCCGGTAAATCGAGTTCGCATGGCGTGCAATGAACAGGCAAATCATGGCAAGCAATTTGCGTTGAAAACGGAAGAAAAAAAGTAGAGAGGAAAGAACGTTGCGGTGAACGTTGAACGTTGGCGCTGTTTGACCTCGAATGGAGGGTCAAGATCATTTTCTGCGAACTTTCTTTCGGTATGTATGTACACATATACATGTATATATTCCGAATCACGGCAAGGTTGCGAAAAGATCAGCGCACGGGGTCGATGAACTTGAACGCGTGGACTCCCGTAACCTTGTTCGCCGATTTTTACGTCGAACAGGACGACGGATTAACCGTGAAAAATATCCTGTTGCAGCAATTTCGTTTTCTTTCGTTCGAACATCCGTGGCCCTCGATTAATTCAGTTCGAGAACCTATATTTAGGACACTTGTTGTTCATGGGCAATGATTACTTCAATGAGTTAGGTTCTTACAAAAAAAAATCTGTTAGGAAGTTAAATGTCTTTTGTGACTGTAATCTTTGTATTGTAGAAGAAAAAGTTGAATTCTATAAAAGTTTCGTCTTTATATATTACTTGAAGATTTTTATGAGCTATTAAATCGAATTATCAAGAATTATATTTCTTATTGAACACTTGATACCTCTCTGTAAAGGTTTGTTTCAGTACCTGCAAGA
Source organism: Megalopta genalis (assembly GCF_051020955.1). Taxonomy (NCBI): domain Eukaryota; kingdom Metazoa; phylum Arthropoda; class Insecta; order Hymenoptera; family Halictidae; genus Megalopta; species Megalopta genalis. The sequence continues at coordinate 10,641,496 of NC_135022.1, forward strand.
AAAAAGGTTACAAGGTCGAATTTCTTTCGTCGCAGTATTTTTGCGTATCGCAGAAATATAATTGAAATTGTATAAAAGTCTCGTGTTTATATTGCTTTTTTAAGATTTTTATAGATTATTGAATCGTGTCGCAAAGAAGTTTATTTCTTGCATTTGAAACCTCTGTAGAGTAGGTTTATTTCAGTACCTGCAAGAGAAAATACTGTTAGAAAGTCGAATTTCTTTTGTTACAGTAATTTTTATATTGTGTAAACAGAAAGTGAAATCCTATGAAAATTTCATCTTTGTATTATTATATGTTCTCATTCTCGGACATAATAGCTTATAGAAAGTATGGCTAATTCAGAATGATAAAAGAAATATTATTTTTCAAAATTTATATAAATTATTATATGGGGACATAAAGTGTAGATTCGTGTCAGCTTACGTTACGTGTGCGTGTTACCTATGCTCTCTTGTTTTCTAATTGCAGTAAACGTTACTGGATACGCAAGTTGCATTCCTTAACCCGAGAAAGATAACCTACGTCGCAGAGGCGCCTGCGAAGACTGTTGATTTTTGTTAATTTTTCATAGAGGTCTAGTGATTTAAGTTTAAAATTCCTTAAAATATAAAAAAATATAATATAAATGCATTTTATTTTTACAATAATGCCAAACCTTTAAAATGACTAGATTAACTTAAATAAATATCCATTGTTAGTATAAAATTGACGCCTTAGAAAAGCATGCGCCTCTGAAGCGTATGGTTATCTTTTACGTACGTTGTCATATGGTTATCTTTCTAGGGTTAATTAAGGTACGAGAAGATATAAAGGCGCACCCTGATATGTAGCTTTGCAATTAATACTTCTAAGTATACTATTCCAATACTCTAAATATAGCGAACATCTCATTCACAGACATGTTCGCGCATACAAAAAGAGCCGAATGGAATGCGGAAATGAATGATGAAAGAACAAGGCTTCATTAAAAAGAAAAAACTACTTCCAACGCTATTATAGCGACGACTAAAACCGTGGCACGCACACGAAAAATTGATTAGAGAATTTACTGTTGCAATACAATGAATCGGATCCGATTGGTACTATAATAAGCAGTCCAAACTGTAAGTACAATCAAGCAAGAGAAGAAATAAATTATGTAGTATGATAATGTTGACTCTCTACGATACTCATAAAGAATTTTAATTTTGGTACATCGATTTTGTCAATAAAATAAATGGCAGTTATATTTTAATTAATTCTGACGACGATGAGTGATTAATTCTGATGGCATATTAAGTTAACTAATAACTGCTTCGTTAGAGTTTGTTTCTGAAAATGGAGGCTAGTTATTAATCGATCGAAGAAACTTTAGACTCTGTTTACTAAGAATCTTCATACTCAGTATTTGAAAATTAAGTACTCTAATTAGCATACTAGTTATAACTAGGTAGAATCCTTACAAACGGACGAGAGCCATATTGTTTAAGACTTTACCAACTCTGGTAAAAGTATCATTTATTAAAACTTGAATCATAATTTTCTATTGAATTTAATAATATTGTTAATAATATGTTGCCCAATGTAAGAGTAAAAGTTAGTCAAACTAAAGAGAGAGATATTATTTATAAATTAATATCTAATATCCTGCTTCTAATCGATCTATCACTCCTCATTTAATAATTAAGAAAGAAATTATAATTAAATTGCTTTCGAATATTATATTAAAAATACAAACATTTATTGTTAGAAGAAAATAATGAACTGAGATAATAATAAAAATAATAGTGTAATATAAATTGTTATCTTTTTTATAATATAGAAATTAAAGAATAATTCCAAAACTTAAAAAACTTAATAAAATTATTATATAAGAAAAAATTCTTCTTAAATATTAAAAATATTTTGCTTTTCGTGTAATTTTTTAATTATCATTTCAAATTCAAGATTCTCAAACTTCGACCTCCCAAATTATGTACTAATCTAATCATTAAAATATAATCCCAATTACACTTACGCATACACCTATAATTGAAATATATACATAAATATTCAATCATTATTTTCAAATAATTCTATCATAAAAACTAGTATTAGCGTATAAATTAATATAAATTCTAATCTAATTAATAACATAAGAAATATATTCCTAAAAGTACGAATTATTAATAATAATAATAATAAAAGAAATAATAGTGCACTGAAAATTAAACTTATTAAAATCGTTAAATTTTTAGTTAAACAGTGGAATAAATAAGAAATAAAACATTAATTTTGCAAAATAAAATAAAATAATGCATCCTTATTATCTCCAGTGTTGTTATAAAAAAGAAAGTGGAAGTGGCAGGCAGGAAGATGCCATGCCCCCTTGTTCGCTGTCAGCCCATCCGATGTTGGCATTAGAATCACCACGGCATGGCGTGTGCAGGTGGATGCGAGCAATGTTCCGTAACGAGGGAAGCGAAAGAATGAATGTCAAGTGTGTCACGCAAGTAAAATGTCTGCCCTCTTTATTGTCGGGCAATTGTACGCGACCATCCGTGCGCGCCCGCCATTCTTCAATGGAGTTCCTACGAGTTTCTATTCTCTGCATTGCGGTGCATCGCATCGCATCGCGTCGCATCATATCGCATCGCATCGCATCGTGTCACATCGCATCGTATCGCATCGCATCGCATCGCATCGCATCGCATCGCATCGCATCGCATCGCATCGTATCGCATCGCATCGCATCGCATCGCAGTGCATCACGTCAGAGTGTGCAACGCATGCGGCGTCGCGTTGGTTAGCGCGCGCACGAGCGTGCATTCAATTTTATTGATGTTAATACGATGATTCAAAGGACCCTCTCCTGCTCGTTGTCACTCGACGCCGTGATTGGCTAAATTCGCGCCACTATCGCGAAAGCGAAGGTCAGGCGCTTCGCGAGTAAAACTTTGATCCGCAGAATCAAAGGCCTTCGAGATTGAATCGGGATGACATACGAATTCAACTGTGAAACGCGGCTATGGAAATTTCATTAATCCAGACGCCCGATAATGACGTTACTTTGTAACGTTTAATAGGACCTGCTAGATCGCCGGAGCTTCAAGGTTAATTATCTCGATCCACTCGATCCTTTGATCCACCGGCCAAGAAATTTCGATATGCTTGCTGTGAAGGTAATTTTTGACATATCGTGCTAAATTTCTAGGAAGAAATGGTCTTTTCACTGTATAATTGTGCGATGTTACGATTCACTGTGTAATAGAGATGACCCGAAAATTTCAGGTCGGGACGAGATATCTTTCGAGATCGGGACGGAAAATATTCGGAATTCTGTAAAATGATTATTATTGGACTCTGCGGATTTTATGTATTTATGACAGAAATGAGTATGGGTAATGAGTAGTAATAGGGATATGTAACTACTCGAAATTTTGGGTCAAGTCTGGTCAGAAAATTATCCTCGGGTCGGGTCGAGAAATAATTCTCGAGTCGGATCGAGGAATAATTCTCGGTTTGGGTTGGGAAATAATTCTCTTGGGTCGGGTCGGGTCCCCCGACAGTTCGTAAATTTCTGGTGCTCAACTTCATTGTCGAGTCAGGGTCCTGAAAAGTTGTAATATTTATATAAAATTACGAACAATTTCAATTTTTATTGTAAGTTTATATAATATTACATAAAAATTCAAGAAATGCATAAAATCCGCAGTCTAAAGATGTTCAAAAAACAGATCTGTTTTTTGACATCCTGACCGACTCTACTTTTCCATTTTTATACAAAAATATAATTTGCGCGTTTAGACACACGTGTAAATATGTACACAGAGGGTGATCCATTTAAATCGATCCAGTCAAATATCTTGCAAACCGTCGATGATGCTGAAAAATGTTTCAAGTAAAAGTTGAATGGTTCCAGGAGAAAGATAATCTTTTATGTAGACAATAATGTGCTGCATCGATTGGTGTAACAAAACGTATGATTAAAAAAAAGGAAAGTTGACCTCCATATCCTCTCTACGTGTCGATCTAGAAGAATCTCTTGCAAGATATTTGACTGGATCGATTTAAATGGCTAACCCTGAATATAAATCTCATCTGAGATTTTCTGAATGAATGAAAAAAAAATGCTACTTCTCTTATAACTGCAATGATTTGATATCTTTCAACTGTCCTGGCCCTTTTAAGAATATTAATAGAATACGATTACAGAATATTATTGGGTAGTGTTCATAATAAAAATGTTCGATAATTGATTATTACTATTACGTAGACATTCATCTAATGCCTTAATAATTTTAATGAGTTGACGATAATGCAATAATATTACCAATAATATTATATAATATATAATAATACCAATGTAATAATACCAATAATATTGCAATAATATTACCAAAACGTTTAAATATCTGTGCTGTTTTGCATCCGAACTACTCGTTTTTGTCATAAATGCGTGAAATCCGCAGTTTATTGATTACACTGTCATATGTCGTGTCTTTTGCTAAATTCAGGGAATACTTCACTTCGCGCAAACAGTTTGCAACAACCACGTCATGCGGCAATAGAATCTGCAGACTGCAGCAATTGAGTAAGTATTCGATCGTCGCGAGAAAATTGACCGAGGCAGCGTTTTACTGTCAATGAAGCGAGACATTTGTCAGTGTCCACGCGACTTTAGAAAATTGATGGTCAAATATAACCATCTGAATCGTCGAATAGTTAACACCAATTACAGAATAATGCCTATAACATACGAATCAATAAGAAATCCTCTGAAACCAAGGAAAATTATTTTAACGCTAAAATTACCAAAACAGTCAACGCGATGACGACAATTCTTTTTACAGTTGCAAAAATTACAAGGCTGTTTCTAAGTGGAATTTTATAACGGTTATTCGTAGCCAACGTATAATTCTTGTTATCCATAATGATTATTTATAACCAAAAATTGTTTCCGTCGATTACGATGATTATTGGATAACCAAAAACTATCTTTGTCATTTATAATGGTTATTAGTAACCGCGACACATAGAAGTTCATTTTTTCCGATCGTTGTATTTTTCAAAATTTCCTTTCAAATTACCACCCTTTGTATCGATCAAAAACAAAAATCAATTTTGTGTCGACGATCTTTCTCTATAAAATTTCCGACATAACTGTTAATTTTTCATCCCTGTATTATACTTGGCGAATTAGTTACTTCGAAGTGATAGAAAGTCGTGCAGATTGCAAAAAGAAAAAAAATTGAATGATCTTGCCAGCGATTCGCGTGATTTTACTAGGCTGTGAAAATGAGAAGAAATTAGGTTCTGGAGAGGGGGAAAAGGTGGCTCGCTCCGTTTCCTCAAGGGACTTTCCCTAATAACGCATACCGGCCTCGACACTTCCGATGCGTTAATGCAAAGAACCGCGAAACGCATTAGAAAACGAGCAAGCCTCGAGCCCCGTGACTGAACTTCGTGAATCTTTTTCCGGTTGCAGGCTCGCTGGCACCTGCGACGGACGAACGCGAGAACTACGGCGCGTTCTCGCACCTGACAGGAAGGTGTCGTTGATAGTTCCGTCGCATAAGTTTGAACCACTCGGTATTCACGGTGGTTCCTTGCCCAATGAACGCGTCGCGGCTCGTAAATTACATTCATCGATTAAAAAGTAATTTTCATTCACACATAGGCATAGTTCAATTTCAAAGAAAATTAAAAAAAAAATGCGATGATTAGAGAAAATTAACTTTTATGTATATGCAGAATAAAAATTGTCTGCGTTAATGGCAAAAGACTGTATACAAGGTGTCCCACAATTATGTTAACACCCGGAAAGGGATGATTCCTGAGGTCATTTGAAGTAACTTTTTCCTTAGCGAAAATGCAATCCGCGACTTTGTTTACGAGTTATTAACAAAGAAACACCGACCAATGGGAGGCGAGCTCGCCTAGCGCTAGGCGGCCGAGCCAATCTGCGTAATTGGGTGTCGACCGTTCGTTGACTCGGCCGCCTAGCGTCAGCCGAGCTCGCCTCTCATTGGTCAGTGTTTTTCGTTATTAACTTGTTAACAAAGCTGCGGATTGCATTTTCGCTAAGGAAAAAGTTACCTCAAATGACCTCAGAAATCAGCTTTTAACATAATTTTATGGGACACCCTGTAGATATTTCCTTTTCTAATGATTTTAATGCGTTGAACATAAAACAATAGCATTTTGAATTTTCTCAAAAAGTTTCAACGTTTTGCATTCAATCTACTCATTTTTATCATGAATGCATAAAATCCGTAGTCTACCAATAACCATTGTAAACAACGGAAATATATAACATAATCATTATAGATGACGAATACTCTTTTTTTGTTATAAATAACAATTGTCGATAAATATATACTTTTGATTCAAAAGTGTTTATGATATGAACTTAATATGCTTCATAGTCATTCGATATCTCTCTGCAGAAGAAACGGAGAATGCAAGTATAGAAAAATGTAATGTAAACTTGTTCACTGCTTGCAAGAGAAAAGTTCGGCAACACGAAAATACCGATTTATTTTTAAATTGTGCAAGGTCGATGACCATGGTTTCACATGCAAATGCACACTATCGGTAACGAAAATAAAATTCTGGTCGTCAGTAATGAATGTTGGCAACGAATATGTAATTTTGGTTATCCGTAATGGTTATTCATAACCCAATATTGTTCTCGTCAATTATAATGGCTATCTGTAACGAATTAACATAATTATGTTAAATTATATTATATTATATTAATATATAATATATTATATTATATTAATATATAATATATTATATTATATATTATTATATAAATTATATATTATGTATTATATATTATATATTATATATTATATATTATATATTATATATTATATATTATATATTATATATTATATATTATATATTATATATTATATATATATATATATATATATATATATATATATATATATATATATATATATTATATTTATATATATATATATTATATATTATATATATTATATATTATATATTGTATATTATATTATATTAATTATAATTTCGATTTGTAACGAAATACAATCTTCGTCATCGATAATGGTTACTTGTAACCGGAAACTATATCTTTCAAATTTTTCTGCTTTTGTTTATAACAGTAATGGTCTCTGGTAAAATGTGGAAGCTCGATATCGCGCAACCTATGCCGCAAGGAACGCGCGCCGCCGATTTTATCGCGCGCGATTTCTAGTTGCGTTCGCGTGCGCGCACGAGTCCGCGGTTATTAATGACACTTACATGTGTTCAGTTTAATTTCTTCGTTCGCGATGCTCACATGCCTGCGGGACTCGCGCGCATCCTGGCCAGAGAGTTAAACTACTCGAGATCAATTACCTGAAACAAATTAAATAGCTTTTTAGTCGACTTCGCAACATCTTCGTTGTCATCGATATGCGAAGAATAAGGGAACATGCTAATCGATTGGAAATTATCTTTAATTTCCTGAGATTCGTTGATCGATCATAAGATTAATATTATTAGCAATAATTAGATTGCGAATTTTATGCACTTATGACTAAAATTAATAGATCAAATGCAAAATAGCAAAAACATTTATGCAATTTGGGAATGTTATTGTATTACTGTGAACCCATTAGAATGATTAAGAAAAGCGATAAATGTCTATGTAATTTCGACATCTTTCTAATTAATGAGAAAAATTTTATTTTGCACATAAATCCGCAGTCTAGTAATAATAATAATGATATGAATATTAATGATATGAATAATAATGATAATAATAATGAATGAATGAATAATAATAATAATTGATTACATCTGATGTGTAAACGTGCAATAATTTTTTCTTCGATATATTCCATCCTACAAAAGTATTAAGATACCTGTTGATTTAATATAAATTGTAATTTCTCGTTCTGTTTTGGGGTAATGTTTTATGTTTAGTATTAAGTGTTATGGCATCGTATTGTCGAATGTACACGTTTAGTTAAAAGCAGTTGTCGCTTGAGCAGTTAGTTTACTCATTTATTGCATTTTGTTCCGAATAGGAGCAATTTTGAAATCAAATAGGAACAGAAATAATAAACGAACTGATAAAATGGATACCGAAGTTAATCCAAAAAGTAATTTAAAAACCTTTATCCCGAGGAACAATACGCTCTCGTTTCTAGTATCACGTTCGGGACCATGCAACGGATCTGCTCGGCGGGTCGATCGATTTTCCCTGAAAATAATCTCTCGGCCGACGACGGCGACGGCTAGAAAGTCCGGAAGGCGACCGGAAGTTGCGCCATTCAAGGATTTCTCGGCACTTTCGTGCTCAATGCCGTCTTCGTCCATTGAACGATATCTTCCAGCCGTGCAATTCGACTGCTAAAAGGAATTGTTCAAACCCCTTTCAAATCCACCGCGAGAAAAATTGTTTCCAGAAATATCTTCGCGTTTGGAACAATGAAATTTCATAACGATTTTCGTCCTCGAAGACGATACAATTTAACCTAATGCGATAATAATCATAAAAATTAGATCATACAAAAAGAATCATAAAAATTTTTACCAATACTGAGATACCAATTGTATCGGAAAGATCCAACTGAAAACGTAGATGCAGTGTGATGCAGAACTGAGTGAACACCTTTCGAAACAAATTTTTATTATAATTTTTTTATAAAACTGGTCTAAGTCACTTCAATCTTTTTAGAGTTAGAGTTAGAGGAACTGGTTTACTGTACAGTGACTAAAATACTTTTTTCTTATTTTTCCCATTACTTGGAATGACACAAGAAAATAAGAAACTACTATGTTTCCAACTTTTTTATTTGATCTTGTAACAAGAATTTGAGAAATGCGTTTCGGTAACTTATATGCATGCTGAAAATAATTTGAACGCACTTTTTACATTTTCGTTATGAGCTCAGATAAAAAGGTTAAAAAATGTGAGTTTTGTTATTATTTGTCATTCTAAGTAACAACAAAATTAAAAAAAGAAAGTATCTTAGTCATTGTCTAGTAAGCTAGTCCTATCATTTTAAAAAGATTCGAGTCATTTAATCCAGTATTGAAAAAGTTTTATCGTGTTTACAATAGTTATTATTTAAAACTCATTATACAATGAAGATCGTTTGCTGGACTTGCATAACTATTTATTTTTGCCACCATATTGGAGCCAAAATTATATTGGATACGTATGCTCTAATTATATATATATATATGTAGACACGAAAGAAGGGTTAAAAATCGATTTTATTCCAAGCAAGTCACATAAATATTAAAAAATATTCTAACATATCATTTTTCGAGGTCCAGCAAAGAAGCCACAACTAGTATCCGAAAAAATAATATCATCGAACATCGAATCAAGGTATTTTCTCAGCACAGGATATAAATAATAGCTATTGTAAATAATTATTTGAAAACTGCGTATACCTTACGCAATAAATAATCTTGTACGTTTTATCTTTTAACTTTGAAAAAAAGACTAGTAGGTAAAAAATTCAAATGAAACTCAATGCAAATATTAAAATTTATGCTCTCAGCTGGAGTAATGTGTTCCCACTCGAAATAAATCAATGTTTTCGCGATCCCGACAAAAATGGCCGAGAACAAAAGCCTCGGATGTAAATTGAAATTTGTTCAACAATAACACGCGATATCCTCTTGTTCTGCATACAACGGACCGACCAGTTCGCGATGTTAATCATCGATCGCCTGTCTGTTCTCTCGTTTGTCAATTTTTTTCCTCTGCTTTTTTTCTCTTGGTTTTTTATTCCCTGCAATGCTATTGTATGTCGATCTCTCTCTCTCTCTCTCTCTCTCTCTCTCTCTCTCTCTCGCTTCGGTTCTTTCGTTCTCGCAAATCTCGTGGAGATCATAAAAATTCTTTATGCTCGATTCCGTTGCTGAGATTAGTCGCAAAAAACAAGACACGCGATAAGAGGGAAGAAAAATGGCCGGTGAAATCGAACGAAAACGAATCTCGCGACGCTAATCTTCAGCGAAAGAGCTGACACGCATTTATACAATTTTTCTTTAGCTTCCCCAAGGGCAGACTTGCAATATCTTTCCTTTAATCGGTGATTTATGATGGAATGGCGATCTCCGGGAATCCTTTTAAAAAATGCACATAAAATGATCGTGGTCGCCAGAACACGTGTCAAATTCATTAATCTTTCGTTCGCATCTTCTGGATCGCTTCCTTTAATAAATAAATATCCTACATCGTGATGGTATTGTCTAAAAAAAAGTTGAACTACTTGGGAAATAAAACGAGTAATAATTTAGACAATCGTACGATCGAATAGAAATGAAAACAAATGGTAAACGAAAAATATTTTGTTCGAACGGGATTAAAATCGATCTCATTGAAACAAATCATTTTTGAGAGTCTACAATTCACAGTTGAGAATCTTCGTAAAATCCACAGTGATAATAGCAATTTCAATTATGTTACAACACGTCGTCTCTAGTAATACAATCTAATCTAATGATTTCAATGTAACGATTTCGTTTTCGAAACAAGATTTGAAAGATTCCTGTCACTGTAGCGCAATGATTTAAAATTCTGTTAATAGGTTTCTAGTAGATAAATTGACTAAGTTAACCAAGGAACGAAAGTATTAATCGTCATTCGCCGAAAAATGTGGTTTAAATACCGTACAAAAATATCCACGAACATTTGGCACTGGAATGAAGACACTTGTCCCCATCGAATCAGAACGAGAATACTTTCGAAAGGAATAAAAATAATCCACACCAAGGATGCACGATTGGAAATAGAAGAGGCAGTCGAAGGTATAAAAATAATTGCGAAAGAAACGATACTGCTCGCGAGAATGAACCGAAATGTGAAAACGATTCTGTCCGAACGGTTATGTCAGTTCGTTGAACCCCCGAATAAAAAAAAAAGAACGAATGTCGCATAAATCTCCATTAGCAATTAATGTTGCACAGCAAGTTGCACGGTGGTGGAGTTGGGATCCTGCACCTCGGAAGACGAGATTGATCAACTTCCTCAAAGTCACGCCGGAACAATCAGCCGTGCGCAATTAAAGACGAGCCTCGCGTAATTCTTTTAATATCACACTCGCGTTACCCGTCTCGGGAATCGCTGGAGCAGATCGCGCGGGCTGCACGCATTCATGGAAAGAGGATAGTCTTTTCAGAAAACGTAGGACACCTTTTTATTTGCTCCGTCGACGGAGAGTGCGGTCGCGTGAACGACAAAACGGCGTCGGGATTTAGTCGTCCGGGAATAGAAAACGTTCCTCTCATCGCTGAAGGAAAAATGTTACACTGAAATGTCCTTTTATACCTTTAGAAAAAATATTTATTCAGATACATTGATATAAATATATTGATTTAAATATATTTATTCAAATATACTGATTTAAATATATTTATTCAAATATACTGAAACAAATATATTTTTGTTTAGATGTATTGATTCAGATATATTATTCAGATATATTGATTCAGATATATTTATTCAAATATATTGATACAAATATATTTATTCAAATATATCGATTTAAATATATTTATTCAAATATACTGATTTAAATATATTTATTCAAATATATTAATACAAATATATTTACTCAGATATATTGATTCAGATATATTTATTCAAATATATCGATACAAATATATTTATTCAAATATATATTTATTTAAGTGACCCTTTGAATAAAATACGAAATGATATAACGTTATAAATAATTACTCTATTTCAATCACTATAATATCGCGTCAGTCTCGTCGCGAAGATTTCGAACAAAGTCGACAAAATAAAATTCAATTTTTTTCGTTGTTGATATTTGACAATTACAACGAACGCAGGCATACAATAAATACACATATATTCTTACCCCTAATAATATTCTCTTTCGAACGAATAAAGAATTGCTAATTAACCCGACTGTGGAAGAAGAAGTCATAAAATTCAATACAAGATTGACAAGATTGATGCATGAAACGAAAAATATAGTAATCTTATAAATATCATAATTGGCACTACTCTGTTTATATCCGTCGAACGGGGATGCTCGAGTTCGACAGATCGATTAATTACGTGGGGTCGTATCAGTATGAATTGTTAGCCAACATCCTGAGTTGCAATTTGACACGCAATTTGGCGCAACGTACTGAACTTCGGATGGCCTGGTTTGACGGACGACGTTATTGGTGCCGTTCGTGATCGAACCGCCCTTAGAGATCAGACTATTCGGTCCCGATCCCCTCGCATTCCTCTGTATCTCGGCTCGCGATCCACCCTTAGACGACAATAACAACACGTACGCTACAATGTTACGGTACGATGGACATCGCGACGTCCGTTACAGGAACGCTCGCGTGTGACCGCAGCCTGAGGCGCATCGGTGGGATCCAGTGACGGGCAGAGAGCGGGGTTTCAATCCGCTTGAGAATTCTATTTTGCCCATTACGAAATGCCGGTAGTGCGCGAGCCGCGCGGCGCTCGGGCGGATTCCATCGTGGCCGTTTTCTCAAAGTTCATTTCGATTTCATGGGCCTGCACGAAAAATCCGGGGGAATTGGCCGCGCCGGCGGGAATGAAATCAACACACAGGGACGAAAGAAGGAAAATATTTGGAGTGATTTGCGTAATTTTCTTAAACGATGTTCGGTAAGATTTTATAATCTGATATAATAATAATATTTATTATTAATTATAATAACAATAATAATCATTATTATTATTATTATTAATTATTAATATTATTATATAATATTATTATTATATAATATCATTATTATATTATTAATATTATTATATAATATTATTATTATATAATATCATTATTATATTATTAATATTATTATATAATATTATTATTATATTATTAATATTATTATATAATATCATTATTATATTATTAATATTATTATATAATATCATTATTATATTGTTAATATTATTATTATTATTATTATTATAAGTAATGTTACAATCCTGTATTTGCTAAACGAACGATCTGATTTGAAGCATTAATATATTAATAAATAAATGAATGAATAAGCTAGAGAAAGAGAGAAATATGAAGGCAGCGGAAGAGAAATATAAAGTCAGAGAGAAGAGCGGGAAAGAAAGAAAGAGAGTGAGGAAGAGAAGGTAGAAAAAGGAGATGTTCCGCGACGAAGCGGCGGGGAGCCACGCAGTTTAACCGATGAAAATTCAGGATTAACGCCCGTTAAAAGCCGTGAGAATATTTTCCGTGCGGCCGGCATGCGACCGCGGACCGATAAGAATCCCGATTTTAATTTCCCCCCCTGGATGCTTTCGATTTCCATCCCGTATACCTACACGGACACCGGCGTGATCTACACGTATCGTTAAGGGCGGGACTAACTAACGTCTAATCGGCTGGCCTAACGACCCCACTAACTATACGCGATACGCAGCCCCGCTAACAGCGGCAGCATCCTCGCATAACGATCCCTACCTTACTGCCTGTTAGTCATCGTTGAATCATGATCCAGTGATACACGACCTTTCCTTAGCAACCGCAGAAAGAAAAAAACCAGCCCGTGGAAGATTTACGATACACGCGATAGATACACCTCGTAGTTTGTCTTTTCAGACCACTTCCGTGTGTGTACCACGGCGACTCGTACCGCGCGTCACGTCGCGTCGCCAACACGGGATCATTTCCAACGTGCCCTCCGCACCGCTTGATTAACCCTTTGCACCCGAGTGATCGCTGTTAGGCACCGACAGAAATTGTTAAGATGACGTTCCAAAATCCTTTTCACATTATCGAATTTGTCCGTATTTAACCCTTCGCCGGCATCCCCTGGGTCTTTAAGTACCCAGGCGATACTTTTATCTCTTTGAATATCTTCGAAGCGGAAGGGTCGGCGTACTAAAGAGACGTCCAAGTGAAAAAGGTAACGAAATTGTGATTTTTTTTTCATTGAAACGATTTGATAACTCGTCGTTTTCCTTCTTCAAAACCTTGAAGCGATCGGATTTGAGATCAGTGTGTTAAAATCTACGGAAAATGAAGTATCATATGCCATTGAGAAGAAAAATTCAACTGTACATGGTGTTGGATTTACATGGTGTCAAAATTTTGTTGGAATATATTTCAAGTTCAATATAAACTTTCAAGATTAAAAGAAGGTTCGACATTAAAAAATGCGCTCTCTATTCCCCCCTATTCTGCAACATTTCAGCTTTAACGTAAAAACTACAGCGTTGCTTTATCTCATTTCTGTTAAAAATTCTTCGATTTTGATACATACTTCGTCACTTTAGCCCACTTTGCGGCATTTAACCAGCTCACAAGCAGCGTACATGTAATCATGTACATGCGAAAATCATCGAACCAATTATTGTGACGATTGTTTCCTGTGAATATTTAATTTGAATCAATAAATAAACAATTTCTTTCCGAAAGTTTTGTTTCTCATTATTTCTTGCGTAGCAATTTTTATTGACGTCTCGGAGTCCCTGCACGAGTGCAAAGGGTTTAAGCAGAACATACATTCCCATCGGTCTCTCCTAGTTCTTGTAATTTACCAGGAACATTTTTATTTTATATAAAAATCTACAGTATGTTTATAGCAACGACAAAATTGAATGTTTTCGGACTTTTCACCATTTATAACGAAAGCTTGGATTAATATATCGATTGAATCATTCCCTGTGGAAGAGTCTTTATATTTTCAACAGCTTCGAAGTGAAACACATGAAACCGGTCGTTTTGACCGGCTCGGTAGGTTTAGTCTTAATGTGCTTTTCTGCATAACTCATAATTCTGACTTATAGCCAGTGGTTTTCTGCTGGTTCATCGGAGATGCATTGTAATATTGCCAATATTGTGCTCGTATATTGACGAACGGCATTGTTTCCGTCGATATTATTGGCATCCTATTGTAGAATTGGTCCATTCTTGTAACCATGATGAATTGTCTGTATCGGCAGAATATGTGAAGTAAAAATGTTTTCCATCGAAGTCTCGCCAATATTGTACATTGTATATTGACAATACGCCAATCTGTTCCATACATGTTCGATGATATTGACGAATACGTATTGATCGTTTCTATATACAATAATCCTGAGAGTCCAGAAATATTAACAATTGCAAAGCTTCGAAGAATTACAAAATATAAAATTCAACAGAATTCAAAGTAGTATCTTATTATTCTTCGCATCAAATCGTCATCAAATATATATATATATATATATATATATATATATATATATATTTTACTTATATTTAAAAACAACGTTATTACATTTTTTAAATGAAATTTGATTTATATATATATATTATATATATAAGTTATTATATATATATATATATATAAGTCGCATCAAATCGTTATCAAAAATTTAAAAAAGTTAGTTTCCGCAATTTATAGAGCTACATTTGACCTGTAAGACCTATATTTGCTTCGGTTATGGAAATTAAAGATCAAATTTCATTTAAAAAATGTAATAACGTTGTTTTTCAATATAAGTAAAATTATCGTAAAAGCATAGTAACCAGGGGGGAGGGGAGTGGCACAGTAATTGACAGACTCGTCCTACTAGAACAGCTCACATTTCTTTCGAAATCAAGGAATACCGCCGGCCCCGAACGCCCAACACGGCAATACACCGCCTCAATATTTCACATCCACCTATCTCCTTTTCATATTAACTTAACGATTCCCCTATGGATCATTTATGATCGATTGACATTTAACGTTATAATTATCAAGCAGTAAAAGCGACACTCCCGATCGGCCTATAAAGCCAACAAGCCCGCGTTATGTAGATTCGCGTCACTGTCATTACCCACGTGCCCGATCGCGAATCAATTCATTTAAGAATTCACCGCGAAACCGCGTGCGTGATCCCAATAATTAACGGTGATTTCGACTGATCCGCCGATTCTAGCGCTAAATCGCCGACGCGTTCTAGTCGTCGCGCTATTAATGCGATCACCGGTGTAAAAAAAAGAAAAGACGATCGAGATTTATGTTTAACTGGACTTAACTATATGGAACAAAGTGCTCGGAGAAAAAGAGATCGACGAGTCGGGGTTCTGCGGGATACGGGATACGCGATAGTCGGCAATTTCAATTTGCATCGCGGCGCGGCGCGGCGCGGCGCGTTGCACGGGTCCCAACGAAAGGTGGATGGAAATTGTTATCACCGACCGGGGGTCTATATCGGAATAAATTAACGCGCATAAGGTCGGTGGCAAACGGCTTCATCGCGTAATCGAGAAAAATCCGTAATACCACGTCCCGCGGTGCTGCGGCCTGTATCCGTTCGTGCGTCCGTGTCGTTAATGCATAATGCACCGGCGCGCCTGCAGTATACGAGCTACCAGACACGATCGTTTTCCCAATCATTAATCGATCGTAGGGGCATTAGATTAAAGGACGATCGTCGCCGCGACCGCGCAAATTACGTCCCGCAGCATCCGACGATCCCCCCGAGAGTCCAGTGATTTTCACCCTACAATATATTCGATTTTTCTTTGCGCCGTCCGTCCGGCAAAAAATTCGACCCCGTTAAAGGATTCCGCGACTCTCGTGGTCTATTTGGCAGAAAACTGGTATCGCCGGGTCGTAAGCTCGGCCGCCGCGCCGCCTCGAAAGTAGAGCGTTCGCGATGATGACGGGGATGATTTGCGCGCGATGCTGAAAAAGGGCGCGCCGGGACCGACCGCGATCGGTCGATTTTATCTTTTTCCTTCGTCTACGCGCTGCATGCGCGTTTACTCGCATACAGGGCGAGTCGCTTTGTACAGAAAGTGAAAATATCACGAGATATTTACGATGAAATTGCGTGCGATGGAATGCGTAATTTTGCGTGATTCAATAAAATTATAGTTGGGGAAATATGCGCGTCTAATTTCGAAGAGCAGCGATATTATCGTGACCCTTTTGACTCTCTGTCGGCATTCTTACACTAAAATTATGATATCTTTTCCTGGAATATTTGCACACGACGCAACGAACGAGAACGAAAATTATAAGATCTTACAATTTTGGAAAACGCTATATATATAAACACACAATATAAAAACACCTCCAGAAATATATATATATATATATATATATATATATATATATATATAAAAGTATGATTTTTGCTATCTAAAAAGTACAACTTCTGCAATTCGAATTCAGGTCGGAAATGTAATTATATATATATATATATATATATATATATATATTTCTGGAGGTGTTTTTATATTCCTAATTACATTTCCGACCTGAATTCGAATTGCAGAAGTTGTACTTTTTAGATAGCAAAAATCATACTTTTTAAACAATTTTATTTTACGGTTATCCTAGGCCAACGAGATAGCAAAAATAGATGTAGAAAGTATTTTCGTGATTGTGTTTTTTCCTATTTCACCTCCTTTCTTATGTTTTCTGTTGTTATTTGATTTTTTCATTGTACATATATTAGGGGGACCGGAAAGTTATGTCGTTTGTTTACATTAAATTCCAACAGATAAATATGCGCAGAAACGACATTACTTTCCGGTCCCCTTAATGTTTATTTCTGTCGCAATCATAATACAACTTTGATATGATAATTTTCAGAACAACGTTTTAGGCAAGGTTTTATCAAATTATTTGTAAAACGAAAATAAAATACAAGAATCAAGTAATTCCGTAGTGTTATTTCCACTTATCAAAATATTATTTACCACATAACCACTTAATAGCAAATCTGAAAACCACACCTACACCATCCAACATCGTACATATTAGGTTTCCTAAATACTTTTTCTCATAAAACGAGTTAGTGGAAAGGGAACTTTCTCCAATATACGTTACAATATTAGTAACCCCATATGGCAACGTGCCGGCAGTCTAAAGGTTAAAATCGCGTGGGAAGATTATTTCATCTCTACGTTAGCTGTCAATGCGAGGAATTGAATTTTGTAAAATACAATGCTGTCGTTTTTAGTTGAAACGTTTTGTCTACTAATCTGCCACTTTTCAAGTTAGTTGGAAATATTTTTTTAGAGAAAATTTACTGTAGCTCGATGCCTTTTATAAGCAGAAATTATAAAATAAATATATAATAATACGAAAAACGCTGTCAAGAATATCTTCCCAAATAATTAGAAATCGAATGAAATAAAAAAATATCACAGTTTCGTTGCGTCATAGGTGAATACGTATGCTTTTGATCAGAGGTGCATAAACTACGGGCGATCTGTTTGTTGTTTTTTTTTAATTAGAGGCGCCGGTCTACCAACATCGCATGTGTTAAGAGATCGTAAAAAAAGTAGTAATTTAAAAAGCCACAGAAATAAGTTTAAATTTAAAATAAACATTTTAGATAATATCAGACAGGCGGAATTAACAGGACTAGGAATAGTTACGGGGTCGACGCTTTGGCCAACCCTGTTTTAAGCGAACACAAAGTGTCGACATTTTCCAACATGGCCGTTCTCTTCTTCCGCGCAGAATCCAGTTTGTCAGACAAAGTGATTGCCGAGTCTCTTGTAGAGCAAGATACTTGCACTAAATTGCACCTCGTAGACAAGAGATGAGACAACACTCTTGTAATGTGAACATAGGCTCTGAATCATGCTCGGCGAAGCTTAACCTATTAACGATCGTAGTTACTTGTCAGCGCACATGCTCATGCAAGAACAGTTGAAAATTAGTAAAACTATCTAGGATATTTTGTTCGAGGAGAAGCACGAAGTTAAAGTAGCTTACATTTTATACAATAATTATTTTCCATAATAATGCAAACTTTATTATTGTAATGCGAGTATCGCGATGCGACGAACAGTGACTCTTTTAATTCTGTAAACGAGCAAACCAGGATATATATATAAAGAATATTTTTATCCTGGTTTGCTCGTTTACAGAATTAAAAGATAATAATAATGCAAACTTTATTATTGTAATACAATATATATACATATATACAATATATTATTGTATACAATATATATAATACAATATATATATATATATATATATATATATATATATATATATATATATATATATATATATATATATATATTGTATATTAATGTCATTTAATGTCATCCATTCGAACGCTTAATATGTTAAATTTGTTTCATATTTTTGAATCTATTTCCTCGAGGTCAACATTAAGTCCCTTATTAGACCTAATACTAATAGATAACGATCTAAAATTCCGGATACGTGAAACATTCGAATTCTGATAACAAAACTTTTGTCCAGATACTTCTATTTAACGCACAGTTGATCGAAGACTCCAATTGACGTCTCCCATTTTCCGAACAGTGTCGACCGGAGACGCCAATTAACGTCTTCCATTTTTTCGACCATTAATAACCGATGATGCCAGTTGGTGTCCTCACATTTCTTAGATGCTGGTGGCATAATTGGACGAATGATATCTCGTAAAACCCTGTAAGCGTATCTTCTATCGTGACATCCGGTCAGCAACGTGTTAATAATGTCGCTCGTATAGCGACAGTAAATGTAGCAAGACTGTATGTACCAGTAAATTCACCGTAATAGACGCTCGGCTCGTACACAAAAATAGACAATTCGAGAAGAGGAGGTACGATACGATCGTTTTTATAGTTACCGATTGTCAACAACTATAAAAACGAGCCGCGAGGCTCGAATAATCGCATCTCCCCTTCCCAAATTGTCCATTTTTCTGTATAAGCTGAGCGTCAATTAGGGAGAATCTATTGTATTCAAGAAACTCTGCTAAAGATAAAAGAGAACAAAACAGCAACCACCTTCGCAAATCCGTGACGGAGATTACGAAAGATTACTAATTGACCAAACTATCGCAGCAGTTCGACTTCAGATAAGATTCTCGTTAGAAATGACTGAGCAGGAATAATATAGGCGTCGCTAATGCAAGTGATCCCGATACCGTAGACAATTTCTTAACTACGTTTATTCGATTAGAAACATGTTCGCGATGCAATCTCAATCGGACATTTTTCCGACGGTTTACGTGGCGGTTAGTCGACTCTATTAGGAAGATCATACACCTTTTCCGATCGAAAAATCCAGTCGTTTTCATAAAATTACTCTCGATCACGTAGCGTCTAGTTAGCTCTACGACAGCCGCGTGCCGATTTAACACGTGGCAGTTAAACACATCGATTCCAACGACCGACGAGGCAACTCTGTACCGGTTTAACGTTCAAATATTCATTAAGCGTAACGACGGGCTGGATATCTTCTGTGCGGCACCACCGAGCTCCTTTTGTGCTTCTGACACAACCACATAGTCTAACGTGAAACACACAGCTCTGCGCGAGCAGAGCCCAGCAAAATAGTATTTCAAATGACAAACAGTGAATAGATATTTTATTTGAAATTATAGTGTATTGTTGAAAATACGATATTTACAAAGGAATGTACTATTAGTAATCAAATATTTTATTCGTTGTCAAACATTTTTTTGAGATAATATTTCAAATAGTATCTCACATTTGGAAAACACTGAAAATATTTGTACCATAGTTCGGAATATTTTATTCATTTAATTTACCCTATCGTCGAATAAAATATTTTTATTTTACTAAATCATCATGTAAAGTAGAATTGTTCTCGTAATTTAAAACGGACGAAGTACTTTTTCTCTGCATTATGAACATACATACAATATAAATAGTTCTTCAACGAATGCTTTTGAAGACGATCAATTCGATTTGCAAATATTACGATCTCTTACGTTATCTCGTTTTACGTTAGATCGAACGTTTTCACAGTTTATTCTCAGGTCAAGAACTGTGGCAAACATTCCATTTTATGCTTTATTTGAGTATTTATATTATGCTTTATTTTATTCTATGTTTCAGATTATCGCAATAAAATATTTATTAACTGAAATTTCATGTCCTACTTAAAATACTATTTTATTTGAGTCGCAAAGAATATATTATTTAAAATAGTATTTCAAATATTTTCTCTATATATGCTACCCAGAGCTCTGTGCGCGAGGATCGCGAGATTATTATGCCGCGTTCATAGCCGAAATCGTCGCGGACAGCGGCGATTGTTCGAACATATTTTACGAGACTTTTTATTCCGGCTTGATGGCCATTTTTATGGTCTCCTTACTGTTTACGGCTGTTTTTGCACAGCCGCATTCTCCGTCGCGTAATGTCGCCGCTTATCTTTCAATAACTACGGCCAACGGTCTTCAATCGCGAGACTGTGGGAAACGATTTTGCAAAAAAACGAACACGGGAACACCCGAGCCTTACATTCTTGGCTGTGAAGCCGCTTTGTAGCTCGTTGATCGTGTCCGTACATCGGCGATTAGCGTCCGAAATTATTTACACAAACTTTCTGTTTCGATAACGCAGTTCGTCTTATATTAACTTATCATTAAGATATTGTCAATAAAGACATTTAAATCATTCGCGAACACTGTTGTAATCCTATCAACCCGTTACAATGATTAATAAGAAAAATGAATGCCCATGTATCTTGCAATTAATACAGACAATTTCTATTTCGCATACAAATCCGCGGCCTACTTATTACAATAGGGTAAATATCCTGAATGTTAAATAATCACTTTTACAAATTAAAAAGAGCATCGAAGACTCGGAAAATTCTTTTCTACAAATGGATAAAAAAAAGAGTATGTCAATGAATCACGCAAATCAATGTTTGGAATCGTCGATTCGTCGAAACAAGGTCCAACTGGATAAATATGTCCGGGCGCGATTATTTGTTCACGATGAAACCGAATTCGGCCGGTAACTCAGAACCGCGGCGAAGGAGAACGACGAAGTCGGCGGATTAAACACTCGATAATTGAATCTATCCGTACAGGATGTGATTTCCTCCGGAGTCGTAATGGTCCTGCTTAATGACCGGAGCAATCTAGCCAGAGGATCGAGACGATCTTCCGTCTCACGCTCCCCCGTGCACGCGTTTCGAAAAGTTGAAAACACGATATAGCGCGAGCCCGGAGGATTTTTCAATTCCGAACGGGAAAATGTATTACCATATTCATTTCGTCAGACCGATTAATCTAATCGCCTACGAGCCAGTTAATCCTACCTGACGTAAAATTTAATTACGGTTCTTCTCATAAATTTAAACGCCATACCGCGAACATCTAATCGTTGCGTTCATTCGATTCTTTTTACGCGGCAGCTAATCAACCGACCACACATGTGATCGGTTATTTACTGTTTTAATAATTAAATAAAATTATGCTCTCCTCGCACAGATCGGCTTAACGCTGGAAAAACAATCACTGAAACTGGAGAGGCCGTCTCGTGATCCACGAGCCTCGGTAAAATTAACTGCATACACAGAATTGTTTACTTCCGACGATTTCTTTTCCCGTAATTATAATGTCTCTATCAAATTGAAGACAATTTTTTAACGCTGATTTTTGAGTTACCCGCGATTTAACGGCCTTTTTCTAAACCACTAATATTTAAAGAAGTATTTAAACACACATTCTATTTACGATGTTTTTTAAATTAGGTCTCGCTGAATTAGGTTCGCTTTATTTAACACGCGAACGCCGGACCTTTCTGACAAAAATATAACTTGCTATGATTCGGATCATTTATCATTTTATTTACCAATGTTTTCAACAGTCGCTCTGCTTACTTTATGTCGTTGTTTACAACATAACCTCTTGTTTTCTAAAATTTTGTGTTTTTGCTATTTATTTAGAATTCTGTATGATTATGAATTATGCAAATATTTATCCACGATAACACTCGACATGAAATCCACTTCACTATATTCATCCGATCTATCGCCAATAGATTTTCACTATTTTTAAATACCCGGAACTCTCTTTTTACGGAATAAACGCTTCGCAAGCGAAGATAGCATTAAAAAGTCCACGGCCGAGTTTATTTATTATTTATAGAAACATTAAAGATAGCATTAAAAACTCGTTGGAAAAATGTATCGAATCGACTAGGTCATATTTTGATAAATAATTCGCTTCAAAATTCGACGTTTCATATACGCCTATCTAATAATTTGACCGAAAATGTGATTTGTGTTCGGAATTTATGGTATTCTCGTCCGACACAATATTTTCCGCGTAACTCTTCCTCTGGAATAAAAATATGACATTTAAAGCAGAACTGGTAAGTTCCGATAACTGTGCCAGCTCGAAACGGTCGGTTGAGTCATAAAGTTCTTACTCGGTTTATTTGCGAAGCGTACGACCGTGCAACGATTGTTGAAATTACGAACAGTGAAATAAGGAGACTATCACTATCGACTGGCACACGCATGACATACAATAAACACTGATGTGGCAACGATAAAATAATATGACGCACAGAGTGTACAGAAACTTGTGACTCAACGCAACAGTTTACGGCATAGTTCATCGAATTTTACAATCGGAATAAACGTGCCGTAGATCTCGCTATTCGACAAAGTCTTCTGAGCGTAAAGAGGAACGGCCGAGAAAAATCGTGGCGGTCTAAATACATAGTGAATCGAAAAATCACAGCGATATAAATAAACAGTAAACTGAGATCATGCAAATGTGAATGAATACTACATTGAAATCACAGTCAGATCTAAAAATAAATTTTGATACTAATTTATTATCTCTCAATTTTGTTCTCTTTATTATATGTTCTATTTATTATTTTGAAAGTGGCATAAGTCACATTATCGTAATGAAAAGTGGTGATTTTTTAATGTTTATACGAGATTATTTATACCGAGAAAAATATCAGTATCCCGAGATAATAAATACAAGTGAATCTTCTCGAAAGATAGCATCCATATTTTGAAACGTGTTAAAACGCAAACCCTTTAAATATATCGACTTAAAAACAACGTGACTTATGCCACTTTCAAAATAAACGGCTCGTATCTTTATTCTCCCAATTTTATTAAGATCCGCAACATCCGTGAACGTTGAAGATATAATTGATGTCATACAGCTTAACTTTCCAGTTTTAATTTGAGTGAATAAAATGCTCTGGTGTTATACAATTTTTGAGGTTATTGGTGCATTAAAAAAATAGTAAACTAAACCGAAAAGTTTCGGTTCAAAATATTCAAATATTTCGGTAAAATAGTGCACTGCGTAAGACAAAATAAAATACGAAACCTGTAATTTTGAAGGCTTCACATTTCATTATTCTCTATATTGTCTCTGAACATGTGAAAAAATTGTTACACGTTGGTCGTCCATTAAGTTTATTAATTAACACGTTCCGTGCCGAGCTTTTTTTACTCGAATCTTCACACTTTGATATTTTACTAAAACTTGATGTATTACGTGCAATTATTAATTCTCGTACACATAACAACGTAACAAAAACTTATCAACGCCCATTCTTGCGGTGGAAATTGATTCTTCGGTTCTAAATTTCTTGTAAACAATTTGTTCAGTTCACTAAGTAAACATGCAAGCGTGTACCATCGATGGTACACGTGGCACGGAACGTGTTAATCTATTGTAAATAATTATATGTTTACTGTATAATTTCTCTTTAAAGAAGGCATTATTTAATTGCAGTGAATTTTCTCTGAACGAAACTTAGATTCGATCTACTATTTATATTGCAGGTTTAAAATTCACTAACTTATAGATTGATTTGTCGATTGATTTCTTCGTCCGATTTTGTAAATAACAGAAATCGCTCGAAGAAAGTATCAAGCATTCGACTCGACGTAATATAGAACACGTTCTGAAACGGGACCTTGTTTGCGGTAAAAGTGTGTTTACGGCAAAGAAGAAAAAAATGATAGTGCACGAAGGCAATGATGACTATGGTATCGTGAATAGGAAAATTGCGTTTCGTGTGTGCTCTCGTTATACACGCTTGGTCAACGATACAAGAGAATTTTCACTAGCCGAGCTATCTGGAGCGTGTGTGTTTGCGATCGGTTATTTTCTTAGCTCGTTTCGTGCCAGCACGGTATTGTCGAAATGTTACTTTGGCTCATGAAAATCATTATCGGGTGACCGTATAACGTGATTTTTCTTACTTCGTAGTGCCGATAAAGCTCCACGGAATTTCTCGGCTCACATTTGTCCTCGATTGAGAGACAAAATCTTGTGAATTTTAACGGATCCTCTTCTCAACATTGTTTGTACATTGATTAATACTACTTTCACAGTAATTCATAATTTATAAATAAGTTTAAATTTATAAATTTACATATATATTATAAATATAATATATATTATTATTATTATTATATTATATTATATTATTATTATTATTATTATAAATATAATATAATATATATATTATATATTATAAATTTATATATATTTATAAACAAATTTATAAATAAGCTTGCGATAAGAATTACCGAAATTTTCAGCGTGAACGTTATAAAATCTATCTATTGCGAAATAATTTTTGAAAATTACGTTAGTATGATACACTAATTGAACGACGTATGAAACGACAAATGATATCAGTTAAACAATATTTATGCGCTATTTCATCTTATATGGTTCATTTGATTCTCATCGCAGTTCAGCAACATAAAAGAGCTGTTACAGTTAATTGTAGTTATCGACCTCCTTTATGCTCTATGAAATATTAAAATATGTATCTCAATTCTTGTTTTTCTATTATTCCTCGCCAGTTCACTAATCAATTTAAATTGATGAATGCTTTAGGAACGTTCACACAAATGAATCATAAGTTCATGGTGTACTCGGTGAAATTAATTTTCCACGCTCCGTACTTTGTTCTGCGTTAGTGTGCCATAAATCCACTATAATTTAACGGAAAACGACTACCGCGCGATATATTTATTACTGTTTTATGTAAGCTGCGGAAAAATCGCTTAGCCCAAACATCTGGAAAAACTGAATTTATCAAGTATTTTACGCCGCATTAACTGCAGTTCTAGCACAATCCTGCGACGTCTCCGTTGAAATAAATAAAAAGATAAATCTACTGAACTGCTAATTTCCGCTGAATAAAGTTCGAACGGTTCGTTCGTAAATAAATTTACGGTCGAGCCAGTAAACTTTAGGAACATTCCTGTTTTCGTTAATTGCATGCCGGAGCCATAAATTTGCATGAAAATCCAATCGACCGACGCCGAACAGTTTATCAAGAGTGACTAAATATTTTTCTGTTTCCATTCCCGTCGTTACACGTGCGAACGCGATGCTGCTGGATGAATGAAATCCCGGCGAGCATAATTAAAAGCCGCGGTGCCACTATCTGTGAATGCAGCAGGTTATTAACCTCCGTCAAAATATACTCCGCGCGAACCGTTAGGCGAACAGTAAGTGCGAGCGTCGGCCTCGCGAAACTCGTTGAAAAAATCATTTATTTTGACAAACGCATGTTGGTGGTTGGCAACCGGTCATTTTAACGGATGCCAAGAATGCAGCTTAGCGTGTTTGCTACCTGGTGACACGTACTTGCGACGACGTTCGAACACTCGCGTGAAAACGTGCCGATACGAAAGCGTGAGCACGTGTGTGCCAGCCATAATTTTACAAGTTACGATAAAAAAAAAAAACCCGAACGGAGCTTATACATATGTGCATACATCGTGTTACGTTCGGGCGCAGAGTATAGCGCGACATTTGAAGAACTTACAAAACCTGTTCCCGGCGCTTTTTAATCCTTAATTAACGAGACATTTTATCGAAGAGAGTAATAAAAATGTGACATAGTCTCTAAGAACAGTTCCTAAATGAGGATCGGTGACGAGCGCGTTTAACATATTTTTGTCCAGCTTTAGGCCAAAAGGAGAAAGCATAGCGTCAAGTAATGGTCGCAGCGTTTTCTTGTGCGCAATAAAGGGTGGAATGCTTTTTTGAAGATTGAATTGCTTCGTTTTTTTTATTGTTATTGTATGTTAGCATGCTGGAGAGATGTGTCTCTTGTATCGCTATCAGAATTATTATTATAATCGAAAAGTACCTGAAAATTGTGAGTCTTTTTCGTATATAGATTTTATGTTCACTATATTCTGACTAGTACAGTGGTGTGCATAATTATAGATTCAAAGTAACTTTTACATTGTTAACGATATCTAAACGGAAACTTAACGAAATATCATATTTGTAAATTTCTATATTAGAGAAAAACTGTTGAAAATATAATATATTTTTAGAAATATACAAATGTTAAATATTTTTTAAATATACAGGACGTCTCAGCTAAAGACGCCGTCTACAGCACCGTGAATAATTATAAACTCAAAGTATCATTTACAGTTTTACTGATAATTAAACAAAAACCAAAAAAAAAACTATATTTGTATATCTCTATTTTCTATTATTTTTAATATAGAAATATACAGATATATTGTTTTGTTAAGTTTTTGTCTAAACATCGCTAAAAACATAAAAGTTACTTCGGCTCTATAATTACTCACACCGCTTTAAGTAGAATTTAAAGGAAACAGAGAAGTTTGTAATCGGCAATTCTATTCTTTCCTGTAATAGTATACAGGGAATGAATATATTGTAAAAGATTCATTCTAAATTGCTCATATCCGCTAGATACACCGAACTGTTGAAGATTTAGCCGATACTTTCTTTGAAAAAAAGAAGAAATATAATGGACGTGATATAGTTCGATTAAATCTTGATTAAAATTAGAAGTAGCCAAGTAAAACAAAACGAAAACCTCCCTCGAAAACAACTAATTTTAGACGATCCAAGCCAGATAGACCGATAGTATATGTAAACTAAAAGTGTCAATAAACATACATATACCTAATTTTATATTCCGTACCATCCTGATGCTTCCATGGCGGTTCGAGCTCTATAAACGTAGAGCAAAAAGTAAAAATTAGCTACTAACGTTTGCCATATTGCTTATCGTGTTTCATTTCGAAATTTAATTATACCTGTATGGAGAAGTTACGGAGTTTATTTCATAAATAATTGATAAACTATAATAATTAAATATACATCGGATAGCATACGATCATTTATATTCAATGCAATCTATATTTATTTTCTTCATTAAAATCTTGATAGACCAATTCTCTTAGAGTTCTGAAGTATCACTATATGAAATTGCTTTCAAATCTATACGGATCAGTTTCTTTTACATAGTTTGAATCTGCTTCTATGAAATCAACGCTACTCCCCTTATTAAACCCAATAATGAATAGCTCTAATCATTCAAGTAGTTTTTAGTTTTTAGTTTGCAGTGTTTACTAAAGTGAAAAAGTACAGTGAATGGAAGAAACATC
This sequence comes from Megalopta genalis, assembly GCF_051020955.1. Classification (NCBI taxonomy): domain Eukaryota; kingdom Metazoa; phylum Arthropoda; class Insecta; order Hymenoptera; family Halictidae; genus Megalopta; species Megalopta genalis. Next base: position 10,669,628 of record NC_135022.1, read on the forward strand.
TGCTTTTTATATTATTTTCACGGATTATATGAAGATCATGGTAGATCAAATTTTTCATTTAATGTTCCAATTACATTAATTAATTAAGAGAAATATAAGGAAAAGCTTGTTTTTCAAAACAATATGTGTCTGTACTTTTTTTCTATAGGTTTACTTTCTCTAAAAAAATATTAATCGTAAGAAATATAATTTCAAATAATTAATAGAAATTTAGACACACGAAAAATACTATTTCAAATAATTATTTCCAGAGTACATCTTAAGAAAATACTGCTTCGATTAATAATTGTTAACATAATCTCTATGACGCCAAATAAATCATGAAACATTATTTCATGCAAACAAGAAAATGACGATTAACTATTTTCAATAGCTCTGCAATGATTTTCATCCAAGTCTGGTTTCGCTGCGAGTCGGATCGGTATCGAAGAATCGGAAAGAGCGTTTCTTTCCGCAGCGATCATTTGCCCCCACTTGTTCGTGGGACGCGAGAAATAGCGGGCATAACTGTTGTGCAAAGCCCCTATCTCGTTGTCAGTCTACTGTAAACTCGATTTTATGGGCGTTGCGCGGCTGCGAGCGAGAACCGAGGCACGGCGCGTAGCTTTTTCGCGGTTACCTCCGCGTTTTGCCTCGTCTCGCCGACGTAACGGGTTGTTCCCCCCGTTGCGGTTGTCGGGCCGGAAGATCGAATCCCCCGTCGACCGACTGGCATTTTTCTTTTCCCAGGAAGTGTGCCACGGAAAAGCGCAGCCGCCGCCGCCGCCGCCGCCGTCGACATTTTCACCGTTGGCGGACAAGCATGGCGCGTGCGATGGCGTTACCAACGGACGTCGACTGAATTTCGAAACGCGACGACCACGCTCTTTAACGAGACGCAATGACGAAACGGTGCCGCACCACGCCGCGCTCCGCGCCGCCGGGACGAAAACGAGAAGCAACGCACGTCCGGCGATTTCTGCAAGGGGAGAAATTACCGTCGACCGCCCCGATACCTCGGATTCCACGATCCGATCGAGAATGTCGTTCCGCGATCCTGCGAAACCGCGTGGCCCGATACGTTGCACTCCTTCGGATGCTTTCGATCGGCGTCGACCCATTTCTTCTCATGTATTCGAGAAATTTGAAAGAGTGATTTATGCTCGTGATAATCAAGCACAATTTTTCGAACTATTTTTGTTCAATGAAAGAAAAAATTCTTTTCTACTTGGAACGAAGTTTAATCTCTAATGTATTTTCCATTTTGTTCGATGACCTTTTGCCATCTCTCCGACAACTTGAAAATTCCACGCTCGTAGAAAGTCTGATCCTTTTCGGCCAAAAACTGAGTTAAGTGAGATTTTACAGCGTCATCGTCGTTAAAAGTTTTACCACGAAGGGAGTTGTCCAGGGATCGAAATAAGTGGTGATCCGATGGCGCGAGATCGGGGCTATATGGTGGGTGTAACATCGATTCCCAAGCAATATCCATGAATTTTTGCCGAGTGGACAAAGACGTGTGCGGCCTAGCATTGTCCTGCTGGAAAATGACACCTTTACGATCGACCAATTCTGGTCGCTTTTCCTTGACCGCTGCATTCAATTTGTCCAGTTGCTAACGTTCACGAATAATAAAAAATAACATAATAATAATAATAATAATAATAATTTTATAATATAACATTTACGGATATCATAAAAATGGGAGTGAGAGACATCTATAACTGAAATCGGCAATTACTTAGTTGCCAACCCAATAGAAGAGAATGAAAATCATTGCAATCTTACTGTTTCTCTTTCGCGTATTGACTTAGCAGATGATCCCAATTTGTAGGTGCGACAGTATTATACAGGATATTCATACAGGACACTCCTCCCTTCCATAATCGAAGGACTACATTTCCTATACGCAATTGCATCCACCGGTCAGCATTGAAACTTTGTTATTTAAACCTAATATTTCCACGTTTCCATATATTTGTCTTTCTTTTTTACAAAAATGTAATCTTAGTGTTTAGTTACTTACAATAACATAATAATAATAATAATAATAATAATAATAATAATAATAATAATAATAATAATAATAATAATTTTGTAATGTAACATTTACGGATATCATAAAAATGGGAGTGAGAGACATCTATAACTGAAATCGGCCCTCGAAAAGCTGTGAGGGCTTCTGCAATCTTTAGGAATGATTATGCGACGACTAGACCGCAAATCAGAGTTGTTGGGCATTGTTCGAAATCAAATTTTATCCCGGAAATATTTCAAGTAAATTCGTCGACTTAAATTTTATCCGGATATTTCGAATGAAATTTGATTCGAAATGTATTACTTGCATCAAGATTGTGAGAGAGAAAAATTACAGGCTCTTTTTCTTTACATTACTTCAGTAAGTATTTCAAATAATATTTCGAACAGAATTTTATTCGAAATATTTACTGAAATATAATATATATATATATATTAGTGTGTTAGATATTAATATTAATATTAGATTATTAAATATTAGAGATTAATATTGGATATTAATATTAATATTAGATATTAATGTTAATATTAGATATTATTATTAATATTGGAAATAATTGTAGTATTAGAAAACTATTGGTAATCAGATTGTTAAACATGAATATTATTCATTACTTCTAAATCGAAACACAATTTGTTTCCTCTGTTATCGAAATAAAATTTGATTCTTCTGTTATCGAAACAAAATGTATCGAAACGAAAAATATCGTTACAAGAAACAGAAATTGTCGTATTGTTTTGTAATATTTTGTAGTATTTTTAACATGTCGGAAATAGAGTATAGCAACATTATTAAATGCTTATAATTTTTCTAACGTTTCACATTGCAGATACTGTTTTCCCATAAATGCATGAAATCCGTAGCCTGACGATGACCTTCTGGGATATTTTTATGTACTCATGATTGTTCCTCCCCAATTGGTATGTGAAATATTCTATGATAGCTCAAAAACAATGTTGGAGTTATCGGCATGGAACAGAGTTATTATGTTGATAGCTTCTAGTTTGACGTAACGTGGATCAGTTGCAATTACACTCGGGCTTTGATCGTTATCGATCACGCTATGTCTGTCGGAACACTTATCACCAACGCGAGATTGATCAGGAATCTTTTTGCACGATTCTTACAACACTCTTTCATTCACACGACTATCATAACGCATATCTATCCGATATTTGCACTGTACTTAAACGTAAAACGTAAGAAATTGCAACCGTACGTATTTTTCGCAGAAAACTAGATCGTGCATCAAAGACTTAAATAATGGAAGAAATGAGCAACATATCCTTCGTATGCATAATTAAATTAAATGTCTCCAACTTGTGGAATAAAAAACATGTAATCTTGATGTCACCGTGTCGTCATTTGTCCTAAACCGATCAAATTACACGTATTACGAGTAATCTTTTGTGTCATTGCTGATTGGCGAATATCATTACAATTTCATTTTATTACCCAATTATTGAAAACTTGAAGGCACTTGTCATCCTGGTATCAACGTGTACATTCGTGACAATGATTCGAGCTCATGGATCGCGTTTGTTATTCTTCGATAGGTTGTTTAATTCGTTCTGATTGTGTACGTTTAGTGTGCGATGACCAGGCTGCGGATTTTATGCAATTTATAGCAAAAATGGGAGCGTAATATTGAAAACAGTGAAAAGATGCGATGTCTCGCAAAAAGGTGATGACACACGACTGTTAATAATTTCGATAAATCGAAAACAGTGTTAACGATATTATTAAATTCTTCGTGTGTCTTCACAATTTCATATTTCGCCTGTACATTTTCGCCATAAACGCATAAAATCCGTAGTCTTCGTATAATAACAGAAAATTGATGTCTACGCCATATTTGTACTTCCTCTACATAGTTAAGCATCAATAACGGAAGAAGGGAATTTCCTTTCAGGTTGAAAGAAACGAATGAAATACGAATTCAATAAACTGTGTTCAAAATCTTCATCGCGAGCCTGGCTCGTTATTATAAAGCAAGTCGTTCAACGGTTGTTTTACCAGGAATAGTATGGTTCATGCGATTTACAGCCGTGAAGATCCGCAGACGTTAAGAATAATAGAAACAATTCGAAAGACATCATTAAGGATAGCCACTGGAGCCTATCACAGAAACGCTCGTTTCTTCCGCCACACAGAAAGATGCATGGGTTTCGCGTGTTCTTCGAAGTGCATTCCTGTATTTCATGTTTACGACTGAATAAATTGATAATATCTGAGCGAACTAATTTTCCCGATCTTCTAAATATTAAACTTGGTTAGTAGACTGTAGAAATCCATAGAAAACACTTATTTTTCTCCTGATCAAGTTTCGTGCCGTATGATTCTCCCAATTCAAGCGAAAGCCTCAAGTAACCCGTTAAAATAAGGATAATTTTCGGCTTATTTTTATAACGTGAAACATTCGCGAAGCTAAACAATACGATTTGATTCGATGCTATCGAATAGATATTCAATCGAATAAAACTTTATCTAGATACAAATTTATCTGAATGAACATTTTACTCGACGCTATCGAATAAATATTCAATCGAATAAAAATGTATCCGAATAGAATTGTATTCAAATAAGAATTCATTTACGTGTTGTATCGAAAGAAATACACGTCGTATGTAGCCATTGTGATTTAAATTGACCGGAAGTTTCATGGAGAACAAGATTTATTGTTTCGGTAAATGTCGATAAAATATGACGGAAAAATAATGCAGGGTGTCCCAAAAATGTCTCGCAATCCGAAAGTAGGGGATTCCTGGGGTGATTTGAAGCAACTTTTTCCTTAGCGAAAATGCAATCCGCGGCATCGTTCACGAGTTATTAACGAAAAACCGTGACCAATCAGAGGCGAGATCATTCGGCGCGAGACGGCCGAGCCAATGAGCAGAACTGGGCTCCGCGCGCTCATTGGCTGGGCCGCCGCGCGCCAGCCGAGCTCGCCTCTTATTGGTCAGTGTTTTTCGTTAATAACTCGTAAACGAAGCCTCGGAGAAAATTTTCGCAAAGGAAAAAGTTGCTTCAAATGACCTCAGGAACCTCCTATTTCCGGATGTATATGTATCCTGAGATGTCAAAGAATATGCATGGTACGTGACGAAAAGTTTCATGAATGTTTTACGTTATAAAACAATTCTAAAAGTCATCCTTATTTTAACGGTTTACTTGAGAGAAAATAACCCGATGAAAAACCAGTCTAACGTGGCCTTGTCTGCAAGGTTCCAACGGGTCGCTGAATTCGTTCTATTCTTATCATTGCCGACAGTGATTTACTTTCACCTTGGCGACAATTCGTCCACTGATTCGTGTCGGCGGAAACGATAGATTTTTCGCGGCATTCCGAGTCGGTTTCGTTGCACGCCTGATCCCTCTGTATTCGCTCCAGCAACTCGATGATCGGCGCTCGTTAACTTCCGCGGTTAATTACATCACGGTGAGTGACGTAAGCCGAGAATCATCTGCATGGAGCTCGCGGTATGCGCGAAATTAGCCGGGAATATTTTCGCGATGCTCGATCCCCGCCGATCCCACCGGCCGCGCACCGTGACAAATTATGCGACGCTCTACCCTCCGTTACAATTAGACGATCTTCCATCGCCGTTTTGGATTTGTTATTGGCCAGTGGACGCGCGAATCGCGAAATTACGTTATTCAGTGTGCACACGGATCCCAAAGCCTAACGGCATCTCTGTAACTGCGCCGCGCTTCGTTCCATTTTATTTAATAACGTAAATTAAATTTCGTTCAGTTACACGCATTTCGAGGGGTTTTCGGAAAAATATTTTGATGAAATAAACTTCAATTTTTTTAAACTTCAAAATTTTAATATAATAAATAATATTATATATATATAATATAATAAATAATTTATATTTATATATTATATATATATATATATAATTTATATTATATAATATAATAATATAATTTATATTTATAATATAATATTATATTAATATATATTATTATAATTTATATTTATATATTATATATATATATATATATATATATATATAATATAATAAATAATTTATTTAAAATAAAAATAATATTCTGACGAAATAGATTTAAATTCAATTAAAATAGAAGATGAATGAGAATAAATAATGATATAAATCGAAAGAAATCATAATGGAAAAAAAGCAGTGCAAGTTAAGAAAGACACGCTAATTAGAAGCAAAAGGAAGGAAACAAAAAGAAAAAAAATACGAAGAATGAAAGAAACAAGAGAAACAGAACGCGAAATAAATTTTTTAAAAATGAATAAAATAAAACTACTTTTACGTTATCACATTATATGTCATTATATATGATCTAACGCCAAGATTTTCAAATACCACGAAGTAAAATATAGAGAACCGAAATTTGTTAAATATTACGCCGCATTTTAATAACCTTTTAATAACCTTCTTTATTATAAATTTATGATAGGTGTAACGTTACATTTTTGAGGTAGTCAGAAATGCTACAAAACATGGCCAGGACTGGTGTACAAGTGGCGACACTTGTTTTTCACAATTTTTTTGTATATTGTAATAATTCTTTAATCACTTCGATACCATATGGCAAGTTAGATATCAAAACTAAAGGTACAAAAAATAATCTATTAACACATTGTTGAGACCGGTCCCAACATAAGTCGTGTTCTTATATCCAAACGTTGTGAAATTGCCGGTCAACAATGTGTTAAAACTTGCACATTTCTTATGCGATTCACGCTCTCAATTTTTCGCAAACGTAACCAGAAGGACGGCGAACGAATGAGTTCGAATAATTTCTCTGGAAGAGAATTGATCGTCTATGTAATCGTGAAAGAAGAAACATGAACTGTGTGTGCCACCGACGTTATCAGTTTGAGATAATGGTTCTTCCGGTACTTCGGCCGATACAGCTGCAAGAAAAGCGAAGAACAATCGAGCTCATCCTGACGGTTACGAAGGTATAATTGTAGAACGCGCGGGCAAAAGAAGCGGCTTTATGGCTTATTAGCCTAAAACGAGTCACGCAGTCGATGCTGCTCGCGCGCGGTAGCCGGTCGCGAAATTACGAGTTTGCACGGGAAGAGCATGCCGCTGAAGAACCATCAGGTTCTATTCTAGTCACATCTGGCGTATCAAGCGCTTAATAATCATCGCCGCCGTGTTCATTTCCACTCGACCGTTTCCCGTTGCATATAATTCCAAAGGATCGTCCATCTTTCCCGCGATTATTAATTAAAATCCGACGCGGCCGATCCCATCCTTAATTCGCGAGCTACTCGCGAGATTGCATTCAGCCGGTGTTTGTGCCGCGGACTTCAAACGTGCGAATCTTCCATCTAATGTTACATAAATCCGTCGCCTCGCGAAAATATCTGTGCGCGTTTACATGTTCGCAGAAAACGAGAATCGCCGCGTTGAGTGGCTGCGTCCGTTACGTACGGGTGACACTAATATTTCACTGGTTCTTAAAATTCATTTTGATACCAATATATGAGCCGTTTATTTTCAAAGCGGCATAAGTCGCTTTGTTTTGAAGTCGAGATATTTAAGGATTTGCGTTTTAACACGTTTATTAAAAATATGGATGCTAACTTTCGAGAGGATTCACTTGTATTTGTTATCTCGGGATACTGATATTTTTCTCAGTATTTAAAAAATCACCACTTTTCATTACGGTAAAGTGACTTATGCCACTTTCAAAATAAACGGCTCATATTCGAAGAAACTGAAATCTTTGCCCAATTCCGTCTAATGGTAAATAACAATTTTATATTCACGGTAAAACAAAAGAAGTATCGTGCATCTTGATTTTTCCATTAACACTTTGACAATGCTTAACACAATTTCTGTAACAAACTTTCAAATATTTATAACGATCAATTAAGTAAGCTTGTTGTGATACAGGAGGTGCAAATGGGTTGCAGATGCTGTTTTGCTACGCTAACTCTTGTCTTTTCTGCTCTTTATATTAATAAACAAGTTGGTCCGGTTTTTGGTGTGTCCTTCACGGGTACTGGTTAAAAGAGTCTAAATGTTGGAACGACCGTGCAAAACATTCTCGGAGCAATCAAACACGTTTCCATGTGTGTCACAGACCTATTCCGAACTAGGGTACTCGAGAACCCCACTCGCGCTAACGCGGATATTTGTCGCTCCCTAGAGACAAACTTCCGCGCGACACTGTTAATCCAAAGGTGTTAGGGCAACGAAAAACACGGTGGAACTTTAAGTAGTCGAATCAGCTTTTCATTCCACGAAAACGTCGCCTTCCTGGCCTTTTTCGTATCTACTACTATTTATTGCGAAAGTACTGTTAATTGCACTATTAACAGAAAATTATTGAAATAATAATTATTCAATACTGTTTCTACACGATAGATACATTCCAAAAAACCGTGTATAAAAGGACATTGTACTACGTACATAGCAAAATAGGGGATTGATTGATGTTTATACACGTATAAACTCAGTGTCACATTATATACTCTCGACAGTGTGACATATTTCTTGATACGCGTATGGACTGATATAAATATATCTAGAAAATTACGATTAATAAAATTAATTGCCCTTAAAATTTCAGTGAAATAACTTTCTTGAACGTGCTAAATCGAATGAAAGCATGTAAAAAGAAAATTGAATTTATTTTTCTTAGACCGTGCGAAATCAAAACCGTGTAACAAAAGACCATGTAAAACAGAATCGTGCGTATTTTCTGTGCCAATAACAGGTTGGAATAGAGCTTAGATATCGCAAGAATTCTGTGCTAATTAATAAGCAGAGATCATTCTCTGCGAATTGAAAACGCGAACAGTAAATCGTTCAACGATGTTTCGTGCATAAATACCTATGTCATATGAGCGCTGCTTTCTCCGATAATGTTTAAACAGTGGAAATTGTGATGCTGGCGAAAGAAAATGTTGTTCGCCAGATAAACATACATCTCGCTCGGAACCAGAAATCCTAGAAATAGAAGTCCTCTAACTTCTTATTCCGCGTTCTAATAAATACAGCAAGCAATTAATTTCACAGTTAAAATTCACTTCATAGTTATCATCTGGTTACTAACGACCAGTGGATGCAATTTGAACGGAATGCTAGATGCAATCGAAAAATAATTCAGCGAACGCTGAATACATTGCGAAATTTTTTCCTGGAATTAAATCTCCCTTTGATAATCGGATCGGAGATTACAATAAATAAATATAAGAGCTAATAGATCACGAAATAAGTCGTCCGAATTATTCTGCCTAAACTCCTCCGCGGAACGTGAGTACAATGCTAATCGGTCGAACAGAGATAAGGGAAGAAAACATTTGCTCGACGAGATGACACGATTTCTGCTTCTCTTGTTCTACTCGTCATTATGTAAATCGGATCAAGGATCCCGTGAATCAACGGAACGCCACGGCGATCGTTTCTCAGAGGATGCGAATTATTTTTCGTGAGATGCAACAATAATTTGCGACCCTATTATCGCGTGGAAGGATCTAAGACGTCGATGGAAAAGTTCAGGCGATCCTCTTGCAAGCACCGCACGCGGGACGTGGTGTTAGCGATAATATCGGGAGTTCGTAGCGCGCCAAAGTGGAATAATTTTCTGATAGAACGTGAAGAAACTTCGTCCGAGGTCCGAGGCAATTTTCGATGTCATCTGCATCGGGGGAGGTAGCATCAGTGTGTTGCACCGTGAAGTTCCCGAGGAACTTCGTCGCAAAATCCAGAACCGCTGCGAGCTGTGATTTTATTGATTTAACCCTTGACCCTTCGACGGCACCGCTAGGTCCTGCTTAATTCAACTTATCGGACTCCCAGGTTAAATTGTCCCAGGACAAAATAGACACGTCACGCCCAACGAAAGGTCGTCGAATAACATTATTTTATCCGATTCATCCCGCTAAAAAATTACAAGTTAACTTTATAATCTTTGTATGTTTCTTGTAAAACACTAACAAAAATGTACGTATGGTATATTTGGTAATACTTGTCATTTTTTGTAAAATTGTAATATGTAATGTATCAATCAGAGTTGTTTTGAATACATTTTTAATTTATAAATCTATATCTAAATATTTATCATACCGAATGAATATTTTTCAGTCGAATATTTTATTCAAATAACAATCATTTATTCTAATCTATTCACAAATTATTCTAGCTATTTATTCGAACGAGCACATCGACAGTGTCGATATAAACTTATTGAAAATATTGAAAGAAAAAATAACTTCCCACTCATTTTCCGTTCGTTGCAACTGATGCACTTTTTAATTTTCCCCTTAATGATCCACAGTCCAGTAATATGCTATAACAATTTAAACACAGCAATTGTACACGAAGGCACTGTTCGACAAAAATCAAAATTAACTTGCAAGTAAAGTATTTAGATCGAGTGTTAATCTCGGATAATTCTACAGTGCACCGAAGTATTGTCTTCTATAACTATCCCTTTCTCTTTTTATATGGAACAGAAGACGAGCACGAACGAAATGTAAAATTCAAATTTCAAATTACTGGAAAAAGGTTCCGAGAAGCTGATGGTTTTGCTAATCTGTTTGGAACACAGCCTCGTAATAATCGCATTCTCCGTTCGACCTCGATGTAAATTAGTATCAGCATTTATGGAGATGCAGCGGAGCTGTATCAGAGAAAGGCTGGCATCTCTTTTTATCCAATATATTAACTCCGAAATTAATATTTGATCAATAGAAGTTATCATTCGTGGCACTGTCTGCGATATTTCTGGGCGAGCTATTTCACAGCACGCGTAATTCATCGATCAATTACTTCTTGTCAGCTGAGTGGTAATTTCTTCATCTTGATTTCTACATATCTGGACTTTTCACTTCCGTTTACCTAACGTGATCGATACTGTGTCAGAATTAAATTCGCGTGGACAGTTCGACGATGAATTAAATCCGTCAATTATGTTAAGCATAATCATGTTAGGCGTGATTATGTTAAGTGTAATTATGTTAAGCATATCTTCGTGACTCGTTAAGCTGAAAATAAAATACAGAATCGCATAGTGGCAAATTTGCACTTCGTACTGCGATTTATTTCGCTCGATCGTAAGCGAAATTACAATTGTAAATGTTTGTACGTGCTATAACTTACTGAAGACTTTCGTGTACACTTTTATGTACACTTTTATGTACACTCTTATGTACACTTTTAATGCCATTTACCTAAATATAATACAAGCCTAAGGAAAAAGTTCCGAAGTTTGAAACACGAAAAGATGTTCACAAGAAGAGTTTTGCCACAAATGTTTCAAATATCATCCCATTCATTCGATACGATAGACCACAAAAACTCGTAAATCGCAAAACGTTCGCCGGTGTCATCGGACAACTGTAAACATCGTTGTTTTGATCGTTCCGCATAAACGATCTTGAGAATTCCTATTCAGATTTCCAATTGTAAAAACTCATTTACGCACGCATGTTAATAATGTTAATCTGGCGGGAACGCTAAACGAAATTCAATTCTACAAGTCGATTTTTACGTAATTACTGTATACCATTGTTATACGAAATTGCAAATTTCAGCTGAAATAGTTGCATTAGATAAAAGCTATTAAAAGTGAACGTACGATTGCATTTCTGCTTTCCAATTTTTACGTGTTTCGAATTTTAGTTCGCGCAAGCTTGATCATTTATAGCATTTCGCCGCATTCCAAACTGATCTCGACTACCAATACGAATGAATTTCCAATATAAATGTAAATTTAAATTACAATGCGTTCAATGCATTCGGTAAAATTTAATGGATCATCATTCACCCCAGACCGTTGCAGGAACTTTTAAATTATTCTTTACCATAATATTTCCACGCACCTTGAAAAAAGTTCTAAAACATTTCCAAATACAGTAGAACCTTGATTATCTGAATCTTTGATGTCTAAATTCTTTATTATACGAACGGGTCTCACATTTAATTAAATTTGTTCAAGAGGATCTATATACAACACCATTTAAGGAAACGAATCAACAAATATTTATATTAGTACTGTAACCAAATAACTCGGGTTCTAACATGCGATAAACTCAACCAAACAAACGCAACGACTGGTTCGCAAGCCATGGATAAATGCATCGCGTAACTTGGAAACAATACTTTAAGTTTCCTAAAAACCGACGAACTTTCGATTTTCTGGAGAAAAGTAGAGGGTGCTGGTACAACAGAGATAACTGTCAATCGTCGTCACCGATTAATGTTCTATGATTTTTAAAGTACCAAAAGTATTTTCTTCTTTATGTTTAAAAAAACTTGAATAACGAAGAAAATAGACTCTATATCTTGATATTTTGTTCTGTAAATAATGATATTAAACATTTGGCACTTCTGTAGTAAGATGCAGTGAGTAACGGTAATATTCTGACACCCTTTAAAACGTTATAACTTCTTAAAAATCCCACCAAATGATTTAAATTCTCTTTACATATTATTTGTTAGATATTTAAATGTTTTTATATTTTCACAGATATTGCACGTGGCCGGAATGACAAAAAAAAAAGAAAAATAAAACACGATGTGTTTCCAATTGTTTTATCTGAGCCTATAACGAAAATATTATTTATATATTATTAATGTACAGTGAAGTTACAAACATCAACTGAAAGTTGTGAAACACGATGTTTGTGTGAACATAACAATGTTTTAATATTTGCAGAAATTTCAATTATGCGTATAACTTCTCAAGACCTACGAAATCGATTATTTAGATTTTCGTTCCAGATCCAAGTAAAATCAAAAGTAAGAAAAACATCGTTTTCATATTTTCTTCATCATCCTAAACAATTACAATTTCCGCAAATTACTTATTTATCTAATAAACCGGTCGGTCTCTAAAATCTCACAAAAATCCAAGTCACTCGGTTCAATTTTTCAAAAATCGTCACATCTTAAAAAGTATACGAATATATTCGTTTCTCACTGTACACAGTCCTGACACGATCACTATGTCTACATTCGTCCTCGAAGGACTGAAATTTACCATCCCGAGGATCAATTAAAATGAAAATAGTTGTTTACCTGTGATCAAAGAGATCCACGGGATCTACGCACAAAGCTGCAGAATCACGAACACAGAACTTTCGGTCGCGACGGTCGTTCCGTCCGCGGTCGCGAAAAACTCCCGAGCGATGATGTTGCGCGTTTGACGGTCCAGCACCGACTGACGACGCGCCGTTCGCGACGACGTCACCGTCTGGCTACGGACGGCGCCTAACTACTCGCTACCACGCGATTGGTCGCCACGGCCGACCACCTTGCGCGCGTACTCTTCTTCGAGTACACCTGGCTAAATTGCGCGCGATACTCGTGCACGTTTCAGCGGCCGGGAACAATAGAACTGGAACCGATACCTTTACAGCGTGACGCTTTTTTCCGCCGTTTGGGACGAATGAATGAGATGCGTCCGCTCCACGCTGACTCGCGTCTAGTGACGGGGCTACTCAATGCTCGATTAGGGAAGTTCCCTTGGTAGGGTGAAGGTACCTATTCCTGCGGAGATAAGCTTTGGTTGCACTTTTTTCCCACTATTTTCTCTTGATTTCTTATGAAGAAACGATTTGAAATACGAAAGAAATGAGTGATCTCTGAAAATGTAGCTTAATATAAGAAAAATATTGAGAATGTCATTTGGTACGAATTACTGCGGGCGAAAAGAGTCGTGTACTAATTATTGTACACGCTGCTGCGGATTTAAATTTTACACAAACATTGTGATGAAGGGAATTTTGTGAAAACCTAAATAGCTCATGGAGATAATGGAATTATACGGTGTTTGACTGAATGATAAATTTGATAAATCATTTAATAAATTATTTAATGCAGGAAAAATGAATACAGATTATTTATTAAAGCTTTTGTGCTCGTATTAATTATTTATTATAGCAAACTTTTAATATTTGCGACCAACACAAAATTATTCTTCCTTCATTATTATTTAATATATTCATTATAATATACACACATATTACAATATATTCATTACAGATTTCTATTTTCTTCAGTCTTTCTTCCTGTTCTATTGGTCTGTATGCATTTAACAATTGGTTTTCTCATTACTGCAACTTATTTTATTCATTCGTTCTATATTTATTTGTATCTTTTTATCTCAAATCTCTTTGTATCTCAAATTTTGTATTTCATCTATTCGTTTTTTTTTTTAGAATTGCATAAAACCCGCAATCTAGTAATCATAGTAATTCAGTAACGATGAAATATCATATCGCACATTTCTTCCTTTTAAAAATGAGCGCGAAGACAATACAAAAAAAATGCTCTTCAAGACCGACGATCTTCAAAATCGGATAAGCTTCTAGATCACTTCTGTTTCTGCTAATAACTCTGCTAAAAACTCGAATCAGCATGACAAATCGCAGTTATGAATATCGTAGAAAATTAATATTTATAGTAAAAAAAAGTTAAGATCTACAGTTCAGACAACATTTAAACTGGTACAAAACTTCCGGCACGTTCGATGATACACGAAGGCGACTGCCATAAAACTTGCCACTACAGTAAATTCTCCCTAATTGTCCTTCAGCTTGTAAACAAAAATGGACGATTTGGGAAGAGTGGATACGATTGTTCGAGCCTCGCGGCTCATTTTTATGGTTTGCCAATTGTTAACAATTATGAAAACGAGGTGCAAGGCTCGAACGATCGTATCTCCTCTTCCCAAATCGTTTATTTTCATTTCTAGGGTGAAGGAAAATTGGGAAGAATTTGTTGTGACAATCGGCGACTGTAAAAACGAGTTGCTAGACTCGAATAATCGTGTCTCCTCTTCCCAAATTGTCCATTTTCGTTTACAAGCTGAAGGAAAATCGAGAAGAATTAACTGTACTTAGATGTGCTTTCTGACTTACGACACAACAATGGCGGCACAACAATCAGGATTATGAATGACAAGCCTGACGAAAGATACGGCGCGTTGTAATGGGTGTACGAAACTTTATCTTGAATTTCGACGACCTACTACGGATAACTTCATGAAAGTTTCGGTGTTAACACATTAGCGACCGTTGTCATGTGCCGTGCAGAGCTGAGAAGTTGGCTAGCGGGACTGCATGCAGGCGTGGAGAGGCAAGCAAAAGCACTCTACTTGCTCTCCCCGCGATTCCGGCTGTGTACGAGTTGATGGGCTGTCATAACTCATGCAGTCAAAAAACGCTTGAGAAAAGAATACCTTCGTGCGAGAAACGTCGGGCAAATCTTTAAATCGACCAAACATTGTCTTCTTTAATTGGAGGCATAAACAGATGCTTGGCTAACCCAATCTAAAGCTATGCTAATTTATTCCACTTTTACAAAATGTGCAGTCAAAATCAATCCTTTTGTAGATCATTAATTTTTGTTTGATTATATCCATTTTTTATACTCTAAAATTAATCCTTATATGTGTGTAGTATAGATCGCATTCATCACTTTGTGCTCTAAATTAATTTTTCTATTTTTATTCTTTTTCACCTTTTTGTGGATTCCATATTGATCTCTTTTTTTTGTCACATTCGTTGTTCTGCAAATTAGATCTTTTGCTGGTTCATCTTTTTCCACCTTTTCGCAAATGAAATCCGCTCTTTTGCAACTGAAATTTATTTATTTCTACTTATTTATAATAAAATTCATACCAAATTTAAGAATTTCACTACATTTTATAAATAATTAATGAAGATTAATGAAACTATATTATTCCTAACGAAAGTATTATTTTATGAATATGTGTTTAAATGCGTATCTTGAAAAATTGAATAAAAAACGATCAATTTTAATCTCTGATAGGATTCATTTTATAAATGATTTTCAAAAGGATGAATAAAATCTGCGGTAGGTTTGATTTGATTCGTGAAAAAAAAAAGTGAATACGATAAAAGTAAATTTTTCCAATTACTTACAGATCTCTCTGTTAATTTATATTTATAAAATGTCACATAGATATGAATTCTATACAGGTGCTTCCTGCATTCATAAAATTATTCTCAATTTAGCTGAGATTCTCAGTTTAAAAATTTGTTCACTCGTAGCGTTCACTGCCACTTAATATTCCAGCGGTTGAAAAATGTTCTACTAACTAACCAGTTGGTACAATAATCGCGAGAACATAGATGAATTCCTCTGATAAGCTCAGATTTAATGATCTTTAACGATTCCTTGTGATTAGGTGAGTAAAGATTTCAAATTCTGATCTTATTAAAAGGATGTGCGTAAGCCGCGAGGGAATACCATTTAATCTCGCGAACCATTTCGAGGAAAATTCAGACTAACAGATATGAAATGGAACTAGGAAGAAACCAGTGACGTGGAAACCGCGACGCTCCGGGAGTACCAGGGCATTGTTATCGGGGAAAACAATGAAATGAGATCGTGCCGCGGATTTCACGTTTCCGCGATTCCGTCGGGTTTTATCCACGCTTGTCATTCGCTGCCGAAAGAGTACGTGATCGCCGCGCACAAAAGTATGCAAATAGAAGGAACGAATTCCCCGAAAGAAAACTCGTGGAACGTTGCATCACCGGCGACAGTCTTTTACACGGCGACATAAAGAATAACAACTTTCGCCGTCCACCATTTATAATTTGGTGAAAGTGCGCGCGCGCGGCACTTCTTCCATCTGAATTTCGTTCAATCCCGTTTCGTCGTTGAATTATCATTATGTTTCACCGTTGCGTTTAATTAGCCGCCTTGTGTCATCGGCACGAAATCATTCGCATCGTTTTATACGATTAGCTAAAATATATCTGGAATATTTTCTCGCAGCTTTTCAATTTTACGGATCCGTCGGAAATTATGCAATCGTGTTGTTCAGGGGAATAACGATTGCAGCTATCGCACGAGTCTAATTGTAAGTCGAGATTTAATTAAACTCAGTTGCAGGGAGGAAAGTTCATTGTTGGAAATCTGCTGTGTTTAAGCCCTGTTATAGCACGAAATTAAAATTATTTTAGAAGCATATTTCAATTTCGTGCTATAACAGGGCTTAAACACAGCAGATTTCCAACAATGAACTTTGTGTTTGAAATGATTATGTGTTTGAGAAACACACGAGCCACTTTTCTGCGTCCCTTAAAATTATTTTAGAAGCATATTTCAAGGAACGCAGAAAAGTGGCTCGTGTTTTTCTCAAACACAAAATCATTTCTAAAAAGTATTACACATCGAAAAAAGCATCGTTAAACACTATTATTATTAAACATAATTTCGATACAGTGTCTGTTCTAAGAGTAGCTCCATATCGTGTGCATCGAAAAATTGTAGACATTTCAAAATTATAATTAATTGGACCATGTGTCTACTCGAATGATTGAATTAGGAAATGAAAACCTATATTCAATTCTAATTTTTCTTGATATCTCTAAAAAATAGTTTTGAAATCAGTGTACAGTTTTCTCGAATATAAAATAGTCTTTGAAACAACAATAACTTCGGGTCGAAAAATGCACGCATTTAAGTTACAAACATTGCCAAATAACAGTTAATAACATCTTGCGTTATCTAATTCAGCTTAAAATATTATTTTATCTTACTTCGAGCATGGTGAAACGATTGAATAAGGAAATAAAAACCTGTTTGTTCCTCTGAGTGTGTCTAAAAGAGAAACATGCGCACGTAATCTAATGATCGGAAACGAGGTGCACGAGAAATCTTGATGTTCCGAAAAATTGCGGAAGAAAGTGAATGGAATAAATCTGATTTCTGGGTCCGGGAAGACCCAGCGGAGAGTTCGCAAGTGTTGGCGGCCATCGGGAACACAGAGCTCGTTCACCCGGCTCGCTAATCCACGTGTGCCGCGCTATTGCAAAATCGCAGAACGGACTAGCCACGCGCGGAATATCACGCAAGGATACGCTGCGATGCACGTAAACACGATAAGGGCTGCGAGCTGAATGTTAAAATAGAAACGGCGATTTTCACCTGTTTGCAAAATACCGATTGGTTCATCTTATTTTAATGGCGATCGGTGTTCAGCTGATCGGAACCTGAAT
This sequence comes from Megalopta genalis, assembly GCF_051020955.1. Classification (NCBI taxonomy): domain Eukaryota; kingdom Metazoa; phylum Arthropoda; class Insecta; order Hymenoptera; family Halictidae; genus Megalopta; species Megalopta genalis. The sequence goes on from NC_135022.1 coordinate 10,687,627, forward strand.
TCACGTTTACGCGGAAGCGAAAGACTCGATTTTACCGATCCGGTTGCGATAGCGAAAAGAAACGCGTACAATTGGAGGTCATCGTGCTCCCCAATCTTGCCGTAACTTAAACGGTAGTTAGACAGCAGAGTTTGCTTATTTGTCGAATGAGAGAAATTTTATTCGAATAACATCTCGAACACATTCTTCGAATAAAATTTTGTTCGACAAATTTTTTAAATAAATTATTCGAATCAGACTTTATTCGAATAATATTTCAAATAAATTCTGCGGATGAAATTATATTCGAATAAATTTGTCGAATAAATTCTTCGAGGAAAATTTGATTCGTTGCTCGCATAAAATATGCCCAACTCTGTTAGACAGTTAGTTAGATTTGTAATATGATTCTCTATGGTACTGCGTAACATTTTTAAGTCCCACGTTCATTGTTGGTGTCTTTTAAATCTGATTTTATTTCTTTATCGTATTCCCTAACTTCTCATCTTAAACTGTAGTTACACCGTTAATTAATTAGATTTACAATTTAATTCTCTATAATACCACGTAACTTTCAAGTTACACATTTACTATTTACGTTTTCCAGGTATTATTTCGTTTCTGCATTGTGCTCCCGAGCTTTTTATCGTAACTTAAACTACAGTTACACAGCTAATTGTTTAGATTTGCAATTTAATAGGATACCGTGTAACTCGCAAGATACACATTTACTATTTACGTTTTTTCCAAGCCTCATTTCACTACTTCATTGTGTTCCTCTAACTTCTTATCATAATTTAATCCGTAGTTAGAGAGTTCGTTAAATTTGCGTTAGTATTTAACGCAATTTATAAAATTGCGTCAGTACTAATTTTATGTAACACAGCGTTACTTTTAAGTGACACAATTATTATTAATAGACCGTGGATCTTTATGCAAAATGAAAATGTCCTGCGTGTGATGCAAGAAACAGGGGTTACTTTATCGGTTTCTATCATTCTTTAACATTTATAACAAATAGAAAATGGTGCATTGAAATTCTTTCGTTATGTTAACCCTTTGCATTCTCGCACCCTTCGTACCCTTCCCGTCTCCCTTGTGGCTTTCGATCGCCACTTATATTGTTGCGACAACTCGAGTGGTGACTCTCGCTCACTTCTCGATTTGACGCGATACGTCGAGCGACGTATATTTATTTGCGTTCGATTTCTGGTGGCGAAAACTATTTCTTTGGGTTTATAGAAATATGTTTAATCAATTCGTACATTCTATTTAAAACAGTAAAACAGCAGAGATATAAACAACCGCTTAGAAATCTGCGATATGGGAGAACCTCAGTTGAGCAATTGATTGGCCTTCGAATTGCCTTCGAATCGTGGCACGAAGCCTCTGAATTGCCTTCGAATCGTGGCACGAAGCCTCTGAATTGCCTTCGAATCGTAGCACGAAGCCTCTGAATTGTCTTCGAATCGTGGCACGAAGCCTCTGAATTGCCTTCGAATCGTGACACGAAGCCTCTGAATTGCCTTCGAATCGTGGCACGAAGCCTCTGAATTGCCTTCGAATCGTGACACGAAGCCTCTGAATTGCCTTCGAATTGTCTTCGAATCGTGTCATGTGGCCTTCGAATTGCCTTCGAATCGTGTCATGTGGCCTCCGAATTGTCTTCGAATCGTGGCAAGAAATTAGAAATAAAAAAATTATGTCATCGTTTTTATTCTAGCATTACTATGTATTCATATCAATGTACACCGGCATGCTGGCCGCTGTCTTTTTCTTGTCGACTGCCCCGAATTTCTATAAAAACGAGCCGCGAGATCCAAAGAGTCGCGACTTAACTGGAAATACAGATTGACCTATACCCATAGATTTCGTTCAATATATAATTGCAGCAACAACGCTGTATAATCAGCAACATCGCTGATATAATCGCAGATGTTACCTCATATCCCCGGCGACCTTAAGACGACCGCATTATCAGAAACGGTGACATAAAAAAGTCACCTCGTCATTCGAACGCCTCTTATTAAGTTCTCTGCTATTAGCAAGCCGTGGTTGCGCTTAATCACAGAGCCGCCGGTTAAGTTGGATTACTATGCGGGAAAAAAAAAGAACGAGCTGCGACGTCTCGCGAGTAGTACACACAGTGTTTACGAATGCTAAATCAGATGCTAAAACGGGTATTAAAACTGTATCGCGATTAGCCGTTTTAGCATTCGGCCGAAGTGGGCGTGTATACGTGAACCGAGGGAAATGATTGTTGCCGGCGCGAGCGTATATCGGGCCAGCCATAAGCGGCAGGAATCATCGGCCTAGGCCTGGCCGGTCGTAATCTATATCTCCGGCGACTAACTCGTACATTTTCTCGAAGGTATCTCCGTCCGTGACAGTGTACTCGTAGCAGAGTACGAAACAGTTACAATCTTGGTCGCAGGGCGACGCCGACATAACTCTCTGTCGCGGTCCGGTGTCGTATTTAATCGAGACTAGCGTAATTTATGCGTTTCTTGCGCACGTCCCTTCGCCGTCATCCGCCTGAAATTGCCGTGGGGAACGAGTTTCGCGTTTTTTACGGGTTGACCGAAATACGATAATTGATACCTGAACCGATTAGAACGACGACGATCGCGTCTTGCCCCTCCTCGGGCCATGCTATCTATAAATATCGCGTGAAAACAAGAGATTTGACGATACCCGGCCGCCTTCCGACACACTCGGATAACAGGTGGCACGAAAATAATTATTACCGAGCGGTCTCCTCTACCTGTATGCCAATTACACACGCGAGATTCTGCGTTTATCGATGCGTGTTTCCAGACGCACGCAACACACCGGCCCGCGATCACGATGATGATAGGGATCCTGGACCTTTGTTCCACGACGTTTTATCGAATCATTAGCATTCGCCGCCATTATGGTTCCTGGGAATTCCGGTCGAATTCGTGATATCTTAATCCCGTGGGCTTGCCAATTTCCGAATTATAGAGATATTACGGTTTACAGTTGCATTGTTTGCACATCCTTTCTGACTTTTTTAAAGCGAGTCGCGAGAACAGCCGATTCGTCTTCTCTTTGCATTTCCTTAAAGAATACAGTCTCAGAAATACAGTAAATTCTCCCCAAGTTGCCATCACGCTGGCAAGAAGTCGTAAGTAACGATGGAAAGTATATTCTACAATAAATATTATTAAATGTATGAAAACTGTGTTATATTTCAATTCAAAAACGGACAGAACTCTTTCCGGTAGACCTAATATATATTTTTTGATTCGTGATTTTATAACTTCGTAGTCTCTAGTTCAACAAAATGGATGCCATTATTTTATTCATTGTTTTATTAGGCATTGGTTTCAATGTTTACTTGTAATATAGTATATCGTATTTATCATAGAGGAGCTCTTAATCCTTGCCACTTCAACAATTTTATAGAACGCTGGAACGCTGGCTTTAAAGCTTGGCAGCATTACTGCCGGTTGGAACGATAAGGGTTAAATATAATACACTATATTTTCAATATTTATACAACTATTTTTTCAATGGTTACAGTGTCATCTGTAACACAGTAGATTCGAGGAATTTCTTTCGTTCTCACCGCAGATTCTAATAACGATTGTGCACTAGAGAAAACTTCCACGGGCGATACAGTAGAATTCTTCCTATTTGACTCTCAGCTTGGAAAAACAAAAATGGACAATTTGGGAAGTGGAGGTAGGATTGTTCGAGCCTTGCGGCCACAGCTTTATAGTTGTTGACAATCGGCAACTATAAAAATGAGCCGCAAGGCTCGATTTATTGTAGCTCCTCTTCCCAAATTGACCATTCGTGTTTCCAAGCTGAGCGTCAATTGGGGAGAATTTACTGTAATGATATAAACCACGACGATCTCTTCGAAAATCGGAAGATTAGTGAGCGCACATTTCTTGAAACCAGCGTATAGTGACTTTCGCGTAGACAGGAAACGATGTTGGGTCAGGGTCTCTGTAACCGGGAGAGACAAGGCGAGGGAATACGTGGAAAGAAAGACGAGCAGAAATTCTTGGCCAGACGCGTAACCTCGCGTAATCGAGTTGACCCCGTAGGACGATTAGCCAAATTGGAAGGTCTCTTGGATGACACTGAGTCATGACTCCTCCTTAAAGTTCACGATCGTCGGGTTTCGCGGCTGCTGCCGCGCGCGTACGCGCGACCGCTTCATAAATATCGCCAGCGACGGTTTCAGATTCGTAAACGTATAACGCGACCACGATGCAAACGTAAAGATGATTAACAGATATACGGATTTTAACAAGCTGCGTGCTATCGCGTGCGTTTTCAGCCGGGAATCACCGATCTTGGGGGATCTCGAGATAACGATACTTTTCGTGACGCGTGGAATTGTTTCGGATCGGAATGGTTCTTGATATCGATCGTGGGACTTTTTCTAAAAATTGATCGCTATTCTTAGTTTCTGTGAACAGTGACCTTGAGGGACTATTTTGTGAAAATGATAACTCGTCAAGAGATTGCGCAATTGTAATTAAACATTTGCTTATTACGGATCTTTATGAGAAAACAAAACTTTATGCAAAGTAAAGACAGAAGTTAAATGAAAATTTGTTTTCATTCTCAATATTTTTAATAATTCGAATATAATCGAACAGTATTGTTAAATTTTTGTCATGAACGTATTATTTGGCAATTGCAATTGAAATTCGTCTTGTTACTGATTTATCTTTGAGATCGTCGAAATAAAATGTTTATTTTATGCTTCAGCTATGGATTATCAAACTAAAATATTTTATTTACTGAAATCGTTTGTTCCATTTAAAATGCTATTTTATTTGAAATATCAGCTTGGATTGCAGCTTAAGAAAACGTGAACAATTTCTTCATAACCGAATCATATTATCTGTACAATAGATTTGAAACAAAACTGTAAACTCAGAAAATGATTTTAGGGAAACAAAATATTTCATAATTGCAAGAAATGTGCGGTTTCAACATTTTAAACATTTCGGTATGCTTATATTAAATCTTCTATTAATGTTGAATTAACAGAATTCTTTGTTTACGTTTTCAATTCTAACACCGAATTTATTATCATTTTTCGAACTACTTAATTTAATCGAGTCTGGTAGTTTGGATCGTTATCCTAATAGACGTTCAAAGTTTTTTTAGTATTCTTATATAATGTACACTTTTTAACAGTTCTTTTTAGAGCATCCAAATATTTGTTCTCGGTCTCAGATGCTATTTGTGCAGTTTTTTCGCCTGACAAGCTACGAATATAGAAAGAAATACCAAAGGCTGACTGCCAACTCACTGGTTCCATCGAATTGTAAGCGGAAACTTGATTAAAGTTTCATTGAATGTTCTGAAATGTTCTCATGGTACACAATGATTTCCTATATTTCTCAGAAATAACAAACTCTTTCAGTTTAATAGCTATTGGGTGAATCATATAAAGTTCGGCTCTGATATAAACACCTAATCGTCGCACGATCTTCCCAACCCATTTAATTCGCATCCTATCAGATAGCAGAAATTGGAATTAAACGTTGTATCGTGCCACGGCCAACAATTTAAGAAGTTCAGGTAAACACCGCCGCCATTGTGAGTGTCATCGATCATAATAGCTATTTTCGTGAAGAACAACAGGGCGCGTAAAGTAGCTATCGCGAAATAATCTTTGATCATTAACGCTGGATCTGCAGAGCCCTTTGAAATGACGGATCTTGAATGTTTACTTCTAGATTATCGAAATCGTAATCTCAATAGCATTTCTTGGGACATACAATAAAATTTGTTGAACATCTTTCACAACGTGAAAATTAATAAATTATACTTAATTATACCTTTTTACAAATAATTATTATTTCTACGAATTAATATATGTACCTAGTTATTATGTTTGCAAATTAATAAATGTACCAAGTTATCATTTTTCGACATATTAACAAATGCATCTAGTTATTATGTTCACAAGTTTCTATTATTTGAAACTTCTTATTAGCTGTTATTTCTACAAAAATATAATAATTTATTATTATATTATTTGTTATTTACTATTTATTATATTATAATAATTTATTATATTATATTCTACAAATATAATAATAAATGTACCTACTTAGTATTTTTACAAATCAATAAATGTACCTAGGTACTATTTCTACAAATTAATGTAAAATAGTCGCTTTTGCTGCTGTGCAAATCTAATGTTAAATAATTCCCATCGGCTGATATCAGTTTTTCATTATCAAGTTCGGAGAAACGTAGCTTGAAAACACATGATTCGAATTACGAGCACTTCAAACGGCTGTTGATTATCTTTCGCGACAAACTTTATCAGACAGTGTCAGCTGAAGGTAATATCGTCTCAGGGGGCAGGAAGAGCGATTGTCTGATATTTTTGTACTAATAAGATATACCATCGTTTATAAATAAAAAGCAGATATCTATACCATACTTTCTTTCTGTAATTGTGTATATGATATTACTGATAATAAGTTTGTATTATTCATTAACGATTTTAATCCATCACAAAGAAAATGGAATTTTGTAGATTTCATCATTGTTTTCACTGTAAAATGTCAATCAACGTTATAACATGTTGCAAATATTTATATTCTATCTCAACAGCAGGTTAACATTGTTTAAACACATTTGTTGCACCGTTCTTGATGTCCCTTTTTGTGACACATGTTTTGCTTGCTTCTTACTCGATAAATGTTTCGATTTCCTGGCAGTCTTGAAACTGGTGGTTCGCTAATCATCTCACGTAATATACAACTGGTGTTAATTACAAATTGATGTGAAGATTCCTAAAAAAATGTGTCCTTTGTTTGGTGTTACTGTGTTGCGTAACGAGAAATGTGCTAACAAAATTTCTTAGGGATATTACATTCTTTAAAAAATTGCAAATGATATGTTACCGATTACGTAATTATATATGTTCAATCGAAAACTGCAATGTGAACTTGCTAATTGTTCTCTGCAATGAATTGTACAGATCTTGAAAACATAATAGTTTCTTCGTCTTCAAGCCTAGAGAACATTTAATTAGTTCAAAATAGCTAATTTTCTAAAGTTTTGCATTCGCACGAAGCTGCATTCGATACTGTAGTCAAAATTGCATTCAACATTGCATTCGAAATTGCGTTCGAGATCACATTCGAGATTGCATATAGTTGTGTCAAATAATATTCCATCAGGTCGCTATTTAATATAATCGATTAAGTGAATAAATTTTGCATGACAACATAATCATAACATTCAGATAATCAATAGAAATCGTGAATCATAAAAGCGTCAATTATTATCAATCTCCGTGTATATCTTTTTTACATGAGCATCGATTAAACGCATGATGCATGAAAAAAGTATAATATGGAATCGCTGGTCGATTGAGTTGTTTATTGATCAACTTCAAGGAATTTGACGCGATAATTGCTCGATTTATGTACATCCAATGAATAATGCATGGTATATGAATATCGACGCGGTTTCAAAAAACATTCTATATTTTAACTCTTGCACATCATGCGTTCGTACACGAGGATACTTGATCATGACTACATCAATGAAAGATATTAATAAAGATCAGTGATTCCACTTCAACGTTTAACGTTGTTTCAATCGCATGCACTGCATCTGATTACTAGAATGTTTAATAAAACTAAGAACTACGTTCGCGAATATGTGACAAACCAAATGGAAGATTCTATTGGGTTGGTAACTAAGTAATTGCCGATTTGTTCGATGAAATAAAAAATTTTTTTTTTCTTGGAACGAAATTTAATCTGTAATGTATTTTCCATTTTGTTCGATGACCTTTTGCCATCTCTCTGACAACTTGAAAATTCCACGCTCGTTGAAAGTCCGATCCTTTTCGGCCAAAAACTGAGTTAAGTGAGATTTTACAGCGTCATCGTCATTCAAAGTTTTACCACGAAGGGAGTTGTCCAGGGATCGAAATAAGTGGTAATCCGTTGGCGCGAGATCGGGGCTATATGGTTTTTGCCGAGTGGACAAAGACGTGCGCGGCCTAGCATTGTCCTGCTGGAAAATGACACCTTTACGATTGACCAATTCTGGTCGCTTTTCCTTGACCGCTGCATTCAATTTGTCCAGTTGCCAACATTCACGGATAATAAAGAATAACATAATAATAATAATAATAATAATAATAATTTTATAATATAACATTTACGGATATCATAAAAATGGGAGTGAGAGACATCTATAACTGAAATCGGCAATTACTTAGTTGCCAACCCAATAGTATATTTTCAGGCCACCTTAGCGTCTTTTATTATTGATCCAACATCATTTCGTCACGGTCGTGCACGGATATTCCAATTTTTTAACCGAGGCCTTGAAATAAGAAGTTTCAGGACGGCTTTCGGGACTGATGTCCGAACAAAGATCCTTTTATTTACAATGGCCTGTTACATGCACTCGTGTGTTTAACCTTCTGGCTTTAAAATGCGTAAGGGAGACAAGAAATCTTGACGAGCACAAAAACGACGAGAACGCGAAGAATAACTGATGATAATGTGGTTAATAAGAGTGCCGCGTCCTTGAGAGACAAGCATGTAACGGAAACAAGTTCATGAAGTAAGGAAGAGAATTGCAATACCACTGATAAAGAAATTACTTTATTTAAAAAGATACGCAAACGATGTTAAATTGTATCATTTTAGATAATGATTATCGCACTACATACAAATGATTATCGATCGTCACAGAAGCATCGATCAGCAGGAAGCAGGATGTCGAATATTAATTTCTTGCGATAACATATTGCATTTCTCGTTCGATGTATGAATACTGCATTCAAATTAATTATTAATGAATTATTTAAACTAATAAAGGAATATAATTGGTTATGAATAATGCATAATTATTATCTGTGTATGTACAGGATGTTCATTTGAAATTTTTAAATGAATGTTTATTTAAAAATGTTCAATAAGAGTTACTCGATTTCACAGGGAGGATACAACTATCTTATTTATTTTTTTATCATCGATCGCTTTGAAGGTTATTTGAAGGGTAATTTTGTTTATTTAAATGTAAACCTGTATTTTTTTTTGTTCGTTAATTTTTATTCCACGCAAAAGAAGAATAAACTTTTGCATGAAACATTTTTAAATCAGACTTTATCTTGCTCGGATATTTAATAAGATGAAAAAAAATGTTTACATATAAAATATTTTCATTTCTCTTTAATTTCCTTGTATAATTTTACATTGGAAACGGCAATAGTTTATTGTTTTGAATCTTTACATTTTGAGCACGTGAAGCCTGCTCTATAGCATGAGCACAGTCACCCTCCGAATAATAAATAAAATAGTTGTATTTCCCCCTTGAAAAATCGAGTAACTTTCGTATTTGATGTCTTTCCCAAAAATATATTCGAGATATCTAAATTTAAAGTTTTCAAATGAACACATGTGGTATGTAGTTTACAATATTGATCTGCTCTAGTTTTGTCTCACTACGAGGAATATCTGCAACACTTTCTAGGTCCCGCAAAACGAACGATCAGAGTCGGAATTTGCATGAACGTCCGCGATATATAATTATCGCATTAATTACAATCTCAGTCAACTGTTGGTCAGATTTCAATTGAAAAGCAAGAAGTATTTTGCAATCGATGAAATCGTGGAAGATACATGGAAGACGCTGAAGCTAGACTAGACACTCTAATGAACACGGACATGAAAATAGATTATTATGAATGATAAAACGATGCTCGATAAACATAGGCAAGATACGGGTGGTGCTTTAAAGCGTGGATCGTTATCGCGAAGTCCTACTTTCTGGGATCGATCTTCCTAACGACATAACGCGAAACGTGGAACGATCTAGATTACTCTATGTATGCATGACTCGATCGGATCTATCTGTGCCGAAAAAGCGTTTCGATAAAACGAGTCCTTTGGCAATCTCGTAATCTGTAATCTCGCAATATGCAGTTTCTTCCTATATACGACATCCGGTGATTTTATCTTCGACCAAGTATAACAAGGCGAGTGTTCAGCAAATATATTAATTTGTATTACATTTATGTCGCTATTTAAAAAACTATTTGAAGACGAAGTAGCACGGTCAGCGGTTGATCATACTTTCGAGAAGCATTTTTCGATCCATATTTTCGATGCAAACTTTCTAATACAACTCAGAATGTAGATCAATTACAACTTGCTGCATTCTCGGCGAACCTTGTTCGACACTTACGATTTTTAGGCTCTTTGCATTTTTCTTAACATCCCAGATTTTTCGTCTTTCGCATGGTAAACGTCAATGCGAGAGAAAATCGATGCGATCTGATGCTCTAATGCTAACAATTACAATTTGATGAACAAAGGAGTGCCAACCTATTTCGATGATTACGATTTTCATTTACATCATTGATGAGTCTGATACAGCTTACTAATTGCTTGCATACTAACTGCTTGCTTACTAATTGCAGATATTCATGATATCAGTTAGATAAACGAAGGATATTATCCTATTTCGATCATCGCAATTGTGATATAACATATTAAAAATCTTTGTTCTTTCGAAACTATACAAATATTGTTTCACGATTTCCTGAAACATTTACAGGCACAAAGGATTTGAGGGCACAAAGGACAACGATGTTCCTAATATGCAATACCTGGAAAAGCTTAAATGAAATAATTCATACGCTACCTCTCAAAATGAGATAATAAAAGCAAACAGTTGAGAAAGTCAATGCTCTCTTCTGATATGGAAGAAAAATTTGTACGGTATGGAAATATTAAAAATTTAATTAAATAAAAATACGTTCATTTTTTTAAGACGTAGGGAACGTTTCGGCAATCATAATTAATAATTAAGATTAGTTTGCAGTAAAATTCTGCTAGATTTCATTGGATTTATGAGAAAGTCCTAATCATGAATTTATTAATTATTTAGTAAACAGTAAATTACTAGAAACAAGGAACAAACTCAGTAATTTAATAAGTGAGTAAAATATGGGAAACAAAGATCTCGGTAAAAATAATAAGCATTGCCAATCCTGTTATTATATTATGTTATTAATTATATTATATTATTTAATTATATTATTATATTATTATATATTATATTATTTAATTATATTATTATATTATTATATTATTATATATTATATTATTTAATTATATTATTATATTATTATATTTAATTATATTATATTATTATTATGTTATATATGATGTTATTAACAAATCGAAAGTACAGGTATTCGAAACTAAGGGCAACTCGCCCTAATATGCTTGCTCAGACCAATTCTCTCGAAATTTTTGTGTTCGTCACAGAGAGATTCGAGACGCGGACAGGATTATCAGGAATCTTTCGTTGTGAAATGTCCTTCCGTGCAAGATGTCCGGTGAAAGTAGTGCAGCCGAGTGAAAGTCATATTTATCACGCCGAGCCTCCGAAGCTGCATAAAGATGATTAATTAAGCCGCGGAACGGGTGAGCGTATCGATGAATTCGAGACGGAGCGTTTCTCATGGACTCGGGTTTCCTGACGCACACAGTGCCTGTAATTTCCATAAAGCCACTTGATATTTTAATAAAACCATCTCCAACAGTTACGTATACTGTGTCCAATTTATCTTACGATTAATTCTACGGATTGATGCTTTTTTAGTGGCTCCGAACGCAATCGTCAACGAACTATCACCGAAATTACAACTCGTTGCAACGTTGATTTTTTTTCCTAAATTGGTATACATACAGGGTGTCCCATAATTATGTTAACACCCGGAAAGGGATGATTCCTGAGATATTTGAAGTAACCTTTTTCTTAGTGAAAATGCAATCCGCGGCTTTGTTTACGAGTTATTAACGAAAAACAGTGACCAATGAGAGGCGAGCTCGCCGAGCGCTAGGCAGCCGAGCCAATCAATGGAACTGGGCTTCGACTGCTTACTGGCTGAGCCGTTTTACGCCAGCTTATCTCACCTCTCATTGGTCAGTGTTTTTGACGAGATTTTTTTGTTAACTGCATACCGTTCGTTGAAAGAAGACGGCTATTGGTCTCGCCAAGCCAAAGGGAATTCTTTGGAAATTAAGTTATTTCAAACTTGAAAAGAAAGTGATTCGTTTTGATGAGAATCAGATAGACGAAGAATAAAAATTCCGTTCAGGGACGAAATATTTCCATTAATCACAAAATTCCTAGGTGTATTTAGGACAGTAAGTATATATGTAACTTTTGTTTTTATAAAATAATAAAGTTTCCTGTACGAATCCCCTCGTTTCAGCTATTTTCACAAGTTTTAACGGTGTAGAACCAATCTTTCTTTTTTACACGGTTTTCTTTTCTAGAACGTATCTATCCCATAAAAACGGAATTAGGTGCACGCGTAGTTCTTTTTATTATTCCTGAAATGCTGTTCATACACTATCATATTAGAAGATTTCGTCAAAATACGTGGTGGCTCTATGGAAATTTCAGGCGCTGTACTCGAAGAATCATTCTCTCCCTTTATCGAGCCCGCGGTAATCGCTTGTATGAATACGATAATTCGCACGTAAGTGTCGACTACTTGAAGTTAGGGTACACGTTACGTGTCTTGTTTAGATACATATTAACGCATTAGACACGATCTTGTTGCGCGCTACGACGACGGGAATTCGTAAAACCATCTGTCCGATGTTGATCCATTAGGGCCTCAGGAATCCTTTGGTACCAGATGAATATCATTAACACGCGATGGCTCGAATAAATAAACAACCGGGTGGTTGTACCGCGTAAATGAGAACGCATCCGACGTTGCCCCTTTCAGACATTCTTCGAACCTTTTTATTCGGGTTATACGCAAAAAGCTCTGTCCCTTCCCCAAGATTCCAGTGCCGTTCTCTCTCTGCTGGGGTCTTTTTTGTAGAAGAATATGATGTTTATGTAGTCCAGAAGGTTTTATTAACCGTAGCCCCTGCTTAACACGTTAAGCGCGGAGCCGATTTTGCCGGGTTTTCCGTTCAGGCGCGGCAGGCCGGCATTATTTTGTAACCTTGATACTACCGGTCGCATGCGCCGATGTCGTCCAAACGATAGGTTCGCTGTCAGTCCCTGGAAACCGATGCCGCCCCCAAAAAAGTACACTGTCAATCCAAGAAGACTGACACCGTCCACACGGAAACTCCACTGTCAGTCCCAGCGAGCTAACGCCGCGGTCAACGGTTTCGTGGCCAAAAAATGGCCACGGAATTTTAAACATGTATTTTTGTACTAACGATGTCCTTTTATCAATTTTTTATATGTTATTTCTACGTTAATAGGTACCTATATGTATCGTTTAATAATATAACAATTAATATTTATAACACTTTTCCTTACATGGATACAAAATGAACCACCTTTAACCCGAGAAAGATAACCTACGTCGCAGAGGCGCCTGCGAAGACTGTTGATTTTTGTTAATTTTTCATAGAGGTCTAGTGATTTAAGTTTAAAATTACTTAAAATATAAAAAAATATAATATAAATGCATTTTATTTTTACAATAATGCCAAACCTTTAAAATGACTAGATTAACTTAAATAAATATCCATTGTTAGTATAAAATTGACGCCATAGAAAAGCATGCGCCTCTGAAGCGTATGGTTATCTTTTACGTACGTTGTCATATGGTTATCTTTCTAGGGTTAAGCAGGCTTAAGACATTTTGATACCTTAGGCGTCCTTGGATTAATGGAATAAATAATAAATCGACATAAGGGTTGCATAAAGATAGTGAGGACACTTCAAATGTTAACGCTTTGAATGTCCCGATCAAAAATAGTAGATGGAATTATTTATCAAGAAATTTTGCGTTGCTGCATTTGGTTTAAAAAAGCCTTCGGTTTGCTTCATAGAGCAAATTACTTTGACTTCGGCGCATTTTTCTAGTTTTTAAGTCGGGAAACAAAGTGATAAAGATATCGTGTAGCGCGTATCCTCGATACGCAGAATTTCCTCGAGATTGAATTATTCTAGTTTCAATTAATGTTCGTCAGGATTAATGTTTGTCTAACTAACTATTTGAAGGGAAATCTATCGGGAAACTTCTTTAAAACAATGTTTTACACATCGTAAATTCGAATGGAAACGTATGAATTCCGTGAGAACAGGTTAACCTAAGTTCTAGAAAGTAAAAGCATTCGTTTAAATAGAACTTCTGTTGTTGAAAGAAAACGTTTTAGATCAAAGAGGATTTCCGTTGTTATAAGGTAAAAAATAATAATAATAAAATAAAAAATAAAAATAATACAGAAGTTATCGGGAGTACAAGTTTTAATTTAAATAGAACTCCGGATCTTGAATGTAAGAATTTTAGATAAAACAGAACCTCGGATGTTGAAAGTAAAAGTCGTAGTTGAAATAAAATGTTTGAAACATAAAAAGAAATATTGTCCCATAACAGGATCAGATATTTTATTGGTTAATATGGAAGAGGTATTGGAATGTTGTAACAAATATTGAATATCACTCAATGAATAGTAGTACTGCGATAAAATTAGATTGTTATAGATTATAACAATTAAATTGATATTAAAAGTACGTAGATCATTCACAGTTCAAAGATTGTTTGTGTTCCCATATTGTGGAACTCTCTTTTTTGATTAAAGATCAAAGAAAAATAAAATTTTTAATTTGCAAATTCCACCTTTGAAAGTGGAAAACTGAGAATATGATGAGCCAGTACGTGGTAAGACTACTCATACTATTCACAAATGATAAATTGATACGCGGGAAGCATATAAATAACAGTAAAATCTCAAAAACTGCATTCATTTCCAATGTCTTAAGAACGTATGCGACCTACCAAAGTTATTTCTTAAGCTTACTTCAACTTGAAAAAGTCTAATAATTTCGAAACATTCTGAAGTTTATTCGCGTTTAATTAGTGTTTTTTTATTATAATCCGCACAAACCATAATATATGATATAATTTACGTGTAAGATATATATTGCCAACCTGTTATGTATATTAGAAATGACGATTCAAAAACAAGTTTTAGGAATGACGAAGAGCTAAATAAAACTTACGACGCGGAAGTAACTATATGTGATGATCTTCTTACACAATCTTGCAACTTTTTTTGCATACCAATTTTTACTTTCACTTTATCGCTAACTCTCAGTTTCAGCTTTACAGTTTTTCAATACATGAATCTACGAAACTGAAGTCTTAAATACAAATTTATATTGGTATCCAAAAATTCAGTTTGAATAACGGATAATTATGTACGATTTTCTTTAATTGAAAGAAATATCTATTATATTCGTCGATTTTATACACTTCGTAGATGCACGTTAATAATTCTGTTACGATAAATTTTTATTACAGTAGTATTAAAAGACAATTCAATTCTTGATTATACCACTATGATTTAATAATTCTGATCCGAGTTAGCAGAGAAGAAAATTCATGTTATATTTATAACAATAGGAGATTTTGCATAATTCTGTTTTCTCAAATATCTAATAATGCATAATATGCTTTTATGCAAGACACGCGTCACATACGATTACATATAAAATGCGTGAAAATAAAAATTCTAACAAAGTTAAGCACAAAATTGTTTTTCTATATGTATTAAAAACATTTTTCAGAGTATCAATTCCAATCCTCAATTTTCCAATCCTCGCAAATAATAACGTCCATGTCTTATAGCAGAACATAAAAACACTGTTAAAAAGTTCTATTTCATTAAAACAACATTCTATCAATTGTTTTATTCTTTTATATACTTCAATTGAAACTGGAGAACACAAATTCTATGTTCTTATAACAGAACATAAAAACACTGTTAAAAAGTTTTACTTCATTAAAACAACACTCTATATCAATTGTTTTATCCTTTTATATACTTCAACTGAGACTGAAGCATGTTAAAAACATTACTAAAACAACTTCGTTTAAATCGATATCTGGTCGAGACATAGTACGAAGTTCAGCTGACAGAAAACATTGTACATTTTCGTGAATTTTTAAATATTTCTTCATCTAAATATTGAATCATGCACGATATTTCCGATCAGAAGAATATATACCAATGATATAACACTTTACAAAAACCAGGATCAAACAAAACTTGGTTTACTTTAGCGAAATTCCTATCCGGTCACAAGTAAAATAAAAATCTGCGAGCATCATCGAACATTCAAAGAAACTATGAACTATGCTGCTAAGACTACTACTAAATACTACTGAACTAATGCTACCAAATATAATACCTACATCTTCTCAATCTTTTGAGTATACCGCCCTCTGAATACTAAATTCCAATAACATATTAACAGACATTAATAATAAGACGGTGCATTTTTCGAGAACTGAGATCAAACAAAACTTGATTCACTTCACCGTAGATCCTAGTCCATTTCAAACGAAACGATACCCTAGACATAGTCGAGCATTCAAAGAAACTATCGTCTATGTTACCAAAAATACTGGAACAATGCAACTGAACATCTAAATTTTCACAATTTATTGAATGTCGAATATATATCGCGAACACAAAATTTCAATAACACGTTGCCCCAATAGTTAGGCTGTTTACTTTTCAAAAACCAATAACAAACGAAATTATGTTTACTTCATAGCAAAACGAAACGAAACGAAGCTTTAGACATCGCGAAGCCTTCAATGATCATCTACGCTATTAAAACTGCTAATAGAACAATGCTACCAAACACCTGAGTCTTCGCAATTTCCATATCGTCATTTCAAAACACAAAATTTCAACAGCACACATTTAGAGATACTGATAATTCGAGATTTATTTGTCGAGAACCAGTATCAAACGAATCTGTTTACCCGATCGAACTTTCTATCCGGTTCGGGGCACGGTAAAAATGCCGGGACGCCATGGAGCATTGCAAGAAACTGTCGTACACGCTAGAAATGCATAAAATCCTGGACTGGATGAATCACGAATGTTCGAATTCTTTGGCGAATCGCTGTAACCGCAGCGGCAGGAGCTGCGGGCCCAGGCGAAAGACAGGAGTCGCAGGCAACGCAGAGCCACATACCTGAACGAGTCGCTTCGCGTCGCTGCGATCGCGATTGTCAGGCCCCACGGCTATGTTGGTCCCCGCATTCCACCTGTCAGAAGGTGGGTCCGCTCTCTCACGGACCATAAAGGAAGCGACGAAGCCCCTAACGGCAGGAAACGGATCGCGTCCGAAAACTTATCCCCGTTTAATTATCCTAATGATCGTCTCCAATATGGCAGGCCAGACACAGATCCCGTTCCGCAATTCTCCGCACTTTACATACCTCTCTAATGTCCATTTTCCATCAGCTCGGGTGCCCGCCGCATGCCTGCTCGCCGAACAGGTCCCCGCTCTGAAAACTTCTGGCTCCCTTGAGAAAAATCACCGGGATCCACGAGAAGGTCCTCGCGCTTTTTCCCGCGAGATCGCGATCGAGATCGCTGGATCCTTAGCACCGGAGACCACGCATGGGTATGGAATGTAAACGGTCCCCGAGACAGCGGCGCGGAAAAATGCGCGAAATATCCGAAGAACTTCGTTTGAACCGCTCTTTTTTTCACGGTCGCTCACGCACTGTCGCACGTCCCGATTATACGGGTTCGGGTAGTCAGCGGCAGGTGAATGGAAAAAATCAAGAAAAACAATGGACGATTTCTCGCGATGCGAATGCTCAAACGAATTGTCGTCCCAGCAACGTTCGCCACGACAACATAACTGGACACCGGTAGGTAGGGGAACTGATCCGTGGAGGAACGAGTAGAAGGGCGGTCCCGAAGGTGAGAGGAAGGACGAAGGATTTACCTGCCGAAGAGAGGGAAGAATAACCGTGTGGCCCGAAGTGGGGGTAGACCCACCACTCTGTCCTGGTCAGGAAGGAGGATGGTCGGTAGGCGTAGGGTTCAACACAGTTCCGCGCCTATGCATGCACGAGAGACCCTCTGGACGCACGTCAAAGTAATTGAAATATCCTTGTTTTCTTTCGGACCTTTCCATCGGTTTTCCCTAACGGCCCTAGCCAGTACCCCGGACACTGTTCTCCTCGTCACGCTGACGTCTAACTTGTTGTCTTTCCCAAAATGTTGGCCGAGAAGCAATTTTCGAAGTAGAAAGCTGCTGTAACTCTCGTCGATATTCGGACACCTTTTAAAACAGAATAACCATTTCCAAAGTGAACGAAACGACTTGTTTACTAAGCAATGTCTAAAAATTTTTTATATTTATATATTTTTATTAATTTATATATTTATTTAATATTGCAATATTATGTAACAATCTATATATTTTTTTAATATTGCAATTGTATATTTATTTAATATTGCAATATTATATAACAATTTATATATTTTTTTAATATTGCAATTGTATATTTATTTAATATTGCAATATTATATAACAATTTATATATTTTTTTAATATTGCAATTGTATATTTATTTAATATTGCAATATTATATAACAATTTATATATTTATTTAATATTGCAATATTATATAACAATTTATATATTTTTTTAATATTGCGAATGTTAGGGATGAAAAATATAGGAGAAACTCGTGCTTTTTAACTTCGAATCTTGGAAACTTATATATTTACATATCGAAAATTTTATGTTACGAGCTGCGAACGATTAAAGATAACAATAATCGCAGTTTTCCATGACTTTCAACGAAAAACTCTGAGAAATCTATAGATTTTTACATGTTTCAGTGCTTGTAGCTTGATTCTGCGTCAATCGATTTCGATAAAATCTTCAATATGCATATAATGATAAAGTTGAAAAAACATCATTCTTTAACTTTTTTTTATCATCCCAGCCACTCTTAAATGCTTATTTTTTACTCACATGGAATCATCAATTCCAGGTCCATATTGGTAATCTTCTGCTGAAGCACTAGCCTTCAAAATATGTATTTATTTGTTGTTGGCTGCGAAACATTCCACCCTCGTGCGTTGACTCTTGCGTGCGGCGGTCGTCGTATTGTTTCACAAAGCACAATGATTTCAAATCCAAGTCCACGTGTATCGTCGATTTGACCTTTTATTTTACCGTCACACATTTTACACTTGACAGGTGTTGAAATTGTTGCAAAAACTGTAAGAAAACTCTGATAATTTTATATTCCACAGAATTACCTTGCGCCGCAGTAATGTCTTCCTGCAGTTTAATTTTTTTTCGCTGATGTACTGCCACTACTCTCACCACTCTTAGGGGTTTCTGGATTAAAAATTGATTTCCGTTTTTTCAATCTAATACGTTAAACTACATGCTAAATTGAAAATTTCCTAATCCTCAAAAATAGCAGTTATATTCACCTGTATTATACATTTTAAAAGTATAACAGGTATAATAAGTATAATAAGTATAATAAGTATAATAAGTATAATAAGTATAAGAAGTATAAGAAGTATAAGAAGTATAAGAAGTATAAGAAGTATAAGAAGTATAAGAAGTATAAGAAGTATAAGAAGTATAAGAAGTATAAGAAGTATAAGAAGTATAAGAAGTATAAGAAATATAAGAAGTATAAAAAATATAAGAAGTATAAGAAGTATAAGAAATATAAGAAGTATAAAAAGTATAAGATGTATAAGAAGTATAAAAAACATAAGAAATAAAAGAAGCATAAGAAGTAAAAAGTATATCTCTTATATTTCTGTCTAAGAAGAATACTTATTATTTATTCATTTCCATTTCTATTTGAAATGTACTAGATCTTTTCCTTACAGCCTTTTCAATTTATCCTGTAGGAACATTTGTTAAATTGAAATGACGAGATGAGAATATCTATTATAGATAGAAATACAAAGATTCGTACAAAATTATTAACTACGTATTGTTTCGTAAATTGTGGGAGTTTGTTCTTGACATTATCGTGTCCTCGGGAACGCATTCTTTATTCGAGCAATTAAGTTGCTCACACTTCGGAAGTCCGCGAAATAGGAAGCAAACAATTGACCGTCGTCGATGGTTTCAGCTTTTAGCGCGCGCAACCGCGAGCCGGACATTTAAAAAAGGAAAATGATTCGTTGCGTAACCAAGGATATTCACACGTCGAGTATCCTTTGTCTTGACCTTTACCGTACAATACGATGAAGTAAGACACGCGCGCGCGCACACACACATCTACAGACGCGCGCGTGGCTGCGTAACGAAATACGAATTTACTGTGTCAAATTTTATGCATTCGTAGCGGATGCAGGGAAGTGAAATATCTCCGAAGAAACAAGAGCTAATCAAATTTAACGCATTCTTCGTTTATCCTTACGCTAATCAAAGTTATTAGCCGCGGCAATCATTCTCCAATTGCATTCCATTTTTTGTGAATCAGGTCATAAAATGTAAATGTGTACATACAATAAATGAATACAACT
Source organism: Megalopta genalis (assembly GCF_051020955.1). NCBI lineage: Eukaryota > Metazoa > Arthropoda > Insecta > Hymenoptera > Halictidae > Megalopta > Megalopta genalis. The sequence continues at coordinate 10,707,963 of NC_135022.1, forward strand.
GTTGAATAAGCAAACACGAATGGTTTTGGTATGTTGAATCTTGTTTGATGTATAAACGTATGTCAATGAGTCCCCACCGCGTCATTGATAGCGAAAGTTTCGGTGTAAAAAATAAATATTTAAAAAAACGGTTGTTATCAAATTAGGCCGTGTTCGAACATAAAAATGTAATTTCGGTCATCTTTAACCCCTAGGAGAGAGAAAAGAAATGACAATAAATGAAAGTTTCAGAATAATATTGATCCGAATATGCGACGTATAAAAAACAAATGTTGAGAAAAACAGGTGTTGTCAAATTAGACTGTGTGCTCGAATTAAAATAGGAATGAAGGTTAAAAAGAAAAGGCGTTGATCTAAAAATAAAACTGTCACATTTTGAATTCCTTTTATGTAGGGAAAAGAATTTGTTAATTTATAATTTTGTTTACTAACGATGTCTCCGCTGCCAAATAATTATACGAAATAATGGTCGATGAACAATAATCGTGCATATTACGAGTTCATTTCAATATCCAATGTCGTCAATATTTATACATAATGCAGTTTATAATAATAATATAAATTATATAGTATTAATAATAATACTATATAATATATATAGTAATATATATTATATTAAATTATATTATTATAATTTATATTAATATAAATAATTATACGAAATGATGGTCGGTGAACAATAATCGTGCATATTACGAGTTCATTTAAATATCCAATGTCGTCAATATTTATACATAATGCAGTTTATAATGATAATATAAATTATATAGTATTATTATATATAATAATATATATTATATTAAATTATATTATTATAATTTATAATAATATAAATAATTATACGAAATAATGGCCGGTGAACAATAATCGTGCATATTACGAGTTCATTTAAATATCCGATGTCGTCAATATTTATACATAATGCGGTTTATAATCTGGAACGTCTTAAAAAATTAAATGCGTGACGAAAGAATTCAATATCGCGTTGACGTGCATAATATTACGGTAATAAAACGACATGTACGTCGTCGTTACTTTGAAAGTGCGCGAGCTTTTTCCTGGTGCTACACAGCTTTATCTTTAATCTTGACCTTGTAATGAGGAATTTTGCAGTACACGATTTATGTTACGGTTAATCACGATGAGTTTGCTCTTGATCGTGTTCCTTTCATCTTTATAGGTTTTATCATACGCTAACGTATCAAAGTAGAGCCGAGATAGATCCTTATCTACGTAGAGGAAAACCTTCGGAACAGAACACTTCCGGGAATGAAATTTTAATTGACTAAGAATTGCACCAAAAAGTATAAAATAGTGAAATCCACGTCCATATAAAAGTTTCTAAAAAATATTACGGCTTCCGGCGTACTTTCCACATTTTTTAAGTAAGAAATCGTTAAATCGCTTCTTCTCATAATTATTCATCATTCAAAATTGAAAAGATCATGTTATTATATATACTGTATTACTTATATATTATAATACTTATATTATAATTAGATCAAATAGAGTTTCTCGTAAAATAATATGTCGATATTTATAAATTGTTTTAATATTTTCATTCACACATGTTAGTCACAAATGCATAAAATCTGCAGTCTAGCTATAATATATATATATATAATACTAATTGTAATTCGAGGGTATTATATGAAGATACAAACTTTTTCCGAGAGTATCGTTTCATATCAAATGATTGCTTTCTATCTGTGCCATGAGATAAAAGTCTAATGCAATGAACAACGCGAGGATGATTTGTTCTTAAATAGCTGAGCGCATCACTATTCTGTTGTTCGTGTTTACAATGCGTGACTAACATTTCCTTTTTTTTCACAGCGACTGCTACATCGCATTGTGGTATCGTCCATAATTAAGAGATAGCAAGACTAAGTGTATATAATAATGTGATTAACGGAATTCTCAATTGTATTTCGAAAATTTCTGTGTCTTTAAACGGAACAACTAAGGAATTTGTAAAATTGTAATTTACTATTTCGCATTCTTAAATAAATCATTATTTATATTATAAATAATACATTATCATTACTAATAATTACATATTCTTAAATAATACTTTAAAGCACCAATTTTTACATCTTATAAAAGTCAAGTAAAAAGATGGTATTTTCCACATAAAGTTAAAAATTATTGAATTGTGCAAAATAGGAAATAATTCAAGAACATTAGTAAGAATAAAAAAAACTTTGTATTTCCCACTTTTTATAGTACTTCGCGATTACTTTAAATTCTCTTTAAACTCTCTTTCGTTAAATTTAAAATTTTTCTTGAGTGTTCATATGCCTTTATTCGTAAATTTGAATGATATGCATGCAATTGTATTAAAATGTATTAAAATCGATAGCCCTAGATCTTAATACATTTGAACTGGAACTGTATATATGTATATGATGAGTATGAGACTTATAACTGTTTCCGATTTCCGCTACCGCTTTTGTTCCGTTAGCTTTCAATATCCATAAGATTAATTATCCACCACAGTATTGCCTACATATCACAAGAATAATGAATCAAGTGCATTTTTTTGTGAAAGTAATAAATTTAATATGGGATCGAATGCATTCATAGAGCGGGAAAAACTATTCGTACCGTCACCACCGAGTGCACCGCAAAATTACATAATAATTCCTTTTAGGATTGAGGCCAATAGCATTGCGTAAAAGATTCACAGAGTTTGCTACAAACTCTAACTGTACATGCTAACTTCTACGCATACAGTATGCAAAAATATGCATGAACATCTAAAAAATGCATATAAGTTCAAAAATCCTAAAATTCAGAAGCTTTGAACAAAGAAATTACTATCATCTATACATAATATGGGATTAAACAAAGATCAAATATATAAAATGAATAAAAATGTAGTATCAAATGTAACAATATTTATTAAATAATGTAATTATCTTATTGATTAATTTGACTTATTTTGAAATAATTATCATTAATTTATTTGCATAAAAAAATGATTTTAAACGATTGATCTAATTACAGAATATTTTATATTAGGATGTAGTTATATTTTTGTTTTACTTCAAATATTATGAGATATGTTTATATAATATTTATATAACAAAAAGTAAGAACGATTTATGAAACGTCTTTAACATATGTTAAAATTTTATGTAAATTTATGTGTAAAATCATATGTAAATTAAATTTAAAAAGTTACTTTCTATGATTTACTCATACATAGCATATGCCATTATGTTCATACATATGGATTGAATTGTATATGTGGAGTAGTATTGCATACCTAACCTCTAAAAAACATAACAAAGAAACGTGTAGCGATATATGTTAAAATACAATGGCAACGATAATGGAATTGATTAATTTCTACGACCACTCTTCAAAGGAATACGAGGAACTTTTACAAGATTTACTTTGTTCTAATGGAGATATACCATTTAACGTAGAAGAAGTAAGAAGAAATCTCAAATAACCTCACAATTTAAAATTATACATTTTCAACGATTCTTTACATAAATTTATAATTTTTACTAAAGAACAAATTTCATTTATATAAATCATATCATTTTTATTCTAGGTGGATGAAGCACTGAATATAATAATATCAACTATCAATAATTATTTAAATCGTGTTAACACCAGGTACAATGGTTTAGTAATTTTAGACAAGAGTTTGACACAATATTCGGAAACTACAATTTTAAAATATTGCACACTATGGATATCGAAAGCCACACAAGTACTAGAAAGCATTCATAGTGTCCCACAGGAATTGAATATTTCATGTAAAGTGCTTGGGCAATTAATTATACGAACAAAGGAGATTCCAGAAATACATAAGCAAGTGTCTATGCAAAATGTGAAACAGCTTATAAATGCTGTAGGCAATTTACATTCAGAAAAGCGCTCTAGTTCGATATATTACTTAATTGCTATATTATTGTATCACTATCCTGAAGTTTGCGAGCGTTTTCAAGTAATTAAATTTCTTTGTTATACCAAAACAAAATTTATTATAGCAAATATTAAATTTTTTATCATTACAGGTAACCATAAGGAATCTAATATTACCACAAATAGATTCCACTCAAAACAGTTTAATTAACTCAAGTGCAAGATGTTATGCACTTTTAGCTAAAGCTACAGAACGTTCATTTAAACCACCTGCTTCAAAACCTACTTACACTGGTTGGTTGTACCACCAAGCACTTATTTGTAACAGTTTACATACTATAATGGATATGTTATTTTCTAGTTTGATAGAATTAGAAAACGTAAGCATTTGGGATAAACTGGATTTACCAGATATATCTGAAGAGAATATTATCCAATTTTATTTCAAACAAAAACAAAGATTTTTAAATCTCTGCTCTTATTTGTCTTGTATGTTACGGTAAGTGAATAATATAAGTTTACATATTTTGGTACGATGTTAACCTTAAAATAATTTACAATTTACAGTGGATTTGATAAAAAAAATTCAGTATTGCCTACTGATATCTTAAAAGTTTTATGCAGAGGATTAGCAATACAACCATCAAATTTAAAAAATCAGGAGTCTATCAAAGGACAAATGTTATACCTTATTTTACCACAATTGCATATTGCATTATTTAATGTACTGGATGCATTAATAAATGGGTATGAATATATACGTATAAAACACAGAATGTAAATAATATTTAGAACAAAATTTATTAATTTAAAATGCTTAGATTTAAGGAGCAGTTAATACCATTTGGATCAACCATATTACAACTGTTTCTTCAATCATTGCAATGGACTGAGCCAGTCTTAAAGAATAAAATAACTCTTAGTGGTGACAAACCATTCAAAAATGTTAGAATATCCGTTTACAAATGTCTTACATCTTGGCTAGTGAACACGAATTCCCTATCAGGTGTAGAAACAATTGCAGATGAATATCTTCAGTCTATATTAAAAGATATTGTACCGGAAAGGGATTGTGTTCTGTTAACTGTAAGTTTGAACTATGCTGAAATCTGTTTTAGTTTAATAAATCGAAAAATTAAATAATAAAATGGTAATATAACTAACATGAAATTTTTGTTCTAGCTTCAGAAAACTCATAACTTATCGAAACGAGCGTTAAAACGACTTCGAGATAGTCAATATGAAAAAGGTGCTTATCTGACTAATGGATTGGATTCTAGCAGAGAACATTATTTAGATATAGATACGTGTAAAAGTTCTCTTATAGCATCACAACACATATTTCTGAATGGTGGTAATTGTTTAAAGCAAACATTTTTTAAAGTAAGCATTTCGTTTTTACGTTTTTCTTTTCAATTCAATGTTTAACATAAGCTAACATTTACAGACTATACAAAATATAATAATACCTCTTCTATATGATTGTTACCTGAGTTCTGCAGAGCAAAAGTTTTATAAAGATAATCCCGATTGTCGTTTGCAATTACTGAGACTTCTGAGAGCTTTACAAATGAGTCCTCATTGTTTAGTGCCTTTGCCAACACAGTACTCTTTAGAAATATTTGAAATGGCTCTATGCGATGCTAACTTATGCATTATTCAAGAAGCAAAAATAGCGTTAGCAGAACTAGAAAAGATCATACATCCCCATGCACCATCTATACAGTTGACTCAAGTAGAGTAAGTTATACATATTTACTATTAAAATATCGATATTAAAAGTGTCATAATCTGTCCAAAACAAGTTTAAGATCCAAGACATTATCTTTTTTAGAACGATACAAAAGGAATTTGTTTCTGAAGATGAAATAGCAGAACCTAATCAAAGGGAAGAAATTGTTGTTTCATTTGATACCGAAAATGTAGTTGTTGAAAACTCAGAATTATCAAATAAAAAGAATGGAGCAACAATTTCTGATATTGAGGAGAATACATTAGATGAAGATAAAACACCATCAAATGAAAAAAGTAAATCAACAGATTCCCATCCTGAAGAGAGTATTTTAGATGGGGATACACCATCATCAGACAGAAATGATGAAGCATCAATTTCTCAATCTAAAGAAAGTATTTTAGATGATAATATAACACCATCTTTAGATACCGAAAGTAAAGAAGCAACTTCCCAAACTAAAGAAACTATTGTAGATGAAGAAATGACACGATTAACAAGTCGAAAAAATAAAGCAACGGTTTTCCATCCTGAAGAGAATATTTTAGATGATGATGTTGCACCATCTTCAACTAAAAAATTAAAATCAAATATTCATCTTGAAGAATCTATTGAACTTGAGAATGATAAGAAAGATTCAGCAGTAGAGAACAAGAAAGAAGAACAAGAAGAAGAAATGTTACAATTGTTTCAGGATGTACTAAAAAATGATTAATTTTAGAAAATATTATCTCTTATTACTTATATATTACTGGTTTTCTATACTCATTAAAACAATGGGATCAAACATTTAACTTGAAGTTGATTTATCGAATTACCATTAAATTTTGACCAGTATTTATTAAAAGTGCATTTGATGTTAATTACATATCAATAAAACCTATTCACTAACCCATGTAATAATATCTACATTATAATTTCAAATAAATAATTTATTTAATTATCTGCATATTGTCTAATTTACAACTAAAGTATTTTATTGCTGGAAATTTTGAATATCATTTACAAACATATTTCCGTTAGAATATTATAAAAATATAAAACATATTTAAAATATCTATTTAAAAATAGAATACCTCAATGAAGTTATATATATCCTTTTCTTGCCTATTTGATTATGTTTATGGGTATATTTTTGTACATTCGTTTCCTCAATAACTAAATTTTATTGAAAACGGAATCGAGCTCGTCAGCACAACTGAAGTCCAGTAATCATTTGAGCTGTTATTATAATTTATAAATATTCTCAAGTAAATCAAATTTGTATTGACCTATTTAAGAAAATTGTTAATTATCAAATACAAATATTTTTAATATATTTTTATGTTTTTAAACGTTTTAATACGGTTATAAATTTACTAGTTGAAATTGTACCATTTACACTAAGTTCTGCATTCTCCATGACTACATTTTTAAATTACATAAAAAGTCTTCTCTTGCATATAAAAAATAGAGCGTGTTACACCATGAATTCCTCATAATATTTTCTACATTGGAAATATCAAAATAAACAAAATTCTTGACAAATATTATTCGCTTATACATCAGTAAATTCTTAAATCTGTATTACTTTGGCGGGCATGCAATGCAGCCAACTTAAAAATCACAGCATACAAAGAGACTTCCGGCTGCATCTTTCTCTGTTTGATATCGGTTCATTTGGTATGTGACCAGCTTATTTTCTGCCGCATTAAAATCCTCTTAAATTCATGAAACGGCAATACATCCATCGAAAAGTTGTTTTGATTAAAGATGCTTAGTCGATTTCTTCGATGTTCTAATAAATATTTTTACTAGTTGAGAGAAATTTGTGTTATATTTTAGTTGTCCCGTTTTGAGGTTATATTGTGCCAACCAGCAGTCCATAGTGTCACGTTTTGTATTATACTGTACGCCTTTTAGTGAAGAAGTATTTTACCGTGTTTAATTATTTCTGTGCAGGTTTTAAACCATGGGCAGAGTAATTCGTGCTCAGCGAAAGGGTGCTGGGTCTGTTTTCAGATCCCACACAAAAAGGAGAAAGGGAGCACCCAAACTTCGTTCTCTGGATTATTCTGAAAGGCATGGATACATCAAAGGTGTTGTAAAGGTTTGTATAATTTCGTAATTTAAGTTTTTGTTTAGAGTTTTTACATCAACTTAGAGCATACGTATGATGAATTCTATTTTATCTCCTCTGATTAATGCTGAAGTAAATGTTAGAGGCTCTTTCTGAAAATGTTTTTATGCTTCGTAAAAGAACACTTACTCTAAATAAATCGTTTCACATAATTGTTTTATTTCTTTTGTAGGACATTCTCCACGATCCTGGTCGTGGTGCACCTTTAGCTGTTGTACATTTCCGTGACCCATACAAGTTTAAAACACGCAAAGAATTGTTTATTGCACCTGAAGGAATGTACACTGGACAGTTCCTATATTGTGGAAAGAAAGGTAAACAAATACATAAAGTAATTTTTAAAATGCTATGAAAATTACGATAGATAATAAGCAACTTAAAATGTATTTCAGCAAATCTTCAAATTGGAAATGTGATGCCTGTTGGTCAAATGCCTGAGGGTACTATCGTTTGTAATTTGGAGGAAAAGACTGGCGATAGAGGCCGTTTAGCTAGAGCATCTGGAAACTATGCCACAGTTATTGCTCACAATCCAGATACAAAGAAAACCAGAGTAAAATTACCATCTGGTGCCAAGAAAGTCATTCCATCCAACAACAGAGCTATGGTTGGCATTGTTGCTGGTGGTGGACGTATTGACAAGCCGATTCTTAAAGCTGGCCGTGCTTATCATAAATATAAGGCTAAGAGAAACTGTTGGCCAAAGGTACAGAATTTCATAATACAAACAAATTTTAATATTTTACTGAGAATATTTGAAAATGAATGATGCTTTTAGACATTTGAAAACTGAAAATTACTTATTGTGGACGATTTTTACTGAGTCATACAAATGTTTATTAATACGATAATCTTCTTAGTGTATGATATTTTAAATCCTTTTATTAATTTATAGGTTCGTGGTGTTGCTATGAACCCTGTTGAGCATCCTCACGGTGGTGGTAACCATCAACATATTGGTAAAGCATCTACAGTTAAACGTGGAACTAGCGCTGGTCGTAAGATTGGTCTTATTGCTGCGCGTCGTACCGGAAGAATCAGAGGAGGAAAAACCGATACCAAGAAAGACGATTAAACCTTGATTAAATTTCGAAACTTGTACAATAAAAACGATAAAAATACCATTGCTTCGCGTATAAAATTACTTATATCTAACATGTCCATGACCCTTTGATCCTATGAAATTTTGAAACATTCAAAATGCACTAAATGATATTCGTGATAGTTCCTCGTTTCTTTTTGAATATTATTACGTAGCCCACGGTAAAGCCTGAATTTAGCTCTATAATTCGCTCTGAAATGTGATTATTATCTTGAATATAGGTATCAATAAACAGTAAATTGAATGGGTAACACGAATACGTTCACAGACTTCATTTCAATATCATGTATAAAGTATAAATCTAAGTTTTAAAACACATGTATTACGGCGAAAATAATAGGAATGATAAATATCAAGAAAATTATCCAGCAGAGTGTGCTCTTATAGTTTTCGCAATATCCGGCGGAAATAAGTTGTCAGCCATCTTGCTAGCAGTATTTCGGCGCTCGGCCATTTTTGTTGCGTCGACGTCAAGTGTGGCCAGAGGCCTTTCATAGTAGAGAGTCTTCGAATTTCCTTTGCATCGAAGTAGCGACAAGCGGATACTGTAAATTGTAACAACTTGACTTAATCGACAAGTTTCGTTCGTAGATCAGCAAAGAGCGGAAGGAGAGAGGAAAGGAGCGAACAATTGAAATTTTTTGCTTGGTGATTGTCTAGGCGAGAAACAGCTAAAGAGCTTCTGCGGCAGAGCCACGAAAAATACGCACCGAGGCGGAGTAATATGAGTAATGCAGCCAACCAGAATGGATCAGGTCTAGAGCAGCAGGTAAAATAGAGAAATAATTTCGTCTCCTACATTTTTGACAACCGTTTCTCTATTCACCCTCTCCATTCAAGCTTTCATTGTTCCATGTTATTCAAAACTTTCGTTTCAAGCAATCATGTTCGAACGCGGATGCGCGTAATTTCATAACCTACATCCCCGTGATTTATTTAATCCCGCGTCTTTCCTTCGTCGTAAAAAGTTTTATAGACTCGGGTCATCGTTGAGATCGTTTGTGACGTACAGCTTTGTAATGGCGGCAACCAATTCTGGGAACAGCATGCCTCGTGCCATGACGCACTCTCGCGTTGCTTTTATATCATGTTGTAGTGCTCATGATTAGGTACATTGTACACGTTACACATATTTTTTGGTTTTCTTTATTATGACCTACTTGATTATGTCTATTAAATTTCAATATTCTTGCGTTTTCAAATTTTAGTTGCGCTCTAATAACGATTTTTAGCATATAAACAGTAATGATTACAATGACCTACTATTATTCAATAAAGCATGTAGTACTTGACTGGTACACATCATACTTTTAATCTGTAATTTATAGATTTTTGTTAAATACATTTCGAAATTTCAGTTTATAATATCTTTTAGCCGTTGAGATTCTAATTATTTATATTTTGCATTTTAGTTAGCTGGTCTGGACTTGTCAGGCTCCCGCCAACCAAGTGGGGGCCGCTACGTACCACCACACCTACGAAATAAATCCGGAAGTGAGTATTTTCTTTTACATCTTATTTAAATTGCATAGTAGATTTTGCTTGGAAATGAACATTTTATTTAATTTATAATAAGATGAGGTGATGCTACTGAAAGGATTCATGAGTCAGTGAAACCTCTTGGTGATGCTGTATTCATTATTCAAAAATACTCGTAGGTGTGAAGGGATATGATATATTGAGCCAATGATTGCTCGTAGGTAACGGTCCTTCGGCAGGAGATCAGCATTCTTCCAATTCAAGATCATATTCTGAGAGAGATCGAGGCGGTGAACGTGATCGTGAAAGGGAAAGAGATAGAGACCGTGATAGGGGCAGAGGTGGTTCAGATTATAGGGAGCCGCGAAATTCTCGCGATGTCGATTTTGGAAACTTTGGCAACTATGGTGGACGTAACAGACGTAGCGGGCCTGAGGAGAATGGACGAGATTATAGATTCCCCAATTCCGAGCGCGATCGACCTCGTGATCGCCCGGCTAGCTCCGGCAATGATAGTTGGGCACAACCACCTAGGAATAACCGCTGGCCAGAAACAAGAAACGATCATAGAATGGGTAGCGGCGGCGGCGGCGGTGCTGGTAGATGGAAGGACGAGAGGGAAGGAGGCGGAAGAAGAAATTCCGAAATTGACTGGACGATTCCTACTTCCAGAGACGAGCGACTGGAGGTGGAATTATTTGGTACTGGGAATACTGGTATTAACTTTAGTAAATATGAGGATATCCCAGTTGAGGCTACTGGAGACAATATACCTCCACACATCACATCTGTAAGTTCGAACTTTTTGTAAAGGGACATACCTGAAGTCAGAATATATGCTAACTACTTGTTCATGTTATTTAAAAAGTTCGACGAGGTTAAGCTGACGGAGATAATAAAGAACAGCATTACTTTGGCTGGTTATGATAAGCCTACACCCGTACAGAAGTATGCGATACCGATCATCATTGGACGTCGTGATGTTATGGCCTGTGCCCAAACGGGGTCTGGTAAAACAGCGGCCTTTTTAGTGCCAATATTGAATCAGATTTATGAAAGTGGGCCACGTCCACCGCCAGCACATGTCAATTCTTCTGGCAAGCGCAAACAGTATCCACTAGGTCTAGTATTAGCACCTACGAGAGAGCTTGCCACTCAAATATATGACGAAGCAAGGAAATTTGCGTATAGATCACGTATGCGTCCCGCTGTAGTATACGGTGGTTCCAATATTGTAGACCAAATGCGAGAACTAGATCGTGGCTGCCATCTTCTTGTAGCAACACCTGGCCGTCTCGTAGATATGCTGAGCCGGGGTAAAATTGGTTTACATAATTGTCGGTACGTAGGGATTTTTCTAATGAATACACGAGCAAGATAAGTATTGGGAAGAATTTTAGATTCTCAAACGTTTAACTTAGTTTTAATAAAAGATTAAATTCTGTATATTAGATATTTAGTATTGGATGAAGCAGATCGAATGTTGGATATGGGTTTTGAACCACAAATAAGACGTATAGTCTTGCAAGATACAATGCCTCCGACTGGGGAACGACAGACACTTATGTTCTCAGCTACGTTCCCGAAGGAAATACAGATGTTAGCTAGGGACTTCCTTAGCAATTATGTCTTCTTAGCTGTGGGCCGCGTGGGCTCTACATCTGAAAATATTACTCAGAAGATTGTATGGGTAGAAGAACATGACAAGCGTTCATATTTGCTTGATCTGCTTCAAGCTAGCAACTTTTCAGATCCTTGTAAGCTAAACAAATTTTGTAGATGCATACTCATAATAATATGTAATCGGCTATGAGCAAATAAATTACACATTTAGCTGCTGAATCTTTAACTCTGGTGTTCGTGGAGACAAAGAAGGGTGCAGATATGTTAGACGAGTATTTGCATCAGATGGGATATCCGGTTACCAGTATTCATGGTGACCGTACCCAGCGCGAACGAGAAGAAGCTTTACGACGCTTCCGTGCTGGTAAAGCGCCAATACTTGTTGCAACTGCCGTTGCTGCCCGTGGGCTTGATATTCCACACGTGAAGCATGTGATCAACTTTGATTTACCAGGCGATGTTGAAGAATACGTTCATCGAATTGGTCGTACCGGCCGTATGGGCAATTTAGGTGTGTTTGCGTTTCTGTAAAAGATATAACCTGCTTTTATTTTACGTATATTCCATAATAATAATGTTCTTATTGTTTTTCTAATAGGTCTAGCAACATCGTTTTTCAACAATAAGAATCATAACTTGGTGCGTGATTTAGTATCTTTGTTACTTGAGGCTAACCAAGAACTCCCACCGTGGTTGGACGATATGTTCAATGAAGTAAGATATTCTGGTGGTGGATCCCGACGGGCTGGTGGCAGCACTAAAGGACGATTCAGTGGAGGATTTGGCGCAAGAGACTACCGCCAACAGCCGAGTTCCGGGCCCGTTCGCAATAACGGTTCCTCTAATAGACCCGGCAGTTATGGAGGTCAGTAGTCACATATACTGGCTGTATCTTTTAAACTATTTTCATCGGTTTTTATTATTATTTGATTTATTTTAATAACTTACATTTTTGTACACCGAACGTGTTGTATAAGAGTTAATATTACGATTTCTTATGTTCCTTTCTTTGCAGGGAATTATGGAGGATATGGCGGCAACTATAACAGTTCATCACATAACAATTCAGCTAACAACGGAAACAGCAATGGCACCGATTGGTGGATACAGGTATCGGACACGTAATCATCAACATTTAAAAATTTTCACTCTTTAACATTATTATTACTGTACACGTAAATTCAAACGTATGTAAGAAAGACACGTTACGACATACACATTGGACATTAAGTGCACGTGTATTTTTGCTCGCGTATATACATATACACAACACAAGACAGACAGTAATCACGTATAATACATCACGTTCGCTGACTGCCTGAGCACGACAATTTTTGAACTTAAACAAGAAAAGTAATAATCATGTTTATTCTCAATTCCACAAAAAAGAAAATAACTTTAAAAAAAGCAAAAATATATAAAGAGATATATACATTATAATACTTTTATTCGCGTGTGACGGAACGTTTTGACAAATCCTAAGGGCAATTTCAGCATTAACAACTGGGAAGGACAGTGACGCGTGGAAGGCAGTGATCTCGTTTCGAAAGCATTCATGGAGGCATAGATGAGGATTTGTCAGGCACTAGACAAAGATATGTAAGATCCATCCAAAGTTTCGTTGCCGTGCGTGTTGAGAAACACAAGTAGTCTAAATCACTAATGAATCGAATCGTTATTGCCTAGACGAGGGCAGGACGATGCAACACATAGTAGGTGGAGGAACTTAGTAAAATTTTTTAGAACTCCTATCGAGACTATGGGGCTCGCTGCAGCTTCATTATTTAAATTTTCGAAGGATGTTATAGGCGTATCTTCGTGTATACCATGGCGTCTAAGAAAGAAATTAAATATAGCTTTAAAATGCACAAGTGCTCTAGTACAACCCGCCTGAAAGGCCAGTAACTTGTGTAGTTTGATTTAAGCTAATGGCGCCGTCTTCTTTTTTTGTTTCTTTTTCTTTTTGTTTTGTTAGTTTCTTTTTCTTTATTATTGATAATTTTTTTTTTAATGTAACGCACTTAACAAAACTTGACTAGACGCCTGGGATACGTCATATCATCGCCATCGCCATAGATTTCGCGACGATTCCTGTTTTTAAATTTACTATAATCCAGCGACGAATGGTACTTTGTTGTTTTGCCGTCCCCAGATACAGACGACGACGTTGCGCCGACAATATCATGGTTTAATCGACTGAATCGCGATGAAATATTCCACTTCTAGTCGAAGAGCTTTGATATTATGAGAAGGACACAGGCTGCGTCTTAGGATTACTTTTAGAAATCTTCGTTCGTATTTCTGTCTCGCGTCCTCTTAAATGATAAGTGAGCTTCAAGGTTCAAGAACACTGTATAAAACACAAATGCTCGTTTTTAAATCTAACTTAATTGAAAAATGGTGTGTTGTTTTAATTTAAAAGAAAAGAAAAATGAGAAAACTTTGGTCGCTGTATCTAGAGAGTAGGCTGTGTAACGTTTCCAGCAGAGCGCGTCAGGTATATTGTAATTCGTTGTACCTGAATCTTTTAATGTACTCTAATTAGAATTTCTAAACGTAACGAAGACGTTGTCCTGTAAAAAAAAAATGGTATGGTGCGTTATGAAGAAAAAAATGATTAAAAAGAAAGTCTTAGATCGCAGTTACTGGGTGCGAGTGCTCTACGAACGAAAGCATGACATTGTGAACGTATGACATCGTGAACGGGTTAGAGAAAAAAAAATGGTGAACACGGTTGCAGTTACAGACGGGGGTACAAACTTCAAAAGAGAGAGAACGAACACACGTACACTGTTAGTGGAGTTGGTTCAACTTTACAGGAAAGAGAATTAAAAAAATGGAAATAAAACGAACGAAAGAATAAAAAACTAACGATGAGAATTATACAAAGAAGCAAGCCCTTTGAAACAAGGAGGTGAAAGGCGCACTAATATTTTATAACTGTATTTATCAGTACGCTATATATATAGATATATATACATACTAAGTAATATTCGTAAATACATAAACATTAAAATAATTGAAAAACGACTGTGATATCGAACGATCTTGTGACATTCAATTTCCACGCGAATTGATGAACATGAACAATTTAACGAAATACAAATGCTAAATGTATTAATTAATCGGTATTGAATGTCAGGGAAAGCATAGAAAAGCTCAGTTTTGTTTGAGCCGTGAAGAAATGGGAATATTAAGTCGTTAAATGCATGATGAAGAAACCACGTGGCTGTTGTCCGATCGGGGAGGGCTGAACGCCTCGGCTCTTAAGTCCTGAAAAAAAGAACACGTTTTTTAGGGCATTGTTTCTACTTAAAAAAAAATGAAAATACGAAAAGAAAGAAGGAAGAAAACAAAGCGAAAAAAATGAAAGAATAATTGTATCGCGCATCAAACGGTATGGATGATGAACGGCGGAACGCGTCATTACTGGATGATGATGATGTTGGTAGGGCTTTACAGAATATCGATATCTTTTGTGCAAACGTCGGATTCTTACCTAAACCTATGTGAGAAAAAGTACAAATTCGATTTGCGTGACAACTGACAGGATTTTTAGACATGTCATAACTTATACCTGTTATATTAATAGATTTATAGTGCAATCGCGTGCGTGAATCGTATGCCGTGTGACCGTGGACCAAGGTGTGAATGCCCCCCTGCGACAGGGGGGGAGAAAGAAATAATGATTTCAACTAGAACATTTTCAAATAGTGTTACGATGGAAATATTGTTGGCTTCCGAACCATTAATGGTGTGTGTGGTCTATCAAATTCTCTAAATATGATTTCATCGTCGAGTTCATTTGTCAACTCGGAGGCCCTGCCAAGAACATTAACGAGAACCCACAGTGAAGAGTGACTATATCGATCATTTTTTTCCGTTATATATTTTATATATAGTGTACAACTCCTTTGCGGCAACAGGATGTTTCAGTTGGACGATCGAGTTCTGTCGAGAAAATAGTAGATCTTGCCGTAATACTACTACTATTACTACTACTATTACTACTACTACTATTACTACTACTGTTAGTATCGCTATTGCTATAATATTACTCTTAGTTACAATTATTACTGTTATAATATTCGTTTTCTGAATAATGTCTGCGTTGGTATATAGGTGTACACGAAACTTTTGCATAACGGCTCTGCGTTTTTGTGTTAATTTACACAGCGATAGAAAGAGAACGAGTATTACGGCGGCTATTGGACACTACTGTCCTGAATTGTTCCATATGTATATGTATATTTTCACTGTTCTTTACCAAATTGCGACCGTTCAAGCAATTCAGTGCGACCAACTTATACATACTAGAACTGTAAACAAGCTTCGAACTTGAAACTACGTCATATATTCTTAACGAAAACAATATTATCAAAAATATGCTTTGTATTCATCGACTAAGCATGTTTGCTCGGTCTTTTAAAGATCTTGTTTACTACTTCCAGATTAATCAAATTTTTGTCAAACTTGTCAGATCATTTAGTTACCAAAAATCAAAGTTTTGAAAGTTTGATAAAAATTGTTAATAGCATGTAACCTTGAAGTAGTAAGAAGCATTCGAAAATACAATGCAGTTAAATCAATGAGTAGGAAAATGTTCGCGTAATGGTTTTCGACAAAATAATAATGATATATCTAAGGAAGGAAATCACTAAATTCTTTTATTTAGCATTGTTTAGTTGAACTTGGAACTCGGTGCAAATTGTGTGTGACTGTCATAGATAGCCCCTGTGTATAGACAATATATACAGTCTAATCTTTACAATGCTTTTGAAATTTAACTTTTAAAATTTGATAACAACAATATATTGAGAATTCTGACGGTGCAGTACTCGCATTACAAGGAATTAAGAATTTAGATTTTGTACTTTGCATACTGTTAGCATTACATAAGAAAATTTGAATTGATTGCACAATCTGTTTATTGTTACCATTTATATAAGTCTACATTCTTCTGCAAAATATTGGTTTTCTTTACGTTATCGATAATTGCAATGTAACAATCGCAATATTAACACTAGAACTATCGGAGAAATCAAAATAATCCACTTTAGATTCTTTGTTTTACATTCATCGAAGCTCTAAACAATATCGATTCGTTTGTGTTTACATTATAATAAAAATTACGTCGTAAATTTTATTATAAAACATGATTTCTAATGCTCGATAAATCTCCTGTTAATATTGGACTTAACTCGAATACAACCTTCAATTTAGATACATCTTTGCTATCGGATGTGTCACCATTCTCAAATTTTGAACAATTCCTAACTTTATAAACCTGGCCAAGAGTCTATACCGCGCGTATTAAGAATATTTGAATAGTTCAGAATATTTAGTAGTGTACGAAGTTCGAGCATCCGAGCGTTTGCAGTTCTAAGGCACATTCGTGTTAGAAAACTATTTGTAATGACATTCCGGATTCTACTGTCCAATCGATCGCCAAACGCAACGAATACATATGACGCGTCGATGTGTAAGTTATTAGTCCTGTGCAGTTGGAAGATAATATGTTCATTTACGAGTAACATGGTGGACAGAGATCATGCAAGTAACATCAACTAATACGCAAAAATATTTTTATACTTATTTCTCTCCTAGTTATAACGATATTTTTATACACAACAGTGTTGGTCGCGTCGAGCAGTCATGGTGTATCGATTCCATGTATCTTTTTTTTTTCTTCTATTTTCCTTGTCGTCCATTCAACTGTATCGCAAGAGAAAATGATTGTATTACGAGCGGTTCAGTTGTCGGTACGTGATTTTTGAATGTGAAAAACTAGAAAAGAAAAAACGTCGAAATTTGCGAACTATAAAGGAATATATAGGTGTCCACCGCGTTTTCGTAGTCGGTATACGTGTAGAAATTCAACTACGGCATTATGATTTAGAAAAAGGTATTAAGCACCTTTAGGCGAGGTAGGCGAATGATGTAAAGAAAACAAACAAACGAAACTATTATTTATTAATGTTTTTAAGTATTTATTCTAGTTTTTTTCTCTCTCTTTCTGTTATTTCTCTCGGAAGGACAGTGGTCGCGTATTTCTACTGTACACACTAAAGTACCTTCGAATAATTATGTTTGGTCCTCTAAGGTATATCGGACGAGCAGCCTTAATAATAAACATGTACGAATCCACACAGAGCGGAACGATTAGAAGAAGCAGAAAAAAAACAAAGAAAACGATCAATTATAGTGCGAAACGAAGCAAACAAAAAAAAAATGTATCGTGAGAGAGAGAGAGAGAGGGGCGAAAAGCAAATCGTATAATGTAGAGAAAAAAAACGAAGGGCGAGGGGGAGGGGAGGGAACGTGAAAAGGGAAAAGAATTGGTGGTGGCGTTTGACTGTGACTGCAATCATTAACTACAAAGCAAAGAATGCGCAAGTTACGAAAGCACACATACACACAAGATAGAAACATATTGTAAATCCATATATTTATCATATACGCATCACGCAACAGCGTCGGGATAGAGAGACGGAGCACGCGAATGCGTCGCCGAAAACACAATCGTTGTCGCGTGCTGTAGCTATATATAATAGTTTCCTTTACCTTTATCTCTTTCTTTTTGTATTGTATTGTATTGTACTGTATCGTATCGTATCGTATACGTTACGCATGCTCGATGAATTCGAATATACTCGTGCGTTCGATTTGCTCTTGAGAGAGTGAAAGTGTGAGAGGATGTCGAGGATTATATGGAGGCAGGCAACGAGAGAGAGAGCGACACTTTTCTGAACGCGCTTGTAAGTCGTGTGTCTACTCGAGCAGCTTTTTCTTTATGTTTCCAAAAAAAGCGTAAAGGTAAAAACAAAGCAATATAATACTCAAGGGAGAACACATACACACAAAAAAAAAGAACGAGCGGTGAGAGGAGAAGCATCATCGAGCGAATTGTATGCGCGAGTGAAATACATGTGGAAGAAACAGACGAAACGAGAGAAACGGAGGATGATAGAAGAGCACACGCGTTTAGGGTGGTAACGAAAGTTCGTTAGGCGAAACAAGGCGGGATGGCAAACGAGAATAATGATAATGGAGGAAACGAATAACGAATGTCTTCGAACTTATTAACGAATGTTATTTCGAGTCGAGTTAGAAAAGAAAAAAAAAGCGTCGCTTGTTGGGTCGAGTGTAACGTGGTCGACGAGGCCCGCATTTAAAAGAAAACGATGAACAAAAGAGGAATTCAAGAAAGACCTTCGATTGGAAGCGTGTGTCGCACACGCTTCCTGCAAACGAGTCTCAATGGCTGTGCGCCCATATTATTCCACGGCCAATGACGCTCGTGTATCATTCAATTGTAACTAATGATACTACTATATACATACATATATATATATATATATATATATAAATATATATATATCCGTTTCACTCCGAGCGGTGAGCAAAATGGCAAAAGCGCGGGAGAAAAAGATGAGATAGGCGATGAGAGAAAGAGCAATGAAACGGAACGGTGAACGTACCATTCTGTCGGTCTCTTTATTAGTAATTGCACATTTACACGCTACATTAGGTGAACTGAGAAAAAAAATATGAGAAGTAGGAAAAAAAATCTGCAAACAACTGTACGTCGTACGGCTATTGAATGAATTAATAAAAATAAAGTGTCTGAAATTGAACAAAAATAGAAGGAAGTCAACTTAAAACCTTACGCAATGTGTATGGTACATATATATATATATATAAAAAAAAAAAGAAAAAGTATATATGCAAGGTATGTATATTTACATATGCAGAATGTGTCACTTGAAACTGGAACTTGATTTACTGTTTCTAACAATGCGAGAAGATTTCTTAAGAAAGAAAAAGTATTTATTTTGAGATATACTTTCGTTTGACTTCACGGTAATAAAATTGATGCATCCATGAAAATTAATGGTTTCCGATTGTGGATGATTCTGTTTGAAGAAAACACTGTGATAACTTTGAAGAAAAATCTGAATACGATATTTATGCAGAACATTTCTTTGAACTCTACATTTTGTTTTCTTTTGAACTTCTTGGGGAATCTTATTGATGGTACATAGAAGTTAAAAGACTCGCGCAAGAGCCTATCCGTTAAGTGGACTGAGTATTAGGGTTGACGCACCCCTAATCAGATTTATGTTCATAATTATTTAATGTATATTGATGTAACTATATAAATAACTAAATAAAATTGTCATCACTCAATGTGTTTCCAATATTAGAAAGGTAAAATTGATCATCATTTACAAATAAAATAAAAAATTAATATCAATCGAGTTGTGTTGCATTTTTTAAGTTCGTTCGTCCGTCCTGGATTTGTTAGAACAAGCATTTGTTCCAGTATTAAGTGATCTATTCTGCATATTCGTACATTCGATATGTATGCAGTTGTCGTTCATTAGCAGTAAGTTATGGTCGCATTGCAAAATGCATGTGCATCTCGTGCCGAGGTAAAAGAACACGTGTTTCCCGTGGAGAATGATGTAGATTGTCAACATTGTTACAAATACCTCATAAGAGACGATGGGTCTCGTGTATTATTTACATGTTTATTCATTTAGTGATTCATCCGTTTATTTATAGTATTATGCAAAACAAAAATGACAGAAGGATTCTACAAAGTGAATCGTCTAATAAACAAGGGAAAAAGATTATGCGATGCAGACTCTCTTTCTACGCATGCCTTTTTTTTACCCTCTAATTGACATAGAAATTAATAAACGCGCGTTACTTTGTGTATTGCATACGTAACGTAAACGAAATTTTTATTATATCGCTACATCATTTTGTTCTCCTATGCGACTAAAATTAAATTGGAAAGTTCGAAATAAAAATTGCATAATCTTTTGCGCTGGGAAAATTTCAATCCGCTATAATCGGCATACACGTTACACATTTATGTTGTATATTTTTCTGTATTCATCCTATCGATAGTGATAAAAGATGCTTTTCTTTAATAGACGAGGGAATATAATATTTATTCGGACACGTTTGTTTAGAAAAATATTTTAATCGGTTACCGAATAAGCGCATATTAATAAAACATACAATTTTTCAAAAACATTTGTGTGCGAGGCATTTTTTTTTGTTTTTGGATTCTAACGGTAATTTTGGAATGTGAGGAAGTATGTATCCCGTGTTAATTTATAATCTTCAGTAAGGAACGTAACTGAAATAAATTTTTAATAAATGTTTAGACGCGAATCCATTGATTTCTATGAATGTCGGTCTGGCAACCCACGTGATAGTTGGATTGATTGTCAGAAAAGCTGGATGAATCATCGTCTGCGTATCATCTTTCACGAGCTATCGTAGATAACAAACAAAGGATTAAGTTCAACAAATAGTTTCTATCCGATGCATAATAGCCCACAATTTTGTAGTTCGGCAAGCATTCCCGTTCAGCGGGGTGAGAAAATCGATCCTTTAAATAGTATATTTTCCACGCATAACTTATTTAATATAATTTGCTAAAACAGTATACGTCAATCTCTTGAAATATCGACGTTTAACATCTTTAAGCGATCAATGCAAATATGCAAAATTGGCAAACTAACAAATACATAATATTTCAATGCCAGCAAGGTGACCACAGAGATACGACTAAATTGCGTTATGTAAGCTACATTTGTCTCCATTTTTCGTCAGGCATAGCTGCTTGAAGATATGTGCTACATACGTATTTTTCTCAAAATTACGTTTTTCAAATTTGCTGCTATGATTTGATAATGAATTGATGAATTTCCTTTATAAATTATATATTATTATTATATATATAATAATATATATAATTCTATTATATATTAATATATAATAATAATAATAATATATAATTTATATATAATAGTATATAGCAGCCAATTATATATATATATATAAATAATATAATTATCTACAATACTTTTAAATTATATATGTACATATAAAATAGAAATCCCTTTACGTCTACAATACTTTCGTTTTTAATGCATAAAGACGTTTCAATTTTAATGAATTTTTGCTCTACACGACTGCAACATTTTGTTAATCAATTTTTCTTCTGCATAATTCTAGTCCGTAAGATAACCGCTTTTATGCACACGCATAAAGATATTGGATTATGCTTTTTTTTAGAATGCATACGGCAACTTAAAAATTGTGGCGTCCATGAAAAAATGTTAATAATAATAAAGATAGTTGCCTAAACACACATTGCGCTATGTTATTGTTATGTGCCGAACAGTATTTTTCATCTTATTTTTCTTTCCGTCCGACGAGTATCTAGTCGATAATACGTATTAGATGGGAGCTCCCTAATCGCTCGTGGAAACGGTTTTTGATGATGTTGGGTTTGGTCCCACGGGCTAATGTTAATATAATGCATTCCTTCCTTGGAGTCAACGTGTGATCCTCTATCGGTATTCACTCAGTCCAAAAAATTAAGAATTCCGACCCAAATTGTGAGATCGTGAGGTCTCACGATATCGCGCGAGTACAAGGAAATTCGCGAAATTAACGAAGACGGATGAGAAAAGAAAGGGAAAAGGTTCACTCGTGCCTATTGACCGCTTAACACGTTGAATGCCACGCCGATTTTACAGAAATTGTCCGTGGCGCCGCGATGAATTTTCTTTTATGTGATGAATATAATGTTGAAATATTATCTGCAATAGATAAGTTACAGTGTATAACCATGTTTGACATATTAATTGCGACAGGGCTCACTGTTTCAATTGACGATGGCAATAATACAAAATTTTAGATGTTGACATTTGTTTGAAATTATATATATTTCTATCAATTTGGGCGCGCCGGTCACCGGTGACCCCCATGGCATTCAACGTGTTAATTAACGAATCTCGATCCTGCGTGTGGCAAACTCGCGACCTAATTCGCTAGTGATAGCGATACAGTGTAAACAATTTCAGAGTAGGCTTAACACTGGTCTTCGCACTTCACCGTGAGTGCGAAACTGCGGCATTCTTTGACGTGCAATCGCGAGTCGTGGGTCCTTGAGATGTTCAAGTTTAAGCATAGTTTGTCGCGTTCATTGAAAATTATGTCCTTCAGTTCGGGTAAAAGTCTTCATCCGCGCATAAAAAGCATTAGCTCAATCTATCAAATTTATATTTATTATTTTTTTAAATTCTTCTAATTCCTAACTTTCATTATTTCATTTAATTGAGTTCATTATTTATAAAGTTAGTGAGTGAATTTCATCTTTACTTCTCCCAGGACTACTCCCGATAGTATAGAAAGCGTATCTTCAAGACCATTAAAATCATTCTTACGTTTGGTGAGTAAACTCTATCGTTCTCTTCCAATATTAATATTTAATGTGTGAAAGAAACGTAAATGCGTATCAACAATTATATTTCTATACGTTTATTCTGATAATAACGTTTTAATTTCAATATATTTTATTTTGTCGTACAATTAAAAAAAAAAATATATATATATATATATCAACAATTATATTTCTATATGTTTATCCTGATAATAACGTTTTAATTTCAATATATTTTATTTTGTCGTACAATTAAAGAAATATATATATATATATATATATATATATATATATATATATATATATATATATATATCAACAATTATATTTCTATATGTTTATCCTGATAATAACGTTTTAATTTCAATATATTTTATTTTGTCGTACAATTAAAAAAAAATATATATATATGTCATTTTTCATTTTTTATTAACATTGATTCCAATCGTATTTCAATACTTTTATCATGAAAATTGTACCAACCCTCCTACAATTAATCTAATATCGATCTTACGAATGGGGCCTGTATGGAACTAGCGCAATTGCGAGAACTTATAAATATAAATTATTCTTCGCGCAAGTTTCTTTGCTGTTCATTCGTCGCTTTGTAATATTAATGTTTGATCTATATCCATACTGCTCATTATCTATTCGTATCTCAGTATCTCATATCTTGCTTCCATAATAAATTGGCAGAGCAGTCCGAACAGATGTGCGCGCGCCGAACTTACCGCGAACAGAACATACACATATGTACATATATGATGTTTTGTATACTGAAATAAGATGCAGAAGTTTGATTACGTATTCTTCTCAAAACCATGTTTTTTAAATCGGTTGCCTGCTGATATCTCGATAATGAGTTCCCTTTATATTTTATATATTTATATAATATACACATATGTATACAATATGTATACATATAATAGAGATTCCTTTATCTTATGAATTACAATTATGCCAATATCTACAGTACTTTCCTTTTTAATATATAAAAACGTTTCAATTTTAATAAATTTCTGCTTCGCACGACTGCCATTTTGTTAATTAATTTTTCTTCTGCACAATTCTAGTGCAGAAGTTCCATATGCATAAATAGATCGAAAAACGGTATAACTTTTTCAAAACTGTATTAAACGATATGAATTTTTGTTTAGTTGTTAGAGAGGCCAATCTACTAGACAATGACTATAATATATTTTTTTTTAATTTTGCTATTACTTGGAATGACAAAAAAATTACAAAGCTCATGTTTTTTTATTTGAGCTTATAACGAAAATTGAAAAACTGCATTTTGTAGATCTCGGTAACATATATGCATGCTGAAACATTCACTGAAATCGGTTGACGCATAATCAAGCTAGAGACACTGAAAGATGTAAAACCTGTTTTTGGTTGAAAGTCATGAAATACTGTGATTTTCGCGATTTTTAATTGTTCACAACTTATGTCAGTTGAGATCTATAGAATGTATTTTTTAAATGTTCGTTATGGGCTCAGATCAAAAAATTTGAGAAACGTGAATTTTTTATTTTTTTGTCATTCCAAGTAATAACAAAACTTAACAAAAAATATTATATATTATTTATAATATTATTTTATATTATATAATATTATAATATATATATATATATATATATATATATATATATATATATATATATTAAATATTATAATATCTAAAAAAAATTCAAGTCATTTAGTCCAGTTTTAAAATAGTTATACCGTTTTTCAAGTTTCCATATTCATATGCTCGCTGCTGTACATATAAGATATTAGATTACGCTTTTTTGTAGAATGTGTTCATTAATTTAAATTGTGACATCCATGAAAGTGTTAATAATAACAAAGATATTATTTTCGTAAAGATTACGAAAAGTAGTATACTATACTATATACTATACTATACTGTACTTGAAGTATAGTCAAATATGTATACAAAATGTTCAAAGATTAGACCCATAAAAGCGGAAGCATTTTTTATTTCATAAATTGCTGAAAATTGACGGCTCCGAATGGGAATGCATACGCTTTATATTCGTGTAGGTGTAAATACGTAGTGTGTAGTGGGAGGGCAATTCTGTTGGACCAACTTGGACCAATCATATAAGACCACGATCGCAATGGCGGTGTGGCTGATCAGTTTTGCATTATCTGGTGGTTGAGTGGAGGCTTGTAAAGCCAACGGGTCTATCTTCTTGTTTAGTGAACTGTTTGTATTATCGTCTTTCAATTTTGTATTCAGTCATGTACCATTGCGGTTTGTTACTGGTCTTATTGGATCTGTCTTTAGACGGTAAATAATCCTAACCTGCAGTATCTTTGCGTATAATTATTTTAAAGTATAATAGTTAATGAGTTTGCATTGCAGTGGTTGGCAGTGTGTCTCAAGCAGAGATTAACAGACATTTGGAATTAGGTAAAGAATTTTTAGCGAGAGGTCAGTTACAAGATGCACTGACACATTACCATGCAGCTGTTGGTGAGTTTTGTCTCCAATTTTAATAGTTACACGTTTTCATAACCATCGTGGTAATTCGAAATATCGTTTCGCACTGTGAGTTCAAAATATTGTAGGATGTTATTTTTTGCAGAGGGTAGTCCGAACAATTATTTAACATACTATAAAAGAGGCATAGTATATCTAGCATTACGTAAAGCTAAGCTTGCGCTCCTCGATCTTGACAAAGTTTTGGAGCTAAAGCCAGATTTTACATCTGCAAGGTTACAGCGAGGTAATGTGCTACTTAAACAGGCTGAATTCTCTAAAGCAGAAGCAGATTTTCGAAGTGTGGTAAGTACAACTACGATTGTAAGCTTAGTTCTGCCATTTTAATAATTCGTATGGTTTTGTTATGGTGCTTTCATATTTTATTTGATGTTTCTTTTATAGTTGAAAGTAGAACCGCAGAATAATGAAGCTCTAAATGCCTTATATAAAATTGCACCTGCACAAGAAGATTTAGAAATTGTAAAAAAGTTAATAAGAGATCAAGATTATACTGCAGCTGTGCGACAACTAACTAGACTTATTGAACTATGTCCTTGGGCAGTCGAACTTAGGGAACATAGAGCAGAATGCTATGAAATTCTTGAAGATTATACAAGTGCAATTTCTGATGTGCATTCCACAACTAAGTTACAATCCGATAACACTAATGGTTTCTTCAAATTGGCAACTCTACGTTACCATCTTGGACAAGTAGATGAGTCATTGAAGTAAGTAACAATAATGATAAATGAGGGAGACTGGTTAGGCCGATAACAATAAAGTGACTATTATGACATTTATTTAAAAATATCATCCTACGCTATGTTAGTACTACTGTTGATGAAAATAAGAAAGAATCGACTTCTTGGGGTTGGTTAACCAGGCTTCCTCTTTAAGATAAAACAAATATTTAATGCAGAAGATTATTCAACGGAAGTTCTATTTATTTAGGGACATTCGAGAATGTTTAAAGCTTGATCCGGAGCACTCAAAGTGTTTCTCATTTTATAAAAAAATTAAGAAGATAGCTAAGTTATTAGCAGATGCAGAAAAATTCGAAAAAGGAGGAAAGTACGACGACTGTATAGGTTCTGGTCAATCTGCATTGAAACTTGAACCAAGCATAGGCAATGTTCGTTTTTTCGCCCATCAACTTCTTTGCAAATGTTATACCAGCAGCTTGGATACAGATCAGGCAATTACTAATTGTCAAGAAGCGCTAAAAATGCGAAAAGAACCTGACGTGTACTGTGACAGTGCAGAGGCGTATCTCGCTGCTGAAATGTTTGATGATTGTAAGTCATGCTTGTGTTATAATTTTTCCCACTACTTTTACCGGTTACAGGTACAATTAACATAATTATTACTTTAAAACAGCGATAAGAGAATTTAAGGAAGCTTTAGAAATTGACTCAAGCTCGCAAAGGGCGAAGCAAGGTCTTCACAAAGCACAACAGCGTCAAAAACTGTCGGAGTCACGAGATTATTACAAAATCCTGGGGGTGCCAAGGACAGCTTCAAAACGAGACATCATTAAAGCGTACAGGAAGGCCGCGCAGAAGTGGCATCCTGATAACTTTCAAGAAGGAGAGGAAAAGAAACGGGCGGAGAAGAGGTTTATTGACATCGCAGCTGCCAAAGAAGTATTAACAGACGATGAGAAACGAGCAAAATTCGACCAAGGAGAAGATCCCTTGGACCCAGAGTCAGGGAAACACCAGCATGGCTCGAACCCCTTCCAAGAATTCCACCACTTCCATGGTTCTCCCTTCCAATTCAAATTTCATTTCTATTAATAGCTGTTGTTTTCCTATTCGATGGAATTTGTCTAAGGAGAAGACCATTTAAACTTTGAACCCAGAATCAGTCAAAAATCAGCATGGTTCCAGTCCCTTCTAATTATCACTTCCATGGTTTCACCATGAACTACCTTCCATTTTAAGTTCCGTTTCGATTGTCAGCTGTTGTATTTATTTCCTAGTTTACTACTTTCGTACCGGTTGCGTTTATCCTAACGGTGGTAGCTCGAATATAACGACAAAATTATGTTACCGTCGTTCGCTACACTTTAGCTAAAATTTTATTTTGCTAATCTACCTCTTTGGTAGTCACGCATGTTGCAACAACGTGGAAACGGAGGACTGTACAAGGGAAAATGTCAATCATTCAGTAAATTGACAAATAATTAAGTGAAAACGCATTGAAACAAGTTTAGTTGTCCGAAAAATCGCGACTAACAAAATTTAATCTGTACGTAATACAAACAACGCCTACACGTAATAGAATACGTTATTTATTAATGATGCGTGAGCAATACTGGAATGCCAATTCCAGGTAAGTTGGCTTACCGAACATTACTGTGAATGAACGTCGTAGATGATACAGACTGATCATGTAACTAGTTTGAAATGAACATTTTCTCACTCAAGAAATTTCGTGCCAGCAACATGTGAACCGGATGCCGTGTTTGAACTCGCGTCTTGATGAAACTCAAAGATGTACTATAGTGACACTGCCACATCCGAGTGTTACGATGGACTGTGGATCATTCATTTTGAATAGCTCGATTTTCTGCGACGATCGTGTTGAATGAATATTACGAAAGTCATTTTTGCAGTAATACAGTCGTCGGGTACAAACACACTTGTTCCAAGTGTGAATAGCATAATAGTTACTGCATAATACTATGCACTGGCTGTATATGACATTTATAAAAAAAAAAAGTATGTAGGACAGTGCTGTGAGCATGTGTTGTGTTCGCATGAGTGCAAGAGAATTTTCTGTAAATACTGTAATCTCTGATATTTGTTTAAATATATTTGAATAATTTATACAAAGACACTCGTATCATTTGTATATAAAGTCTACGGGCATTTTTATACAAAATACAGAAAAATGCGTCGTGTACAATATTCGTTTCTTTAATACCGGCTTTATTGCATCAAACGTACTTCTACATAAGGATTTGGTCTTTAATGTTTTCTTGTCGATATTGAATAATATGAGTAATGAATTTTTCATTTGTATTTATTCACCTACTTGATGAAACAACAGAATTATACTGAAATATATTATAAATTGGTTATAAATATTGTGAAACGATCATAGTTAATTTATACCGACACAACGAAACACATTCATTTTATTTCAAATATAAATGTATCGTTTTTCGAAATAATATTTCTAGAATTAATTTCACATTTTATGGTGCTAAAATTTATCATCTTAATTTCCAGTTTGCATATTCAAAGAAAAATTTTGGATTTACAAGATAATAGTATATATTAATTCTACCTCTGTTCTCAGGTATATATATATAATTTATCTTGTATAACAAGAATTCTTATTAATTTGTCCCTTTGTACATTTACTTTCACATTTACTTATACATCGATAACATTATAAGTTAAGAATGATTCACGTACTAATTTGCTTTCGTTTGTCAAAATAATTAAACGATATTTTTCACATACATTTTCACCTCCTACTGTTGTATATCCCTATCGATATTATTAAACGCTTATTTTGTATTACATCTTTGTAGTACTTGGCAAATATATCGCGCAAAATATCATTATAAGATGAGTATGTTCGATTGATTTTGAAGTATATGTCTGCATAATATTTTACAGCTAAAATCAAATTGAAAAGCTTATGGTGATTTGAGGAAGGGATAAATACAAATATAAATTATGCACATCACAATATAATTGTCTAGATTTATTTTCATTGACTATTACAATCATTTATGTATATCTTGAACACATCCATGTAAGCTTTGTATCCGTACTTGTGAAGGGAAGATATACAAATGTAAAACAATTTATGCTAAATCGATAAAGAAAATATTAAGTAGAATTTTTCTATATGCAAGTAGTTTCAATATGTCATTTAACATGCACAATATCTCCATGATTCTCGTTCGGATACCATACCGCCATATTATAGGCAGTAAGAATCATTCGCACTGTGAGTGTACATTTTGTATAATAACAGAAAATACTAACATGAAAAAAATAAGCTCGGTGGAAGTATAATCACAGTTACTAGGAACAGCCCTGTTAACTTAAAACTTCTGTATCCTATTTATTCTAAATTGTACTTTACTATAAAGACATAGTAGAATAAGTTTTATACGTCCACTTTGCGGTATTTCATCTATGATATATATATATACGCTTTGATAATAGACTCTGTTATTTGTAATGTTTAATACGATCGATTTTGTACCTGAATAAAATATATATATATATATTTTAAAATATATATATATTCCATAGAGAATAAAATATACGAAGCTCAACAGTTTTTAAATTGTTCTACAAGCAGTTAACTTCTATTATTATCTACGAATTATTTTATACGCTGCGATATCAAGCGTTATTGATCTTATCGTTTCTGTTTGTACCATCGAGACCTCTACCAAATTATTTGATTCAATTGCATTGGTAAATAGGACCCGCGCTACGGTAAGTTCGAGCAAGTTACCCCATTGAAATAATTATACGTTACGCTAAATACGTTTGTTTGGACAACACAGTGGATTTATGCTTGCCTTTTAACTTATAATTTGGCTCGTAGCAGTCTGATATTCTCTTTTTATTTACACCAGGGGAGAATACTCGTTAACACCAGCAGAGAACTTCTGGAATTTTAACTCGCTTTATAAAATTGTCAAATATATTACCAACATACAAGCTCTTGTATCAAATATCAGAAAACGCGATAAATACGCATATCAAGCAAAAATGACCAGATATATTTGACCGATGTATGATCAGCATAACATATCCGTTGTTTTTGAATATATTATGGCTCTCGAATCATTTATTTTACACAGATTTAATAAATTTCCATTCTATATAGGACATTCACTTTGTAAATTTCTTTTACCACGTGGTAAATACTGATATATTTACGATCAGCATGATTATTTCGCTTTGTGAAAAAAGCAAATTTCAAAAATTCACATCCAAAATCTCAAGTAAAAAGTGAAACTCGGTAGAAGTCGTTTTGGCTTTAAGCATTCAACTTCTACAATTGCAATATTTTCGGAGTATGTTGTCAGAACATTTTTGATTGTTTCTGTCGAAAGCTCTAACGAATAAGCAGATTCGAAAACAAATACGGCGACACACAGCTATAGCTGCGAAGCCGTACACAAACCCGCATATTTAAACGAAGTAGCTCGTGTATTCGTGAGGCATCACGCCTCTTCTAGGATAAAACGTGTGAGTGGTTGAGTATTCATACAGGTTTGTGATCGAGCTCATATAAATGTCGGCGAACCTAAAGAGTCTTCTAGAAAAGTATGTGGGATTGTGATATGTTCTGAAAACGGAACCGAATTGCTTGTTGAACACGCGTTTTATCTCGTTCCTCAACTCGTCCCTCTCTTTGATCCACTCGTCCAGCACCGTCTGCACATCCGGTCCCTCGTAATCTTGGTGCTCCTCGATCAAGCCGGTCAGCATTTGCAACCAATTTGCATTCTCTTTGAACCTCGGATTGTTTAACGTCGATATTTCGTGCTACGGATAAATTATAACGTTTAGTTGCTGTTATGTATCATATGATATAGAAAACTACAAAGTAAACGAAGCATGAGAGTCTTTTTAACTCTCATTGACTCCTCAGAAATCATTAAAGGCTTTAGGATAATGCTTCAACTATTTTTCTACAACACACTTTAAATCAAGAAATATTATGTTGCATTTGCAATATTACATTTTACACAACTACGATATAGTATACGTTGACTCTGAATTATGAATAAATGATAAAACAATTCTTTTTTTCGAATTCTGTTTTGTCTTTATTGAAAAATGGATCAAGAACGAGAACCAATTAATTATTATTAGAGAAAAAAGTGGTAAAAATATCTTAGAATAAAGTTGTCTTGATCTGAGCACTATTTAAAAGGTAAATTTTCATCTTTTTGTTGCACACATGCAGATACGAGCAATGTAAAGAAACCTTTATTTTAGCTACTTCTCGGTTTGCCAGAGATAAAAGTAGATCTTAATCTGTGCTGTTGAAATTAGATTTACTATTTTCAGCGTTTAAGTCAATATTGGTCTGCGGATCTTCATGCAAAATAAGAATTTTCTTAGTCGATTGCATCGTACATTAACCAGGTAGAAAATTTGTTTCTTTCTGTAATAATTTTAGTAAGCTGAACATAATATAATTATTTTCTTTTCTATAAATGCATAAAATCCGCGGTCTAGTCATTCCACTTCTAAAACGTTTGATACAACATACTTTTCCAAATAATTTCTACAAATTTTCTGCAATCTATTATCAATGGAACTGTTACCCCTATTCGAAAATTCGCTGCTTACAGTTAATTCTTTGATGATAGCGCCAGTTCTCCAGCCATGTTCCAAGGTCACGTCCGCCAGATCGCTATAGGGATGATCCCCGAAATACAATACTTGCTGTCCTCGCCATCCGGTCATGTCCTGCAGTTGTTTAACCGTGCCCTAAGAATAGAAACGTTATTACTCAAATTCAACGGCAGCGAACAGAAAGAGATCGTACTTACTTCGAGGTATATGACACCTTTCTCGAGCTTCGTGACTCGATCCCACAATTGAGTTTTATTTACTTCGTCGTAGATTCGGAGCGGCCTGCTCTCCTCGGTGAAGAATTTCGGTTTCCGCGCTTGTACTATTACTACGTCGAAGTAATCTTTCCAACTGTCGCCGACCAAAAATTTCATTCCTATATCACTGCGAACAAAATAATAACGAACTTCGTAACGAGCTATATTTTTTTTTAGAAAGTCATATCGATATTGATCATACTCCGAACGTTTATGCAAAATTTTCTATCGAAGGCGGATTTCGATTTCCATCGATCATACTTCGATGTAAATTCAAATGTTTATGATCTTAATCGTAGTTTACAAAAATTAGTGGACGAATCAGTCGTCTAAAGAGTGAAAAAACGAGCAGCAAGCCTCGAGTAATCGTATCTTCCCAAATTGTCCATTTTTGTTTCCAAGCAGAACGTCAATTAAGAACAATTTACTGAACTTTGTAAGAGGAGATCGTATGACTAGAAACCTGCACGACTAAAAACATTTTAAAGCTTCAAGCTTCTACTTTCACAATTAATCGTTCATTTGTTTTTTTTAAAGTATATCTTCTAAATTTTCTACAATTTTTTTTCGCGACTGAATCTATCGCACATTTGCACATTGAAGATTCTCCTTTTGCAGCGAGTTTCTATAACAGATTCGACTTGCCCTAGAATATGATATATTAGGTCTACCGGAAAGTTCTGTCCGATAGTGTCACTTCAAGTTTCAATCCATATGCACATGTTGATTCGAGGCATATACGACTACCTCTCTTTATCATTGCATTTACACACATGTACTCTCCCAAATAAACTGAAACAAAGATGTCTCATGTCATTATTAAGCGAGACGCGATCGTGAAAACATGGCTACCGACGATAATGCCAGACCACATGCTGCTTTGGCGACTCGTCAGAAAATCGCAGAGCTAGGCTGGCAAATTCTGTCGCATCCACCATACTCCCCAGACCTAGCCACCCTCCGATTATCGCTTGTTTCTCTCTTTGCAAAACTTTTTACGGGAAAAAATTCAAAACCGAAGCTGATGTCAACCAAGCACTGGTTGAGTTCTTCGCCTCTAAAAATAAATCATTTTTTAAAAATGGCATTCACAAGTTGCCATCGCGCTGGCAAGAAGTCATAAGCAACGATGGAAAGTATATTCTACAATAAATATTATTAAATGTATGAAAATTGTGTTATATTTCAAATTCAAAAACGGACAGACCTTTCCGGTAGACCTAATATAATTTGGAACTTTGAATCTTGTTCTTACTTATAAAATGGGAAATCGATTGCGTGCTAATTTATTATATTTTGTAATGTTCGATCTTCGGAAAAGTTCAAATCGCGATGCAGATGTGGTTAAATTAATTGACTGCAAATTGCAACACTCACACAAAGTGGAAGGGGCTGTTGGTTACCAGGAACATCTTCTTGTTGGATTTTTTCAGTCGATCGAAGAATTCCTTTAAATCCTTATTCTGTTCCAAATAGTCCGCGACATTTTGTACAACTAGTCCGTGCATTATGGGGTGACAACTCTGTACAGAGTTCTGATAGGAGAAAAGAAAACAAGGTCGATGTTAAGATGAACATTTGTGATCGTTGAGGCAAAGTTTTTTCAAAATGGTTCAAAATTAATTACGCTTCCTTGATCTTTCCTTCGAATCTATTTGCATTAGTACACAATGGTGAATATCATATAAAAGAGACGAAACAATTGAAAGAAAGATATTTACTGATTTTTGAAACTCCGATTTACGATTTTAAGGAAACGTAGATTAGATCGCAATTTCTTTAACGGCAAAACCTGGTAGAATAATTTACAATTTACAATTTACAATTTACAATTTACAATTTACAATTTACAATTTACAATTTACAATTTACAATTTACGATTCAAGGTATGTTTCATTGTATCTTTTATCACTATAAGTAAAATTGTTTCGTTGTATTTCAACTGTTTAACCCAGGGGTGACAAACTCAAAAGCTAACTTGGGCCAAATAAACAATGCTTAACTTTAGGTGGGCCGCAAAAAAAAAGATCAATGTTCATAGAAACAAATATTTTTATTTTGACTAGTACATTGTTTACGTCCTGATGCTTGACATAAAAAATGTTCATCTCGGGCCGCGAGTTTGACACCCCTGGTTTAACCGATCATTTTCAGCTTTACTCATTAGCTTTTCAAAAGATACCTTTGTAGAAACTTCTTGCAGACCTATATTAGTCTTCCTGTTCCTACCGTAATTTATCTTATTTAACTGTCAAAAATTAAGTTATTGGATGACGATTGAAATATTTAAATACTCTAGCTCGAAATGACCTTGTAATCGCAGTTCGAGGGTTAATAAGATTCAGCAACTTCGTTTCATGCCTAATCTGGACAAATGAAATATAACATAAATGTGTCGAAGTTTTCTACTCGCCTTTACGTCCCTGAAAAGTATTTCAGGATGGTAGTCTATATGGTTCCGAAGGAAGTATTCCGTGACATTGCAAAGAAGCCCCATTTCCGGCACCGAGAATAAATCGGCGAGTTGTATCATTTTCGATCGGTGCAACGCCTCCTGCAAGAAAACTTCCATTACATCCGCGTACGCGAGACCCCCGAATGAAACGGACAGCTATACTCACTTTCTATGGCACAACGTTGCGAAATTTCCATCATGAAAAACACACGTATCGACGCATGCAAACAAACAAAAGACGTTTAAGTTGCTGTAAAGTTTGTCCGGTTTTCGATTTTTGAGCGGGAAAATCGGGATACGCGTACGTGCATGCAAGGTATCAACCTTGAAGAGTCAAAACAATCGTGAACTCGGTTACATAATGGAGAATTGTTGAATATTTAATTGTTGAACCTCGTAGGCAGTTACGACGTTCATTATCATTGTGTCAAATGCAATGACACGAGCGACTTGAAATTATTCCTTTCTAGTTCTTCACGGCGCGGTCGTTGTATTTTCTATTCGAACAATATCGGACGCAACGTGAAGTTTGAATTCTAGGCTTTAACAAGGCATTGCTACGGGTTTGCGTAATATTTCTATAGATGTTGTGTCTCCCTCTCACGAGACGGACAGAACGTGTCAAAAACAATGTTCCCGACAAATATCTTCGATTAGAGCAAAAACTTCATTTTTTAAGCGTATTTGAATGTAAATATTCGATTTTTATAGAACTTATGGTTGCGGACAATGGACTATTTGTTATCGCAAATAAGAATGCCGATTCTGAAAATGTATCGTTTGCAATACGTCATTTTTGCAAGTATACTAATATTTTAACGAAAAGTGTCATAATTGTGCAAACTTCTATTATTTTACATCTAGAAAATATTAGAAAATCATTACAACCACTCGTGGTCTTTTCTGAGTTTGAGATTACTATGTACAACGTAGTGGACTCACTCTTGTGGATTCACACAATTGGTTCACAATAAGGGTGCAAGTAGGTCTACAAGGTAGATATAATTATTATAAAATATTTCTGATAATTATTCGAACGATTTTGAACACTCAAAATACAGAAGTTACATTTGGGAAATACAATCATTTCGTATGGAAATCATCTGGATCATACTGAATGCTAGTAAATGAAATAATCTTTACATGTATTTGTATATGTATTTATTTATACTCTAGATTCAACTAAATAGTTATTCAAGTAAAATAATTATAGATTATCTTATCACAACTGCGCTAATATCAAATCATTCTACTTGAATGATTTAAGTAATTCAAATAAAAGAAACTATTTGAGATTTCATTAAATTTTGTAATTTTTCGAACAAAAATAATACATCAGCTGAGATGATTCATCATGTCAAAGTAGTATGTTTCACTATATTCCAAATACCGTGGACTGCGAATATTTGTGTAAATATTTTCCAAGACAATTGTAAGAAACAGAAATGAAATAAAAATAAATCATTCTTTATAGTAATTTATATAAGTTGAAAATAGCATAGCTATATTATTAAAATTCTTCTTATAAATGCATAAAATTAACAGCCTAGTAATAACATATTATTCACAAATCATTTACTAATTTTCATTAAAATGGAGCTGATCCGTTACATAATTCGACATGCTCGTAAATTGAATATTCTATGTGAATATTTTATGAATGTTTTATAGTAATATTTCACAGTATTTCCATCAAGAAGGAAGTAATTAATAATTTCGAACAAATCAATACTAACACAGTTTGGTAAATAATCCCTGGAAAAGATTTTTCATTTCTTTCAGTCAGCACCGCGAACATACGAACGTTGAATGTTTCATAATTTTTGGGAAAAAATCCGGTCGTTTAACGCTTAACAGACGGGTTGTTTTTTCACTGTCTTTCTCGGTTCCCGGACATTTTTTAAGAGAATTAAATAAACATGTACGTATGGTTTTAAAGCGTTGCAGTTTCATTAAATCAACGCTACACTTTCGATACAATTTTACGAAGTTATTTATTTACATGTTTTGTATTAATAAAATATTGGGTTGGCAACTACCGGTAATTAACTGCGAACTGTTTGTATTCTACGTCAGAATCTCTGGATGTTTTTTCTGTTAACAGAGATCGAACTGTGCAATTATCTTCTCTTAAGGTGTCCAAAGAAGAAAACGGTAGACTTTTTCTCGTGTAACGCGCACATTCTAAAGCGTCGTGTTTGAAATGATCATTGCTATGATCAATTTTATTTTCTATATTCTATGAAATAGGACAGTATTTCAAAAATAAACGTCGCGAAGAATCGAAACTGGAATCAGCCAGAATAGTTATATGCATAACGGCTACAACGTTTTCTCGGTTCTCGCAACTGTTTCAATTTATTGGGTTGGCAACTAAGTAATTGGCGATTTCAGTTATAGATGTCTCTATAACTCCCATTTTCATGATATCCGTAAATGTTATGTTATAAAATTATTATTATTATTATTATGTTATTTTTTATTATCCGTGAATGTTAGCAACTGGACAAATTGAATGCAGCGGCCAAGGAAAAGCGACCAGAATTGGTCGATCGTAAAGGTGTCATTTTCCAGCAGGACAATGCTAGGCCGCACACGTCATTGTCCACTCGGCAAAAATTCATGGATATTGCTTGGGAATTGATGTTACACCCACCATATAGCCCCGATCTCGCGCCATCGGATTACCACTTATTTCGATCCCTGGACAACTCCCTTCGTGGTAAAACTTTGAATGACGATGACGCTGTAAAATCTCACTTAACTCAGTTTTTGGCCGAAAAGGAACAGACTTTCTACGAGCGTGGAATTTTCAAGTTGTCAGAGAGATGGCAAAAGGTCATCGAACAAAATGGAAAATACATTACAGATTAAACTTCGTTCCAAGTAAAAAATAATTTCTTGTTTCATTGAACAAATCGGCAATTACTTAGTTGCCAACCCAATATTAATGAAGTATCAATACAGATTTAAGAAAAAAATCTAAATCTACGTGGCCCGTCCGTTAAGTGTTAAAGGAAGATAGAAGTGCACATAGAGCACACTTCGATAAGTAGATAATCGTTCGCGCGAAGGGACCAAAAACGCCGGAGACATTTACGCCTTTCAAAGGCCGGCTAAAGCCACCGTCGTTCGAATAATTATGAGCGGTAACGCATGCTCTTTATCCGTTAAACCGTGCTTACGTGAGAGTGTTTATGGGGCGCCTCGACATAGGCGATCGGTATTATCCTGTTTTTATAGAGTCGGAGGACCTCGTCGTCGGGGACCGGATGCAGGCCGCGGTAAACGGCGCCAAATTGGATTTGCAAGAAGCTGTCGAGTTTCAGCAGCAGACCCTTTTCGATGTCATAATGGAGGCCGCGAACAGCGAAATTCTCCTTGTACTCGAGGTCGCTGATTCCCTCGGGGTACTGTACAGTCGATTAAACGGGTTTGCCTCAAGTTTCAATTGAAATTCTCGTTCGGCCGTAATTGTCGCTTGATTTTCGAGAAAACGCCGCTGACGAGCCGAACTTGCGAGCAGAAACGAGTTAGACGAAGTTTCATGCGCCCCGTTTTCGTACGAATTAGTCTCGTTGCGACAGAGCCTCGTCGGCGTCGCGTCGTCGTCGTCGTCATCGTCGTCGTCGTCCTCGTCGACGGCGTCGTCGTTCTCGTCGGCTTTGGAACTTTCCGTCGGCCGTTCGTTCGCAGACGCAACGATTTTTCTTTTCATTACCAGTTTGTTAGAAATGATATTCTAGGAATTAAAGATACGCGTTCCATGGCGATCAGTCGCGTTCCGCTCCCCAGAAGACACCATTGCCTTCCTCGCTCCGTGGCCAGATCCTTCGGGAAGGCTGTCATCCTTGTTCTTTAACCCTTTGGCTACGGCAGATTTTGATACGTACCGTGCAGACAGCATACGATAGCTCAACCGGAATCTATACTATGAACGATGTGCGTGTATTGTTTCATTCGCTTCGAAATAGTCGAAACACCGAACCGTATTAACCGTGTCAATCGTCGCCGAAGTTCGTTTTTTTTAACCCTTTCGCTACGGCAACTCCATCCGCCGAAGTACCCTCACCGAACGGAAATTCGCTCCGGAAATCTGCACAGTGCGCGTGCTTTCTGTGTATATGTTGTTCCAAGCCTTAAATAATAACTGTGCCGAATAAAACAATCGTTGCTCTAATGTAGCAAGTATATTTACATTTTTCATTTAAAAAGACTTACAAGATTATAGGTAACATAGGTATTTATGTAATTACAAAGCCGAACGATTGAACAAAATTATAAAAAAATAATATATAATATTATTAAATATTATAATATAATATATTAAATATATATATTATATATATATTAAATATATATAATATAATATATTAATATATAATATATTATATAATATTAAATAATAATATTATTAAATAATAATAATATATAATTAAATTATAAAAATCTAATAATATGTAAAAACCAATAATATAATTCTGTGCGATACATTTGAAAGCAAGGATCTGTACAAAGACGAACATCGCAATCTTTGCACTCGTACCGCGAATCCGTTCTTTTATCATTTTTGCTACAAATTATACACATCGCTGTCTTCTGTATACACTTCGTTTCGATGCCGGATGTATACGGCACCCGTACGCACAGGTCGTCGCGCGGATGCCGGATATATACGGCACCCGTAACGAAAGGGTTAAAGAAGAATCTGTCGCTAAGAAACTAATCGAACTCCCTCGTTTTCGCGTGCGCGTACCTTGTATCGTTGGATGAGCATGTCGCGGCCGAGGTTGTAGAGCAGATAGTCCATGGACGGTTTGTAACAGGCCAGCGTGTAATCGTAATCGAACCCGTACACCTGCACCTCCTTCAAGTCGAGCTCGTTGCAAGCGAACACCCCCTTCAGATTCACGTCTTGGGGAAGCTTTTTGGCTGCACGAGACAATTACACGGTTAGTTTCGATTGCTACACGGGTAGCGTAATTGAAAAGGGTGGTCAACTGTTGGGACTATTACGTCGCAAAGCCCTTGGCACGATTGCTTCTGTGCTTCAAGTGTGCTGGGCAGGCTGCATTATCAATTGGACTAGAGAATTACGAAACCGCGCGAGTCCAATTTTTCGCGCCGCAGTGGCGGACAGCGTACTCGTGAGTTGGATTTTCACGGAAATTCGCAGTTTTATATGTTATTTTGCGAGAGGCAGAGTTTTAAATGAAAGCTTTCTTCGCCGACTTAAAGATCGCTTATTCTGGAAAGAAAATGCAAAACGTAAAAGAAATGCATAACTTTCGTAGTAGAATCGTCTCTCACTCTAATTTTTTATTGTATTTATATTGTATTTATTTATTTTATATTATAAAATATTATAATATTATTCTAATATTTTATTTGATTAATATAGCCATTGAATTTTTCTTTTCTTTTCAGAGAAAGACTTTCTTCTCAACATAATATCCGGTGGACTCGTTTAAAAAGGATTACTACTAATCTGCTTATTGTTATTCAGATTAATTGTGCGAATGAAAAATATTAGGCTATGTAAAGGAAACGTAGATTTATATTATAAAGCGAAAATAAGAGAAAACAATGCGAATAAGAGAATTAGTGTCAAGAACTTGTAGAAGATAATATCTTGAGAGTAAAAGTACGTGACATGTGGCGTTTTTTCTTGCAATCACGGGTCGAATGATTATACGTAATTTTATATACCGGGCGGCATATCTCAAGGCGGTGAATGTAAATCAGAGATTTTTCTCTGATTGCAACGAAAAACGCTGCATGCCACAATTTCAAAAAATTTGTTCATACGTTAATTGAGCTGTAGGATACAGGATTTACGTATTTGCCAGAAAACAAATTCGACAGACTTAAAAATATAATGCAATTTAAAACACTACTGACTAATGTTAAGAACTTTGAACGAGTGATGATATCTCGAAAGTTAAAACGTGACGGCGTTCTTCCTGCTAACCATAGAAATATCGTTTTCAGTTATGACACCAAAAATGTTTTGTGTGCTATATGATTTAACGAATATGATAAGAGAATATTTTCTAAAGGCTAAGATAATTCAGTTCGGGATTTTCAAGGTCACCCCGTTGTTTTCCAACCTTGGTTGATTATTTAAATATGGATCCAGCACGGATTGATACAATTTTCCGTTTAAATAAAAACTTGGCGGTCGTGAAATTTCTCTATTTTTTTTTTCGCAAACGACGACGTTTGCAAGTTGCAAATACATATTGCCTCATAAAATTAAAATTAAAAACTCTGAGCAATCGGAGAATATTCTCATATCACCTATCAGAAACTCGAACGTATTTGCTCGCGAAGTAACGCTTTAACCCCTAAACATAAAAATATTTTTACCCATGATATCTCAAAAACTACTTAATGAATTCCTTTCAAAGTTTAAGTGCACACTCGGTATACTTATGCTCACGTTTCGCATGTTTCATTGATGTTTTAACAAAATTTCGAAACGACGTTATTTTTTTAATCTTCGACTTCTTTCTTTCGTTTTTCTACTTGCTATCGCCAAACTCATATCAATTAATTACACGTTTTTTGATTTCGGATAAACAAAACGTGTCCGTTATGGGACGTTTCTCAGACTGAACTTTGTTTCAAAGAATCCAATGCCACAAATTTCAATGTTTTCTAACCGGACAAATTTGTAAACGCGCTTAGAACATGCATAGAAAAAAATCCTGTAAATTTCACTGCAAAAGGTGATATTTCTCCACAAAAAAATCTCGAAGAAGTTAAATAAAACGTTGTTGACATTACCACCTTACATAAAATTCAATAAAAGATTGCATTCGTGCAGACATCGGAAAACAAAAATTGTCAATTCCGAAAGAGTATCGTAATTACCGTAAAAGTAATCTCGTTATCTCCCCCGAGAGGAGAGAGGAGTACAAATGCTGAAATATGGAATTCATTTCGAACGAACCGCGTAAAAAATATTCCTCATACAGTCGCAACTGAAGGAGATATTCAGGTGGTTTGTCGGGCCCCCGCATAATTAAACGCGCGTGTATCAGGAGCCTGACACCGCGAGTATTTGCACGCTCGTTAATGTTTCTGCTATTTCTTATCGCCCCGCGCGCATCGGGCGTGGCATAATTTAAAAAAACAGACCGCGCTGCTCTGTGCACAATGTTTCGCGTTACCTCGGATAGGCCCTATCAGATGGACGCGGGTGCAGAATACGATTCGTATGCACGTGACACAGCGCGCACGGCCTTGCATCGGGCCCCCTGTTCGCATAATCCTGCAGGATAACGAACGCCACGT
Source organism: Megalopta genalis (assembly GCF_051020955.1). NCBI lineage: Eukaryota > Metazoa > Arthropoda > Insecta > Hymenoptera > Halictidae > Megalopta > Megalopta genalis. Next base: position 10,750,004 of record NC_135022.1, read on the forward strand.
GCGCTACTCCTCCGACTTCGATTCGCGATAAGTCCGCGCTCTCGTTTCGTCCCGCAGCTGCTCGATACCAGACCGTTTTCACCGTCCTAGATTTTTCTGACCGTCCGCCCCTCCGGTTTTCTCGTTTCTATGGTGCGCCGCCATTAATTAGCCCGAAATTTCCGATGGCTCTTACTGTGATTATCTTTGCCGGTGATATGAAAATTTTCGATCCATTGGGTTGGCAACTAAGTAATCGCCGATTTGTTCAATGAAATAAACAATTTCTTTTCACTTGAAACGAGGTTTAATCTGTAATGTATTTTCCATTTCGTTCGATGACCTTTTGCCATCTCTCCGGCAACTTGAAAATTCCACGCTCGTAGAAAGTCTGATCCTTTTTGGCCAAAAACTGAGTTAACACGTTCCGTGCCACGTGTACCATCGATGGTACACGCTTGCATGTTTACTTAGTGAACTGAACAAATTGTTTACAAGAAATTTAGAACCGAAGAATCAATTTCCACCGCAAGAATGGGCGTTGATAAGTTTTTGTCACGTTGTTATGTGTATGAGAATTAATAATTGCACGTAATACATCAAGTTTTAGTAAAATATCAAAGTGTGAAGATTCGAGTAAAAAAAGCTCGGCACAGAACGTGTTAAGTGAGATTTTACAGCGTCATCGTCATTAAAAGTTTTACCACGAAGGGAGTTGTCCAGGGATCGAAATAAGTGGTGATCCGATGGCGCGAGATCGGGGCTATATGGTGGGTGTAACATCGATTCCCAAGCAATATCCATCAATTTTTGCCGAGTGGACAAAGACGTGTGCGGCCTAGCATTGTCCTGCTGGAAAATGACACCTTTACGATTGACCAATCCTGGTCGCTTTTCCTTGACCGCTGCATTCAATTTGTCCAGTTGCTAACATTCACGGATAATAAAAAATAACATAATAATAATAATAATAATTTTATAATATAACATTTACGGATATCATGAAAATGGGAGTGAGAGACATCTATAACTGAAATCGCCAATTACTTAGTTGCCAACCCAATAATTACCTTTGCTGGAGACATCTTTAACACTAACTGTATCATCATCGGTCAAATAACCGGTTTGTTCAATTCTTATTCTACAATTATTGAAATTATAAAGACACATTCATCGGAAGCCATTTAATAAATTTATTTATCCCAATATATGTTATTATAAAAATTGTAAAAAATCTAAATAAATTGAAAAACTGTAACTTGTATAAGGCAACGCAGACGAGTAACTTTTAACGTCCGGTACGGTCAGTGTTAATACTAAACCTACCGAGTATTGGACAAATGTATAGTGGTATGTATAATTATAGATTTATAACATTTCTATTTTTTATTATTTCTAATATAGAAATAAATAAATATGGTATTTTGTTAAGTTTTTTCTGTACATGCTAAAGAAGGCCACCTATAGATCGGTGAATAATTATAAATTCAAAGTGACTTTTACATTTTTACTAATATTTAAACAAGAACCAAGAAATGATTTGTATATTTTCACATTTTTTATTATTTCTAATGTAGAAATATACAAATGTGATGTTTTCGTTACATTTTTGTTTCAATATCACTAAAAATGTGAAAGTTACTTTAGATTTACAATTAAAAATGAAGACGGCATAAGAAGACGGCAGTTTGATAAAGGCAAAATTTTTTCATTCACTAGACAAATTCAACGAATTCGGACATCTTAATTTCTTGATTTTTGTTCGATTGAACAAATTGTCTTTTTGCAGCTGCCGAGACGGCAGGCAAAGTGTTGAAACTTCAATTTTGTTTCAAAGGGTGTGGTCGGATAGGGGAGCAAAAAGTACCCTCTCCACACTGCCAAGAAAAACCATCTTGCGTCAAGTTTCAACCCTTTGTCTTAGCCGGAAGGGTAGTTACAGGAAAAAATTGCGTTATCGGGTTTTGTTCTATTTTCACGGTTTAATTGCGCGCAAAAAATTCCACAGAAAAATCTGAAACTGTTACGTAGCATTAGGAAATTGTGCAGTTATTTTTATTAATATAGCGTGTATACAATATCAATTAATATGACTGAGTGATTGAGAGACGTGAGAGAAATTCATGTTACCACACGGATTTCCAGTTGAGAGAGTTTCGTAATGTTTATAATCTGATTTATATAATGCGGGAAAATAATCGGTTTAACGTATATGTATATTGTATATTGCGTGTACCTATATGTTCTGTGCATTTGTAATTAGTTGTTGTTAAGATTTCATAAAGTGAAGACGTGCATAAATTTGCATATTGATTTTCTGTATTGTACGTTTACGTGTTATATTTAATTTTTTAATTATAACAATAATTAATATAATTATAATATATATATATAATTATTAAATATATAATATATAATTATATATTTAATAATTATTAAATTATTATTATTATATATATATATAATATATTATATATATAATATAATGATAATATAATAATAATATATTAATAATATATTATATATATATATTCATATAATTATTAAATTTAATTAATTTACATCAAATTTTGCTGCCTTACCTCACCAGCTTGTCTTACAATATATCTGTTATAATTTGATAGTGTATTTAACCGAAATGCAATTGGAAATTGTCTCCAATGCTAATGAATTGGTATTTTAAGATCATATTGTCGAGAATTGGGTAACTCCATTTTCAAATAGCAGGCGTCGAGCTCCGAATGGAGAACAACAAGTTAGATAATCCTGATCGAACCTGTTCTAACGGTATAATGTAACCAGTCTATTATTGTGTCACGTTCAATATTAGTCTTAATGTGATAGGCATGGATGTTTGCGCGAAATTGTTTCCCGCTTTTTAAAGCATGCCGACATAATGTGATCAATTAACACGACGGTAAACTTTGTGTTTACCTGCGTTATCGAACAAAACTTGGCTTCCGCCGTGCGGTTAAGTGGATTCTATTATCATCGGAAACTTATTTAAAGTTCACAACTTTTCAAGGTTAGTGACTCTGGTGATACAATAAGCTTCCATATATCAAGAACTAATTATTTTTATCTATGAAGATAAGTGAAAGACGCGTAGAAGAGAATGTACGTTTGCGAGAGCGCGTATTTCCGAATACGATAGCTAGATGTGTCTGTCTAGCGCTAACTAATTCTACTTCCAATAAACGTCGATATACTACTGAAACGCATCACATATATGCATGCATTCGCTGTTAACGCTAAAACTATCGGACGAGTCGAAATAGTTAGTTTCCGTGTTTTATCTTATAATTGCTGAAATTGTTTTAACGAGTTTATTTATTCAAAGGCACATTATAATGAAACTTCTAGGAAATTTAAATAAATTGATTGAATCTTGTATATTAATGAGAAGAGAATATATGTATATCAGTCTGGTTTAGTGTTTGATAGTTCCATCCAATGACTAAGAAGCTGAAAACATGATAAATTAAAGAAGATTTATATTCTCGAAGAAAAATTAATCTCACCGAAGAGCTTGACTAATTAGTTTTAATTGGTAGACAGAAATATAATTAGTGATAAGGTCACGTATTCGATAAAATAATTAAGACAATAATTACGTTTCAGTATGCAAAAACAGTATGTGCTATTATGGATATAAAAAAAAAGAACGAGTATTAAGAGTACAACATTAAGTTATCTTAAATGCAAAATTGTTAACAACTGACGCTACTAATTAATGAATAAATGACTCAAGAAGCAACGCAGAGATAGACAGAAACGTTAAATGCAAAATTGTCTTGCCTCCATGTGACAAATAACGTGACGTAAACAGAATTTTGAAAAAATTAACGATATTATTAGCGCACCTTACTTCACATTCGTAAACATTAGCGAAAGTAGAAGCAGTCAGTGGAGGACAGATATTCCAGCTATGAGCTAAGAGCTAAGATCAATATAAAATATACACAGGGTGACCTGTTTGTAAGGATAAATTACAAATCTAGTGAAAACGGTTTTTTTTAAATCTTGTATTAAAGATTCTTTAGCAACTCCTTTATTAGTTGAACTGTTCTTTTATTGGATAAATTTTGTCATTTAAATTTAAAAAGAATTTCAACTAACTATTGTTTTCATAATTGGAACACACACCTGCAGCATACTTTTACTCGAGCGTTAGTATGATCAATGTATGTATCGCTGAAGGATAATTTTTCCTCGTTTAAAGGAATTCTATTTTATAGCAGAAATTTTTGTGGCAGAATTTTATAACAATATTAAATATAACAATATGTATAATATATTACATAATATAATTATATTACATAATATATACATAACAATATTAAATATTAATATATTTAAATATTAAATATTAAATATTAAATAAAACGAATATTAAACTATCGAAAGTCCCTTAATGACAGTGCTGTATCTAAAAGAATTTCGATATCCATCGTTTCTGCCATTGAAAATAACCATTACTATCGCACCATGTCCTATAAAATCTTTAATTACTTGTTAGTGACCTTGATACCATAAAATTTATTAATTCTCCTATTATTATAAATCGAATTGAAATAGTAAATCAAAAATGAGTAAAACCTCTGTTTAACAGTTTAACGGCCGCATCAATAACTTGAAAAGTTTCATAAAATTAAAGTATTCTCTATTCGATTTAATTAAAATTGCAAAGCAAAGTTATATGACATCAATTATTCTTCCAACATAACCGCGAATCTTTATAAAATTAAGAATTTAATTTGAATCAGCTTAAGAGAATTAATTAAAAAAAATTAAATTTTAAACAATTGTGTTCCCACATAGTGACGCGACAGTCAAAAATGTCAATAGTGTAATTCTGATGCACTTTTTGAATAGTGGAATTACGATACACTTTATGAATAGCATAAAAAGTATAAATTTTGTTAACAACAAAACTTAAACTTCTCGAAAAATCTACGATCTCTCTGCAGTGCCGAAATACCGGGCACCCGTTACACCAGCTGAGTACAACTAGGTTGGGTATCCCTCCGAGATCTATAAATTATGTCGATCCGTTCAAGCAGAGCGTCGTTAATAGACTCGCGGAAGACGTTGGCGGTTTGCCAGTCGTCGGAGACACGCCATCGACGTACGCGCAAATATGTAAAGAAAGCCGCGTGTAACGCTCTCGTAACGTTTAACGATAACATTGCCCCCAAGATCAACCGTAAATCGAACGCTTCCTGAAAAGGGGGACAGGGAGCGGGGACGGGAAGACGAGAGACAAAAGGCAATCAGAAGAGAGAGAGAGAGAGAAAGAGAGAGAGAGAGAGAGAGAGGGAGAGGGAGATAAATACGGACGCTCATTGAAGCGTCAATGAGAATTTCCGTACGGAGACGCGATCAACGCGGGATCGCGTATCAAGGTCCCGCGCGCCAATGCCATCGATTCGAAATATTGAAATGGCTGTCGGCGCTGCGCATGCGCGAAGGGGGGTGCACGCGACTCGGAACCGAAGGAGAGACGAGCAGACGACCGCGCGCTAGAGCGAGACGACGGTAAAAATGGCCGCGCGGCTCTGGTGCTAACTACTTACATTTATATTTCTCGCGCATCTTCTGGTAGTTCTCGTGCATGACCTCGCGCGATATGGGGCCATGGTGGAAGCCACGGACGCCGAGGCCGCCGAGGCAGCCGACATGGTAGCCGGCCACGCGAGTCAACCAAGAGGAGAGGAGATTTTCGACAACGAACTGCGATGCTACGGCGACGGCGAGGGTCCTCCTGTGCAGCATCACGGACGATTGGCGGGTATGCGGTATGCGCCGACGGCAGCGGTGCTCGACGATTGGCGCTCCACTCGGCGGGAAGTTCAACTCGATTCCACCACCCGAACAACACCCCCTCGCTCGTCCTTTCACCAGCCCCGCGGGTATTCTCACGCGCGAGCCGACGACGCTCTGTCGAACAACATTTGAACACTGTACCTTTTCTCTGTAGCCGATTGTAAGTACGCGATTATCTGTCTCTGGTTCGCAACCAAGTATTCGTCGTATCGGTCACCACCAACTGCCCGCTATTTTTACACCGACCGCGTTCCGCTCGCGGTTGTCGAAGTTCGAGCGCGTTCGGGCCGACCACCAGCTGCGTGTGCTGCGTGAGGCTGACTGTCACTGGCCGTTCGAACGTTTTATTCTACGCCGGTAGGGGTTGAGGCAGCGCGCGATCATGCCACTCGAAATAGTCGTCACGGATCACGGAGCTAATGCTTTGCAGGGCGAGTCGCCGATGACAAGCTACAGAGACGGACAAAAGATTCAGACGAAAAGTAGGTATATTGTTAGATGTTATGATATACTAGGTTAATATACTAGGTATATATACTAGTATACTAGGAAAGGTTATAGGCAAATATATATGAAAAGGAAAGGAAATATAGAAATTGTTAGTTTAGTGATGTCTTAAAACAATTTGACGACTAAATAGTCGTTATAATATATTAGGTTAATATACTAGGTATATATACTAGGTATAATATAATAGGAAAGGTTATAGGCAAATATATATGAAAAGGAAAGGAAATATAGCAATTGTTAGTTTAGTGATGTCTAGGTATATATACTAGGTATATATACTAGGTATAATATACTAGGTATAATATACTAGGAAAGGTTATAGGCAAATATATATGAAAAGGAAAGGAAATATAGAAATTGTTAGTTTAGTGATGTTTTGTTTACAAGCTGAAGGAAAATTAGGAAGAATTTACCGTATTTCGTTTCATAAGAATTCATCAAACATCTATTTCTTGTCCTTTCTTATGTTTATGATTTTGAATGATCCTGAATAAATATTGCCATTAGCACATTGACGGCCTCGCCGAAAACATCTCAGAATTTCATTAATCAATTAAATTTTAAATCATTTAAATAAAACTTGCAAAGCAAAGTTATAGGACATCGATTACTATTTCAACATTCTTACCTCTTGCGAATCTTAATAAAATTAAGAAATGTTTATGGATTAGCATAGAAATTAAATTTTAAATAATTTTGTTACCCGCATACGGGTAACACTAGTCAAAGTGTTAAAATTGCTGTCAAGAAGGATACAATTTAGCCGTTTATTTTGAAAGTGGCATAAGTCACTTTGTTTTAAGTCGATATATTTAAGGGTTTGCGTTTTAACACGTTTAAAAATATGGATGCTAACTTTCGAGAAGATTTACTTGTATTTGTTATCTCAGGATACTGATATATTTTTCTCAGTACAAATAATTTCGTATAAACATTAAAAAATCACCAGCTTTCATTACGGTAAAGTAACTTATACCACTTTCAAAATAAACGACTCAATTGTAGATGTTTAAGATGACACGGTTTTGTTTGAAAAAGTTAATTACGACCTCCGAATCTCCTAAACATATCTGTCTGAAAAAAACTTCTTCACACCATAACAATGTACCTCTCGAAACTGATCGAATTTCGTCTGATATATATTTTTGTCTACCTAAACAAATCTAGGAGCTCATCAGACTGCTTGTCTTAGGTGACTCACCCTGTATAGGTATGCACTGGCTCCCGAGTGGACAAGCCGATGATACCTGAAAGACGGGCGGCTGCCAAGCACAACTTCCGCAACGATGTTTCGAATTCCACTGACCCGTGGTCGGTTGTCTTTATCAACAGCTGGGAAGTCGTACATGGAATCGGTGCCTGACGGAAATTAACGACCTTCTTATATTACCGGTTTGATTATCTCGCTCTTTAGGGCTTATCTTTTTGGAGGCGCATACGCTGATAACATGGAGAATGTACTCGATGTTTTGTAATCGATTACAAAAACTAATGGAAATTTTGTTAGTTCTTATGCAGGATGACCCATTTGAAGTAGCGCATTCAATTATCTCCTAAACCATGGTTTGTTTAAAAAACTGTGACAATTGAAACTTATCCTGTTTAATATCTTGGAAACTACTAAATGCTCAATTTTTGAGTTATTCGTGCAAAGAAAAGGTTCTTGCTTATAACTTTTACAGTTAAAGTACTTCGGTATATAAAATTCACGTTTGATCTACTTGAATAACTTCATTACCGATGTATCTTAGATTATTGTCGTATATATTTGAATTTGAATTATAAGTTGTATTGAAATTTCGAAGAAAGTTTTATATGTCATGTGACCCTACGATAATATTGTAAAAGTAATTGGCAAATTATCATCCGCGATTGAATAAAAATACGATTGAAAATTTGAATCAATGAAATTGTTTCCTCCAAAAAATCAATATTTATGTATTTGTTTAGATAGGATAACAAAGAGATCCAGAAGCACATGATTTTAAGTATTGATGATTTTAATATTATACTTGACATTATAGTATGATTCTGTTACATTTAATTTGGTCGTTATGATATTTTATTCCTAGATTGGTTTTAGTTCAAAGTACTAAAATGAGAAATATATGGTAATATTTTGTTCAAAAATGTTTGCTACAAAATCTTAACAATACGTGCGTGGTCATGTGTGTTTACATATACGAGGCATAGATTTCCAGAAACAGTAAATTGTTTCAGCTTTCTATAAAACACTAAACAGTATTCATTTTATCAAAAGATAGAATGTCAACACGTAAAATGGCTAAAAAGTGTGGACTTTTACTTCCTACAAAGAATTTGAGTCTTTCAGCGAATTTCGTACAGTAGATCAGCAAATTTTAAACAATTATTGGGGAAGAATGTCAATTCGATAATATTAAAAAAGTGTAGGCAAAACCATTTCCAATGGCAGCAAAATTTCTAACAGAAGATACAGTAAGATAAAAAAGGAAGAGATATCTGAGGTCGCGTAGTGTTCGCAAATAAGTACAAAAACTGAACTATATTAACGACTGTGAAAAGTTGATGGACGCAGTTGATGTTGGTTTCGACGACGAGAGAAATTACAAAAATGGCACGCGAGGACGAGTGTAGAATTTGATGGTGGTGCACTCAGGACATGGGGATGTTTTATGTGGCATGTCGGTGGGCCATTGTGTCGCGTTAAAGGACGAATGAGTAGTCTTTTATGAAAGTAAATATTACAAACCACATTTTTCAAGCAATTCAAAATATACCAGTCGAGGAACACAATATTTTGAAATAAATATAAAATCGTGTACTTCTTACGTTTTCTATGTGTTCCAATGTTCCTATGTGTTCCAATACACGACTTCATGAAAATTTGAATGATAAAAATCGATCAAGCACAGTTTCTTAAAAAAACGTATCATAATTATATCATTAATCAAATTTTTATCCTATTTATACTATTAATAAAGTATATCATAATTGCACTATTAAAATAGTGTATCATAATTACACTATTAACAGTTTGATTGCCACATTACCGATATATTGGCATAACCTTGACAGAATTATTTAAAATTTAATTTTTAAAAATTTCACCAACATTCGCAAGACGTAAGAATGTTGAAAAAGTAATTGATGTCATATAACTTTGTGTGTGTGTGTGCTTTGCAAGTTTTAATTTAATTTTGAATAAAATACTTCAATTTTATAACATTTTGGAGGTTTTTGGCGCCGCCGTCAAAGTACTACCATACAGGGTGTCCCATAATGGAGCGAATTCATTGGCTGGACCGCCTCGTGTCAGCCGAGCTCGCCTCTCATTGGTCACCGTATTTCGCTAATAACTCGTAAACAAAGCCGCGGATTGCATTTTCGCTAAGGAGAAAGTTACTTCAAATGACCTCAGGAATCACGCCTTTCCAGGTGTTAACATAATTATGGGACATCCTGTTTATTTATATCGATTCATCACCTCAAAATACCGACTTTCTAGTTTCACTGCAACGGTGCAACAAAATTCGAAGAATTTCAAACACTTAAGTTTGTTTTTCTTAAAATCGTAACTCTCGAGTTATGTCATCGGTGCAGTAAACGAGCCATACGATCTAGCTCATGGCACATTAATCAAATTGCCTCGGTTGATCCCTAGTCCCGTGTAATTGCCTCTCGAGGACAGAGGTTCAAGAATCGACGACAACCGACGAATTTTCGAAGAGACGCGACTGCCACGATAACGAACGTAGATTCGTAGGTATACAATGTAACCGCACAATAAATCGCAACGTGCTCCAGATTAGAAAAGAGGTCTACGAATCCTATCCGTGTTTTGCCGTCGGAACAATTGCGATTTATCGCTGGTAATCTGAGCCGGGTATCTACGCGGAAATGGGTTAATTAATGCTCTAATCCGAGTTAGGCAGCCTTGAAACACGTTTCGCTTGGGAAGGACCATTTCGCGACCACGACAAAACCCGTAAATCGACGATCTCCTTACGATGCTCAGCATACATACGCCACTCTTGGCTGATCGTAATCGCGTGGAGGATCGATCAGGCGCGCACGTGGACGGACCAGTTCGCCTATCTTGATCCGATCTATTGATATCCAGAAAAATTCGCGGCCGCGACCGGCGCGGTGTCGCGGACTGATGTTATGATTAATGATTGGTCGCGGCCTTCTGACGGTCGTTCTCACGTTTCTGCTTCCGTGGCCAGCGCTTGACATTATTCTGCCAGCGCAGCAGCCCCGCTAAGCAGCGAATGCAACTTACTTTCTCGGATTCGCGATATGAATAGCGACAGAGCTGTTACCTGTTTTGATAGCCGCGATCACCGCAACGGTTTCCAGACACGCAGGCAAAACGGTCGTCACGAACAACTCGAATGCGGAGGTTTTTAACATATCGAGTGCCACGTGGCACAGTGGTTGGGGTTACCTTGAGATCGCTAACAATTATTTCAACGACATTGTTTTCAGCGACATCGCATTTTAACGGCATCGTTTATTTACCGATACGTTGAAATCACCGACAAATGAGCCGTTTTATTTTGAAAGTGGCATAAGTCACTTCACCGTAATGAAAAGTGGTGATTTTTTTTTAATGTTTATACGAGATTATTTATGCTGAGAAGAATATCAGTATCCTGAGATAACGAATACAAGTAAATCTTCTCGAAAGTTAGCATCCATATTTTGAGAAACGTGTTAAAACGCAACCCTTAAATAGAATATATTTAAGTCGATATTATCGATATTATCGACTTAAATATATTCTATTTTCCCTGACTTATGATGTATTAAAAATGATTCTCGATTGAATATATTGTTCTTCAATCATTCTATGACGAACTTTTAAATAATAGTTTCGAAAGAAATTGTTAAGTTGTTGTTGTGAGTTATCAATTGAAATTATTCATATTGTTAAAGAATACGTTAAGAGAGTAAGTAGTTAACTATAAATTATAAACCACCAAATTTAATACAAAATACATTCACACTTACATTTATCCAATCGAATAATTTCATAACTGTTAATCTAATATGAAATTATTAGAAAGCACGGTGTTTATAATCGATTATTTTTTTTAGGCAAGTTTCTATTTTAGAAATTCGAAGCTGTCTATATTTTATGCAGCACGGTAAGACAGGAATTCGTGTCGAGAAATTTTTCTTCAAAATGCATCAGAATTGAGAACTGCTAATTTGAAACTCGTACCGAATAGTGCATTCAGTTAGGCGTTAATAATATGAACGGTCTCTAACGTTACCGGATGTAGCCGCTCAATGGTTTTAATTCACTTTCTTAATATGGCCGACGATACGATTTAATAAGATAAATAGAGTTCAACTTTGTGTGTGTGTGCGTAATCACACAATTACCGTTGGTGAACGGCCGCCGACCATCTGCCAACTTTCTCATCGATCAATTACTTGTGTGGCAAGCATAATGAGCAGATAGAATTATTCGTATTCTTCGATCCATAAGGATATTAAACGATTATACATACAAAGTTTCACCACAAGATGCTTTTATGTTTTGTTTACAACGAAAGCAACTTCGTCCCCTAAGGTTTCATTAAAGCACGTTATTTTTCAAACTCCGAACGAAATTCAGAAATTCAAAAATCCGACGAAAATCAACGGTGTTCTTCTTTATGTTAAACATCGAAGGCCCGGTCAGGATTGTATTTATTATAAAAGTACAACTAGTTCATGTCGATACAACTTACTACAAATTTAGTTCTTGATTTTGAACCAAAGATGATACTATATTATATATATATATATATAATATTATCTTTTAATATTTATATAATATTTTAGTATTATTATTAATAATACTAAATAATGCTAAATAATATTTTAGTATTAATATTAATAATACTAAATAATACTAAATAATATTTTAGTATTATTATTTTAGTATATATTTTGATATTTATTTTAATATTTATATTTAATATATTAATATTTCTTTTCTTTTGTTTTGCTGATATATTGTATTTCTCACATTAGAAATAAGAAAGTAACATCTATTTTTGCTTCATATATGCTGAGAAAAGTTAATAAATAAAATTGTAAATGATTCTAAGTATACCATATACAGTTACCGTAACCAGTTAGCTGTTGCAATCTCTTTAAAAAGCGTATGTGCGGCTGTTATAATATAGAAATAAGTTCTACTGAACTGGCTGTTTTATTTTTTATAATTTTATTACTAATATTTATTTACAAGAGTATTCTCGTAATAACACAAAATGTTGATATTCCTTTAAAACGAATTTACTCGTCGAAATCTGGTAACTGGGTAAAACAATGTAATTTTTTAAAATCTTTTGGAATGCTAGGAGAGCTATTTTGCTAGACAATGCGTTAAAACAGTTTCTGCAAATATTACAATTGAATGGAATGACAGAAAAAAATCAGAAAATCACGTTTTTTAACTTCATTATCTGGTTTTATTTGGAAATTGGTTAACATGGCTATGTGGTAAACTTGGCTACCAGCAGTTGCATAATTGCAATATTTGCAATATTGATTAACATCTAAGAGAATTCAACTCGTGTGTTGTAATTCTAAAAAGTTATATGACGTAAGTCACATTTTTCTCATTGAGAAAAACAAGGAGCGTTATCGTTTGCAGACAAAAATTTATCGTTAAGATAATTTAGAGTTAAGTTAATCTATACTAACTTTATCATTTACTTCATTTATCCTTTTAACATTTTGCCATCTATGGATTACATTTTAAGAAATAAGTCAACATTTCCGAGAATGTCACTTACGCCGCCATGATTCCAACCCATTCGTATATTTATCCACGAGTGTACATTTTTGTCAAGAAGATCCGCCAAACAAGTATTAACCCTTTGCGCTCGAGTGGTGACTCTGAGGCACCACTAAAATTATTGCATCACGTACCAAGATAACATTTCTATTATCAAAGCTTAGATATAAAAAGATTGTTAAAAGTCTAACTGTTGAAGTCTAATTGTTTACTAATTGTTTAAAAGTTTAACTACGAATCACAAGATTCAATTTCACATGCATGAAATACGCTTTGTCATTAAAAATGGGGATACTGTAAGTTAGAAAAGTTAATTTAGATCTACAGTTAAAATGGCTTCGGGTGCAAAGGGTTAATATAGCGTTAATACATGAAAAAAATTGCAAATTTTCCAGGTCCATTCGAAGCGTGAATTTCCGAAATGAAACCGGTCGGCCGGCCGTCCCGCCGATTTTTCTGCGATTTGACGCGAATGGCTCATACGTAACCATGCTGCTGCTACACCAGTAGCACGTGACCTCCTTGCCTTAATCTAGCCCAGTCGTCGGTCGTCGTACTCCTCGCGATGCCTCTGATTGGGCGTACACTGTGTACAATCTCGAGCGACGTCTGCGGCAAAAAAAAGAGCCAGCAGTCTCAATCAGGAATTGTTCCAGTATTTCACAGCAATTCGTTTCACATTCACACATCCCGCGCGTACGCCGGGCAGCCGGAGTGGGCGGGGCCGTAAAAGAAAAGGAATACGCACCGCGACTTTCCATTCTTTATGGAATGCAATTTCATGACGCGGACTTTCTATGCTCTCCGCGCCTCTCACCTGCTGGCTCCACCCTTCCGGCCGATTATCATTCCCCGATCGATTCTTACCTTTTTCGCGGTCCATTGTGGCGAAGCTCGCCGGGCACTCGGCCGATTCTTAGACCCGGTCCCACCGTTTCACGGAGAATTGCTCTCGTCTAGCTTCGCCAGCCATTCATCTCCGTCGTCGCGTTTATTCCCGGCCGCGTAAATTGTTTGAACATTCGGCTTTACGACGCGACACTCCATTCGATCGGAAACGGATGCAATCCGGCCGCGAACAAAGAATCCGAACTGCTGTCGGTTTTGCGCGATTTGCTACTTCCCGCACGGCTAAGTAGTTCTTCTTTCGGGCAACGATTTGCAATGCTGATTTGCAGCCCGGCGTTCTTCGCTGCCGAGGGAATCCGTTCATTTCTGAATATTTGGCTGTTGTTAGAGCCGAACGAATTTTTAACGAGACTCGCGAAACTCCGCATTTTTTTTCTATTACACGGTCGAAGAAATCATTTTCTCGCAAACAGATTCGAATCACACTTGCTTCGATAAGGTTCTTGTGAAATAAAGTGTACGTTGCTTGGGTTTCGTTCGATTTTTTAAGGGAATGAAATATTTGTTTGTTTTTACTACGTTTTCGATGGAATGAAACGTTTTATCGCTACTTCATGACATTTGGCGCGAAACGAAATCTTCTTGTGTCATATTTTATTACATGTTGTATAAAACACACCATTTTGTTTCAATTTTATTGCATTCATTATAAAATACACCATTTTGTTTCAATTTTATTACATTTAGGATGACACAAATATTTTGGTTATATTTTAGAACATTTAGAAGAAAACAAACCATTTTGTTTCAATTTTATTACATTTATTGTAAAACACACCATTTTGTTTCAATTTTATTACTCTTAGTATAAAACAGAATCATTTTGTTTCAATTTTGTTACATTTAGGATGACACAAATATTTTGGTTATATTTTAGAACATTTAGAAGAAAACAAAGCATTTTGTTTCAATTTTATTATATTTAATATAAAACAAAGCATTTTGTTTCAATTTTATTACTCTGAATATAAGACAAAATCATTTTGCTTCAATTTTATTACATTTAAGATGATACAAACATTTTGGTTCCATTTTAGAACATTTAAAATAAAATGCATCATTTTGTTACAATTTTATTACATTTAGTATAAAACAAATAACGTTGTTTTAATTCTATTACGTTGAATATAAAAAGCCATTTTGTTTGAATTTTATTACATTTTATTTCAATTTTACAACATTCATTGTGTAACAAAACATATAATATGTTGAAGCAATCAATATTATATTTTCGCAAGAATGTGTTTTTTTAAAGCTATTATTAATAAAATACTCAGCATAAAAATATCGTTACATGAATGTTTTAATGATTCCAGTTACATTGTGTAATATTAAATTTATTATTGTGTAATATAAATTTATTGCACTCGGAAAATATGATACCAAAATATGATACCGTTACAATTCTATAAAATCAAAAAGGTTCAATTGAATGTCCTTGCATTAATGTAAATTGGCACACTTGAAAAGAACAGAAAATGTCCAAACCAGCCAAAAACGTGTAATTAGTTACACCTGAGAACCTGTAGAAATGATTATGGAAGCAAGAGTCCACTAAATAAACGTACGTACCTGTAACAGTCCTGTATTTTCGAAATAATCCACCTAGTTTTAAGCATTGATAAATGAATAAATAAAACGTCTACCAGTTTCTTCCTCGATTCCCATTAGTCTTATCATTCGCGATTCTCTCGATTTTCGACAGTGAGCTTTCTAGACGCGAAATTAGATTCGAAGCATGCACCAGTTAAACCGATGTAACATTGTGTTCACGGGCCGCAGAAGCACAGATTAATTTGTTATTCTGTCGACCGCTGCGCTGTCGTTAGCAGAGCGACGCTTACAAGGTTGATCGATTATTGTCGATCGATGTGATTAAGTCGGTTGTTGATCGAGCCACTGCTGGTTCAAATCCAAAGACGGCGTCAGCCGTTGATTAAATCGCTTGCAGATTCGCTGGATGTGCTCGCGACCGTGGCGTGACAGGGATTTAATAAAATGCAGATAACACCGCATCTGAATATGTATTACGCCGAGCGACGACTTATTTTCATTCGTAATGGCACTGGAAAGTGGGTAATAAAGCTCGTGGATACAGGATCATAAAAGATTCGTTGACCGCGCAGCTTGTTTCGCTAAAAATAAGATACATTAATTATGTCTAATGTGAAACAGTTGCGCACGTGCCATGTATCGTCGCCCAGATTCATAAAATCTTGCCGCCACGGCTCAATTAAAAAATTCCATTTCAGTGTACACCAGCGGCGGCTAACGGTCATTCCGATACCACCATCAACCGTGTTCATCTAAACACGCATGAAATCGATTCACACGCGGAGAATATAGTAAATTATCTGCAACTGTCCATCAGCTTGTAAAACAAAAGATAGGTAATTTTTGAAGAGGAGATACGATTATTCGTGTCTCGCGGCTCGTTTTTGTAGTTGTCGACAATTAGCGACTATAGAATCGAGTCACGAGGCTCGAACAATCGTATCACCTCTTTCATAATTGGTCATTTTTGTTTGCGAGCCTGTTTACGTTCATTTAATGTTCATTTTATGTTCGTTTGAGACATATATTTTTGAAAAATGTTACTCAGAAATTGCCATCACGCTGGCAAGAGGTCATAAGTAACGATGGAAATTATATTGTACGATATAAATATTACTAAATTTATGAAAAATCTATTATTTCCTTTCATTCCTTCAACGGACAGAACTTTCCGGCAGAACTTTCCTAGTAAAACAGGTCACTTACGATAATATTATTTAGGAGATTAACCACACTTAGCTGTGTCGATCTATTTCTGAGATCACACTGGATGCAGTTTCTTACAGCAAGTTGTCCAAGGATTATTTTAAAATGTGCGAAACTTACGTTTGAAGGAATATATTTGTACGAACATGTTTCACAAGCATTTTAATCTAATTCGTGGGAGGTGTATTTTCGTTGTAAGATGTAGAATTGCCATTTTCTTATGACGTGTATACACGTCGTTCTCAGCTGAAGTTAAATAGCGATAGTTTTAACAAATATGCCGTTCAAGTGTGCATTCGCTGGACCGATCACTTCATAATTACGAATTATATGTATTGGGCTGGCAACTAAGTAATTGCCGATTTTAGTTATAGATGTCTCTCACTCCCATTTTTATGATATCCGTGAATGTTATATTATAAAATTATTATTATTATTATTATTATGTTATTTTTTATTATCCGTGAACGTTAGCAACTGGACAAATTGAGTGCAGCGGTCAAGGAAAAGCGACCAGAATTGGTCAATCGTAAAGGTGTCATTTTCCAGCAGGACAATGCTAGGCCGCACGCGTCTTTGTCCACTCGGCAAAAATTGATGGATATTGCTTGGGAATTGATGTTACACCCACCATATAGCCCTGATCTCGCGCCATCGGATTACCACTTATTTCGATCCCTGGACAACTCCCTTCGTGGTAAAACTTTTAACGACGATGACGCTGTAAAATCTCGCTTAACTCAGTTTTTGGCCGAAAAGGATCAGACTTTCTACGAGCGTGGAATTTTCAAGTTGTCAGAGAGATGGCAAAAGGTCATCGAACAAAATGGAAAATACATTACAGATTAAACTTCGTTCCAAGTAAAAAAATTTTTTATTCCATTGAACAAATCGGCAATTACTTAGTTGCCAACCCAATAGCAAGGTTTCTGGCAGCGTGAAGAAGTATTGCATCGATTCCATCGTTGACAAATTAGTCCGTGGAAAACCTGTGTTTGCACAGAGAGATCCATGGTTATTGTTCGCATTCGATTATTCTCGTCGCGAGATGGTATCGGTCGAAATGGACAAGTCGAATCGTCCGGTGCACACGCTGGAAACACCACGCAAAAGGTCATCGAACAAAATGGAAAATACATTACAGACTGAACTTTATTCCAAGTAAAAAAATTTTTTATTCCATTGAACAAATCGGCAATTACTTAGTTGCCAACCCAATAGCAAGGTTTCTGGCAGCGTGAAGAAGTATTGCATCGATTCCATCGTCGACAAATTAGTCCGTGGAAAACCTGTGTCTGCACAGAGAGATCCATGGTTATTGTTCGCATTCGATTATTCTCGTCGCGAGATGGTATCGGTCGAAATGGACAAGTCGAATCGTCCGGTGCACACGCTGGAAACACCACGCAAAAGGTCATCGAACAAAATGGAAAATACATTACAGACTAAACTTCGTTCCAAGTAAAAAAATTTTGTATTCCATTGAACAAATCGGCAATTACTTAGTTGCCAACCCAATAGATAGGCGTCGCATGTTTTGTTGCTGGCATTTTTCTACAATGATAGAAACAACGTCGAAGTCGGCGGCCGTTTCGGCCAGACGACATTACCGGGTCTCCGACTCGTTTCTTGTCACATGCGGTCGGCGTACCTTTATCCGTGTTCACGTACTCACGGTTACACACCGACACAACGGCACACGTGGCACGAGCACCCGTATATACATAGGAGCCGAGAAGCCGAAGAACGCAGATTGCTAGAGGCGCTGTTCCGGTGACCTACTCTACGATTATCACTCACTATAGCCGATCACCGCGAGCGCGCGCCGGTGCAGGTGCGTGTGCGTTAACTAGCGTTGCCAACTATACCTCGCCGAGGAAAGGAGGACGCGACATGGGGACATAATCAAATAAATGTTTTCGGTCGTTTGTCCGGGCGTCGCGCCCTCCGCGTCATCGATTTGGGGATGTTTCGTTTTTGATCGCTCGCGCGCTCACGAAATGCCATTTTAAAGTTATGGCTTTGCGTTGCCGGGCGTGCGCTGCGAGTATATGCAATTTGCTAGTTAACGTTATGAAATTTTCTTGTTAACATTGCCAAATTTTCTAGTTAATATTATCAAATTCTCTTGTTGATGTTACCAAATTTTCTAGCTAATATTATCAAATGTTCTCGTTAATATTAACAAATTTCCTTGTTAATATTAGGAGATTTGTACGTTCATCTCGATATAAATGTTGAATATATTTGCGATACCTCAATACAGTGTGCACTGCTTTTTCGACGATGCAATTTGATGGATCTGTTTAAAAACTACCTTGATTTATTAAACGTATTTCGATCGATTTTAGAGCGTTAACTTACGAAGAATGTAACATATGATTTTTGTGCTGAAAATGCGTCAAGATAAACAGTTACTGCAAACGATATCGAGTCTTTCGTATCACAGTACCTTGAAGAATTACTACACTGTGGATTTTTACGCAAAATGAAAATTGTTTGCTTCAATTGTAACAAGCTAAAGTAAAATAAAACTTAGTTTTCTTTTTTAATAGGTTCAATCGGTCCTTCCTTTTGAGAGTGGTATTAAGTGAAGGTAAATAATAGAGGGGGTGACGCGGTGTGCAATTAATTACTTGTCGTTAAGTCCACTATGTATCCTAAAAGATATCGTACTGTTATTTATTTTAAGATGATAAAATTATTCTGCATAAATTATTGTATGAAAGTGCAATTCTCTAAATTAATTACTACTTTAATTCTAACAATATTTATATTTATATTTAATAACCGACAAAAGATACATTTACAAATGCTTCTCGTGTGTTTTTCGTATATTAAAATATTTATGCGAGAGTTGTTAATAGTGTCGACAAATATTTGAATTGCACGCTGTCTCATAAAATTAAACGATCCCAAAATTCTAACAAAAAAAATTATCCCCGTTTAAACGTCTCAGTAATTTCGTGTAAAAAATCTTACAGCGTACTTCTTGGCTCTTTTCAAAGGGCGAAGTTCTTTCTTTGATACCTTTGAACTCGGTGTTCTCAAAGACCCTTGTTATAAAATGCAGCGAAGAACTAAAGCTTTTCTTCGCGCAAAATTTTACTAACTCAAAGGTCTCCGCAGTGTTCAAGAGATCTTTTTCCAAATTCGTTTCGCCGTGATCTTATAAGGAGCAGTCGTTTCTTTGCAGTGACCCCTAAAACAGTTGATCTACGATTTCCTGTCGCGGTTTCGTCGTATTTTACACGAGAAACGTACCACCGTAACGTCGTTTGACTTTGCACCTCAAAAGAAAAACGGGGACTTCAGATTCTCGTTTCGTTTATGAACGAAAGCGGGTCTTTGAAAAATCTAATTTCAAGGGTACAGAAATATAGACCTCGTCTTTTGAAAATGAGCACAGCCAGAATATCATTAGACTTTCCTGTGCAGAAAGTTGCAAAAGGTTAAAGATCGACGATATCGTGGTTTCAATTTCGCGACATCTTACGAAAGTAAGACAGTGTAATTACTGGCCTGCGGACAATTGTGTTAATCGTTAGCACAATTTAACACTATAAGTATCGAGTCCTTAACGAGTCTAATGTTTCTTGTTTTTTAACAGCGACAAGATTGGATTTGTTGAAACTTTGTACGATTTCTGTAATAATATATAGTACATGCTTGGATAAGAACGGTTAGCTAAATATTACTCACTCTTAAAATAAATAACAGTACGATATCTTTTAGGATACATAGTGGATTTAACGACAAGTAATTAATTGCACACCGTCACCCCCTCTATTATTACCTTCACTTAATACCATTCTCAAAAGGAAGGACCGATTGAACCTATTTAAAAAGAAAACTAAGTTTTATTTTACTTTAGCTTGTTACAATTGAAGCAAACAATTTTCATTTTGCGTAAAAATCCACAGTGTAGTCATTCTTCAAGGTACTGTGATTCGAAAGACTCGACATCGTTTGCAGTAACTGTTTATCTTGACGCACTTTCGGCACAAAAATCATATGGTACATTCTTCGTAAGTTAACGCTCTAAAATCGATCGAAATACGTTTAATAAATCAAGGTAGTTTTTAAACAGATCCATCAATTACATCGTCGAAAAAGCAGTGCACACTGTATTGAGGTATCGCAAATATATTCAACATTTATATCGAGATGAACGTACAAATTTCATTATATTAACAAGGAAATTTGTTAATATTAACGAGAACATTTGATAATATTAGCTAGAAAATTTGGTAACATCAACGAGAGAATTTGATAATATTAACTAGAAAGTTTGGCAATGTTAACAAGAAACATTTTTATAATACAAAAACTAGTTTTTCTTTTTATAAATACAATTTTATAAATATTTTTATAAATACAATTAGTTTGATTTGTTTGATAGAGAGATTGATCGAGACCTATATACCAATTTTAATTTATCAAAGCCATTAAAGAATAAATGGAGTCTCTGAAAATAATTGAAGAACACCAATATATATCATTCTCAATTTGTTATAGTTATTAACCAGTCAAGTGTTTTTGACATTTTGTGTTATGACGAGTATGCTCGTGAAAAACAGCTGTTTGGTTGGGTTAAATAAATAAATAAATAAATGTTAGCAATAAGATTAAAAAATACAACGGTCATTTCGTTACAACTTAATTCTATATTATAACATCCGTGCATACACTTTTGAAAGTTATTGCAAAAGCTAACTGAAAGAACGAATAAAGTCCCGAAGTCACCGGTGATTCTTGCAGTGAACGCGGCCAATTTTTATTTCACGCAAAGATCCACGATCTAGTAATTGCAGAGATTTTGCGGCTTAGGAATTGAATCTACCCCGATTAATTGGTTTTAGTCGAATTGAATCGAATCTCGTGCCACGGTTGACCGGTTCGACAGTCAGTTAACGTGTTAACGAGGAATCTCGATCGGTCGAGCGATCGCTGTCGCGATTTTCGGTGGCAAAAGTATGGCAGATCAATTTCGCGATCGCCGTCGCCGATGGAGCATGACCGATTCGAAAGCGAGCATGTTTTCTGCCTTGATCTTCGTAGCACTCTTAATCCGCTCTATCAGCCTTTTTTCTGCTTACACCAACGTCTGCTCGTTTTTCTGGCGCACGCCTCTGGACACGCACAGCTCACTCCATTTCTGTTCAGGCTGACAGCGCGGCGCGGCGGCTCGAAAACTTTCTAGTGGGCAAAAAAGTCGTCCCATTCGAATACCCGCTGGAAATTCGGCAGTGACTTTTTCCACGGCCCTGGACTGCGAACGATTCTACGGATCGACTGGATGGATCGGTTCGACGGAAACGTATTCGTCGGTTTTTAGCGCGATTTAATGTCCCGTCGACCTACGGATACTTGTTACTATTAACGACGCGACAAGTCGGATTGCTTTTTAGCAGATCCTGTCGTATCGCTTCTACTGGCGTTTTGAGAACAACAAAAAAATGCGAAGCGTTGTGGGCTGAATTTTTCTGAGAAACTCTGCAAATGCACAGAGAAGATTTGTATAATTTCAATATTTAAACGTGTTAGCTGAAGCATGCAATCGTACAATCAATATACGCAATGTAATCGATGTTAATGAATATTGTAATGAATGTAATAATGTAAAGCTTGTTGTCTTGTTGATGATGCGTTGGCGATTGTATATCGTTATTGTTTGCGTTGTCTCCGTTATAAATAAAACGTTTATATGATTTATAGTTAGTTATAGTTATAGTTTCCTTTTATTTGTTACTATATATATTATATATATATATATATATATATATATATATATATATATATATATATATATATATATATTGGTCGAATTCTGCCAAAAACGGAGTGTTCATCATTAATGAATTTAAATACAACAAAAAAGTTAATGTTACGATTTTTCAATGTGCTGTTAAGAATGATCGATTCGATCATTTTTCGTACATCGACCATTCGATCATTCGAACGATCGACCTTGTTGCTTGTTGTTTAGTTTGAAAGTTAGGCAATTATATTTTCTAAATTGAAAATTCGTATGAGAAATATATATATTTGCTCTTTCTGCCAATGTACGTGTAACTAATACAATAGAGATACTTGAAACAAGTGGAAACGTTAAGTCATGGTCAGATACATCAATACATTTTTATTTGATAGCACACGTGCCTGAAGAATTTTCTAACTTAATTTTTCGAAAATGTAAAGTTATATAAAAGTTAAGCACAGTTATTACTAGACTGCGGATTTCATGCATTTTTGACAATAGTGATTAAATCAAATACAAAACTGTGAAGACACATTAGAAGAATTTTTTATATTATATTTTTATTATATAGGTTAGGTTAAATAAATATAATATTAAATATAATATAAATATAATATTAAATAAATATAATGATATGTATTTTATTATTATTATTTTTATTATTTTATTATATATATTATATTTTTTATATATTATTATTATTTTTATATTATCTGTAATTCATTAAAATGATCAAAAAAGGAAAAGAATTTATGTCAGACTTATGTTTCTTATAATCAACTTAGAAAATTTGTATTTTGCAGAAAAATTCGCAGTCTAATTATTACGGTTTATAAAGGATTATTAACTGGTTTTAATTTATTTAAGACATTCTTATCCAGTGAAGAATACGTAAAGAGTTTCTTGTATTATCATCAATTTATCATTGAAATACAGAGTAAACGATAAGTAATAACCTGAGAGCTATACTTCTTTTTATAAAGGAATGGCTTAAAAATGTTTAATATTGACAATAGCGATATAAGAAACGCAATTGCATCTGGACGGTTGAATGAATTTTAATTTCGCGAGTCCTACGTCGCAAAGTGTTACTCCAACTGTAGGCAGAATGCTTTATATAGTGATATTGCTATACGTGCAGTAATATTGGGGAAGAAGCATCTGTCAAGTGTAATGTCATATTGTATATGCAACATATTGCCATGCAACCTTGCCGCACTGATACGACGTGCAAAGAATGTCACGTGCGTCGCTATGCATCCGTGAAATTGTGATAGAAGCAAGATATTTATTGTCGTCGAATATGCATAAGGACGAATTGCACACTTTCAAATAACTCGATCTCAAAGCGACTTGTTACGTGAAGGCTTGGTCCGTAAAAAGTTGTCCTTAATTCGAATAACTTTTTTATCATCACGAAGACGACAACTTTTAATGTAATAAAACAGATTTATGCTGTTGATATTTTTAGAAACAATTTATTCCTCATTGTTGCAATTGAAATAGCTAATCATACTTTATTTAAAATTTTTTATTTGAATAATGTCGAAAACAATCATTTTTATCTCGGATTTCCAGCTAATGAATTACTGTGCCGTCATTATTTATTTCTCAAAGTGAGTTCATACTTGGAACGCTGCTGTGAAATGTTTACAACTGTAACATAGTTTTTCTAGATGACCATTTCATTATGATTCTATTATAACGAACTATTAATTAGATTTACAATAAATTATTTTGAAAGTGTTTCGATGTACAGAATTACAGCAGAAGCCACTTTTATCAAGTACATAGAAGAACAAATTATATGGGCGTTTTGCCACGCGCAGATTTCTTAATTTTTGTAACGTGATATTAACATTGAATGAATTAATTGATAGTAACATAATTGATAGTAACATGACAAAAGATGGTATGATATAAAATAATATTGACGTAACACTTTTCAATGGTTGAAACGATAAAGATAACCATACAAATTGCCAAAAATATTCCTCAATGCTTGGGAACGAAACGTTTCCTTAAGTTAATCTCAGTTTCTTATTTTACACCTTACAGAGAAACAAACACGTTCATTCAAATATTTATGGTTTCTTTACATTTTACTAGTTCTGCTACTTTATTTATCCTTATCGCTAATAATAATGTTTTACACATCAAATGTGTGAATACATATAATTAGGCTGCAAATATTTATGCAAAATAAAAATTGTCTACATCAATTGCAGAAAACAAGAGTTATATATATCATATTTCAACTCTTAACCCTAGACAGACGAAGCTTCGAGCCGCAATGTAAATGTTTTCTACAGCTTGGGTTGAAAAATGTAGTTCAAAAACTAGTTCTTATTAATTAATTAATTAAACGGTATTCATAGATTTATGTATCGGGAAATTAGTAATACAAATAAACGTACAATTATATGCATACAATGATAACGTAAAAGTAGATTCATTTTGCTTATTTTACAAAAATTCTTCTTCCATTGTTCTTTTATGTCTTCCTTGGTTTTTCATTTTCCATATTTTCCTTTTCTTTCAATTTCAATCTTTTTCTTCCAAATTTGGTTTTTCTTCGTTTCTTCTGCTTTCGCCAGTTTTGTCCCTTTCGCTATTAATTGCATTGCATTTTCATTTTCCACTAATTTATTTCTTCTCTTTCTCAAGCTATGTCTATGTTATACATATTGTATTTTTACATATTCCGTACGTTTAGTTAATAATTGCAGCTGTTCTACCTTCACGTTTATTGTAAGAAAAGCTGTTTGTTGAAAAGAATGTTTTGTGGTGTAGAAAACAATTTGTTTTCCATTAATTGTATGCATCCAATAGAAACAATATATTCACTAGTTTGAAGTTTTGTTAATTACTGGCAACTATAACCGACTTCGAATAAGAAAATATAAATAATAACGATCAGAGACGGTACGTCGATTCTACGTTCCCGGACAAGTGAAGTAAATTTAGTGAGAATCGATAACATATGCATCGCGGAAGAAGAACGTCTGCGCGTTTTCACTGGCAGGAATCGGCCAACTCGGATATGCAATTCACGGCGCGTGATACAATTCAACAGAAACTCTGTTCCAATTAAAAGTCCTAACGAGCCTGTAACTCGCCACGTAATTTCCATTGCGTGATAGAAAGCAAAATGCCGAGTAGAAAAGGGCGCGGATACGACCGGAATTTGTAATAAGGTTTCTTACATCACCGCACTGTCTACGTTACGCGATATATCAGAACGCGTTCATATCGTGCCCGCGCCGATTAAACTGTGCAGAAATGATTCTGCCTTGGTAGAGAACTCTGTGAAACATCGTATCCCGATGGAGATGATCGCCACGTGGCCAGCTAACCAGGTCAAGGTTGTTTTTCAACCTGAATATCGCGGATGGGAAGCTGTCGGTCATGCGCTGTGGTCTAAAACACGGTCCTAAAAAGTGGCAGGCTACGTGAAACGACCGAAAAAAATGGATTGTCGCATCAATCGTTTGCGCGACTGATTTAAATTAATTTAAACAACGTTATAAAATCAACGCGGGAACAGTTGGCAAGACAGTTGTATAAGATTTTCAATTAACAGTACGAAGATACGTAAGAAACCAACACCGAGAGTGCCAAAATCGAAACATGAGATTTGCATCTGCTAAGGCTTGTAAATATTGATCGAGTCAGGATTGGCAATGAACAATATTCTCGGACGAATCGAAAGTTCGATTGTGTATTTCTCGAGAAGATTTGCAACCACAGTGCATTTTACCAATTTAATTCTTTTTTCTCTTCTCGTCTCAATTTTCTGTCCACTGCTGTACATGTCTGTGTGCATTCTATATATGTAAGTTTACAGTATATAGTTATAATAATATATGTATTAATATTATAATATTATATTAACTATTATATTAATATGTATTAATAATATATGTATTATATAGTTATAATAAAATTAGAATATAGTATAGTTAGAACATAATTAAATATAATACTGAGAATAGCGAAGAATACGAATCGGAGATTCAATGAAATGACTATAACTTTGTATTCATATAATTATAGTTCTACTATTTATTATACTGTATGCATCGGGTATGTGTTATAATTGTATATTTATATATATCTGCACATGTTGCATGCAAGTAAGTTATATAGACATAATTAATCACTTTATGATTTTATTATATTTTATTATTATTATTATATCAACTTCTTGATTTTATATTATTATTATTACATCAACTTTATTACAATTTTGACTTCAGTTTACTATGACATTTAAATATATAAATTGCAAGAAACAGAAGTTGAATTGAAAATTATTTGTTGTCGCGTCTAGCAAGAAGCTAAATGTGTTCGAACATGTTTGTTTACACCGCGTGCTTTATTTCTAAAGTTTCCTTATTTTTGGCCACAAACGTTTGTTTCGTGAACCGAGCATCAAATGTACACTTTGCACAAGTTTAATCCAAGGAAAATTTATTGTATGCCACGTAGAATGTAGTCATACTGTCTACTCTGTATATTCTTTTTATCAACAATCAATGAATTTCCGAGAACGAAAGGTAAACAATACCTTCTGAGAGAGCATCGTATTTCTTAATTTTTGTGAATAAAGATATTAATATCTTTATCATTCATATTGTCAACGGGCACGCGTGCCAAGTTCGTTGCACGTGTACAGACACGAACCTGTCACAATGTGAATTGTGTAACACGAGTTACCAGCGGTTTGGCAGCCGAAACCAGAAAATAATGTCGTTTGTACGAGTCACCTCGAATCAGGAATTATTTATAGTCGTTGGGCCGCAGTATTTAGCAATTGTTATTAGATGTGTGAAATTAATCGGATGCCCTTCCAAAATAAATCTATCGTTTAGTTACAGGAGAACGATAAATCTTTCGGTCCTCAAAATATTACTTCCGGCTATTAAATGATTTTGTTATTTCTTCCAAGCAACTGAATTAATTTGTAGCGTAAAACGGTAACAGTGGCCTACTTTTTTTTATAAATATCTATACATCGTAAATTTAATCGATGTGTACGATGAAAGTATATTTGTAAAAATGAGCACACGTGATATAATATTTATATAGATAATCAGTTTCGCACAAAAGAAGTTGCATCTAAATTATTTGAGTAAGAGTTGGTATGCCATAGCACAATTATGTTTGCATCTGTCTTAATGTTAAGAATGTGTTTCGCTGCTTTTACAAGTTCAGAATTTTTCAACTTCAGTTTTCTTTTTCAGACAATTTTGAATACATCGTGTTTATAATTATTTAAAGTAGTTCTAGTAAGACCAAATTTTGGAAGCATCTGTACAGCGTGAGCGGTAGCATATTTTATAATGTTATCCAAGATGGCGGATTGAGTGACAAACTCCAATGTCTTTCCGTTTCCAATTTCAATCTGCAAATGGAAACTTATCTTTCATTAACCAGACTACGTAACACATTGGTCTTTTTCTCTCGCCTTAAGAGAAGAATATCAGCAGTTATTTCAGAGTTTGCGACATTATTAGAATTATTTGTTTCTAGAACAACAGCATCAGGAAAGTTATCGAACAGTTTTTATCCAGTCTGCATCTTGTTAACTTATTTCATATAACAACAAAATAAAACTGTGCGCGACGATAGCAAATTTGGTGTTTTGATGATTGAAATAATATTTCATTTAAACTATGATTAAATTATTATTATCTTTTAGGAAGTAATAAAAGTCTTAAGTGATTAAGATTAAGTAATTAACTGTACACGACGATAGCAAATTTGGTGTTTTGATGATTGAAATAATATTTCATTTAAACTATGATTAAATTATTATTATATCTTCTAGGATGCAATAAAAGTCTTAAGTGATTAAGATTAAGTAATTAACTGTACACGACAATAGCAAATTTGGTGTTTTGATGATTGAAATAATATTTCATTTAAACTATGATTAAATTATTATTATCTTTTAGGAAGTAATAAAAGTCTTAAGTGATTAAGATTAAGTAATTAACTGTACACGACGATAGCAAATTTGGTGTTTTGATGATTGTGAAATAATATTTCATTTAATCATAGTTTAAATGAAATATTATTATAATATATATGTTGTAATAATGAAATATATATTACAATATATTTATTGTAAATAGTTGGAGTTTTCGAAAGAAAATGTGCACGTACGTTATTTATTGAGCGACACGGAAATTATAATGCTTCGATAATGGCGATCGAGTGATAATAATAATAATATTATAATAATAATAATAATAATAATTTTATAATATAACATTTACGGATATCATAAAAATGGGAGTGAGAGACATCTATAACTGAAATCGGCGATTACTTAGTTGCCAATCCAATACTTATCTCTATAACGTCGAATAAATCTTGAAATATTATTTCATACAAACAAGAGCATTTTATTAACTATTTCCAATATTCTTTCAAATATGTAATTTTTCCCAGGTCTGATCAGAGGTCATCGTGTCCACAGCGAAACCCGAGTATACACGCCAGTCTCAAGTAAAAATGTTAATAAATCCGTATATGCAAATGCAATATTTTCATACCCAGAAATAATTCCTACTTTTATCAATGAGTTTCGAGAGCCGTGAATTTGCATGAATGGCCCGCGGGTCAGTCGCCGTATCGCCGTACGTACATAGAGCGACTGGTTAACGTGGAGTGGCAAAAATTCAGCTGTTTGCGCAAAGACCGCGCGGGGATGATGCTTCGTATCGGAAACGACTTCTGTCCTATCATCGAGGGTCCTCGAGCCACCGGGTAACTCGAGGCCCCGCGTTAATGGAACCAGAATTGAAGGAGGTTGGTCGAGAAAGGTAAAAGAGACGTAAATACGAAATGTTCGATGTGCCCGGTGACGTATCTTCGGGGAAAGGTAGGCAGGTTTGGAAATAACAGGACCATCGGCGATCCACGTTCCACATGTCAACCAACAGACATGTAGGTTCGTGTAAGCAAAGCCATCTACTAGCGGCCAGCATCCCGAAAAAAAAATGCCAACACCATCCGAGTTTCCAATTCCTTATTTCCAGCTTGTGTATCCGTTCCTCGCGATCGCCGTTTCTCCCTCTTCGTCCGCTAATCGAGCTTGCAGCCGCGGAAACGCGTCACGGGGCTCACGGCAGGGAGAGACGAATATTTTCTACGGATAAAAAGAGAAATTTACGGTATATTCTGATAACCTACGCTGATACGTGACGTCAGGGCCGCGTACCGTTCAAGAGAGAATGGCTTTCGAATATTTCTGCGGGATTACGACGCCGAGTTTCCTCCGCCTCGACTATGACGGCCTGGTTCTAACAACCGGCGTGATCGCGGGGTTTATGAAACAGTTTTCCTTTGCGCACGAAAGTACGGCTTCGATCGAAACCGGAGAATCGACGTTTTCCACGGACAAACCTCGACTGAAATCGATCGTTTCGCGTAACTGTGCGCATTACGCGCGATCGCGGCGCCATTACCTAGATTTCCTGCGCAGATTTATGCTCCTTGGTTACGGTGTCCCTCTTCGGGGCTCATTATCTGCGAGGTCCCATTACGAGGATCCTTGGTATTCGTGTAATACCGATTGCGTTTGACTTCTAACTCGATTTCAGCTCGCCGGTTTCTCTGGAGTATCGGCAACGTATAAAAACATGCTCGATGAGCATGAGGAATTTTTTCCATTATCCGAGACTTTTCATGGAAATCGGGGGAATATGAAATATTCCGAACACCGTCCGTCGCGAAAGTTTATTGATTTTAAATGTTCGGAGAACACGAGAATTTTTTGCACGTTCTATGCTTTTGATACGCCTGTTGTTCGCCTGCACCGTCTAGAGAGAAATATTTTCAAAGTCAATTTGATATGTATATTACAATTGTCTTGATAATTACGGATGTTTATTAGTTAAATGGAAATTAATTTTATTTAATAGACTCTAAATAGTATGCCATTTTTAATATTCAGAGAACACGAGAATTTTGCACGTTTTACGCTTTTGATACGCCTGTTGTTCGCCTGCACCGTCTAGAGAGAAATATTTTCAAAGTCAATTTGATATGTATGTTACAATTGTCTTGATAATTACGGATGTTTATTAGTTAAGTGGAAATTAATTTTATTTAATAGACTCTAAATAGTATGCCATTTTTAATATTCAGAGAACACGAGAATTGTGCACGTTTTACGCTTTTGATACGCCTGTTGTTCGCCTGCACCGTCTAGAGAGAAATATTTTCAAAGTCAATTTGATATGTATATAACAATTGTCTTGATAATTATGGATGTTTATTAGTTAAGTGGAAATTAATTTTATTTAATAGACTCTAAATAGTATGCCATTTTTAATATTCAGAGAACACGAGAATTTTGCACGTTTTACGCTTTTGATACGCCTGTTGTTCGCCTGCACCGTCTAGAGAGAAATATTTTCAAAGTCAATTTGATATGTATGTTACAATTGTCTTGATAATTACGGATGTTTATTAGTTAAGTGGAAATTAATTTTATTTAATAGACTCTAAATAGTATGCCATTTTAAATATTCAGAGAACACGAGAATTGTGCACGTTTTACGCTTTTGATATGCCTGTTGTTCGCCTGCACCGTCTAGAGAGAAATATTTTCAAAGTCAATTTGATATGTATGTTACAATTGTCTTGATAATTACGGATGTTTATTAGTTAAGTGGAAATTAATTTTATTTTTAATAACTTTAGTAGACTCTAAATAATATGCCAGAATTTTTAAATACTCTTTTCTGTTTTGTGTTTCATCTACTCATTTTTGTTGTAAATGTAAAAACGAAAATAATTGCGTTAATTGCGTTAATTCTATATTTAATGCTGTCCGTATAACATGATTATAAATACATCTTTTTACAATATATTGCGTCTACAATAGAACAATTTATTAATAATTTGTAATTTTTAAACTACAATCAATTTAAACGTGGTTTAAATAACAATTTTATAAAGAAAATATGCTTTCTGGATAAAATAACGAGTATCTGTATCTTGTTAACAGTACATGATTCATTTCGACAGCATATTTTTAAATCATCATGACCTAGATGTTATGAGTTAGAAGACTTGTATGTGTTAATACAATTTAAAGGCAATACATACGTATAAACCTCAACGTTCTAAGTTCAAGGCTACGTGAAGGCCACATCACGGCACACACTGGTATTTCTGAGAAATTCTTGACTTCCGTATAAAAAATGAATTTTCTATTAACATACATACTCTCGTCGACTTGTTTTTACATGTAGAGTTGTAGCTACTTCTCGTTATTATTACTAATTGAGAGGATGTCTCTAAAAGGTAGTTACGGCACAAATTTATGGCACGACTGAAGTGGGTTTTCTGGTTTTTAATGTTATTTTTCGAACAATTTTTGAACATTTTTTTCTCACATATTTCTTTAACATATTCGCATATATTTACGGATATTTAAAGTACGTAATGAATTTTTTGAAAAACAATCACGATCATGTGAGTTGTTTCTGGTCTACTGAGAATGTTTTACAAAAATTGAGCTGACCGTTGACACGATTTCGGATTTTCTGCTGATCGAAAACATAAAAATGGAGAATTTTCTAATTTAGTATAACTAAAGACTATGCTCTGATCACAAAATAACATGGTAATTTTAATTATTTACAAAATATTATTTACATTTCGGATAGAAAGAAGCAAGTTTTTAGATATTTTTTCATCAAAATTAGCACAGTTCGACAAATTATCCAACGAATAGCAATTAAATAAAAATAAGTAATAAAGTAATAAAAATATTAACTAACGAACATAACCGTTTAAAAAATATTCAGCGATATTTTAACGGGTAATATAAGCTTTTTACGCTAGTTTTCTATGATTTCTTGACACACAAATTGACTGTCCCGAAGTATGTATTTCATTACTTTTTGAAGCATCATCTACTCAACACCTTTACCGTCGTTTCTGTCAGAATCCAGTGACCCAATTCTGTGTGCGGATTTAAAAATCAACGTTTACATCCGAAGAAACTAACACGATTGAAAACGTGATCATTGTAATAAACATTAACTTTCGAATTTCAATTTGATTGAACGATCTTGTGTAATTTTTTTGACGAGTTCGCCTTGCAACCGACCTCCTAAATACAATTTTCCATGAAAATGATCTGACTGCGAAGTTTATGCATTTATTGGTCCTTCGATCTTTCAAATATTGTATCAGAAAAATGTTTAAAAAGTCCATGATGCGTTTACCCTGTAATCAACTTGTCAAGTACACAATTTTCTGTGAAGATTATTAGACTGCGAAGTTGACGTAATTACAGTATCTTTGATCTTTGAAAATTAATACGGTAGAATCTCGATTATTTAAATTCTTTTTACCTGCAATCGTCCCAATCAAAGCCGAATCATTGTACAAAACGGCTTATTGTACAAATCAATGAAGATGCATCTGGCACTTTAACTAAGTAACTGTTCTATTATCAGAACATTATCTGTTTAGCCTGAATAATCGAGGTTCTGCCGTAGTTCCGAACAGTATAACTTATAGTTCATGACAGTATATGTAACTTATAGTTTCTAACAGTGTAACTAATAGTCCCTAACAGTATAACTTATAGTTTCGATCAGTATAACTTACAGTTCCTAACAGCATAACTTATAATTCATAACTAGACTGTGGATTTTATGCATTTATGGCATATTCATGCGAATTTAAAACAATGAAAATATTGTATCAATTTAAGGACATCTGTGTATTATTTTCGAGTTCTTGAAATTATCTAAAAAAGAAAGAAATTTCTGCTTGACTCATGTTTGGTGCAATCGATGAACATTATTTCTAATCTGCATAAAGATCCGCAGTCTATTTATAACACTGTAGAAAAATATTTACGAAGTCGTCAACAAGATTTTTATTTTCATTGCAATCTATTGGGTTGGCAACTAAGTAATTGCCGATTTCAGTTATAGATGTCTCTCACTCCCATTTTTATGATATTCGTAAATGTTATATTATAAAATTATTATTATTATTATTATTATGTTATTTTTTATTATCCGTGAATGTTAGCAACTGGACAAATTGAATGCAGCGGTCAAGGAAAAGCGACCAGAATTGGTCGATCGTAAAGGTGTCATTTTCCAGCAGGACAATGCTAGGCCGCACACGTCTCTGTCCACTCGGCAAAAATCGATGGATATTGCTTGGGAATCGATGTTACACCCTCCATATAGCCCTGATCTCGCGCCATCGGATTACCAGTTATTTCGATCCCTGGACAACTCCCTTCGTGGTAAAACTTTGAACGACGATGACGCTGTAAAATCTCACTTAACTCAGTTTTTGGCCGAAAAGGATCAGACTTTCTACGAGCGTGGAATTTTCAAGTTGTCGGAGAGATGGCAAAAGGTCGTCGAACAAAATGGAAAATACATTACAGATTAAACTTCGTTCCAAGTAAAAAAGAATTGTTTATTTCATTGAACAAATCGGCAATTACTTAGTTGCCAACCCAATAGCAAGGTTTCTGGCAGCGTGAAGAAGTATTGCATCGATTCCATCGTCGACAAATTAGTCCGTGGAAAACCTGTGTCTGCACAGAGAGATCCATGGTTATTGTTCGCATTCGATTATTCTCGTCGCGAGATGGTATCGGTCGAAATGGACAAGTCGAATCGTCCGGTGCACACGCTGGAAACACCTCGAGCCTCAAACTGGCGTGGCTTGGGAGGGATGTGGACCTTGCGAGCGGTCAAAGTCGTGGCCTACTTCACTTCCTGCCATCGGAACTTTCTCCTCGTGGCGTCGGTCGTGCGTTCACAAGTAAGCCTCTCTCGATTCGATCTCGGCTACATGTGCCACCTTCTTCTTCCTCTCCTCCTTCACCTCCTCTTCCTTCCTCCTCTTCGCGGACCCCCTAAGCCTTTGAGATAGTCCTCAGACCGAGACAGGATGCGCGCATCTACTTTCCTGGGCGATGGTGACGTCGCACAAAATGCACAGTGGTCTGGGAAACAATGATTTCTGGCCAAAATTCAATTTTTCAATTTTCACACTGGAACGAGGTTTCTTTTCTACGTATTGACAACTCCAAAATATTAACAACTTCGCATAACGGTGCGATTAAATGCAACGTTGTAAAGATAAAAATATGAAATTAAGATTAAAAATAATTGTTTTAATTAATAAACTCGTTACAAGATATCAAAATGCATGTTCCTGCTATGCAAAACCATTTTTTAGCCTATGTAGGAAGAATATTAGGCTTTCAACGATTTAAACTTTAACAAGGCTTATAAAAGAAAATTTTAAAATGTAGTGCTTCTTTTTTTGCGCAAGTTTAAACTGTTGTTAAGAAGGACACGTAAGCTGTTTCGAGGAGAGACTCTTATAAAAACTGCATTTAATATATTTATTGTCACTCGTTCCTATCTTTTTTTGAAAATGGCATTAATGTTCTTCGTATCAAGTTAAGAAAAGTGTCCCGAAGTCGAAGGAGACTGTTTTGATTAAAGAAATATTTATTAAGATTGTTAAACGAAAGTTAATCTTAAAAAACCGTGTTATGTCATTTTACGTATCAACTGAATAGCTTTTCGTTGAATCTCTTTATATATTTTTCATGACAGAAAGGTCATGGGTGACGTGGGTGGCGTTACTTCGATCGAGGTACTCGATAAAGTAAAGTAATTCTGAAAGAAACGAAAGTAAGGCCCTCACAGCCTTAGCCTTGACATCCACAGGCCATCCTCATTAACTCTCGTGCTGTAAACCGTGCACCAGTACGATTTCACGTCCTCTTCGTCATTGTTACTCAAAGGTAATCCGGATGATTGCGTCCTTGGCTCGTGTACCAGCCGCTGCTAATAATCCGTAATTAGAGTAAGCTCGCGCGTTAAACGCCTTCCGACATCGGATTTGCTAATCGCGTTGTCTACATTATTTATGGAAGTCGCCGAGCATTCCTTACGACTCGTGATTCTTTTTTTTTTTTAAACCGGGTGTCTATAATTAATATCTGATTATTAAATAGAGCAATGCGGATGATAATTAAATTTGGAGAAATTTCTCCTCGCGATCTGCGGATTCGTTGCTCACTTCTTTCAAGAAATATTGTGCTCTTTGTAATCGTTTAATCACATGATTATATATTATATATTATAATATATAAATATATTGTATAATATTATTATTATAATGTATAATTCGTATTCGTCACTTGTAATATTCTTTTCTATCTAATTATTTGTCGTTACCGTCGGTTTAGAAATAAATACGTACCGTGACATTATTTTGGATATTATACGTTATTCTTTCGTTAACATTTTTTTAGTTAATTTTGCACACGTACGATGAACTGTTATTTGTAAATGTAGTGATATGCATTTATAATGCATGCAAATTTCGGGAGGCCTGAGGAACGCGTGCATTAATGAAAGCGAATAATACGCTTATTGTTTTTCTTTTTTACCACAACGAGTCGTTCAGATAATAACAGAAGTTCTTTTTCTTTCTCCAGTTTTCATGAAATTATGTATGTATTAAGTAAAACCCGCAGTCCAGTTATTGTCGTGGTTCTATATATAGCTTGCTGTCAGACCGTGCACTTTCGTGCAAACTTTTTTCTTAATAATTTGAACAAATGAAATTAATTTTCTTGTTTCGAAAATTGCTTGTTATCGTTCTACTGTATCATAATTGTGCAGAATATAGAATTACCTGTTTTAAGAATTGCATTTCTATTTAAGAATAACAAAGTGTGTTTTCTTTAAATATATAAATCTCATTTAATCGGTTTTCTACGAACAGACTTTTTAATAGACAAAAAAGTGTACGAAAAGTGAACCAATAAAGCAAACGTCACGCATAAAAATGGCATAATTAAATTCTCAGCTAAACGAATGATTCATTTATAATTTAACGTGCCCGTTGTTTTGGTATAGTCACTATTAAAACCGCTGCGAAATAAATCGATGAAGGTAATTACATTGTTCTCCCTCGTTCACCGTTCGGGTCTGTTTAACCCAACACCGAACCTTTGTCCCGATACATTTTTATTAAAATACAGTTAATTTAAAACCGACAGTTGATATTGTAATCGAGTTACAAACGGGTATTTCCCTCTTAATTGGATGTATGTAATATGCGATCCCGTTTAAACCGTGAAAGGGTCGGCTGAACTCAACAGCGAAACTTTCTTGCAAAATTACCTTTGCAAAGCTGCAATTAATTTAATACCGAAGGTTTATATTGTAACCGAATTACGGGCGAGCTATCCTTTCTAATTGGATGCCAAGCGTGATTTCATTGAATTCGTTCGATTGGGGCTTGCTCAAATCCGCAACGGTGAACCTTTGTTATAAAATTTCCTTCACATGACAACAGTTCATTTAAAAGCGACGGTCACTTTTAATTCTACGACAAATATGATTCAATACAAACTTTCGTTTTACAATGTCCGTTGCGAAAGCGCAACTAATTTGTGAAACAGACAGTTTATATTATGATTAAATTACAAGTTTTCCCTTTTTTAATCGGATGTCAGTTTTTATTCAAATCACACAAGATATTAGCGCGAACATCGCAGCGTTAGTGTAATCAACGTTATTGTATTATATATAGTAATATTATTATAATACTATAATATTACAGTAGTAATATTAAAAGTAATATTATAATAATATTATAATAATACTAGTATAATATTATAATATTTTTTACAGTAGTAGTATTATAGTAATTATGATATTATAATGTTACAGTAGTAATATTAAAAGTGATATTATAGTAATATTATTATAATACTATAATGTTACAGTAGTAATATTAAAAGTGATATTATAGTAATATTATTATAATACTATAATATTACAGTAGTAATATTAAAAGTAATATTATAATAATATTATAATAATACTAGTATAATATTATAATATTACAGTAGTAGTATTATAGTAATTATAATATATTATAATGTTACAGTAGTAATATTAAAAGTGATATTATAGTAATGTTATTATAATACTATAATATTACAGTAGTAATATTAAAAGTAATATTATAATAATATTATAATATTACAGTAGTAGTATTATAATAATTATAATATTACAGTAGTAGTATTATAGTAATTATAATATTATAATGTTACAGTAGTAATATTAAAAGTGATATTATAGTAATATTATTATAATACTATAATATTACAGTAGTAATATTAAAAAAGTAATATTATAGTAATATTATTATAATATTATAGTAACACTATAATATTATATTAACACTATAATATTATATATATATTACGATTGCAGTTTTTTTTTCCCCTCATTGTATGCGAATGGAATGATTTAATTCAGGAAGGTGTTAACGCATTTATCATAGCGCGAGAACGGAAAATTTGGTAAGTGACGAAGAATTTTGCAGGTTCAATTGGAATCGCGAAGATCGCGAAAGAATTTCCGCGTGAAACAGGTTGGAATACTTTTATCTGAATATTGATGTAGCTACCGGCTACGATATCACAACGATCGCGTTACCAGCTGGCACTTGGAAGACTTTGCGTGCCACGCAGGAATCCTGAAAAACTACAAAAATGGCACTTCCATCTTCTCTCGCCGTTTGCAACGTCGTCGGTGCCGTTACAGCTTGTATTTCAATCGTGGAACATGTATATACAATGGTTTTATGCTTCGGCTTATCATTAGCATACGCTCCGATATTGTAAGAATAATACTCTTTATCGTAGCACGAAGGTACTGTGTACCACCCCGACCATTTGTTCGGTTTATGAAACCATGATAAAGTTGAAACGTTGGAAGCGTTACCTTTCCCGACTCTGCGAAATGTATAAATTTTATCAAACGCGGCTTTTTATTACGAATTACGTTGTTCTTCCGTCCTTTATTTATAAGTACGAGGCTGGAGATCCTTTTTATTTTTGTGTAGCTACTCGCAAAAAACAGCCGACGTTGAATAATTTATAAAATAATAATAATCCGATAAAATAAATAATCCGATAATTTTGTCAATACTCAAGCATTATTAACTTTAGATTTCTCGAATAAGACGTGTCAACTTTTATCTTCATATTCGATTAATTGATATATTAATTATATATTATTAATATTATTATATTAATTCATAATCGATAATTTAAAATGTCAGAAGAATTATATAAATTTTTGATACTGGATTTGTGAAATTTGTTGTAAATCTTCGGATAAGAAAATATAGATTAAGAAAAAAAAAAGATTGATCAAGAAAATATTGAACGAACGAAGATTAATATTCGGTAAAATAATAAAATAAATAATAATAATAATATAATATAATAATAATAATAATAATACAATATAATAATAATAATAATATAATAATAAATATAAATAATAAAAAAATTAATAAATAAATAAATAAATAATTACTAATTAATTCAAGAGTTTTCGTACTTAATTCTTAGTCAAATAAGCACAATGCTATAGTTAGTTTGCTGCCTTTTAGCACCCAAGAAATATAGTTCAAATGTTATTTCAGTTTTTTTAAAATAGCACCAAAGTGGTACCACCGGCATAGAACAAGATAGTTTTTGCATGGCACCAGCGTGGTGCCACCGGACCGCACAGCGTTAATATATTTATAGTTTCGATATAAATTAGAAATTGTCCTGTTTCCTTTGCCAACGCAGTTTTACCGTGGTTCTTTCAAATCATCGAAGCTGCGAGAGATTTTCTGAATCCTCGTGCATGTAGAATGCGCAACTCAAAGTATTATTTGGGACGTTCCAATGGCCGAGTATCCATCACATCCGAGTATGGGCCACGATCCATAAACTGTGCACACGAACCGTGCACTGGACACATTATTTGCGTTTAGAAAAAAAACTCTGCTCAACAATGAATTCCTTTCGTTCAAAGGAGAACGTTATTTCACGTTATCTACGCGACGATCAAGCGCGTCTGGATGCACCTTTATCAAGTCGAACGAAACAAACAGCGTAACAGCCGCATCGCTGAAAGCTTTATGAATATTCGTAAGATCGGTTGAAACAACGATTTCGATTTTGAAAGTTCGCGAAACGATATTGCGATCGCACGGAGAAAAAATGATAATTAATAGGTCTCTTTTTTTCTTCTTTTTTCTTTATCGCGAAGTCTACTTTCGTCGAATATCTCATTCACGCCGATTCGACTTTCACCCGGGCGTAAATTCGCGGATGATATTCTTCCCGATCGTTTCTCGAGCGTGATACTTATTTTCGCGTTTCTCGGTCGGCAGCATTTTTTCGCGTTTGTCGAAAATTCGTTTTCGTATCGTGTTCAGGACGAGAACCCGCCGATCGCCATGTTCTGATTACCTGGGGAATCAGAGCGTCTTCCTCGCCGGCCGCGGCAGATGAAATTTTAGCAAGTCACTACACCATCGCCGAGCCACCGTTTCTCATCGCAATGTTAGCGTAATTAGCCACCGGTCAACGGGCCCCACGGTATTCTTAACACGTTCCGTGCCAAGCCATTTTTGCCTAACTTGTCGTTCAGGCCATTTGATGTTTTGACTAAAGATTGATACATTATCACGTAATATTTCATTATATCATCAGTAGATAAGTAGCGATTGCCCGAATCAACCGTTTTTATGCAGCTCTTGCTTTAAAAAAGTCAAATATCGTAATTAATAGTTATTGTGTATATAACGATTAAACAAATTTATGTGCTTTGTTCTATACAGCATTTTTTACAATGCCTCTCATCCTTTTGGTGGAAATATATTTTATACAATCAAATTTGTCACAAAATGTATGTCTTCAGCGCTTTAAATAAATATGTCCGCGTGTACCATTTATGGTACACGCGGCCTGATGGTCAAGTTTAACGTGTACCATTTATGGTACACGTGGCACGGAACGTGTTAAACCGACTGCGGAAAGAAACGATGCCTCGGCGACGCCTCCGATTAGGCGCGATCCATTCGTCCGCTGCGCCAAAATTCGAATGGAATCCGAATTTCGCACACGGCTAATAGATTTTTTCTGGGACTTCTAACGGCACTGGTCGGCCTGCAGTCGATGCTACGCAGATTTCCAGATAGACGTTCTCGTTGCGTCGAATAGCTCAGTTATTCGAACTAATTTCGAGAACATGTACGTTCGGATAATATTGGCTTGGCAACTAAGCAATCGCCGATTTGTTCAATGAAGTAACAAATTTTTTATTTACTTGGAACGAAGTTTGATCTTTTCGGTCAAAAACCGAGTTAACACGTTGACTGCCGCGTCACCCGTATTCGGGTGACAGCAAAAGTTCTCGTCGGGCCACGTCACCCCTAATTCGGGTGACGCTGATTCGACTACTTACAAAGGATTTCTGAAAATATTTGGACAAATATTCTACAGGAGGTAACGAAACTATCGGATTCTTATAAAAATGGTTTAGTAAAAAAATGACTCGCAGTGTACAACATTGAAACATTCTCTGCAAAGTTGAGGTCGATCAGGGCAGCTTGAACAAAAAGTTGTTGGTTTTTTCAGATTTTCTCGTGTCTCTGATCGGTCCATTTCGTATCTTTTATTTGAACTGTAGTTTCCTCGGTATCGTCAACATTCCTTTCTTCTTCCATGACCAATTCCCGTAAAATCTCGTCGATGGTATCTTCGTAACATTCATTATCGCTAAGATTGTATTTATCAGTATCCGAATCAGAATCTGACGATGTAATTCTATTTATGCTTTGTAATTTTATTTATGCTTCTCCTTCCGGGCAATCCGATCTCGTTTCATTATTGACAAAAATAAGGGCAGAGATTTTAAGTTATACCGTTCGGTACTCAGCAAAGATTCCAACTGTTCGTGCAGGAACAGAAACAGACATGAATGAACAGCGCACGCTTCCTATAGCGGCGCGGGTGGCCTGTAGGAGATTTTGTTGTAAATACGCGTGGCAGTCAACGTGTTAACACTTTATCGTCCGGTCGTGGTTGAGGCTGCCACTCAGTAAGGACTGGCTTAGTCGCGCGCGCATTTGCTCCCAGTACCGGCTAAATTTTCGCTATTCATTGTGTTGTGCTTATTCCTTTAAAAATAATAATAAATAATAATATAATTATTATAATTATAATTCATAAGGATATGGGGAGGTCAGCATACAGGAGGTCAGCTACTAACAAAACAGTAAAGTCGATTAATAGGCTATCGGTCGATAAGCATTGGCAATCGAAAAGCCGATTAATAGGCTATCGGTCGATAAGCATTGGCAATCGAAAAGCCGATTAATAGGCTAGCGATCGATAAACATTGGCAATCGAAAAGCCGATAAATAGGCTAGCGGTCGATAAAGTGTTAAGTGAGATTTTACAGCGTCATCGTCATTCAAAGTTTTACCACGAAGGGAGTTGTCCAGGGATCGAATATAAAATATTTTTATTTCGACTAGTACATTGTAATAAACACGTATATACAGTGAAATTATATTGTTTACGTCCTGATACTTGACATCAGTTCTCCGATACTATCTTTCCTATTTCGGGAGAAATTTTATTGGCCGAGACTATTTCTATTTCATTTTTACTTCGCGTCGGATATATTGACTGGGCCGCAAAAATGTTCATCTCGGGCCGCGTGTTTGACACCCCTGGCGTGGAAGAAACTCATATAGAGTAATTTCTCTCGGATATGTTTGGAGTCGGAATCGAAGCACGCAGATCTGAGAAAATAATAAGTCGCGCTAAAACACGATTCTTCGAGCCTCGCGGCTCGTTTTTATAAATATCTAGATTATAGGCGAAAAAAAGCAGCGGCCAGAAGGCCGCTATAGTTATCGATCGTTAACATCTATAAAAACGAGCCGCAAGGCTCTTCTCGAATCGTCCATTTTTATGCACAATCTCAGCGTCAATTAGGGAGAATTTATCGTAATTGGGAAACTTCGGAGTTTAGGTGGATGCAACATCGAGTTTGACACCTCTGATTTACGAGATATTTGCTTCGACATTTACAGACGAACAGCCTGTACATTATCACCAGACGATGGAAACATTCGATTTTTGAGATGCGCTATCCTATCGTCGCGCAGTGTAATCTCTACGGGTCGGAGCGTCGACAGCGCGCGAAATCGTCTCGACGATTCCCGATTTTATCCCGAATTTCTCGCATCTGTTGGCGTAGAACAAGCCTGATTTCACCGACGCGACGACGCCCGACTAGGTCGTCGTCGTATGCGTCAACAATAGACAGCGATGCGCATTTCTCCGTGCGGAATTCGAGCTGCGTCGCCGACGAGAATCCGTCCCATCCACTTCTCGGCTGCTTTCGCGAGCCGCATCCGGAATCGATCGCCGGGCTCGAAGATACGTAAACAGGATACAATCACTGACTCACCTGGCGTAAACTTATCGGTCATTAGACCCGTTTGTAGACTAACGCGAGCCACCTCTAAGCGGCGAATGTAATTGTACGGGAATATTCATGCACGATTAAGGCGGCGATCACGGCGGATGCGTTCTCCGACGGACTAACGTTCTGACGGATAAAATACTCTTCGGGCGCCGACAAGGCGGTGACGTTGCTTCTGGAACGGGAGCCATGCGATAATTATAATATCTGTAATTATTATTATAATTATGATATATATATACAAATATATATATAAAGCAAACAACATCGGGATACACTTTTATTCCAGACTGTGCATATTATGACTATAGT
Source organism: Megalopta genalis (assembly GCF_051020955.1). Classification (NCBI taxonomy): domain Eukaryota; kingdom Metazoa; phylum Arthropoda; class Insecta; order Hymenoptera; family Halictidae; genus Megalopta; species Megalopta genalis. Next base: position 10,793,232 of record NC_135022.1, read on the forward strand.
TATAATTATGATTATGATTATATTATATATATATATATATATATATATATATATATATATATATATAAATATATATGATATAATCATAATCATAATTATAACTATAGTCATAATATATTTTAATAATTAATATATTAATATTATATCATAATATGCACAGTCTGGAATAAAAGTAATATATTAATATAATATAGTATATTAGTAGTAGTATTATTATTATATAGTTAATATAGTTATATATATAATATATATAATATAATAATATATATATATATATATATATATATATATATATATATATATATATTATATATATAATATAATCATAATTATAATTATAACTATAGTCATAATATGCACAGTCTGGAACAAAAGTAATATATTAATATAATATATACAATATAGTATATTAGTAGTAGTATTATATATAGTATTAGTATAGTATTATTATAGTATTATATATATATAGTAGTGTTATAGTATTATTATATATATATTATTATATAGTTAATATAGTTATATATATACCGCACACACGAGTATTGCAAGCTTTTCGCTAAACGTAGCGAAAGCCACATGATATTATTTGTATTCCATATTCAATTTAAAACGCAAAACATATTCGGATAACAGAGAATATTTGATTTATAAATCCTCTAATCACGGTCGAGCTTTCGATTTCTCGATATGAAATCGCGGGCTAGATTTATTTGTTATGCAGGGGTTCCATTGAAAAGGCCAAAGAAAGGGAAACAAAAAAATAAAAAAAATAAGATTAAAAAATTGTTAAAAATTAAAAGTTGAACATTTATCGAGTGAAAAGTTTTCTCCGGCGAAATTGTACAAAATATTTAAACCGCGAGTTACCACGTCAGCCGCGGTTGGAGGGTTAAAGTAGATAGTCTCGAATTCTCAATCAGCGCCAATTAACTAAATTCTTGCGACGCCTACATTTTAAAGATCGCCACATAACTGATTAACCGCGTTACTCCGCGTTTAAAATTATCCCAATTCTCATGGCAACAGAAGCGGTTAGCCTAATGCTGGCGCGAAAACAAATGTAACAATGGAAATTCGGCAGCGACACGATATCGCACAATACGCCGGAAATACAGTACAATCGCGGATGCGACTATGAAAGCGAATAAATATAAAGTAGTAAAAGTGAGCCCGGAGAAACTAATTGGGAGCTTCGAAGTATATTCAGGATGCTCGCGCGCATTAATTGATCAGCTGTGCCATTGTAATTTCGAGGAAGGAGAGGTTATTTGTGTGTTTTGTGCGTAGAAGCGCGAATGAAAATTTCGCGTCGTAAATGCGACACGATCGATGACGTTGAAAAGAAGCGAGAAAAAGGAAAATCTGTTAAATATTGCGCGAGACAATTAAGAGAGCCGTAACAACGTCGGAGAAACGTTTCGAACAGGCGTGAATAATTACCAACGGTGTCCGGTCTACCTCCTTAAGAGCGTACAGTGAATAAATAATTGAACGTTAACGCAAAACCCGGCGAGCGTGGCATTCTTATATCCGTTATTTAAAAGCGGATGCCTCGAAAGAAATAGGATAACGCGTGTTCTTAATGATCGGAGTCATCTTTTCCTGCATGTATACGACTGAATGGGCAGGTTTCATTAACATACGATAGTGAATATTTATACGAATAATCACCGTAAAAACTGAATTTCGATTCAGAACAGCTCGAAAATAGTGTCACTGAATTTCAATAAGTAAGAGAATAAATATTTAAATAAAATATATAGATACGCATATCTAAATTCGTTACATGTTCTCACTGTTTTGCTTCTGGTCTACTCATTTTTATCGTTAAGCATCGGATTTTTATTCATTTATGGTACAAATATGTGGGTGAAATAGAAAATCGTGCAGACGTGAGAAAACATGAGAACACTGTTACGCTATTTTCGATCTATTACAATGACCAACAGAGAAAATATATTTCCATGTTATCTCTGTTTTGGACAATTGACTTAGGAAATGTTCATTTTGCATACAGATTCGGAATTTATTTATCGTAAATGCGCAAAATCCGCAGTTCAGTGACAATGACAGAAACAGGGCACTGTAACGGGTAGTTCGATGAATTCGATAAAGTTATACTTTTGTTTTTAATAATTAGATCGCGGATTTTATGCATTCGTGACAGAAATGAATAGTTGCAAACGCAGGGCTGCAGAGATGTCGGGAGAATTTGAGAATATATTTACACGATCACTTCTGAGAATTATCTCAATCACGATAATACATTTCTATTTCATTTCGGTCTCCGACAATCGACACCGGCAATTTTGAATTTTGCACGAAGATTCGCAGTCTTTTAACACGTTCCGTGCCACGTGTACCATCGATGGTACACGCTTGCATGTTTACTTAGTGAACTGAACAAATTGTTTACAAGAAATTTAGAACCGAAGAATCAATTTCCACCGCAAGAATGGGCGTTGATAAGTTTTTGTTACGTTGTTATGTGTACGAGAATTAATAATTGCACGTAATACATCAAGTTTTAGTAAAATTTGATAACACACTTTGATAAGTGTGAAGATTCGAGTAAAAAAAGCTCGGCACGGAACGTGTTAATGATTGAAGGAGACAGCGGCGAAGCTACGGTATACTAGAGCTGATGGTTTCCATCTTGGGAAATCTGTTTCTCGTCTCATATTAAAGCGCAAAGGGAACTAGAATACCATTTTATGACTGTAAACGTCCCGGGAGATCGTGCTAAAGGGCAGAAATGCAATTCGCGTCGTGCGCGGCCGAGGACTGAACAGGCCAAAGACGTGAACTTTTCCAAAGATTTACGCAGGTTCCGATTATTTCGATGACCGTTTGTACGCCAGAATACTGGTTTTTCGCTGGGATATCTTCAGTAGTTTTAATTAAAGCGGGACAGATACCGAAACGGATACGTACGACCGCCTCCTCTGCTCGTAATTGAACTTTAATTATAACTGTATCACGTTATCTCGGCTGGCCGTAACTGTTCCGAAGAAAAACTGTATAACACTCTTCGAAAGTTCATTTTTCTCCGGCCAATCTCGCAACCCGGCTAAAGACAAAGCCGGAATTAAATGTAACCCGAAATAATCCCATTTGGAAGAGTCACGCGGAACCTTTAACGTAGACGAAGATTTTTTGAAATTTCGTTCTAAAAGGGCCGTGATCGGAAAAGAAACTTTTAACGATCATGCTACTGTTTTATATTGCTAGTATCATCTTTCATCGTAATTATTCTCATGTGCAGCACGTATAACAACGTAATAATGTAAAAGCGAGTCATTTTCTTCTACATCGATGTTTCTCGTGTTTCTTATAATTTTTCGGCTCGAGTTAACTTTTATTTTATCTTTACAATTTTTACGTGTTTCCATTGAATAAATCGAATTTCTGTATTTAACGCACAACATTAAATTTATAATAGCTATAATCTGTACTATAAATAAATTTGTTAGGAATGAAACGCACAATAGTTGAGTAACCTATGTTTCAACTTTGCGATTATATCTTCAATAGTTCTCATAATTATCGCTAAAGATGTATAACATTTTCTTCCGACGTGTTTGTTAAATAGTTTGACATTTTTCATTAAAGAAATGAGTCATATCGCTTACCGAACGTTAGCTCACGTTCAACGAAAAAATGTCGAACGCTGCACCGCGTTGCGTGCAGTATCCTATTTACTCGGAGAACCCCGGAGATTCCGGATGCACGAAATGCAGTCCGTGAAAGTGAGTCCAGGGGCGTAGCCTTGTCTAGAAAACTCTGGAGATTGCTCTCTTTGAGAAAAGACAAGGACGCAGAGGGAAAGCGTGTTATGAACAAGTGAATGCGCGTGAAACGAATTTTTCAAATTCTACGAAACTAAAGCGTAGAATGAGAAATTCTCATTGAAAATGAATGATTACTTTGTCGCAATTACATCAACCGCTGGATACACCTTTTAACGTATCGCAAGAATTTTACAACGCGTTAATGTTGCTGTAAAATTTAGGCCAGTGATTTTTAATGTAACTTAATGACTCGGATAAAAGATCTCTGCATCTTTTACGAGCAATCTCTATTTGATCCTTTTATATTCTGTCCTCCTTTGTGCGCAGAACGAACTTTCGGATGATTATCAGCTACGCTTACAGATCCATCGAAAGTCGTTGAGAGGCGCAAAGTAGTGCACAAAGAGAAAAATAACCGAGCACCGGTCGCGACGTTACAATTTGCTTCTTAGTCTTCTATACGAAACCAGAAATAATTATGATATTAAATTCATTGTTCGCAGATTACAAAAATTCTCTGATAATTTCTGACGTTTCTAATTTTTTGTATAGTCCATCAGCTATATTTAATATACATTGATGTACTGCTATTTGGAGCTAACAATAACTATGATATTAAATTCATTGTTCGCAGATTTCAATAATTATCTGATAATTTCTGACGTATTTAATTTTTTGTATAGTCCATCAATTATATTTAATATACATTGATGTACTACTATTCGGGGCTAGCAATAACTATGATATTAAATTCATTGTTCGCAGATTTCAAAAATGATCTGATAATTTTTGATGTATTTAATTTTTTGTATAGTCCATCAGCTATATTTAATATACATTGTTGTACTACTATTTTGAGCTAACAATAACTATGATATTAAATTCATTGTTCGCAGATTTAAAAAATGATCTGATAATTTCTGACGTATCTAATTTTTTGTATAATCCATCAACCATATGTAATATACATTGAGGTACTGCTATTTGGAACTAACAATAACTATGATATTAAATTCATTGTTCGCAGATTTCAAAAATTATCTGATATTTTCTGACCTATCTAATTTTTTGTATAGTCCATCAACTATATTTAATATACATTGTTGTACTACTATTTTGAGCTGACAATAACTATGATATTAAATTCATTGTTCGCAGATTTCAAAAATTCTCTGATAATTTTTTATGTATTTAATTCTTTCTCTTTTCTTTCTTTCTATACTTAATAACATTGATGTACTATTCTACTGAAACTAACAATGACTGTTATGTTGAATCCATTGTTTGAAGGTTACAAAAATTATCTGACAATTTCTGATGTATTTAATCTTTTCTGTAGTCCATTAGCTATGTTTAATACACATTGATGTACTGCTACGTAAAGCCAACAATAACCTGTTACATAAAATTCATTGTTCACAGATTAAAAGAGTAACTTGATATTTTCTGTCGTATTCAATTCTTTCTGTAATCCATTAGCTGTGCTAAATACGCGCCACCGTTGTACTATTTTTATTTTAGAGTGACTTATAAAACTGGGTAGACGTTATTCTGTCAGAGGTACGATCATGTTTTACTTTAACGCACAGTGTTATGCAAAAATATTGACATAATATAATTTTTATAAATATTTATAATTAAATTATGAACCGTTGCATAAAATAAAAATGGTTTTAATAAGTTACAGAGGTAGCATCTTTTCTTAATAATTTTAGCGAATTGAAAGAGCAGTAGTATTTTTAATTTCTTTGAATATTTTTTCTTGCTTGTACATGTGGTTCGCTCTCATTTTTGTCATAAATCGTTAATTGATTTTGTTATCTGTAGCCCATTCACCACCAGAAAAAATCTGTAACAAATGTTTATTCAAACAAATATACTTTACAAAATCGTACGAAGTATGTACATACATATACTTTGAGAACTAAACATTGAGTGTGCTTTCAAAATTATTAATTCCAATTTTGTACATCTATACTGCGATTCATGTGAAATACAGAATAAGAAATCATTTACAGAAGCATAGATCATAAAATGTCTCGATCTGTCTAAACGGTGCTAAGATAAAAAGTTCGAATACAGTGGAGAGCAAAACTGTTATTACAGTATTTAATATATATACTACTATATAATAGTAGTATACTACTATATAATATATATACAGTATTTAATATATATATATTATACTGTTATTACAGTATTTAATACTGTTATTACAGTATTTAACCCTTAAATGCATATTGTTGCCAATTGTCTACATTCCAGTTCCACTTAATTTTATTCAAAAACCTGAGTATGTGCGTTTCCGAATACACGTTGATAACAATAGACAATAGACCATGTGTGAAATAAAAGACTTGACATTACTTTTGGCGAGTAAGTTATATGTTTTTTGACATTTGAATGTGGCGGGTGATAACCTTCAATGTGTTACTTGGAGAGATATTTTCTTTTTTCGAGTTTCCTATAAAGGAGTGATTTATCTAATTGAAAAAAAAAAATTACTTCTCATCTGTTGTCAAGTAAGCTATGAATGTTTGATGTTGCATTTGAAAATTTTATTGGATATATGCCAGATTTTAATATATAAATAAATACTCAATAATAATAATATTATAATAAATAAATACTCAATATTATTACCTAGATTTTTTTATTTATTTTTTACGTAACCTATGACTACATTACTATAAAAAACGAGTTTTTAAAATTCAAAACAAAAAATCATGCATTTAAGGGTTAATACTGTTATTACAGTATTTAACACTGTTATTACAGTATTTAATACTGTTATTACAGTATTAACACCGTTAAAACGGTGTAGCTTTTTTAAGACTGTTCTAAATGACTTGAACTTTGTTGTAAATGTTAGATGGACCAGTTCACTGTACAATGACTAAAACACATTTTTTCTTTAAATTTTGTTATTACTTGCAATAAAAAGAGTGTAAAAAACTATCGTTTTTTCACTTTTTTATCCGAGCCTATAATGAAGATTTCAAAAATGCATTTCATCGAAATTGATTGACTTTGACAGGGTAACTTTTCATTGGTAAAAAAACAGGTAAACAGGTAATTTTTTTCAGTGGCTGCAGCTTGATTATACGTCAACCGATTTCAATGAAATTTTCAACATGTATATAAATTACCGAGAAGTACCAAAAGCATTTTGTAAATTTTCATTATAGGCTCAGATAAAAAGGTGAGAAAACGATGGTATTTTTAACATTTTCTATATTCCAAGTAATAATAAAATTAAAAAAATTCATTGTACAGTGAATTAGTCCCCGTCACATTTGCAGAACGATTCAAATCATTTAGACTAGTTTTAAAAGAGTTGTACCGTTTTGAAAATGAGCCGTTTACTTCGAAAGTGGCACAAGTCACTTTGTTTTTAAGTCGACATATTTAACGTTTGAACGCGTTTCAAAATATGGATGCTAACTTTCGAGAAGATTTACTTGCATTCGTTATCTCAGGATACTGATATTTGTCTCGGTATAAATAATTTCGTATAAACATGAAAAAATCACCACCAAAGCGACTGATGCCACTTTCAAAATGAACGGCTCAAATGTTGACTTAGTGTCACTCTATCGTACACGCAACCCCCACCCAGAACTCAAAAATACTATATTCTAATCGCAACGGCGGATCGTCTACGACTGTCGTAAACGTTGCATAATGCGATAGCGGACTGTTATTAAAGCGTCGCAGACGCCGCGGTGCAATTAATAGGCGGCGGCCAGAAGCTCTCTCCATTGTTCTCCGATACTTTCGGATCGTATCGTTATCAGCTGAAAAATTCATCGAAAGTCGTGACAAAGCAGTCGGAAGTGGACAATGGGGACAGAAATAGACGATGATGCAAAGAGAAATGGCCAAGGGAGAGTGAGAGTGATGGGATGGCCCGCGCGGGGATCGATATTAATCTGCCCCCACCGTATTAGGAGCACCGGAACTAACGACATCGGTATGCAAGACAGTGACCAAGAAAAGTGAAATAGGAGAGCGCAAACGGCGCGGCGTACACGGGGCCAGACGATTTCAAAATTGAACCAGACCCGAGAAAGCAACGAGCTTGCCGGGGGTCCACCACGGTGACTCATTGTCACGCGAAACGTTAACACGGGCGGGAGCTTGTTGGAACAGAAAATTCTCGTGTAGGAGGTGAAAGTGAGTGGACGGGTGACTTAATCAGCGCCCGTACCCGTTCGACGAATATCTCCGCGACGCGAAAATAGAAGAAACTTCCATCATCGACGCGTGTCGCTCCGCATCTTAACGAGAGAAATGGCGCAAACGTCGCAAAAGTTTCGAATCGTGAGTCGTTTCGAAGCAGAAGATTTTCAGACAGAGTAACTTTTTAAAATGGCAACGTTTGCAACCTTTTTTCTTTAAAAAAAAAACTTGCAATTGATTGGGATAGGAGAAAAGAAAGAACATTTGAGCAAAGCGTTTTGTGGGTATATTGAAAATTTGTTCGTAGTTGGTTGAAATTGTTACGAGTAGACCGCGGATTTTATGCATTTTTTAATTAAAATAACTAGGTTAAATGCGGAACTTTGAAAACATTACACGAATTGAAGAATATCTTTGTAATGTGTGCAACTCTTATTAAAATGACTAAGGGAGAAAATATGTTTTTATCAGACTCGAGTTTCTTATAATAAGCTTACACAATTTTTTATTTCCCATAGAAATCCGCAATCTTGCTATGAGTTATTAACTATGAAAGATAACGAAAATCGCCGATTTCTACGAGTTTCGATGAAATTTTCAGCATGCACGTAAGTTATCGGGATTTGCAAAACGTATTTTTTAAATTCTCGTTACATTGAAGTTAAACATAAAAGTTGAAAAAGCGTGTCTTTTGTTATTCTAAGCAATAGCAAAATTAATAAAAAGTATTTTTCAGTATAATATTAAATAATATAAACAATATTATAATAATATTATAATAGTATTATAATAAATATAAACAATATTATAATAATATTATAATAGTATTATAATAGTATTATAATAAATATAAACAATATTATAATAATAGTATAACAATATTGTAATAAATATAAATAATATTAAATATATTTCCGATTTTCGAGGAACTGTCCATATTTGAAGTGTTAAGTTTATTTGAATTAGACCGCGAATTTTTATGCAAGATAATTTAATTAATTTGGTTGTTACAACACTTGCAATTAGAAAATAATTTCTAAACTCGAAAACATCAATTAACTATATTTCTAAATAACTAAATAATTACAACATCTAACGAGGTGTAAAAAACCTTAAATTAGGTATAAAAAACCAAAGAACCTTAAATTATATTGAGGATAAGTCTAAAATAAAACTTGCCACTAAAAATTATCTATGCAAAATTTGCGAACGTGGACACTATGTTTCTTATTTTATGAGGCAAATAACTGCAGTATTTTTAGTTCCGATAATGCAAACGTTCTCTTAAAGTTTTCGTGCCCTCATAAATATGCACCCAGCTTCAGCGAATTTCGCAACAAAAGCAACCATATTCGTCGGTTCAAGCGATAAACTGTCACTTTCCCGATCGTTGCTAAATTGTAAAATGGTTGGCGTGCGCGTAGGAAACTGGAGCGGCCATACAAAATATTAAACTACTTTCTCGTGTCCGTATATCATACACGACACTCGTTAAACAACGTTCATGCAACGGAAATACTATAGTGAACACGTCTTTTCGGGAACTACTTTAAACTGAATTGTGAATTTTGACGAACAAAAGTCGCAGCAGGTCGTTTGATTAAATCGTTCTAGCGAAGTGGAAGAAAGAAGAAAATTCTTTTTATACATGTTAGATAATTATAGTACAATGAAATACGTAAAATAAATGTTGAATATTATTTTAAATTGTCAGTTGTATTTTGGCATCCTTTTAGTGCTCTGCGATTCGAAATAGCCAGTGTTTTATATTGTTTAAGTACAATTAATTTAATTGCAGAATTGTTTACTTAGCGATAGTGTTCAGAAATTAATTGAAAACTTGATCATCTTCCATAATAATCGCATTGTATAAATTTATAACGTATTGAATAGAACTAGTCGAGTTCAATAAGTTGCGAATAAGTTTAACAAGCATGATTAATGATTAATTTCTGTTGCTGATAATAAGTTTCGTATACGTGTTAATTTTATTACTAGGAAAATAATAAAGCGAGGGCGTATATACAGACGCGAAAGTAATAAATCTCAACACGATCTGACGATAAGATTAAAAACGTTCTGCCAGTCACTATAATTTGCGTTAAAGGATTTCGTACGTTCATTAATGTTTCTGCAATATCATGTTAATTACGAGTCGTCCGCGAACGCTTTCTATCTTCGTCAAAATTATAAACGTCCACTTTAATTCTCGCTGTTGTCGACTGACTAATCAAAGAGAGAGTTCCAGAATCGATATATCCACGTCATGGCCGACGGAACGAGAGCTAATCATGGTGATAGAACCGAAGAGGAGTACCAGGAACATTTTCCTAAACCGAAGAAAAATATAGGAAAAAGACAAACATTCATTATTTCTTATAGAATAAAGCCAACCTCCTTTCATTCGTCGATTGCCAAAACCGCACTGCATTTAAATGAACATTTCGCGATTTTATTGTCTTGTTAATAAAATTGTACATGATTAATAAAAATGTGCAGCAGAATGTTCGCTGCTGTGAGATATTTAAGAACAATTAATTTACTCGCGTATCGTTTCATCCAGAAAACAAACGACTTTGAAAAACAATATTCTCTTTATACTGTAAATAATATAATATAATATATATATATATAATTATATAGCAATATAATAATAATAATAATATATAATATATAATAATAATATATAATGTATAATAATTATATAATAATATAATATATAATAATTATAATAATAATATAATAATAATTATAATAATATAATAATAATATATAATGTATGATAATGATATAATAATATAATAATAATTTATAATAATAACATAATAATATATTTAGCCTCTCTTATCATACTTAATGTTCACAAAGCTATGTTGTCTTGTATACAATAAATCACGATAATTAACAAATCGGCGAACAAAACTTCCTGTGAAATACTGTTGCTCTAATATGCACAATTTGTTATTTACACTTTATTGTGTAATTATTTCTTATTAGCGTCTAATGCTCGCTGTAATTAATTTTAATTAGCGCCTAATAGATTGTACTAAAATAATATTTTTATTCATTGACGACGTGCGAACTGCATAAGTTAGAGATAATTGGCGCGTATTTAGGCCAATTTCGTCCAAAAGAAAAAAGAACTTGATGGAAGTGTCATTCTAAAACGAATTAACAATTCTTTTTATAGTTATTTTGTTACATAGCCAACGGACGAGCTATATGTAATTACTGGCACGCTGCTAAAAGTGCTAAAAGCGTGGCTCCTTCGTAAATCGTTGCGGAAATATGGCGCCGCCGGCGCTGATACGTTCAGGTTGAAACTGTTCTCTGTTCGATTAGCATATAGACACACTGACACACTAAAACCGTGTGTTTCCACACGATCGTCCTTCTCTCTTTTCTTCCATTTCGATAATCACTATCGACACCGGAATCTTCAAAATTAATCCTTTCAAGAATAGAACAAACAAATTAGCTGCAGTTTCAGAGACCAATAAAACTCGTGATATCATCCCGACACAATATCCTGGTTAAAACACTTTTCATTTTAGTTGTAGCATTGCTTTGATTTGACAAAATATTCGTAGAAGTTGAATCTGCCACAATTTTTCATCTATATTACATACTAAATACGTTTTTCTCGTTACCTCGTGAAGTATTGCATTATTTTATTTGCAGTATCTTGTGAAATAATTGTATAATGCAATATAGTGTTTGAACTCACCTGTACACATTGATTTATACTGAATATTTGGTAATATTTTTAATTTACCAGTAGACTGCAGATTTTTATATAAGATAAAAATCGTAAAATATTATTAAATTGTAAAATATTATATAATCGTAAAATAAACGTAAAAAAATAATTGCAAGAAACATTTCGTCTCTTAAACGTTTCAGTAAGCTCAAACAGCGTTTCTAAATGCGTCAAATGTTTTACTGTTTTTTTATTTGATCAAATCAATTCAAAATCTTGCCGTAAATGTACGAAATCCGTAGTCTAGTTATAAGTAGCCTTTATTGCATCATTTATCGAATTCAGATTTATTAATTTATTGCATCTCGTACAGCAATTGTACCGATTGGCGTTCATATTCCACGACAATGTTACAATTAAAAGTTGAAAATTCGGACCGTCTCCACGTCGATTTATAACATGTATTGTTTTAATTAAATAATAGAATTGTATACAAATTAAGTTATTTTTCAGGTTATATTTCAAGTTATTTTTACCGGAATCGCGCTAAAAAACGAAACAACCGAGAAATCAAAATTTTTCGACGACTAAGGTGAAGTGCGTGAAATTTCTGGCGTACGTTTAACGAATACGGAAAGATGGCCGAGCGATTCACCGCTCGCAAGAACCGTGCGTGCGTCTAGCGAAATGATTCGAGGCGTGGGTGCTCGACAACCGAGGACAACTTTCACTTCGTTCGAACGGGCACGCCGCACCGTGCCACTCCACGCACGTCTGTTCCCACAAAATATTTTCGTGCTTGTCTGAGCTACTACAAGACGAGCAACCTTTGTCTTCCACAACTTTTGCTTCCGCTTATATAAGTGGGCGTAACTTCTCTTTTGTTCTAATAAACGCGATGCTTCCCAATTAGTGCCTTGCCGTTACTACAACTTCTTAATTAACAAGCTTCTGTACTTTGACATTTTGGACATCGCTTTCTTTTTAAGGACATGCTCTGCCTTGTTGCTTAAGTAACACAGCTGAATTCTCATAAATTTTAGTACAGTGATTTAGTACTCAGATATTGCGCAATGATTAAAATTAATACATTTTGCCGGTATGTGCACGGCTTGTTTAAAAAGTCTGCTTTGTATACTATTTATGTACTTTGTATACTTTGTTACTATCGATGTTTAACGTTGGCAACGTCTGTGGCCGTTATTTGAATAACCTTTTTCTGGAACAATCAAGATTTATCTTTGATCACAAGAGTTAAGTAGTATATCCAGAGAAGAATGGATAGATCATAATTTTATTTTTTTATGGTGTAAATTAATAAAATCATTTATATACTGTAAGTTATTAAAAATGAAATTATATCGTGTAAATTAGTACAGATAAAATTATATTTAATTAACGCGATGCTTGTAATTCATTATAGATATTCTATAGTATCATAATTTTACGTTTTTTGTATATTATTTGTGAAACGATGCGCAATTCCTTGCTTTCGCTTATAATTTATAATTTTTTGTTACTACGTATTCGTAAAGATTCGAATTCTTTTTTTGTAAGAATCAAATTTGTAAAGATTTTCAAATTCTTTATTTTTGCGCACTATCTGGAATCCTTTAATTTTGCGTATCATTTATAAAAATCATATACAATTTTATTTTGAATCGTGTAATTGTAGAAGAATTCCGACTAACTTCGATCCTCTGAAAACCGCGTACATTATAAAATCATATACAATTTTATTTTGAATCGTATAATTGTAGAAGAATTCCGACTAACTTTGATCCTCTGAAAACCGCGTACATTATAAAATCATATACAATTTTATTTTGAATCGTGTAATTGTAGAAGAATTCCGACTAACTGTGATCCTCTGAAAACCGCGCGAATTAATCGGAAAAACTGGAAATTTGATTTCTACGGCCTCCTTCGCTCGAGGCGCTGCGCGCTGGGTCGAAACGCACGTAACTTTCTAAAGACGAAAAAGACGATCGCTTTAAAAGAAGAACACCGGGGATCCACGCGGTACAGCGAGATTGAACGGATTAGCGAAATCCTGGATCGAAGAAGCCGAAAAGGCCGTAAAAGCTTCCGAATAGCTCCTAACAGTGCCGATCCGAGCGCGAAGGGTGCGCGTTTGACGACAGATTTTGAGACGCGGCCGCGGTAAACCCGCGTAAACCGGAAGGACCTATTCCTAACCGTAATAAATCCACCCTATCCCGCTATGACGCAGACGAATTATACCGCTACCGTATCGGAGAAGCCACGAGACTTAAAAGGATCTGGATCGTTCGCCGATGGCGGACAGGGATTTATATCCACTTGCGATAATTACCAGCGCGTTGTTGCGGTGGACCGTCGACGGACGCAATCGATGCATATGTATAATGCATTTACATCTCTGACAGCCGTCGGGCTGCGGGTGCCCGAAGAACGGACGAAAGAAAGTCAGCGATTCAGTGACCTAAAATTATCGGTGGTATCGGTGCGCCTCTCTATAGTTTCGTCGGAATGGACGCCTACAATCGATTGTTTTCGAGACGGCGCGACATTCGCGTCCAGGCACGATCGAAACCACGATCCACTCGTCCAGGTGTGTCCTCGATGACTCTTACGGTGCACAGTGGTCCGGAGAGCAGTAATTCATGGCTTAAACGCAATTCTTAGACTTTCATATTGCACGATATCAATGGTAAGATCTAACAAGTGAATCTAAAGTAATCTAAATGAGTCCCATAATTGTATTAATCCTTTGCACTCCGCTGTCCCCTCTCGTGGGACATCGTAATTCTAGCATATCGCTCGGATGTCCCCTCTCGTGGGACATTCAAGTTTATTAGTGATTACGGGGAATTGAGTTATTTCAGCGCAACTTTTTCAGACATGCATGTTTCCATGAAGTTTTCTCTTGAAACGGCACAAGAAATCGAATCAAAATATAGTAAAATTACTAAGATATATGCAAGAAATGTCAGCGGGTTTTGACGAGAACGCGAGAGGCGTGTTCACGACGGTCCGAGCACTTCAAAGGCGCCACTCGAAAAGAGCGATAAGGCAAGTTCGTAGAAGAAAGATCGGTATGCGAACATAGCACGCACTGTATAGTGAGATTTATAATCATAAAATCTGGAGGAAAAGATTTTCAAAGCTGAACTCGGTCTGGTTTGAAGCGTCGAGCGGTATAGATAGATCTAACGAGTGAGAAAATCGGAAAAGTGATTCTTCTCTTGGTGAATAAATTGTTTGGTAAAAGTTTTTTTGGTAAATATCATCTTGCGAGTTAGTAATAACAATTAGAAATTTTCAACCTATGTATTTATTCGTATTTTTTATTAGAACAATGGCAAAAACGTTCGAACACGAATGAGTCTCGTGACACAAGTAGTAGCGAAGATGAGTTCCAGATAGACGTTTATACAGATATGTTAGAGAGACTAACTGTAGAAGGTTTTCTTCTACAGTTAGTCTATCGTTTTGATAGCAGCGATAGCGATATCGTCCAAGCAACAAGGCGACGAGAGAAAGAGTTCGCATAGATAGCGATTATAACAACGAAACAAAATTATAAAACAAACAATAACAACGTTATAAAAAATAAAATATTGATTTTTTTGCAAATTTCTCGATTTCAGCCAACTTCATATAAGCCCAATATCATTATAATATGTTAGTTAGTTCCAAAACCGTACTAAATAATACGAGGCTCTGTAAATGCCCGTTTCTGCCGAAAAGTGGCGCCGAGTAGCTGGTAGCCAACGTCCAGAATGGTTCGGAGTGCTAAGGGTTAATACTCGGAAAGGAGTGATTCCTGTAGTCATTTGAAGTAACTTTTTCCTTAGCGAAAATGCAATCCGCGGCTTTGTTTACGAGTTATTAACGAAAAACATGGACGAATGAGAGGCGAGATATGCTGGCGCATGGCGGCCGAGCCAACGAGCGGTCGAAGCCCAGTTGATTGGCTCGGGCACTTATCGCTAGGCAAGCTCGCCTCTCATTGGTCACTGTTTTTCGTTAATAACTCGTAAACAAAGGCGCGCATTGCATTTTCGCTAAGGAAAAAGTTAGGTCAAATAACCTCAGGAATCACCTCTTTCCGTCTTAACATAATTATGAGGCACCCTGCATATTACACTCCATGTTGTTACTGACATCAGCAGAATTACTCGTAATTCCCTTTGAGAATTGATTGCAATTAAATGTCATTATATATTACATTACATATTTTAACAAACAATTTTTCTCTCCCAAATAAGGATCCTTTATAAAACCTCGAAAAATTCAAAATATTAAATCTTTCAGATAACTTTCCAATCAGATGTAGCATTTTCAGTGTAAAACTGTGAAATTGGAATTGCAATTAAATAGCTCAATTATTCCTTACACAAAGCTGTAATGCAAATTTGTGCAACATGTTCGTATGCGCGAGCAGGTGTATCTTATCAGGAATATCAGTTATTCAATTGTACAATCCACATGAAAAAAAATGAATTCGACAGTACAGTAAATTCTCTCGAATTGTCTGCTCATAATAATATGTCTTTGTACATAAAAATGGACAATTTGGGAGGAAGAGATACGATTATTCGAGCCTTGCGACTCGTCTTTATAGTTACCGATTGTCAACGGCTGTAAAAACAAGCCGCGAGGCTCGAATAATCGTACCACCTCTTCCCAACTTGTTCATTTCTGTTTCAATTAGGGAGAATTTACTGTATAGCATTTCAGGATTTTCTGAACCAATACGAACGTTTCAAATTACGAAGGTATTCCTGGAGCGAGAGGTTTGGCACGCGCAATTAGCCCGTTGAAGCTCTGCGCGCGGTTTTTCCTGTTTGCAGCGCGCATCTTAATTAGCGACCGAGAAGCCTCAGATTTTACACGTCGAGGAGAAAGTTGGCTCAAGGTGAACCGTGAGAATGAAACGATGTCGCGCGCGGTGCCCATTGTGGAGACTGCCGGACGCTGTGCCGGTTTTAATGGCATTTTTTCCATTCGATTCATTTGCAACCTGCTCTACCGTGCTGATTATTCTCTCGGGCACCTTCTGGGTTAATATGTAAGCGCATTCCGCGGCTTTTTGCCGTATTTATTTATGGATGCGTTCATTTGACACCGAAAGTTTCAGATTTATGATTGCATAGATTAATATCGCACCAGATGTTCCAGATTTGTTTTTACATAGATTAATTTAGTACCGATAATATTTCGTATTTACTGTTGCATAGATTAATTTAACGTCAACAAATTCGACTGTATCGTCACATACATTAATTTGGCACCGAAACATAGATTTATATTTATATCAGATTTATTGTTACGTAGATTAATTTGACATCAAAAGATTCTGATTTATTATTGTATACATTAATGCGGCACTAAAAGATGCAGATTTATCGTTACATACATTAATATTTGGCACCGAAGGATACAGATTTATTATTACATGCGTTAATTTGGTATCAGACGACACAGATTTATTGTTACATACATCGATTTGGCACCAAAAGCTGCTGGAAATTTAACTGTGCACTTAGAAATAAACTGCAGATTTTACGCACATGTCGGAAATTAAAAACAATAGAAGGACTAAAAGAAGTTCAGAGTGTGAGTAAATGAATTTTCGTGATTTTAAGAAATATTTGCGTTCTGAAATTAAATTAACTTTAAGTGCGAAAGATTCATACAAAAGAAGATAAATTAGTTTTAAGATTTGAGTTGAAGGAATACACATGCGAAAGTTCTACAGGACATAAAAATGTTAGTAAACCTCAGAATTTACTTTATTTTGTAAATCAAAAACTGGTATTTATATTAATTTAGTTTTCGCTATAAGTTGATATGATACATATCTATTTAATTTAAGTGGCGAATTGTGAATGTTGGCAACAATTAAGCGCGCAGTGTTCGAAATTTAATTTGCAGACAAGGCTATACCATTCTCCCGAATTAAATTGTCCTAATTAACATTTCTGATCATCCAGAAAATGAAGCTTCGAATTAATGAAGTCACTGCTAATAAGCAAAAACGAATAAATTCAGTTACATTTGGAACTCTACGAAGTACATAAAATATTCTAGCTTTGCTTAAAAGTTAAAAGGCGCGTGATGTTTTAAATATTGAAAAATATTCTGAAAAGCAGCAAATAAGTGGATAGAGGACATTTTAACTAATGGCGGCGGTGCATTAATTTAAACTTTTAAACGATATGTTCGGAGATGTTTGCGAGTCCAGAAACACAGTACGCGCAACCGTAATTTTCGCGTCTTCGAAGGATAGTTCTGTTTACTCTGTTGAATTCCTTTCAATCGTCGCGTCGTCGTTGTTCCATCTGTTATTAAATTTTCAATTAATTCCCGGCCGTTACGTTAAAAACGTCAGCGACGAGCATTTGTATTGTTGATTACAACGTTGGCGTACTACTTCCCTCAACGTTTCCTCAGGATGATGTACGACTCGTTGTAAGTGGGTTAATCCGCTTTTGCATAACATTACGGTCCTCTCCTTAAACCCTCATTAAATTTCCATTGACTTTTAACTGTTAGAGGAGCGATAGCACTTCTGACGTATGTTACACGTAACGCGAATATCTCTAGTGTTCGAACGTCTAATAATTTTCAGCGAATTATATATTCGTGAAAGCATATAACGCGTATCAATTAATTCTGACGATGGTTGTTCTGCGACCGCATTGAGTAGCACTTTATGGCAACAAGTACGCCATAATTATTGTAAATCACCGTTCAATGTACTTACAATGTTGGAACGCGTGCATTGCCGCGGCAAATACAATGGTATAAGCACAATGGCGATGCGCTCGGTTTAACGTTATTTAATGCCAAACGGTATCGGCATATTATACCAGCGAAAATAAGAAGAAAATGTCATATTAACATAGATCATGTTTCATAATTCACTTTCCTTGCGATTCTCAAGTAATCGAATAATTTCCTCTGCGGTCATTAGACTGCGGATCTTTGTGCATTTATGATTGGTGCGAATTTTTTAAATGCAGGGAATTGTATAAATTGAGTACAATGAGTAATGTGTTCTCGTAGACGAAGGAAACTTTTTCTTAATTTGGGTTTTTGTAAAATTTTGAAGGGGATGATTTAATGCAGGGGTGTCAAACTCAAAAGCTAACTTGGGCCATAATAATAAATAAACAATGCTTAACTTTAGGTGAGCCGCAAAAAAAATCAATGTTCATAGAAATAAATATTTTTATTTTGACTAGTACACTGTAATAAACATATATATAAAGTTAAATTATTGTTTACGTCCTGATACTTGACATCAAAAATGTCCATCTCGGGCCGCGAGTTTGACACCCCTGATTTAATGCATTTACGATTCTAATAATCCTATAAGTAATAAACAATCCTACCAAATCTTACTATTTTATTTACCAGAAACCTATTGATAAGCTTTTCAGTGACTGAACTATGTCGAAGAAAAGCTGGATAATTTTCTTTTAAATGATAATTTCAACTGTACTTGTTACATTATATTGATTTAATTAATTGGTGGAATTATGGTTGAAATTATTGTTCCCTTTTAACAATTTTTTGCAAAAATTCTTGAATGTTGCACTTCGATTAAAAAAAAATCTATTCGAAAACTGTCGGTAGATAGAGTGTTCAAAAATTGAGAGATAATAAAGTAAATTTCGGTTCAACTTTGTTTTTCGTTTTCAAAATCTGTTTCCAAAAATGTTTGTGCAACAATGTGTAATCATGTATAATAATGCGTGTAATGTGTAATGACGAGAGTTGGGCTTGTTTTATTCGAATAACGAGTAAAATAAAACACTAACGAATACAATTTTATTCGTAGAATTTATTCGATATATTCGAAGAATCTATTCGAAACATTTATTCGAAATGTCGTTCGAATAAAATTTGATTCGAATAATGTCCAGCTCTGGTAATAACGCGTGATAATGTGTAATAATGCGTAATAATTCCGTAAATGTTTGCGTAACGTGGCGACTATGTTAACAAGTTCGAATCACGTTGCTTCGAAAACGATGGTCAGAGGTGGATTTCGAGGGCGGCGAGTCGCGGGGGTCGATCGTGTGATTTATAATGATAATTCCCGTGCGGCAAGTACAGCATTCTCGATGCGGTTTTGGCAGTTGAAAGTATGCCAGAACTAAATCTTCCGTTCGACTTAACTCGAAATGACCGATCGGAGTTGCCGTCTCGAAATCGGCGCTGCGAATCGGCGCCCGGGACGCTCCCCGAATTCCTACGATTCGGTGGTTCGAACTGAGAAATCGGTCAAACGCGCGATCGGATTGGATTCTTCCACGTACGTTGCAGCGGTGCCTTGGAAACTTCAAGCCGCCTCGAAATACCCGCTATATCGAGCGTTCACAAAAGCATTCGCAAAACGCTTCTCTTTCGCTGCGGATTGAACCCGTTCGACCTTACAATTAACACATTAACGCAATAACTGCTGGTCTTACGAGGGAACATTTCCAAGTATCTCATTAACACGTTCCGTGCCGAGCTTTTTTTACTCGAATCTTCACACTGATATTTTACTAAAACTTGATGTATTACGTGCAATTATTAATTCTCGTACACACAACAACGTAACAAAAACTTATCAACGCCCATTCTTGCGGTGGAAATTGATTCTTCGGTTCTAAATTTCTTGTAAACAATTTGTTCAGTTCACTAAGTAAACATGCAAGCGTGTACCATCGATGGTACACGTGGCACGGAACGTGTTAATAAATGAGATTTTAATATGATATGTGTACATTACTGCGGTGCTTTGCTAAAGAAAAAATAACTTTAATCTATACAGTTGATCGTAGAGTACCTATACCTAATTTAAAAGAAAATGGGTTATGTCAACCTTGAGACACGCAGTAATCAGAACGTCCGCAGTATTTGGCTCCCAGTAATAGATACATAACCGCAGTAATATATGCACACGTATGGTTTCTTTACATTACGATTTTTAATGGAATTTGTGCTTTCAGAGATCCAATAGTTTGAGAAAAGTAAATATTCAGGTTAAAGAACGATAGGTATAGCGCAAGTTGTCAATTCATTGGCGTAAAGGGTCTTATTTTCTCTGTCAAAGTTCGCCTTCATTGAGAAACTGCAGTAATACCAACGCTTACCCTTGCACATAAATAATCCAGTTTATGCGACACGCGCACCGGACAAAAGTAACTTTAAAATCACCTAGGCCAAGGGTGATGAAGTGGCGTGCCTTCCCCTACTCGCCTTATCCGTTAAGCCGCTGAAGTCTCGCCCCCTTTACGCTTCTTCCCAACCTTCAAGAAAAGAAGACAAAAATTAGAATCTGCACGGAGTTATTTTGAAAAAAAGTTAAAAAACCGGAAAGTTCTGTCCGTTTTTGAATTTGAAATATAACACAATTTTCATACATTTAAAACCCTTTCGATACTACGAGCCACTATAGTGGCCCTCCATAAGATGCCACCGAGGTACTACGAGCCACTATAGTGGCCCTCCATAAGATGCCATCGAGGTACTAAGGGCCACTATAGTGGCCCTCCATAAGTTCGATCGTTTGTAGCGAATAAAGTCAGTGCTTACTGCAGAAAGCTAATTCACCTTATTTTTCTCTCAACAACGGATAAATAGATATGCCTTATTTTTTTCAATTTTGTTCAACTTTATTTGGATTAACCCTTTTGCTACGGGCGGGTTCTCCGCTGCGGTACACCCGCAACGATCGGCGTCTTGTAGCGTGCAGCGATGTCGCAGCGCGCCGTCCAGCAGAAGTACCGCGGCGGAAAATCCGCCCGTAGCGAAAGGGTTAATAATATTTATTGTAGAATATACTTTCCATCGTTACTTATGACTTCTTGCCAGCGCGATGGCAACTTGAAAAAGCCATTTTTAAGAAATGATTTATTTTTAGAGGCGAAGAACTCGACTAGTGCTTGGTTGACATCGGCTTCAGTTTTGAATTTTTTTTCCTGTAAAAAGTTTTGCAAAGAGAGAAACAAGCGATAATCGGAGGGTGCTAGGTCTGGGGAGCATGGTGGATGCGACAGAATTTGCCAGCCTAGCTCTGCGATTTTCTGACGAGTCGCCAAAGCAGCATGTGGTCTGGCATCATCGTCGGTAGCCATGTTTTCACGATCGCGTCTCGCTTAATAATGACACGAGACATCTTTGTTTCAGTTTATTTAGGAGAGTACATGCGTGTAAATGCAATGATAAAGAGAGATAGTCATATACGTCTCGAATCAACATGTGCATGTGGATCGAAACTTGAAGTGACACTATCGGACAGAACTTTCCGGTAGACCTAATATAAATCGAAAATCGGAGAATTCGCTGAATTTACTTCACGAATGCTTACTTTTCATCGACAACATGTTTCATCTCAAAAAATACCAACGCAACATAGAAGCGACCAAATAAAATGGTATCTAATAACGATTTTATATTCACCCATGTCAACGATCCAAAGCATACTGCATTTATTTCTAGGCAATGGATTTCATATAACACATCAACGCGTTCCGATTATTTGAAACATTTCACAGCTTTTTTCCTTCGAGGTAAACAGCACGACGGCCTTTGTCGATCTGCGGATAACAAGGCAGCGCAGAAAAAATTGCTGCGTCAATTTTCGAAAGCCTCCGACCTGGATTGCGGGGAAGGAAAATTCTGCGCTCTCGAAACTGCAACGTTGATAGTTTGCATTCATCGCGGAACGAGACTTGACAACAATTAACAGACAGCTTTGGAACGGTTGCGACATTTCTTTCGTTTCGATTTTGCAAAGCTGCACCTGACATGAAAAACGGCGTCGCGATGAAAACAAAATTTGAGGAGAACGTTTCTAGAACGCTTCACTCTCTGACAATCGCGGAAACGTTTCCAAAACTTGTTGGTGTGGGTGCTTTGCATTTTTATTGTGAGATAAGTCCTACATGTTGGATTTTTTGACTTTTATATTTTGGATTTTTCAATACTCCGTGTAGTTTCTACTTTCATAATTTATAATTAGATCGCAGATTTCATGTATTTATAGGGAAAGTAAGAGTACGTGAAATACAAATCAGTAAAGAGTTTAAAAGAAAAAAAAAATTTAAACATTTAAACAACAAACATATTTTTATCTTCTTTTTTTTTACAATTCATATAGAAAGATTATATTTTGCACAAATATCCGCATTCTAAATTAATTATTTTCTCGCAACATGTTATTGCATGAAATAGTAGATGTAAAATCGAAGACACAGGTTTACTAAAAAAACGTTACAAATTGCAACTTCTCCCAGAACACTGGAAAATTTTTTTGATGAATAAATCTGTTCTACGATTGTTTTCAGTAGTTCTAATAATTTTTAACATATATTTACTCAGAAACGTTTGTTAATATTTTTCAGTTTCATTGTAAGATGTATATATATATATATATATATATATATATATATTTATTACCATAAAATACTACAATATGATATTAATGAAAGATGCAAAAAAGATTTACGTAATTTAAGATTAGTATACAATATTGTACGCACTTATAATGTACTTATAAGATTAATACCAATTACGCGAGCCATTAATGAATGAGGCAAAATGCACTTTCGAAAGAAATTCAAAATAGAGCAAGCGAACATAAGAGAAACTCATTGACGTTATGCATTCTTAGCATAAAACAACCGATCTTCCGAATGTCCTGGATTAGAACCAGAAAGGTCGTTCGATTTTTTCGTTAAGCAAAATAATAATCTATAAATGCGTCGTAAAACCGATATGGACATATGGTATACAGTTATGAGGCTCATCCTCCGTGTCCAACATCGAGATCCTCGAGAGATTTCAGGCAAAACTTCTCCGCATGATAACAAACTCCCCATGGCATATAACGAATAATAACATACGCAATGACCTACAGATACCTACCGTCAAAAATGAAATTAAAAACTTTACCGACAAATACACTCTCAAACTCGAACTTCACTCAAACGTGTTAGCAAACGAACTACTAAACGAGCAGATTGATACGCGCAGACTCAAAAGATTCAAACTGTTGCGTCCAGAGACAAGGGCCATAAAAAGGTCCCACCATTGGGGAAACCCTCTCAGGCCCCAACAAGGGTCAAGGCAGACACCCCTCTCCAAGGGGTGATTCGTGCCTTGACCAATAATAAACAATCTACCTCCATCCACGGGTGCTCTTCCACGACTTTCCAGCGTTGGAAGAGCATTCTTCCACCAGCGCTCGCAGAGAGTACAACACAAAAAATAAAGTTCTCTAAGCCTACTAGAGACCCTTCCACGTCATTAATTTGCCGTAGGAAGCGCGAATCGAGCGTACAATAGTTCGGTCGCGCGTGTACGTTAGGCGACTAACCGAACGTACGGACAAAACACAAACCGCTAGACAATAGACACAGATTTCAAGATACTTTTTCCCGTCTTACCCTATTGACGCGACGGGTAAGAAGGGAGGATATAAACGCGAAGGTACCTTCTTGTCTTGTGATTGCTATGATTCCTTTGACTATCACCCGCGATACTCCGGGACACCTGGTATATCGCGGCGTTGCAACATCTATACATGGGACACGGATAGGTACAGAACAAGTAGAAGCAAGTTCTTATTCTTTTACTGACTAACTATCTAAGGTGCGGTTATCATACTCTTCTACTGATCGCTCACGATTCCCCGTATTCCCCAATAGACACAGATTTCAAGATACTTGATGTGCAATACTAGACAAGTAGAAAATAAGTTGATCTCAAAAGCAAAACGTGATAAAACCTTTATAGCAATTATATCAGCTAGAAGAAAACCAAAGAAGATATGAGCCAGTGGGCGAAATGTCTACATATTATGAGTAAATAGCTATAAAATCTTGCTTATTGTTATTTTGTAACAGATTGCAGATGTACTACTGTGATCAAAAAGTAAGGTGAAATTGTCATTTAAAACTCCCGGACATTAGGAAGGCAGGCAATTGTTTTTTTCCTAGGTTGGTAGGACTGTCTATAACAATTGCCAAGCGTCTGTTTGTTAAAAGGTTTAATTATCTCCGAGTTACACGTGTTTTAGTAAACGATCAAAAGTGAATTTTTCGATTTTTACAATGGGTGATTTTGTTGAGCAAAGAACTTGCATCAAATTTTGTTTGCGGAACGAATATTCTTGTGCGGACACGTTGAAAATGTTGCGGAAGGCCTTTGGTGATCAAACTATGGCACAAAAAAACGTTTATAAGTGGTACAACGAGTTCAAAGCGGGCCGAGAACGCGTTGAAGACGAACCGCGCTCTGGACGACCATCAACGTCTACCGACGAGGGCCACGTCCAAAAAATCGAAGATTTGGTGCTTGAAAATCGTCGATTGACAATAAGGGACCTCGCTAATAGTGTTGGAATATCATTTGGTTCAGCCCAAACCATTTTGAAGGATGTTTTGTGTCTCAAACGCGTCAAGTCTCGATTGGTGCCATGTCATACTGCATTGGTTCTTTGCGACTTTTTTGCCAAAAACTCGACTCATATCGTTCCGCAACCACCGTATTCGCCTGATTTGACTCCGTGCGAGTTCTGGTTATTCAGCAAACTCAAAAAGCCAATGCGGGGACGCCGTTTTGACACGATTGAGGAGATAAAAACCGAATCGAAGAAGGTCTTGAAGGCTATACCGGAAAAAGACTATTCCGACTGTTTCGAGGACTGGAAAAAGCGTCGGAAACAGTGCGTTTTATCGGACGGGGATTACTTTGAAGGGGATGAAATTGATTTGGAAGAATAAATAAAGAATTTACATTTTATAAACAAATTCACCTTACTTTTTGATCACAGTAGTACTTATCAAAATAATAATAAAAAAAAATTTTTTTCGTTATCTTGTCCGAAACAAAAATGTGTCCCATTCACGACGGTTCTTCTCTAATCGACATCCTACCGTATTAAAACAATTTAATCGTCGAAAAAAAAGTCCATCGGTGTTCTCGCGTCCGTTCAAAAACCGACAATGCAAAAGTGTTGAAACACACGACACGATCGTGTCGCTCGACCAAAATGGTGTGCCGCGCGGCAAGAAAAGTCCAACTTTCCATCGGTTGCGTGGCAATTCTAAACTTTTGTCCGGGCGCTGTATGTAGGTACGCGGACGACAAAGCAAGATCCGTGTGAAAGCCGCGCGGCGCGCTCGTGAATGGCCGCTGACGTCAATGCTCGTGGAAAAATTGCGCAATTTCACCGTTCCTGCGCGGACGCGAAATTCGGTTGCTTAGCTTTCTTCCGGAATCGGAACTGCGCGCGCGGAAACCGGAGCCTTTCGAGGAAAGAACGCGCGTTGAATCCGGGGAAATTAACGGGGTCGTTGTTTTAGAATGCGCGTTAATTACGATCCGATTTGCCTTGTAATTCGCGGCCCGCGCTGTAATTTCCCCGGAGAAAACGCCGCCGCGCGTGCTTACAATCGGCCGATGTTTCCCAATTTATCGTTCACTTTTGGTAACGATCCTATTCAGTCGTCGTCCGATCGAAAGGAGACGTTGACCCGACGTTCGCGAGGCAGGAATTCGTCCGGAGTTCTCGGTCTTTCTCATTGATTCGATCGGTCAAATATTTTCTTCTGTTGCAAGTCTATTAATTGAGTTTATAGTTTCAGAAGAAATCACGGGACTTTATTGCGCGTGATGTCTTCTTATTGAACACGAAATTACGATCGTTACTGAGCAATTTATTGAGGTGGATAAAGCGTGCCGGATACCTGTTAATTGACTCTTAAACGGCGGTCCAAATTGATGCGTGAAATTTTCTTACTTAGAGTGTTTGTCTTTCGTAGTAAGACCAGTGGAAATTATTCGATTGTGTTGCCCGAAGGTATATCTCTTGATCCGCGATTGAAATCGTTATTGCTGCTCGACGGTTCGCCGATAGATCCTTGACTGTGTAAATCATGGATTCATTAAGCGATCGCTAATTGTCGGACCGTTTTATTAAGAATGATTAGAAAAGCACAGATAAGTAGTGTGACAAAATGAGAGAAAATTGCGAGTTTGTAAGCCCTGCGTTTCGTAAAAAGAATTCAGAATTAGGTAAATGATGACCTAGTTATATTTTCATGCGAATAAGTATCCTAAATAAATATTCTAAATATGATTCTTCTAAAAAATTTACCTTTTCATAGACGTCCGACAGTCATAAAAATCGATATGTTGTTCGCTATGAGTTCTAGTAAAGCGAATATGAATCGAAACAGTACTTTTTTCACCAGATACGAAATATGACAAATCAATACAATTTAAATATAAAGGTAAATAAAATTTCAATTCCATTTACTTTCAGATAATATGAAATAAGTATACTAAATAATGATGATGATATTAAAATAAGTAGAGAAATAGTTTAGCAAGCGATTTAGGATGTGGAGAATCTGTGAGCCGATAATCCGGAGTTCGATGTGACTCAGATTCGATTGTGTTGCCCGAAGGTATATCTCTTGATCCGCGATTGAAATCGTTATTGCTGCTCGACGATTCGCCGATGAATCCTTGACTGTAAATCATGGACTCATTAAGCGATCGCTAATTGTCGGATCGTTTTATTAAGAATGATTAGAAATGCACGGCTAAGTAGTGTGACAAAATGAGAGAAAATTGCGAGTTTGTAAGCCCTGCGTTTCGTAAAAAGAATTCAGAATTAGGTAAATGATGATCTAGTTATATTTTCATGCGAATAAGTATCCTAAATAAATATTCTAAATATGATTCTTCTAAAAGTTTACCTTTTCATAGACGTCCGACAGTCATAAAAATCGATATGTTGTTCGCTATGAGTTCTAGTAAAGCGAATATGAATCGAAACAGTACTTTTTTCACCAGATACGAAATATGACAAATCAATACAATTTAAATATAAAGGTAAATAAAATTCCAATTCCATTTACTTTCAGATAATATGAAATAAGTATACTAAATAATGATGATAATGTTAAAATAAGTAGAGAAATAGTTTAGCAAGCGATTTATGATGTGGAGAATCTGAGCCGATAATCCGGAGTTCGATGTGGCTCAGATCTGAATCAGTGGAACGTATTACGAAATTACATATCATTTATAAGCGGTTTATTTGGCGTTGCCGAGATCCAGGAATAAATAGGTCGCTGGACACATTTATTTCCCATGTCCACTTTTATTCTGCATGCACGTTAACGATTTCCGCTCCATTGAAAAACGCCGTTCGCCATGACTGCGTTCAAGAGAGATGTTCGGCGACCAGCGATAACCTTATTATACTTTTACTGGTTTATCGTTTTCAATCGTTTCTCATGTTATGATATCTGGGCGTCTAGTTATTTTTACACTAGAATGCATGTTATGGTTACCGGCGAATCCTCATTTTCGTCTACTACGGAGGAACATTTTATTCAGCTTCGTTGGAAAACGTAGTAATAATGTTTCTCGCATAAAACTATAATCACAGTTCAAATAGGCACTTGAGAAAAGTAATAGACGCATCAGAAAGTGTTATTTATGTTCTGCCAGTCGAGTGTAGACGATACTGCCGATGTAAAATTGTACACGTCGTAAACGGATTTGTGCAAAAGCATGCAAAATTAATCAAAACCATCGGAAACTCTGAGAAACGATTGTGGCCTTATTTGCGATACAGTGAATACTGTTTGTAGATAATTGTAGATAATTCTCATTAATTTTTCGCTTGTTCATAAGGGATATAAATTTTCTTTTCTATTGGTAGTTTCATAAATATTTGAAGAAGGGAAACATTTCTTACATCGATTGGATAATTCTTTTACATTGAATACAGAACGATAATAAAATGAATACTCGTTAATGTGCACGTTTTTTTAAATTCTACGATCGCACGTATACCATTAGCGCACAAGAATATGCATTCAACCCCATCAGTATCGATGTACAAACAATGCAATATAACAAAACTATAAACGTCTTAATAAAATCGTCCCGAGTATCCAAATACACACTTGCGGGCGATAGGGTAATTGGTGTAAATTATACTTGTTATAAATTAATCCACGATTGCTTCGAACAATTTGTGTTGGCGATGTACAAAGTTTGCACTTCCATTTTGTTTTTGTATACGCAGTGTACTGTAGATCGAAATAATAAAGTGCTCATTAACATTTAAACGATCGTACAGCAACTATGGAAATGCATTTAATCGCGAGGGAAGCAAGTACAATAAACTTCGAACTATTACTGCTAATCCAATTCCATCGCAGAGTAAAAATAATAAATAAGCCTTTCACGAACAGCTTGTTTCAGCAATCAAGCGAGTTTCCTTTTCTCGTGGCCCGGTTATCTACACATGTCATTTGCCACTTGTTTTCATGTTCACACATCAATTAAAACAGTTGATACGCATCTCGGCGCTCTTTACGTAACAGGGAACTGCACAAAAAACCCATGTAGTTCAGGATACGCAGTATCTAAAAACCTACAGTGACCGTGAACGTTCCACGTTAAAGACTTTCGCTGCTATCTTGACCGTGCTCCACTTCCGATGCCCACGGGAGTGGAAGAGGGGGCGAGAAACGGAGATGAGGAGATCTCGAGGCTCGAGACAAATCTTCAAAAACTACTTTCTTTAAATCGCCATTTTAATTTGTACATGAAAACCCTAATTCACCGTTTCTCGTCACAATTTCGTCAACGAACTTGTAGCTTCAAGTTTGAACGCAGTCGACAGCCGAGAGTTCGAGCACGCGTTCGCGTTTTGCAGAGAAAGTATTTTGATAATTTTTGAATTCTAGTCTGATACGTGATTTATTTGTTCATTCGTTTACTTGATAGATGAAGAACATTCGAACGAAAATTGTAAGACAAGACAAAGTTGCCTAACTAGGTCGCATCGTGAGATATAAATATCGAATTAGTTATATGTCAGTTACGTTTTATGATATGTTGATCGTTTTGTTTGCCTGTTGATTGTTTTCACGCATAATTAATTTCATATTTATTCTTTTATTTATTTTATTTTTGAGTAAAAATATATTGAATATGTCTTATTCGATAGATATAAAGCTAATTAGGCACGAAAATAATCTAAAGGCGCAGCAATTTGTCACCCCACAGTAACCGACTCCACTATCATAGTAGCAGCTAATGTTTTTTTGAAGGAAAGGTAAGACCCTGCCCTTTAAAGCGTGACCATAAATAAGAAATGAAATAAAAATTGAACATATTTAATTAGATATAACTAAAAAAATATGGTCAATAAAAAAGTTAATAATATAAATAGTAATAATATTGATAATATATTTGACTAATATTATGTTAAAATTATATTAAATAAATATTAATAATAAAAATAATAAAAATAATAAAAGTAAATATTAAATATATAATATTATATATATATGACCATATATATTATAGTAATATAATAGTATAATAGATACAGTAATAATATTAGTCAAATATATAACAATATTATTTTTAAGTAATCAAATTCCATCATTCGTCACTAAGTCAAATTAAATAAAACAACTGCAAATAATATAAACGATTTCAGGCGATTTGGACGTAGACCACTTCGAAGCTGTGTAGCCATGCCCAAAAAATGAACAAATGGTACAAAACATAACCATAACCTATATGTTCAATTAACCGTTAGTAAATCAATTTTTCGTTACAGGTATATTTTTATAAAACGACTTTTTTCCCCGTGTTTTCGATATAAATCTCCCACTGTACGCCGCCGTGAACTTTCGCTGACATCCGGGGCCCCGTCTAGACTTCCGGTATTCGCGGTAGGTAGACCGCGATCGCGCGTCATTCCCCGACGAATATCGTGATTCAACCTCGCTCCGTTTACGTCCCATTGTGGCTCTCTCAGCCGATGATTAAAGAAAAAGAAAGTCGGGCCCACGCGGCCCGCGGCGGCCGAAGTATTGTCCGCTGGACCCTGGCGCGCGGGATCGGTCACGGATCCAGGTCCCCGTTGCGGATCCCGCTCCCAATCTTCGTCCTCGGGGGAATTTTCCCGCGATCGACCTAATCGTTTTCCTTCGCTTGTTCAAGATTTCGCCGGCGCTCCGAGGAATTTCGATTTTTCTGGCAGGTGACAGGCCGAGCGGACCCGGCGGAGGGTTTTTGGTGAAAGCTGACGACCCTGAGAGGGGAGAGTATATAGAGTGCGTATCGTTTCTGGCGGGCTCACAACGAACTCACTTGGCGAACCCGTCGCTCTGCCTTTTGCCCGTCACGTTTATTAATTGGTCCCTCGGGTACCCGGAGATTCCCTTTCGTTTCATCTTTCTTTCCGTCTTTTATTTCTCGTCTTCTGGGCGTACCCCTTCGCGAGGATCACGGCCGGTGTCCTCGAAGCAACCACGGAGCTGCGAAGAACGGAATCAACAAGTGCCAAGTGTGTGTGCCAATAGGATTATTTGCCTGCCGGACTGCTGCGGAAAGAAAGGTTTGTGAGCTACGTTTGTGATCAGTGGTACAGGAACTCTTCGCGGTCCCATGTGCCGGTGCGGAATCCGCCGGCTAAGTCTGGGATGCTTTGCAATTTGTTGCATCTTTTTTCGATAATCGCACACATTCCGCACGCTACTGGTGGATTTATGTATATGGTTCTTGGAGTGACTCGTGTCTCCGAGCTCTTCGGAGTTTGCTTTCGAGAAAGATGAAAAAGAGGGTTTTCGATTGTTGTACGAAATCCGTTCCTCCTGACGTTTCTATTTAGCATTTTGATATCGCTGGTATCGTAAATGTGATTTATGCTCGCGATGGTCCGAGGATTGTGTTTGTCTTCTTCGTGTTATTGCCGCTGGAAATCGTTAGATCACGTTCCAAAATCATCTCTACGTTATCGAATTTGTTTACATTTATAGAAACTGGTTCAAGTATAACTGGTCTATGAGCCAATTTTATACAGTACTATCCCGGTTCAATTTCATACAGTAAGTTGTATAAAATTGAAATCTAAGTATGACGGAACATCTACTTTCTGTCTAACGTTTAAATGGTTTCGAATGCAAAGGGTTAACTTTCACTTGAGCCAGAAGTTGCTGGGAGACTGGGGTTAAAATGATTTGATTTTGTAGGTCATGTGCACCATAAATGTACAATGTCTATTCGGTATTATCGAGTCTGAGCAGTGACACGTGTAATATCCAAGTCGTCGGTAAAAATGGTGGACGAAGAAAGTGTTACAATCGTCGGATGGAAATATTTATTAAATTAAATTTTAAACTCCTGAAAAAGTCGCACTATTTTTTACCTGGCCACAGATTGTTCGGTTTCACGATCGTGACTAGACTATGGATCTTTATGGAAATTCGAATTTTCGTATATTATCTAACAAAAATCAAGATCAGAAATAAATTTATAATAATTTATAATAAAATTTATAATAATTTATTAAAACCAAGAACGTCTTATCACAGAAACGGAACGCAAATTTCATCACTGTCTACGAACGTGCTTGTTCCTTTGTCTTTTTTAATGGTATGCGCATTGAAATTATGACGAAGGTATAAACGAAGTTTAGTGCGTTTTTCGAACGTACAATCGTTACACTCTACGTACCCCATACATTTTTCATTTGACCTACTGGCATTGCATGAATAAAGGCATACCGAGCAATAACGCTCCTCTTCATTATATATTTTTCGTTCTTGTTCTTGTCCCCGTTTTTATAATTTTGTTCTTTCAAATTTGGATTACGTGCCTTCTCTACAGTTCTGTCTTCAATACGCTGTTCCGATTCTTTCTTTCCCTCACAAATTGTGAACGGAGACGGTCGACTTTCTTTTATTCTTCTTACCTGTATTCGAGTCCGTTCGAAGCGGAGCTTTATGGCAATTTCATTTTGTGCCGAAGTATTTCGATTTTTCATAGATCATCGGAATAATGTTACTTTCGACTGTTGACGCGACGATTATATCTAACCGTGATTTAGATCACAAATTGCAAATTTTCGCCGACGAGTAGTAGATGAGATTAAAACTAGTTCTCGGTAATTATGTACAGAGTGGTTCCTTTAACACGACTACTTTAAATATTTTTGTTATCGGATTGGTCACAATTTCGTTTTATTCTATACGATACGATCTCTCTCTCTCTCTCTCTCTCTCTCTCTCTCTCTCTCTCTATACATTTCCATGGTATTTTCCAATATATATATATATATATATTTCCATGGTATTTTCCAATATATATATATATTGGAAAATACCATGGTAATGTACTTGAAAATAAGATTTAGATATCGGATTGGTCACAATTTCGTTTTATTCTATACGATACGATCTCTCTCTCTCTCTCTCTCTCTCTCTCTCTCTCTCTATACATTTCCATGGTATTTTCCAATATATATATATTGGAAAATACCATGGAAATGTACTTGAAAATAAGATTTAGAAAAAATGAGAAGTCGCTTAAAAAAATATATATATATATATATATATATATATATATATATATATATATATATATATATATATTGGAAAATACCATGGAAATATAATAATACCATGAATATATATATATATATATATATATATTGTTTCGTTTAACATGACTACTTTAAATATTTTTGTTATCGGATTGGTCACAATTTCGTTTTATTCTATACGATGCGATCTCTATATATTTTTTAAGTGACTTCTCATTTTTTCTAAATCTTATTTTCAAGTACATTTCCATGGTATTTTCCAATATATTTTCAAGGTCAGCTTCAATGTTCTTTACGTTTTTCCTATCAGCCGCTAGGTGTTGATTTCTTCATTCGTTGAAAAGCATACAAATTGTTATACGTAAAAATAATTGAAAGTGATATTGTAAATATAATTGACAGAAAGGACATTGAAAATGTCAAATGTCGTTATCCAGAAGGACCTTCGAAATTGTATCAACGGTAATAACAGAGAATTGTTACCAATACGTTAAAAAAGAAAATAATTAAGACGATCGCATCAGCATGTTTTTCGTATACTTACGTACGATAATATTTTATAAACTAATAGCCTTCTCAGGTAGTTGTATAGAAGATCGGATAAAAATTAATGGTTTATTCGTAATTAGTACACAGCGGATGTTAAATGCTTATAAAAAGAAAAACGAGTAAGTCAAACGCA
Source organism: Megalopta genalis (assembly GCF_051020955.1). Classification (NCBI taxonomy): domain Eukaryota; kingdom Metazoa; phylum Arthropoda; class Insecta; order Hymenoptera; family Halictidae; genus Megalopta; species Megalopta genalis. Next base: position 10,827,005 of record NC_135022.1, read on the forward strand.
AAATAACAAAACCATTTAAACAACTATAAAATATTGTTGTATGAAGATCAACTCGTTAACGCGATTAAAAGAAAAGAAATGAATATTTACGTAGTTTCTGCATAAAAATCAACGAAGACCGTATTCATTTTGAAAAATGAGCATCTGACGTATGAAATTGTGCAACCGATCAAATGAATTCAGTAATATTTATTTATTAATATTTATATATATTTATTATTTTAATTTATTACACAATTTTTGTATTTACCGAAATTATTAAAAGATACAATTCATCTTTACTTCGTGCGAACATCCGCAGCCTACTCATTGCATATTCGTACCGCTAGGACACGTGCACATCAACGAGAATTTCGCATTCAAGGTTTTTTGATAAAGTAACAGTGCCTATTATGAAACACCGGTCAATTGCGATCACTTCTTGAAACGGCAGCACAAGAAATACAATAAAAACAAAAAAAATAGATAGAGCACATGAAAGCGGATGTACAAATTTTACCCACACCTTTCAACGTTGTCCTTTACAAATTCGCTCGTGCAAATATCGTTATCTAACAATCAGCTGCGAACAAGAATGTATATTCAAATACGATTCTCTCTAAGCAAGAACGTACCGTTCCCATATTGTGTACTTCGATATATAATTTTACAACACGAGAACACGTTGTTTACAAAAACGATGTCCCAAATTAGCTGCACGCTCATACTTAACTATTCCATCCGTATCATGTCGTGTTCATATTAAATAAATATTTCGAAGTCCACGCCGTTATCTCGAAAAAATATTCAACAGTGACACTTTCCGGTTGCAATCGAATCTGCGATAATCCTGTCGCCCCTGAAGAGCGTTCCACAACAGGTACTTCTACCACACCGTTTTTGCACCGTTTGCAACATTGCTATCTGCGAGGCCGTGTTACTTTCGACCCCGGTCTGCCCTATCGCGAACGATTGTTCGCCGAGGAGAATGTAAAAGTTTTCGGGCAAGGTGGCTCGAGCTGCCTCCCGCTGATCTTCCGCTTCCTCCTCCCCACCCGTGCCGCCGCTGAATACTCGTTGAAAAGGTAAAAGGGTATGTGGGGTAGCGAGTCAGTGTGTCAGCGTTCTCACGTCTCTCTTCGAGGCGTCCTTCCTTCGCCGGATCTATGTCGAGAATAAGGCCGCGTGTAGGCAGAGAAAGATCCTCGCGCGGATGATGAAGAGAGAGATGTAGGTGGTTGCTCTCCGCGCGGCCATTAGACGAAGACCAATTCATTCTGAATCTCACGAGCGAGCGCGCCGCGCCGCGCGATCCGTACTCAATCTTCATCGCTGTATACCAGATGAGCACCGCGATAAATGCTGATGATTTAAACATGCGATCGGAAGACGGCCAGTCGACTTTTCACCGTGATATTCACCGACGACCGAGACACTTTTCCGCCCCGCTTCATTCTCGGCTCGCGTCCCGTGCTTACAGCGAATTCGTGTTCCTCCTTTCCCGAAAATTTGAACATGTGTCGCTCGTTAAGCCGTTGCGATCGGGCCTGGTCGTTTCTGGGCCGCATAATTTCGAATCGACGCGCGATTCGCTTTCACAAAATACGTTCGAGTCCAGTTCAAATCTTTTTGGTGAGCAATGGATTACGGAGTTTCATGCAAAGTAAGAGTTGTCTGCGTTGTTTGCGAGGAATAGAAACTAAACTTTCTTTAATCAAGTTAATAGATTAAAAATATGGTATATTGATAGTTTTGAGTTTTTTCAATCTCTCTTCTAGTTTACAGAAGAAATTTTTCTCTTCTGTTTTTCAACGAGAAATAGAAACTGAACTTTCTTTAATCACGTTAACGGATTAAAGATAAGATATATTGACAGTTTTGAATTTTTTCAATCTCTCTTCTATTTTACAAATGAAATTTTTCTCTTCTATTTTTCAACGAGGAATAGAAACTAAACTTTCTTTAATCACGTTAACGGATTAAAGATAAGATATATTGACAGTTTTGAATTTTTTCAATCTCTTTTCTAGTTTACAGAAGGAATTTTTCTCTTCTACTTTTCAACGAGGAATAGAAACTAAACTTTCTTTAATCACGTTCATAGATTAAAAATATGATATATTGACAGTTTTGAATTTTTTCAATCTCTCTTCTATTTTACAAATGAAATTTTTCTCTTCTATTTTTCAACGAGGAATAGAAACTAAACTTTCTTCAATCACGTTAATAGATTAAAAATATGATATATTGACAATTCTAAATTTTTTTCAATCTCTCTTCTATTTTGCAAAAGAAATTTTTCTCTTCTATTTTTCAACGAGGAATAGAAACTAAACTTTCTTTAATCACGTTAACGGATTAAAAATACGGTATATTGACAATTCTAAATTTTTTTCAATCTCTCTTCTATTTTACAAAAGAAATTTTTCTCTTCTATTTTTCAACGAGGAATAGAAACCAAACTTTCATTAATCACGTTAACAGATTAAAAATAAGATATATTGACAGTTTTGAATCTTTTCAATCTCTCTTCAATTTTTACAAGGCAACCATCCAATTTTGTCATAAATGCATAAAATCCGCAGTCTAGTGATCAAAGTTCTTCCAAGGTATTTCAGAGTTGGGCACAAGATAATCCGATTAACGATTAACGACCATAACTAGTTAGTTATTACAACTAATTCATAATAATCCGGCGAAAAGTAATTTATAACTAATTTATAACGACTAACGAGTTATAATCGTTCATCATTAATAAGATAACTGTTTGCCCAACACTGAGGTATTTGCCTCCTGCTGTCCTTGTTTTCGTAGTAAGTTATTCCGATTCATGAATATTTGTAGTATTTAATGCTCTTCGAAGACGTCTTTCGATTAACATAGAAAAGATTGAGTTATTGATTTTTAATTGGATTCTTCCATATAAAGATTTTTTGGGACACCGTAACCGTTTTCTGAACATCTCGAACCTACTTCTCCAGTCCGGTCGACACTCAACGCTGTTTAAAAAGCGATCGTTATGGCTCCTATCTGCTTTCGTTTCACACGTCAATTACACCAATCGTGTCCTATTCGCAATTTTGCATCTCGAGCAAGTACAATTTACAATTTAGAAAATCTACTCGCTTACAATTCACTCGCAAAGCGATTGTATTCGCAATCGCAGAGGAATATAATAAATTTTGGAGTATCTAAAATTAGAAAAATTGTTGCTACACGCATTAATTTTAATTTATTAATATTAATTATAATTAAATAAATTATTTAGACAATCAACTAAAGGGAAAAGAAGAAAATAATAGAAGCGAAGATATTTAATAATTTTGTCGGTCCAAGCATATCCATCCTACCGCGAACGATTGTTCGTATCTTCGTCCGAAAGACTAAATTTTCCGGTCGCGGAGCCATCGTAAATCGTTTCTGCGATGACGTTTATTTTCAAAGTAGTACCCGGTTGAAGAGAATGTCAGCCCGTCATCGAATTTCAGTGCTGTGTAGCGATTTCGGAGCAGTTAGAACGTCGTTAGACTGTTTCACGGAATCAGCAGGATCGCCATCGGGAGCATTTTATCGGCGACCGAGGTTCGCCCCTTTAACAAGCGAGACGAATATTCATGAAAGTTCCTGGGCAACCACTCGTGTCCACGTGAGATCAATTTTCCGCAGCGCGACGTCGCCTTAATTTCCCGCTTTCTGCCCCGTGCCGGCAGGAAATCACGGAGAAAGGAACGCTGTGTGTGTGTGTGTGTAACGAAAAAGCGCTGTACGAAATGCACCTTCGCGAAATTTTTGCTTGTACATTCGTCGTTGGAACTTGTTCAGGAAAGCGCGCTCGTTTCCGTTGGATTTTCAGTCGGGCATTTTAGTGGACGATCAAAAGAACTTACGTCTATAGCCGAACTTCGATCGCGATTGTACGAAGAAGCCGTGCTCAAGAGCATGGAATAGCAATTTTAAGCGCCGTCTGTCAGATTCTTTTCATTCATCTGCATACACAGGATGAGTCCTCTAACTCTTTCATCTTAATTTTTCTTGCAATCTACAGTACACGTTTGGTGCAAAGTAGCGCGTACACGGCAACAATTAAATTTTCTCTATTTTCCTGTTTTATCAAAATAGAGTCTCCTTGAAATAGAAGGTCTCCTTGAGCTTCGTTTTATTTTTTAGCTATAATGTCCAACATTCAATCGTGCCATTCGAAAGTTCATTGAACAGAGAATAAAGAATTATTAAGATGCAACGGTTCAGAAATTGATGTTCATCGAAATATTCTTTAGTTGATTTTTAATGCAAGAAATGTTGAAAATATTCTTCATACAATCAATGCAAGTTGATACATGCGTAAGTGTTTCGTGTGATGTCAAGCGATTTGCAGTCAAAATCATATGTCGTTAAGAACTGCTATTATGCATCGTTTAGAAGATAATCGACGTCCTATTAAAGTAATAATTTATATCGTGTTTTGAAATAATGTAAGTTTGAAATGTTAAAGAGCTCGAGAAAGTGAACAAACAATGTTTAAGACGTCGATTATTAGAGATGTCTCTATTATTTAAGATGTCGATTATCTTCTCAGCCAGTGATTGAGCAACCTTTTACAGTAATTATTGTCGAATGTAGGTACAGCAAAATTTTCCTTAGTTTCCTTTCAGCTTGTAAACAAAAATGGACAATTTCGGAAGAGGTGATACGATTACTCGAGTCTCACGGTTCATTTTTATAGTTGCCGATTGTCAACAATTATAAAAATGAGGTGCAAATAATCGTGCCTCCTGTTCCCGAATTGTCCATTTTTGCTTGCAAGCTGAAAGAAAATCAGGGAGAATTCGCTGTTCCTGTATTCGATCGCAATTTCATCAATTGTTTTCAATTGTTTTCGCGTTGGCGGGCCGCGTATGAACAGCTGATGGGGTCACATGCGACCCGTGAACCATAAGTTCGTTGTTCCGAACGATGCGTAACAGCAGTTTTTAACAGGCCATCGTTTCGATTGCAAATTATCTCTACTAATTAAATGCATACAAGAAATTATATGTATCCGTTTAAAAACTCTGAGTTGACCTCCATAACTTGGCAAGATTAAAGATAAAAAAAAAGTAATTTACGTGTAAGTACCTTGTAGAGCCGTGTTTTCTCCTATTAAACTTCTTTTTTTGTATCTTCAAGCATTTACGAGATACACTCTGTATTGTCTTCTAAGAATGACGAGATTGAATTTATTTAGATTCTGCGCCACTTTTATTGTAACACATACTTGAAAAATGAAATATGCCCGGATGCGGTGGGTTTAGTGTTAATGAAACTTTCCTGCACGTTTTCTCCGCTTGGAGGTTTTAATGCTCGTAGATTGAATAACTGCCGCTTCCTTCGAAGACTATATTTCTTTCGACAGATCATATTCTGCTACTTATGGAGCACTTAATTTCTTGTAAATATCATCTCGTTTCTAATGCGAGCTCATTTTAAAATTGATTGATTTAAGAGTAATTGAAATTAGAACTTTACGTGATAGCTTTGTTAATGAAGTTCGTAATGGTGATAATTGTGTAAGAAATTAATATTCATTTACGTTTCACGTTTGCCACTGCTAATTATTAGGCGAATAGTGCAATAAAATTTCAGCGACACAAAAACAATTGTTTTTAGGCAAACATATTTCATTTTAATTGACACGTAGTATCAACGCCACGAATTGATTTATTAGCAATTATTATTATTATTGTTATTATTAGTATATTATTATATATTACTAGATAATAATCTTTATGCCAAACAGAAACTTCTCAAGTTAATTGTAAGAAGTACAAATTACGATAACAATGTATTGCTTCCGTCAATAATTTAAACAAATTTGTATACAATATTTTTATAAAATATTTTTATAGTTTTACAGTTTCATATTTCATAGATTCAAGTTTTTATAAATGCATAAAATCCGCAGTCCGGTTACTATTAATTAAATCATAATTTTTTTTTTTAAATGCAAGACAGAAATATCTTCAAAACTAAAAAGATAACCGTTTATATTTTTCCTGCCGTAGCCAGTGACAAAACTGTTATTTTGTGTGAAAAAAACAAGAACACTTGTTTCAATATTGTGCACATAACAAACGGGATTTCTACACAGAGTTTCAAAATTACCAACAAGATAGCAAAAGATTATGGAACAAAGTGTTTAGTACATAATGGAATGTTCACTTTAAACATTAAAAAAAAGTGATCTTTCATTACATAAACTGTAATGAAAGTATATTACTATAAACAGTATATTAGTATTTAAACAGCTACAAGTATATTACTATAAACAGTATATTAGTATTTAAACAGCTATAAGTATATTACTATAAACAGTATATTAGTATATAAACAGCTACAAGTATATTACTATAAACAGTATATTAGTATTTAAACAGCTACAAGTATATTACTATAAACAGTATATTAGTATTTAAACAGCTATAAGTATATTACTATAAACAGTATATTAGTATTTAAACAGCTATATAAGTATATTACTATAAACAGTATATTAGTATTTAAACAGCTACAAGTATATTACTATAAACAGAACGAAATGACTTTTCGAAACATCCTAAAATCATCCCCTACCACGCCGAACCGAGCAAACACCGCTTGTGGTTCGAATCCACTTTCCAGTATCGCGAAAAGTAGATCATCGCGATCATTAGCATGCCGCGGGTGTCGTCTCTCTTTTCTTCCCCTAGCTGCTCGTCCTCTTCTCCATGTCACTTTCACAACAGGACAGAATTTCGCGTAACGGCGCCCCTCCGTCCGTTCCCGATGGTGTTCCGCGTCGCATCCGGCATTCTTATGGGGTTTCGACCGGGTGTGCGTGCAGCCATGGCTATAACGGTACATCGTTACGTCATGCGTTCTCTCGCACCTGTCACGCTTCGGTTGGACAAAGGGTTGCACCACCGGTTGCCCCGGATAATAATAACAACGGCGCGGGAAAAATACGGGGCCAAGGAGGCGAAGTAGGAGAAAAAGACGAAGGAGGAGGCGGAGAAAGAGGAGGAGGAGGAAGCGACGCCGCCACCCGATATCTGATTTCCGTGACGAGGAAACTGGGACTTCTGTCTTCGTGTCTGCCACCGAGCGACGCGACGACGACGACGACGACGACGACGACGCCCGGCGTATTCGGAGCGATCCGACGCCCAGGGCGACGTCCTGTCTACAGATCTTGATCATTTCAGATTACAAGCGTTAGAGCCTCGATCATCAGGTTCACGATCAACGCCGACCCTCGAGGGCCGTTGTATTTTCGCAGGATTTTTCGCAGGATTTTTTGGCGAGCAGCTAATTCGCTCTGTCTCGCGATTTCTTTGACAAATGAAATCCTGCGAGCTGCACAAGTTTTGAACACTGTTCAGTATTCGTTGAGATTTGTAACGTTGATGCATCTGTGACAAAAATATAAAAAAATATAATTAATAAAATAATATATAATATAATATATATAATATAATATATAATATAATAATATAATATATAATATAATATATATATAATATAATATATAATATAATAATATAATATATAATATATATAATAATATATAATAATATAATAATAATATAATTTAAAAAATATATTTCGGACTAACGAAGATTACAGAGTTTAATTTTGGATGACGTTCTACTTTTTCCGAACTTCAAAATTTTATTCTATAGTAGAGGAAGCTTCCTTTCAGGAAGCGAGGAAACTGGAATTATATCGTAATTGTTTCACACCGAGGAAGTCACTCAATTAGTGTCCCACTTTTAACTTTACTTAGTTCTCGAAACACGATCCAGATGCAACTTATATTACTGTAAGAGAAGGTTTCACTGTCAACATGAAATTGCTTCTGAGATTCAGCAATCCTCTTCAACGTTTTCTTTGCAAGCTACTCCACAGTTGAAATTCTGTTCGTTACCTCAAACATCCAACACCGAATTCAACTTTCTCCTTTGTTCTTTATCAGATATACGAACCGTGCTTGAACATTTATATAATGTTTCATATTTGGTGTTGTCTCTTAGTTTCATCGTACGGACTTGATGGACTAAGTGCTCGATGTAACTTATGCAATTAATAGACGAGATAAGGGACGATAAAACCATAGGTAGAATTTAAGAGTGTCGCTATATTACGTTTAAAATATCATTTAATATTACATCGAATTGTCATTTTCCATGAACACACAAGTGCTTGATGTAACTTATGCAATTAATAGACGAGATAAAGGACGATAAAACCATAGGCAGAATTTAAGAGTGTCGCTATATTACGTTTAAAATATCATTTAATATTACATCAAATTGTCATTTTCCATAAACATTCGTAATTGAATAATTACCAATTGTATTGGTCGAAAGCAACATATATTATTTCAAATATAATTAACATAACTCTATAAATGAGCCGGTTTTTTTTAAAGTGGCATAACACGTTTCAAAATATGGATGCTAACTTTCGAGAAGATTTACTTGTATTCGTTATCTCAGGATACTGATATTTTTCTCAGTATAGATAATTTCGTATAGACATTAAAAAAATCACCACTGTTCATTACGGTAAAGTGACTTATGCCACTTTCAAAATAAACGGCTCAAATAAGACAACGTGGCATCGTTCGTTGACAATTCTATTCGAGCATAAATGGGCCATGCAAATAATTCTGAATACTTCGAGTTTTGGTTGTTTGTATCGTCCTCGTGTCTCATTAAAAGCCGTGAATGTGGGGTACCGAGACGTCCCGCAGCCGCGGCTCGTTTTTATATCCGCATTAATCGGCTGAAAAACTTTCCTTTCTCTACCTTCCGCGGGGACTGTCCCAGGAATTGACGAAAACGAGGTTATAGGAAGCGTACCAGGGGCCATGAGATAATTGTGCAACACGGTTTCACCGGTTAACGATTACTTCTGTTCGCATACCGACTTAACCTGGCGACGCGCCGCTGCGAACGCTGAGTATCAGGAACACAACATTTCTTTAATTAATGCTTAGCAACATTTCACACTTTTGTATGAGTCGTTCACAGACTAAATCGATTAACTCCGCTTTTGAAAAATATCTGAAATTTAAATGTCAAAGCACACTTGGTTCAGTCATAACTTCTTTTTTTTTTTTTTATTTATAATAAATTTCCCAAACAATACAGATCAACGGCATTAAACAACAGAATCTTTTTGGCCACGGAATAATAAATAATTTATTTCGGCTAATAACATTTACACCAAGGCTAACATTTAAAGGTACATCGGTATTTATTATTTATTATTTAGATTTCAATTTTTATTTTAAAAGGAATTTTGAAAAATAATCACACTTCTCCACTTTCTGTTTTATGAAGTTAACGGATTAAGTACATTTACGATCGTAATAATTTCTTAGAATAAATAGAAAATTCAATAGTTACAACTTTATTTTCAACTAAAATCTTGTATTCGTCGCATTTTGAGACTGCGAGCCTTAAAGCGAAGACAACGTCGCGAAATGTTACGATAAAATCACGTGAAGTGAAAACGCAGTTAGATAAATGAAGGAGACGCTTAAAAATGTCTGAAAAGTAATGAAACTGGCGAAGTCATTTTCGCGTGGTTAACTTGCCAGATCTAGGCCGTCGAAGTTAATTGTCTTTCTTGACGCTATTTTTGGTTGACGGCAATTTTCAAACAGTAGAAAATTTTGCAAAACTATATTACAGTGGAACTTCGATTATCCGAACTAATCGTTAGAATATACAGGTTGTCCCGAAGATGTCTCGCAATCCGAAAGTAGGCGATTCTTGAGGTGATTTGAAGCAACTTTCTCCTTTGCGAAAATGCAATCCGCGGCTTCGTTTACGAGTTATTAACGTAAAACCGTGACCAATCAGAGGCGAGATCATTTGGCGCGAGACGGCCGAGCCAATGACCTGAACTGGGCTCCGCGCACTCGTTGGCTGGGCCGTCGCGCGCCAGTCGAGCTCGCTTCTTATTGGTCAGTGTTTTTCGTTAATAACTCGTAAACGAAGCCTCGGAGAACATTTTCGCAACGGAAAAAGTTGCTTCAAATGACCTCGGCAACCTCCCATTTTCGGATTGCGAGACATTTTCGGGACGCCCTGTAGATCCTCGGATAACGAAGAAATTACCTAGTTTCAGTGCTGGACTAAATCGTTGGAACACGCTATAAATTAACAAAGAATAATTTCGAACCGCATATAAGATTTATTAAATTCAACACCACAGTAAATTTTCCTTAATCGACGTTCAGAATTGTACACAGAATGGACAATCTGAGCGTCAATTAGGAAGAATTGATTGCATATTTCATTTTTCGAATGCTGTCTGGTTCCTTTCGACAATCAAGCGAATAAATGAAATTAAGTTAAAATTAAGTTGCAATTAAGTTTGAAATTAATTTAGTATTAAAGTTACACATACGAAGAGACTATTTGTACGTTAATGGCTCAAATCGAACTGTTCACACGTGAACCATGTTCGCGTACCTACAGTAAAGAGTTCGAGTAATCGAGAATCTCCTTATTTTGTTCTGTCCGTTTTGTGTTCTAGAAATTGCTTCCGGGGTAAAGATGTAGAAAGTGATCGATATCATTTTCAAGACTAGAATGTATCTCGCGGCGATTGTAAATAAATAACTACGATTAAAAGCTAGGTCGCGGTTTAATGTCTACGTACGATCGTTAATAACAAGCCTCTGGTCGATCGGAGACGACTTCGCCGAGGAACTTTATTCCACGGATCCCGGCGCGTAGGAATCCGACTTGAGCTCGATCCCATTGGGTGTCATTTTCCTCGCCGTCTACGCAGCCCGTATTTAGGACGTGAGACATAAACGACACATTCTCGACACGCATGCATTCTTCCTACGTTTCTCCGGGTAAAACAGTGCGGGAACGGCCGTCGCTGGTAATTGGAGAAACGGCGACGCTTCCAGCAAAAAAAAAAAGAAAAAATTCGCTCCGAAACCGGAAGAGCACTCGATTCATTGTCATTAAAAGTTGAGTCGTCCGGAGGTTTCGTCGGATGAGCCCTGGGATCGCGCGTTCGTCCGCGGGAACAACGGTGTTCTCTTTCTTTTTGCCGGAAACTTGCGAAACTCTTCTTCCGGATGATGCTGCCGCGCGCGGCGAAGTTCACTGTCTTCGAACAATACGTGTAATTAGTTATGCGATTCGGCGTCTTACGAGAAACAATCGACGGTATTGTTGCGTTCAATCTGGATAATACATACGTTGCTTACACAACTCGTGTTCCTCGCTGTGCGCGTTACATTCGAATTCTGACGGAGATGGATCAATAATCAATGAATAAATCAAAGTTAATCGGAGTATCAGTCGATAGACCGCGGATTTGGTGCATTTATGACAAACATGTCTGGGTGAGAAGTGTGAACGCACCAGGGTAAGCTGCGGTTACTGCGGTTTCTAAATGAGCCGTTTATTTTGAAAGTGGCATAAGTCAATTTACCGTAATGAGAAGCGGTGATTTTTTAATGTTTATACGAAATTATTTATACTGAGAAAAATGAAGGCGAACTTTGACAGAGAAAATAAGACCTTTTACGCCAATGAATTGACAACTTGTGCTATATCTATCATTCTTTAACTTGAATATTTCCTTTTTTTTTCGAAATATTGGATCTCTGAAAGCACAGATTTCACTAAAAAGCGTAATGTAAAGAAATCATACGTGTGCATATATTACTGCGATTATGTATCTATTACTGCGATTATGTATCTATTACTGCGAGCGAAATACTGCTAATTATCAAAATATAAATACTTTTAGAATCAGCATTCACAGCTGTCATTGCGAGTATTTCATGACTCGACGTTTTCACAAGCTTCCGAATATCAAAAGTCAATAAATGACTGAAAACTGCGATTGCTGTTACTTGTATTTTATAAATTATCAAGATTAAATGTATAAAAAATTATGAGATTCATTTTTGGGCATCCGCAGTAATACCTACACTTACCCTAGAAGAATTAAAGACGATACACTACTTTACTAAAACAATGAAACGAGAAAATACGTTTCCATTCTGTTTCTGTTTCTGACAGAATTAAAATCGTTACAAGGTTTCTTGTTCAGATTTTTACTGAAGATGAAATTAGATCGCGAGATGATCAACTCTTTCAACGCCAACCGAAAGAGTTGTGTGCATCTGAGTGAAAAATACCAAATCCGTTTGACACAATTCAAGTAAAGTTCTGGAAGGAGATTATACAAATTTCGTAAGATTTGATAATTGGAGAATTTAAGGAGGAACATGAATTAAGAAATATAAAACTGTTTTTTTTTATTAGAAATATTGAAAAGACAGCATTCTCTAAAGTATAGACAACAACGAAATATCGTTAAGTAAGAATTAAAGGAATATTTTGAATTCTTTAGTGCAATTATATCTTGAATTTGATTTAGTTTCGCAAAAATTGTTGGGAAAGAACCATTGTCCTCATACTGTCATATTTCTTAGAGAATCTATTGTTTTCAAGAAAAGTTTATGAAAATAGCAGTACGCATGGAATACTTCAAGGCACAAAGTCAATTTAATAAGGTTCGTTAAAGTAGCGAAAACAATTATTGCTCGCTCGTTACAGTGTCCATTCTTTTCCTCCCGTTATTCCGCAAGTTTCCTACCTTCAAAGATATTATTCTTACAATAGGTATCGCAATTAGAAGAATTTATTTTCCCGATATCGTTTTGCGTTTATACCTGGTTTCCACGTTTAAATGAGGGGCTTCGATTTGCTTTGTTGTTGTTTCCTTTATTCTACAGAATTAAGAGAGCTGTTCCGTTGCTTTTTCTCTCATTTAAATTGCTCGTTCGTTTATTCACCGTTTGCAAAAGATTTTCACTCGAAAATTGATAATAATCTCAGTACCAAAAGCGAGTTTCATATCACGATTAGTGATTTAGTTTCAAGAGCACGATCTCTTGTCAAGAAATACGATAAATGTACAGTCAAATTTGATTTCTAGAGCTAGAATTGAAAAACTATGGAATGCATCGACGAGAATCTTTTCGAAGAAATTGAAACAGATATATGTATAATGTTTGGTTTTATCGTCATGGAACACATAATCGGACGAGACAAAGCAACACAGAGAATACAATAAAATTGTAGAAAGTTCTCGGAATCGTTTCAATGCATAATGCAACTTTTGACAACGGGAACAAGTTTCTCTCTGATACCCATTTATTAAACTTCGCCCGTTTCCTCGCGATGTAAACGTGTAAACCACGCTGAATCAAAAGGTTCACCAGCGATTAACACGCTTTTACTTCACCACTTCATACACCCGAACTTATTCTCTCTTTCGAACCATCAAGTCCCTCGTCTCGAAAAATGAATTCTGAATTCATCGCCAAAAACTGCGCTGTCTTACAAATGCGAGAACAGATTTCAACTTACCGAAGCTGTTCATATTCAGTTCTCCTGTAACTTTTGCATACAAATGTTGAATACAGTTTTACAACTGGACCGCGGATTCCAGTGAAATCGTCGAATTACTGAAAATTATTAAAAGACGGAACGTATTTTCATTTAACTCCTGTTTTGTACAAACGAACCACAAAATTTCTCTTTCGCGTAAACATCCGCGGTCTACAATGATTCATCTGCGGTTCTTTTGTGCGTATAAAATATAGTCTGTATTAAATAATACCAGATCCCGGAAAATTTTATTTCACATTGATATAAGAAATAATATACTACTTCGAACCGTTATTTTAACGTTATTTAAAAATAATAACAACATCGATCCACTTGAAATAACAACAATTTCAAATAAACGATTACTTGGTTAACTTTCTATTTCAAATAGGACGAAAGAAATTATCCTCGAAATAATAATGCAATAATTTTCTAGAATAATTTCACAACTACCTGGAATAATTGTTTCAAATAATCGTTAAATAAAATACATGTGTTATTTAATGTAATTTATATATATATTTATGATATTTCATATTTTATAATATATTGTTATAAATTTATATTTTATATATTTAAAACTATATTTATATTTTGTTATATTATTATTTTATAATATCTCAGATAAATCTTGCATGATCGTAATGATTTTGTTTGTTATGAATCGAAAAAATTGTTCTAAAATTGTTCAAGTGATTTCACAGTCAAGTACACAGTATACACACTAGCGTAAGCAACACATGCGCACAACAAGTGCTAATATATTGAGGAATAATATAATATATATGTTATAATAATATATATTTATATTATATATAATAATATAATATAATAATATTGATAATATTATTATATTATTGAAATATACATATATATATTATAGATTATATTATTGAAATATACATATATATTATAGATTATATTATTGAAATATACATATATATTATAGATTTTATATATATATATATATAATATATATGTATATTTCAATAATATAATAATATTATCAATATTATATTATATTATTATATAAATTATAGATATTTCTATATATATTATAGAAATTGATCAGGTATCTCGACCGAATGAAAGTTTCTCCCGCCGAAGTGTACAGCTAATAACTGGAAATGGGTTAAGATTTCGATACGTGTCCGCATATGCAAATCTAAAATCTACACGGAGGCTGTCCCGAGGCAAACAGGTGGCACTGCTCCTATTCGAGCCGCATGACTAACCGAAGAAAGATTTCGGTGTCGGGAACGAGATTCTAGGGTATGGTCCTATCGAGGCCCACACGATTTTCGAACAACTTTCGCGCGGCGCCCAGGCGAAAGATTAATTTTTCGGGGCCGCTTTCTCCTAATAGCCCGGCGTCGTTCTACAGGGCCCAATTTCGCCTCTGATATCGCATTGTTAACGCGACAGTGTCCGCGTACCGGTGATAAATCTCATCGATACCGTCTCGTTTTTACGCGAGAATCCTTTGCGGTTGTATAAGGTCCGACGGACCCGATGCAGCCTCTTTTACTTTTTTCGACTAAAAGGAACAACTCGGCGATGTTTGAGAAAGTCGGATGCTTGGGACCTACTTTTGTCGTGACGTAGGCAAGGAATTTCTAACATTTTTAAGTCACCCGGAGATCGGTCGAGAATTTCGATTGGCTTCCACGCGCGAATCATTTCGTGGTATCGTGTGGTAACGAATCGAACGATTCACGGTCCGACGATTAGAGATCTTAAATTAAGTGTCTGTTGGCCCAAAATGTTATTTCAAATAATGTTTCTCACGCAGAAGAAACTGATAAAGAGTATTTCTTCGCAGGCTGGACAATTCTTCTACTGTTAAGACTTTTAATTTTGTAAAACCTTTGAATATTATATATATATATATATATATATATATATATATATATATATATATATATTTATATATTATATTTTATATTATACATAAAAAAATGCATATTTTTCAATAAATCACGTTTAACTTATAAACTTATATTATATTATATATATATATATATATATAATATATATATATATATATATATATATATATATATATATATATATATATATATATATAATATATATAATATAATATAATATAATATAATATAATATAATAAATATAAGTAATAATATATATAATATAATATAAGTTTATAAGTTAAACGCGATTCATTGAAAAATATGCCAATTTTTTTTTGGGCGATGTTTGTTTATTTTTCTTGTAAAATATTGATAGAGAGCGTTCAATCGCAGAGAAAGCTATTTCAATATTTGTGCTGGCTGAAGTACATAATCGTATAATCGATGCACGCAATAGAATCCGATGTACGCGTGTCGATGAATACTGTAATTAGACGTAGCAGCAATTTAAAATAGTGTAAAGATTGAAGGAATCTTAAAATGGCAATTTACTATTTTTAATTTAATAAAATGATCAAAGAACGAAAGCGCTTGCTGTTTAATCTCTATTTCTTGCAATTTATGCGGACAATTTTTATTTTGCATAAAAATTCGCAGTCTGATTCTAATGAATGAAATATAATTCAAAGTTCGTCGTCTTTGTGGTATCAATGATTCCGTCGTCATCGTTACAAATTGTATACATTTATCGTTTCATGTCCCCACGTCAGCTGTTATAATTTCTTCGTATATTCGAATAGATATATTTATTCTACAAATCGCGAATTCGAGAATTGGAAGGTGAAATGTTTGTACCGGCAGTGTACAATGTCGTCACGGAATTGCAATAACTGAGTCAGGAGATAGAACTATCCGAAAATCGAGGTGAATCGTGACGACTGGTTTGAAACTGGTTCGCCAAATATTCGTCGTCGTTTAGTTAGGTCTCGGAATTTCGGCGAGAATAAGGAGTCTTTGCTTCGTTCGGCGCGCAGATGAAAAGAGAACGTGATGAGAAAGTCGATGGAAGTACCATCGCGCCCGGAAAAACTAGGGAAACGAAAGAAGAGCGGAATGGTTAGTTGTCTGTATTGGAGCGAGTCAAAATTGCCAGGAAGACCAAGTCTTGCCTCGCAAGGAATTTTGAAACGATTGTTTGCTCGCTGCTTTTTCGTTGCGTTCTTCTTGAATTAGGAATCTTTCGATGTTGCATTGTGCAAACAGTATCCCGGTATTAACCCTTAAATGCACCGTGTTGCCATTTGGCAACATACAGAAGAATATTTTGTTTTGTAGCCGATTGGCTATATACGATAATTTTGTAATAAAAAACTATTTTCCTAAAGATATAATTTTTTTCTTCGCTTTTTTCCCTTAATACACACTCATTTTTTAAATGAAGTTTGATAAGTAGAAATTGAAAACAAAAAGTCATGCATTTAAGGGTTAAAAATGTATCCGACAATGTAATACAATCGAATCCGAAATTAACTAACAATTTCATATTAGTTTTACTACAATTTTTGAACTCATGATTTACAAATTTACAATTTTTGAAATCATGCCATCGATATGTTAATAGAAATAATGAAACTGGAAAAGCGTAAGCGATAATTGCTGGCATGAAAATATTGTAAAATTATTGTAAAACATGTGCAGGAGAGTGTTACAACAGTTTGTCTTCTTTGGTAGAAAAAAAAGATTTCCGTCCGTATTTATTTATTGGGAAATGCAATGAATATAGAACTAAATTTCCAAATAATACGATTCCCATCGTGATTGGTTTTTTAATCAACTTCCGTATTCCATTTACATGCAAAGAAGCGCCATCAAAGTCTCTCGATAATTCGCCACGTTTTGAATACCATCTAGTAAACGATATACAGATTGAACTTTGAAAGGAACAGGGATATTATTTATCAGAGTTTAACAAATATGGAGATCAGCTATTTTTCAATACAGCTATAAGCAATAATTATTTAGCAATTGTTCCATACAAATTTGGATTTTCGTAATGAAAATTAGAGATATAAAAATGCGCTGCATTTGCGATATCCATTGTTTAAATCCGAAATGGATAATATTGAACTTGCTATCCATTTATATAAATGGATTTATTCGGATAATATTTCCCACTATTCGGATAATACTTTCCAAAATGGATAATATTGGATTTATTATCCATTTATTCAAGTGGATTTAATTGGATAATATTTTTTGAAATGGATAATATTGGATTTATTATCCATTTATTCAAGTGGATTTAATTGGATAATATTTTTTGAAATGGATAATATTGGATTTATTATCCATTTATTCAAGCGGATTTAATTGGATAATATTTTTTGAAATGGATAATATTGGATTTATTATCCATTTATTCAAGTGGATTTAATTGAATAATATTTTTTGAAATGGATAATATTGGATTTATTATCCATTTATTCAAGTGGATTTAATTGGATAATATTTTTTGAAATGGATAATATTGGATTTATTATCCATTTATTCAAGTGGATTTAATTGGATAATATTTTTTGAAATGGATAATATTGGATTTATTATCCATTTATTCAAGTGGATTTAATTGGATAATATTTTTTGAAATGGATAATATTGGATTTATTATCCATTTATTCAAGTGGATTTAATTGGGTAATATTTTTTGAAATGGGTAATATTGGATTTATTATCCATTTATTCAAGTGGATTTAATTGGATAATATTTTTTTGAAATGGATAATATTGGATTTATCACTTATTTATTTATGTGGATTTATTTGGATAATATTTTGCAGTTCTCATGATCCAGAGAATAGATCACTGTTCAATTTGAGAATGCTATGTTGATCATAATTTTGGCATTGAAACGTTGAAAAATGCGAATATTGGTAACAGAACCGAGCAAAGAACGAATATTCACTCGCGCTTTCACGTATTATCTGCCGCACGGCGTTATCCCTCGGTATAACGACTACCATAATGAACTTCCGGATGGACGAGTTAAAGCAATGCGGGTGAGGAATCTGGGCCAGACCGCTGGTTGGCTTTTCTAGTCCCGTTCTTATCGGTCGCGGTATTACGCAAATCGCGGTTCGCAATGCAATTTCGAGAGTCGAAAAGGAAAGTAATACTACGCTAATATCGGCGTATTATTTCACATGTCTTCTTCCGCGGGGAAACATTTTGCCACGCGGATGCGAAAATTCTGACTGGATAGGGAATCCTTTTATCCATTTTCATCGAACGCTTAACGCGAACTGTAACCAAGATGCATCGTGTTTTGCTAATTAAACGAGTTTATCGCTACGAAGTAAATATAAAATAGCAGTTTTACTGGAAATAGTCGAAGTCGTTGATCCATTGAGTGTATGAATGTAGTATTTTTAAATGTAGCTGTTTCGATCGAACTTTCGAATTCTCTGTCGAAAAATAAAAAACAATTATCTTCTGTCACTTTTTACTCAGAAAATTGAAATTTCTAGTATTATCTCTATTATTACTTCTAGTAGTACTCAATGAAAATTCTAGTATTATCTTTTTCACGAATTATTCGCTCGTGCATCCAATAAAAATGAGTAACAGTGAAATGAACTTTTTCTTCAGAAATAACATGTTCATGTTTATGACATAAAAATGAACAGGCGAATAGATGAAATGTAATCAAATACAAAGCTACGATGATATTAGAAAACTTTTAAAAATATTGGTATCCTATTTTCGATTAGCTCATATTATTAAAAGAACTAATAAATTTTTATCTCACTCTTGTTTCCAAAAAATTGAGCTGGTCAATTTTTATTTCGTATAAACATCCACAGTCCGTGAATAAATGTTAAAAATGGAATTTTGGTGTATAAATGAGACTCATTGATTAGGAAATTAATATAACCGATCAGTGTCAAATCTACTACTCATTTAATTGGATAAACCAAATTACATCTCTTCCACATGTGATAACTTTTAAACAAAATAAACCGATCACTTTTTTTAATAAACTCTTTGGTATTATAATAAGCTCTAAATATATAATAATATTAAAAAATAATATAAAAAAAATATATAAATATATATATATATATATATATATATATATATATATATATAATATAAAAAACAATACTCTATAATTCTCGATTCTAACAACAACGATAAGATGATTAAGATTCGAACACAGCAGAGAAAATTTATTTAAATTTATTTAATTTTCGTCGTAATTGTATAAATAAGTCGTTCGTTTAGTGGTATCATAACGTCCATATTGCTACGAATTATACCATGTTTGCTTTGACCGCATCCAAATTTTTGTTCCGTCAGATTTATTTGTCTCGCGTATATGCGAGCGTTCGTTAGCGAGAACTAACTCGGTTGTGGGTTTAACGCGAGACCGTACCAAACTCGACGAAGAAAAATATTTGCTCAGATAGGATTGCATCCTTCGTTGCGTCGCCATCAATTTCAGATTAATACGTTTTGTGTTCCGCTTGCACCGGAGCGTGACATACCGCTCGCACGTATTTAGGTAGCTCGCCATCGGCCGGCATTTCTCGTATCCACGAAAGTAGAGCGTTTTATAATAAGTGCGACCGGGTGTCTAGATTCCTCGATAGACGTTGCAATCAATGGACACACGATAATTATTCAAATTCCGTACCTGCCGCAGTGGGCTCCTCGAGATGAAAGACAGCGCGAGATTGGCTTCTTGACGCATACGGAGCTTCGGGGATGCGGAGATTCGAATGCCATGCAAAAATGAAATCGTACAGTGAACTTACAAAATTCTTAGATACAATATTTGTGCATTGAAATATTACTTAAGTAGGAATTTCAACAATTATCTGTTTCAGAAAGTACACATTTGTTTCATCGCTGACATCCAATTTTGTTTTTACGCGGTCTAAAAGAATGAAGGAAATTTTCTTTTTACGCTATTTCATTCGATTCGGCACCGTTAAATCCGTTAATCGTAATTTTCTAGATATATTTAGGGCAGTAACATACGTTTACAATTTTTAATTGCTGAATTTGTGATTATTTTACTTTGAGAATTCATTTTAAGAATTGAATTATCTTTCGTTTCTAGAAAATAAACTGTGCACGAATGAACGTACAAATCAAATTCGACTTTATATAAAGACTCTTAATAAAGTTTTTGCTATGAATCATCTTTTTATCTATTTTTTTACAGGCCAATCCCTTATTTGTCTCACTGTATGTACACGGTTTTTTTCTGGAACGCATCTAATGTGTAAAAACAGAATCGGATAAACCTGTGTACGAGTTTCTGAAATTTCTAAAATTCGATTAAATGAGATCTAATAACAATTAAACAATCTGCACGTTCGTCTTCAAAGTTTCTATCTTCACAATTGCTTTCAAAGATTTATTTGTTCGACGTAAAATTATCTTCGTAAAAAACAATTTCAGAATTTTTGAAGGCTAATTTTGTCGATGTCGCTTTATTGCACAGATTAAACAACGAGTCTAGATAATTAACAAGAAGTTTCATTCCCAAAAAAATAAGTTTAAATAGCCTGTTCTTGAGTAAACAAGAAAAGAAACTACACATCTATATGCCGAACTCTAATATTTCGATCTTCCACGATTTTTCATCAAAAAACGTTTACGTATTTAACCCTTTTACTGCCGGGCGAAAAAGAGGCGCTTATGCGAAGATAACCGGCCGAATTTTACGATTCTACCAGGATTTTGAAAAAGTCTCTCATAAAAACCAAACGAAAAGCAACATTTACATAATTCAAAAAGCAGTGTATTAAGGACAAAACAGAGAATGAAACAGCGACGCTAATTTTTCTCTCGTAATGAAATTAAACTATTTACAACACTACAAAGCGCGGGCCGATGTATCGGCTCTGGCACTTTTCGCCGGTGCAGCGAGGGCCGATACATCGGCCTCCGGCACCAAAAGGGTTAAATTCTGCAATACGATTCGAAAATTGTATTCGTCGAAAAAGAACGATCTTGACGTTCGAATCAAAATCATTCGCATTTTGTGGCAGCTCCAGCCGAACAAATCGATCAATTGCAAAGAATTCTAATGAACATTTCGCACGCGTTATTAGCAATGAAGTTAGCGGACAGAGATACCGTTGCGACGGCAACACCGAAGGTCAAGCGTCCCTGGCCATCCCTTGAGCAATTAAGCGATATACCTGCGACACTAGAAAATGCACCCAAGCGAAGGTGCCCTTCGACCCGACGAACGGACAGCGCGACTCATGGATTCCATATTTCCCAAAACGGAAGATTTACAAGCCGGGCTTTCGGGCGGTTTCCCACTCCGCAAGTTCCTTCCGACACACCCATCTCTAATCAAAAACGCTTCATTTCCTCCACCAAAACCCACCATACACCAATCAACAAAAAAACCGAGGCGACAAGCGAGAAGGCACCTAGAACGTTACACTGAATCGTTAGAACTAACAGAATCGTTAGAACCACCAGAACTGTTAGAACTCGTAAAACTCTAAGAACGCAGATAACGCATCGCTAAGACCATAGCTGTAATATTATTAACACGTTCCGTGCCACGTGTACCATCGATGGTACACGCTTGCATGTTTACTTAGTGAACTGAACAAATTGTTTACAAGAAATTTAGAACCGAAGAATCAATTTCCACCGCAAGAATGGGCGTTGATAAGTTTTTGTCACGTTGTTATGTGTACGAGAATTAATAATTGCACGTAATACATCAAGTTTTAGTAAAATATCAAAGTGTGAAGATTCGAGTGAAAAAAGCTCGGCACGGAACGTGTTAAAGTGTACGTAAAGGCAACCAGCGACTTCATTGAACTTAATTCCATTTGGAAACATCGCGCATATACAGATACAAATCCGACAATACGATCGTGCTCATACAAGAATTCCAGCCTACATTCGGTTCAACGAGGAAGAAAATGATCTAAATGCGGAGCTTTAAAGTTTCCATTTTGTTGAAAAATGCATAGCACAGATAAGAATCTCGCGCGGTGTGCACGCGTGAACCGTAGAAAGTACTTGCATCGCACGCATTCCGAGTGATAACCTCGGATCGGGGATCGGCCGTGTGTATCGGGCCCGGGAAAACGGATTGGGTCTCGTGATTTTCGCTTTGCTCGCGGTCCGGTATGGGGCAGGGACGCGGTGAAAAATCGCTGGACGTCCACGCTCCGACTTGTAGGAGAGTAGCACACGCCCTCGTTTTGGGTTTCTCCTCCTCTAGCGATTTATTGAAATCGAACCTCTCCTGGAACGGGTCGGACTCGATTCGTCATTCGCGGATTATACCGCCGTTCCGCCGTTTAGCGTTCCGCCATTATTCGAGTCACGAATACACGGCGCACGGTTCTGTTTCACCTGTGAAATATTTTTCCAGCGGTTCCGCCGCCCCCGCGTTTCAGACCGACGGCCAGCTGACGCTACGATATTGTTACGTACGCGGACCAGTCTCCGCTGTTCTTTGTTTTGCTACGTGTCTTCCCGTGAATTAAAGTTTCCCCGACGGAATCGTGTTCGCGAGCGCGCGCACGGCATAACGTTACAGTTTCCCGATAAACCCGCCGCGAGCAGTTCTCAAATGCCAGTAAATAATGCAACTTTGTAAATAATGCAGGCTCCTGGAACGTGAGCCGCGTGAAAATGGAGCGCGACGCGACGATGGGAATTACTCTGCGGCCCTTTGGTTCCGCGAGACACGGTGCTATAATTGATAGACATGGAGACGTTGATAAAGAAAATGTTGTCGTTAGGTAATGTGTGTGTGGCTCGCGTTCTTTTCTTTTTTGTGAGTTATAGTTTTGTGGTTTGATGATGGAATGGATTTTAGATCGATAACTTTAAGAATATTTATTCGGAGAATGATTATTAATAACATGATTGATATGCTCGGACAAATTTTCGTGATATAATTGTTTGTAGAATTAATCGCGGAATGATTAGAATATGGAATATAAATAACGATACACGTAAATACAATGCTTTTGGTTTACATTTTAGAAAAGAATAGGATAATGAATTGAATGAAAATAATGGGACGCGTAATTATAACATTTTTGTTTATAGATTTCGAAAGGGAAAAGAATAATTAATGAAGTAATTCGAATAACGACTCGCGTAAAGATAATATCCTCGTTAACATCTCAAAAAAGAAAAGAACGATTAATTAATGGAACAAATTCATAACATGCTTAAGTATAATATTTTGGTTCGCATTGTAGAAGAGAAAGGGAAAATTAATTAATGACTTAAGATAATGAAATGACTTAAAATAATGTTTGCATTTTAAGAAAGGAAAGAAGAATTAACAAGCGGAGGTGTGAGAGAAACTAGATCAGTTACCCTAAAACTAGCGCTTAAAATCATTCTTGCACAAATTTATTGACGATGACACAAAATCTACAGACTCCTGAAATTGTTTTAAAATTATTTAAAAATTATTTTTAAGAAATGCTTTGGAATACGGTTAAACTCTACCACAATGCGAGCAGATCTATGGACATTGAAGATTTTATACAGAAATAATATACCGATGTAAAATAAACGATTTCGAATCTACTAAACTGTAAGGGGAAGCAGGTCACGTACATCATCGCCCAAAAATACGGCACATGTTACGATTTCAATTCACATACAATACTCCTTTGGGAAATGAACATCTCATGTAGAATGATATATTCTCGATATGTTTTTAAAAACATTTTATTTAGTCAAGAAAAGTGTCAAGTTCGTTTAATAACAATAAACACGTATTTGTTTCGTAACAATAATACTGGTAATAATAGTTAATTAACGACAGTAAAGATAATTCAAGATTAAATAGTTGCTGGTAGTTAAAGATCATGTTTAAGAGCACAGTATTACACATAATTCCTTTATAATATATTCATGTGACGATGCAGAGCTGGATTCCAACTCGGTGAAAACGCTTACAATTAAAACTGATTGCAATTAACGCAAGGTACGAGATTGTTTACTCCATTTGCATGAAGTATATACAACACCGCCAATTGAATTCTCACGCTGCTGTCGTAGCACACGCAAAATAGATGCATCTCTCCAAACTACATAAATAGTATGAGTGAGTAACCATAGAGCTCACTTACATGTCACAACGACGCGTCAATGTGCTCCTAGAAATCTCGCAGCGAGAACTGGCACCGATTATAATTATTATTATAATTATTATAATTATAATAATTACTATATTATAATTAATAATAATTATTATATTATAATTATTATTATAACTAACGTATAATAATTTATTAAAGTAACTTGATTAATAATTAACGATTATACGTATAAAACGTTTTAAGTAAGTTATATAATACACTGAAAGTTAGAGATCGATAAATATATTAATTTTTATTACAGTGAATCTATTCCATATTATGCGCAGAACCGAATTGTAACAGAAACAAACTGAAAAATAACGTTACAGAACCGAGTAAGCAGAATCAATATATAACTGTTTCCAATTATATATAATTAATTATAACTGTTTCCGGTTATATATAATTAATTATAACAGTTTCCAGTTATATATAATTAATTAAAACAGTTTCCAGTTATATATAATTAATTATAACTGTTTTCAGTTATATATACAATTAATTAAAACAGTTTCCAGTTATATATAATTAATTATAACAGTTTCCAGTTATATATAATTAATTATAACTGTTTCCAGTTATATATAATTAATTATAACTGTTTCCAGTTATATATAATTAATTATAACTATTTCCAGTTATATATAATTGATTATAACTGTTTCCAGTTATATATAATTAATTATAACTGTTTCCAGTTATATATAATTACTTATAACTGTTTCCAACCCCTAACGTTAAGGTTCTGATAACGGAATTTTTAAATGAAAAGGATATTGTTTGCCTGCATTCAGATTCTAGTAATTGTGTCGTGATTTTTTCTGTCTCTTCTGAAACGGTCTCAACAGAATATTTATAAAACACAGTCTCAACAGAATATTTCTTAATGCAAACAGATTTGGCGGATCTTTAAATGTCTCCTTCGCTTCCCTTCTTACTTTTAGAAGCAACGTAATGCGATTCTTTCATCTGTATTTCATTATATCGAAGGGTTCAACCCGTTTATAAATCAATAAATAAATAAATAAATAGTCGACTCCGAAAGTCTGGGACCCCCTTGTCGTCTCTGCAAGAACAACGAGCACCAAAATAAACGCGGCCCTCTCCTCCCCGTTCCCTATTTAATGACTCTCGCGCCTCGTTCCGAGCGTCTTTCACCTGTGCCTGGGGAGCATCGTTCTCCGGAACGGTGGACAGAGAAACGGAGAAAGAGGAAGGGAGAGAAAGAGAGAAAGAGAGAGAGAGAGAGAGAGTGAGAAAAAGAGAGAGACGAGAAAGGCGCAGGATCGGAAAAAGAAGGAATGAAAACGGTGGCAGAGAGCGGTCGGCACAAAGGGAAGGGGATGGCTCGCGAGCACGGTGGGCCTGTTTGGGACCGAGCGTTGAAGGCGGAAGAAGCCGGGGAGGGGTGAGCGTGCGGCACGAACGATCGAGATTGTCAGTAGGTCACTGGGACGTGGCTCGTGGCCGAGACGAGCGTGGTTTGCACCTTCAGTCAGTCCCCGTTGGCCAAGGTAGCCACCTCTGGGCCCGTAGTAGCGAGTCGCGGCAAATAGGCATAGTTCCTCGGTTTTTTTTCGTTTTTTTACACCACGGGACAAGGGAAGGCACGGTCACGCTCGCGGGCCCGATGAGGAACAACTGACACGTGTGGATCACGGGGTTAATTTGTGAGACCGACGGCGTGCACGAACGGGGGTGACAAAAAAAAAACGGTTCGAACGGAACGGAGCAAACGGGAAGAACCTCTTAACCGGAGGAGGTGACCACCAGTGTCTCGACGAAGGATTCGACAAAGGTGCATCGATCGATCTATTTTCTCGCTCGCCGACTTCCGGTACCCCTGCAGAGCTGTGCGAGGACTCGGCTTTCACGAGCCGAGTCGAGCGTCCGAATTTTTCAGGTTACTCGAAATCGACGATCAGTTCGAAAATGTGTGAGTTACTTGAAAAATCCAAGTGGCTTGGGAGGACGAAATTTTTTTTTAATTATCCGAATTCGTTCGAATCGATCAGTAATTTTCAAACGACCCGAAAATGTTCGCGTTGACCGAATTATATTTGACGAATTACTCGAAAGTGTTCATCGAACAGATCTGTAATTACAAGTGATTTTTATATGTTTGAGTTGACAGAATTGCTTATTTCAATTACTCGAGTATGTTCGAATAGATCTCAATAATTCTCGAGTGACTCGAAAGTATTCGAGTTGCTCGAGGTGCACAAATTTGTATTTTACGCTGGGCTAGCAAGTATTCTAATTTAATTGATATACTTAATTAAATAATGGTTAAGTATTCGAGCCGTTCGGATATTTCGTGTAACTCGCATGTTCTCGAACAGTTTGACGATTTAACTCGAGAAATTCGATCACTCGAATCGGCTTGGAAGATCGATCGTTATTCGACCCGAAATTCAAGTACTTGATTAAATTTAGTACACGAATAAATCTGTTATTTGAATCAGTCTAGTATTCGAGTCTGTTTAGTATCCGAATCAGTGAAAAAAACTAGTACTCGAATAAATCTAGTACTCGAATAAATTTAGTACTCGAGTAAAGCTGTCACTCGAATCAATCTAGTACTCGAATCCATGTAATACACGAATCAGTCTAGAACTGGAATCAATCTAGTATTTGAATCAATCTAATTCTTGAATCAATTTAGTACTCGAATCAACCTTGTATTCAAATCAATCTAGTACTCGAATTAATCAAGTACGCAAATCAATCTAGAAAAATCTAGTATCCTAATCAATTTGGAACTCGAATCAATCTAGTATGCGAATAAATTTAGTACTCGAATTAATCAAGTATTTAAATAAAGCTGTTACTCGAATCAGTCTAGTATTCGAATTAATCTAGTATTCGAATCAATCAAGTACGCAAATCAATCTAGAAAAATCTAGTATCCTAATCAATTTGGAACTCGAATCAATCTAGTATGCGAATAAATTTAGTACTCGACTCAATTTAGTACTCGAATTAATCAAGTACTTAAATAAAGCTGTTACTCGAATCAATCTAGTATTCAAATCAATCAAGTACGCAAATCAATCTAGAAAAATCTAGTATCCTAATCAATTTAGAACTCGAATCAATCTAGTACGCGAATAAATTTAGTACTCGACTCAATTTAGTACTCGAATTAATCAAGTACTTAAATAAAGCTGTTACTCGAATCAATTTAGTATTCGAATTAATCTAGTACTCGAATCAATCAAGTACGCAAATCAATCTAGTATCAATTTCAGTATCATAATCAATTTAGAATTCGAATGAATCTAGTACGCGACTAAATCTGGTATCCTAATCAGTCTAGTACCCGAATCAATCAAGTACACAAATAAATCTCGCACACCTCTCTATAACCCCGCATAGATCCGCCATCTACGACGCTGATCCCAATTCGTCGCCGATCTTCGACGTTTTACGTACTTGTTGATCGCGCGGATCTAATATCTTGTTCTTTGATGTTCGACTCCGGGTCTGCGGAATTCACCCAGTATTTCACTTTCGGTCTCCTTTCCTTTATCTCTGCGGCGTACGGGAAATTTAATTTTTATTCTATTTTTTTCCTCCGCCTCTCGTCCAAACCCCTTCTTCGCCTGCCTCTCTCGCCCTGCCCGCCTCACGGTTAAACTTTATTTCCCAGCCAATTTCAGCGGAAACGAAGCTCTTTTCTTTCTCTGTCTTTCCTCGCGTGCACGGACTTTGGATCTCGCGAGATTGAATTCCTCGGGCAGCGTTAGAGACGAACAGCGGAACTTCTTCTTTCGGCGCGGCGCGGCGAGTCGCGTCGCACGACTCTGCGGACGAGTTTTTAATTAAGAAGTTTGACTTCCGAGATCGCGCAGGCCGATGTTGGTTTGTCCGTTTGTTTCACGGATGGACTGTGCATGCGATGGCGATACAACGATCTCCGGAATCTCCGCCATACTTTTTTTGCGGGTTTGTCGATGGACCGACTTTTTCTCTCCCGACGAGGCCGGACGATTGCATTCGGCTGATTCATGATCGATGATGCACCGATACAAGTGTTCGCGTGTGGTCAGATTGATAGCGAGCTCCATTTTTTATTGCAGAGAGGATACACGCATGATGGAGAGGACGTGGCGGAGTATACGGAAGACAGCTTTAATCTTGTTGCTGACTTTGTTAGTGGCTGTGAGTACAAATTGCTTTTTATTCGGTTTCCCATCTTTTTTATTTCTCTTTTCTGAACGTTCATCAAGCCTTCGTCAAAATCAGCGAACCATGCTCGAATATTTATTTTATTCTATTCTCAATATTTCAACGGGACGAAACCTTCGCGTTGCAATGGACAAATAGAAAGTGATGACTAGATTGCGGATTTTTGTGCAAAATAAAAATTGTCTGCTTTAATTGCAAGAGACAGGGCCTGTATACTTTGAAAATTGTAATGAACTGCAAAAATAGACGGGTGATTTATTCTTAAACTAATCGTGATATCCAAATTTTTATTATTTATTAAATTATGTTTATTATTAAATTTTCTTTTATTTTTTACTTGTTTATTAAATTTTTTATTATTTTATTATTATTATTCGAGTGGTTAGGATATCACATTGTAATAGTTATGTATAATGAACGCCATAGCATCCACGTCGATGCAAATCAAATTAAATTGCATAATAATTTCAAAAAATAAATGCTACATAGAATTGAATGCATGATGTAATGTAGTTTATAAATTTGAATATTATAACATTCACGTCATCTTGCATTACAATGAAAATGAATTTTACTGTATTCGTGTCCGTGAATTTAAATTTTTTAAATGCTGTTAATGGTTCGCATTTGATCTATTAATTTTCGACATAAGTGCATGTGATTCTCAGTCTATTGGGTCATTAAGTATAAAATGCACGTATTTTTAACAACTGTAACAACTGTCGAACAGACAAGTAAAACAACTGATAACGAAAATAGAACTCATTAGAATAGAAAAAGACAGAATAAAGAAATACAGTGCCTAAAAGTTGCAATCTTTATTATGCTAATTTGATAGATGGCTTTTATGGATGACGTAACGCATGTCAGACTCAGTTTTTAAATGTAACTGTAATGAATAATTGCTTGAATAATAAAACGTCCAATGGATTTCAACGACTGTAGATTTTAGTTAAAATGATTTTTAATGCACACGTGGTCTCTAAGTTGCTAATGTTGGTATTTCGTTTGTTAAAAAACTCTAATGTTATTGTTCATATCGTTCGTTTATAAATGACTTGCTGAACGCAAAGATTCTGATTAAAGATCGCTCTCTATCGACGATAAGAAAATTAGGACATCGACGACGGATAATTTTATCAGAAGTATAAAAAGCACTGAAACATCTGCAAGTCCCGCTTTAAAATTCGAGGAAAACTAAATGAAGCAAAATGTTCCTTTAGTGCTCGAAAAATACGTATTTGACAACCCAATTGATAGCCAAAGAATGACAGAAGAACAACGAAGTATTTGTTAAAATTATCGATGGACTGGAAAATCTTTCGTTAAACATTGAAACGAAGATTTCATTTGTCTATTTTCAGATGCTTATCGGTGGCTTTGTTGAGAAAGTCGATAATTGTCAACGTTTGCGTGGTCAGTCCCACTTCTTGCCTTGATCAATGACAATTAATGCTACAAGCTATAACATTCGGAATATTGAACGTATTAGTTGATTATGAATTTGTAATTGGATTCTACTCTCCAAATAGACTGTTCATAATCTGTCGACTTAACTCGTAAACTACAGCCATATTTTTAAATGTATCGCCTGCCCTTGAGGAACTATAATAGTAGCGAACAGTCCATTGATCTAATTTAGCTCGCAGAGAAGATGTTTGCAATCTTCCTTCGATTGCGGATTATTCTTCGACATTCGGACTTTGTAATAGTTAACGATTTCATTTACATGAGAATTTACATGTCCCTCCACTTAATAATTAGACTATGAATTCTTAAATATAAAAATTGTCCGATTTTGTTGAAATAAACAGAAAGTAATATTTTAATCTTTCCAAAATTTTAGCTCATAACCGGACTGCCAATTACTGCCAGTTACTGTTTCAGTAGATATTGCATATTTTCAAATTAGTAAGTGCAAGTAAGTCTACGTTGAAATATTGCAAACTCGATGAGTAGACGGTCACATGGATTTTTTAATAATTACATTTATAACCCGATTGTGGATTAAATTGATAATCATTTTTGTCGGAAATTCATGAAATCCACTATCTATTTTAACACGGTAAGTGTCATGTGCATCGGTCACATGTGAGTTGACACTAATTTTTAACTAGATTTTGGCATTCATTTGAATCGAGATACATTCGAAAAGATTGAACAGTGATAAGATTTTTTGACTGCAGAAGAACGAAGATAACGTGTGTCACGATTTTCAACTTTCTAGTTCTGCTTTTGTTAAATTATATAATTTAATCAAGAATATCAAGGTACATATCCTTCTGAACTAGTTAGCCGAGTACACTCGCCATGAAGAAATGGCAAGATTTTGTGTTATGATGAATCGTATCATGAATGTATCGTAATTCGAATAAATCGTATGATGAATCGTATCGTAATTTATATTATCGTGAGAAACAGCTAATTGGTTTAGAAGGATATACATACTTTGATATTCTTTATTAAATTACATATTTCATAAAAGTGTTGTGTTTGTACAAAATATTAACTATATCGATGAAAATCAAGCATATGCAGTATGATTGGAGTAACTTATGCACTTTCGAACGAGATTGGAACAGTCAACCGGTTAACGCGTTAACCCTAGAAAGATAACCATATGACAACGTACGTAAAAGATAACCATACGCTTCAGAGGCGCATGCTTTTCTAAGGCGTCAATTTTATACTAACAATGGATATTTATTTAAGTTAATCTAGTCATTTTAAAGGTTTGGCATTATTGTCAAAATAAAATGCATTTATATTATATTTTTTTATATTTTAAGGAATTTTAAACTTCAATCACTAGACCTCCATGAAAAATTAACAAAAATCAACAGTCTTCGCAGGCGCCTCTGCGACGTAGGTTATCTTTCTCGGGTTAATAACAAATCTTCCAAAACTGACACTACAAAGCGTTCCAATAAAACATCCACAAAAATTGCTAGAAAATCTGTTCGCAAAGATAAACGTCTCCAATTAATCTAGAGATCTTTATAATTTTATGACATTCTTCTACGATCATCGAGTGCTAAGAAATCACATTGTCCACGAAGAAGTAAACGGTGCGATCAGCGTAACAGGTGATTCTCGTCGATAGAAGATCACCGATGATCACTTAGTGTCGTCGAAGTATAGGTTGCGCTCCGGCAAATAATCGATTGTCGCGTTATCGTGATCGGTATTATTACGCCCGTGGCCTCCAATTCATCCTCGAGCGAATGGAGATTACTACACGCGGCTGTTCCTCCTCGTTCGAATTGACAGACAGCTCGTACGGCTACCGTTATGCCGCGTTGCGTAAAACAGGTGAATCTATTGACGCAGTTGTCTGTGTTTCGTCGTGTCGCATTGTCGGTTGATCGTTATTTCCACCGAAAGCGTGGTACACAAGCTGTTCCTCGGCTGATAGCACCGCCGAGTCAGAAAGTGTACAATAAAATTTCCATCGTGCGACGTTCCTTTGTCGAGAAAATTAAATGACATTAAATGACAAAAATTAAATGACAATTTAATGACAAAGTCTAGCACTTGGCTAACTTTTCTAAGAAGAATTCTATAAGAATTCTATAGCAATGTAACAATGTAGGATAATGATGAAACAAGAGCACGTTGACTTTGAACATGTTCAATCGCTTAAATAATTTTTAGGTTTTCCAAAATGAAGATCGCGACAAAGAAATTTTGTTCAATATTCTCGACTTGCTTTCCCACGTTAACTCATTCTGTGTCAAAAGTATACTAATCTTGTTTGCTCAGGAGTCTCGATTAACTGTCAAACTCAATAGGCATTTACACAAACAGATACCAGTAACAATTGCATTTAATTTTTCTGAGTAAAATTATTTTCTGCTAAATATCTTCGCTTTGAAAACTTCGAAAATTTATATAAAAAAGATTTCGTTCTGTATATTCGCGATATAGATAATTGTTCAACTCCTCTCTCTCTCTCTCTCTCTCTCTCTTTATTTCTCTCTGGTTCGCGTAATGAATAATGATTAATAATGGTACTAGCGTAATTGAGTGAGTTTGAATCATAGTGGCGTAAGTTATATTTTCCTTGTTGTGAGAAACAACGAGTGTCATTGTTTTCTTAATATATGTATTGTTTACTATCCAAATTCATAGATAGATAGTTTAGAGTTAAGTTAGTTTATAGTGACTTTTTTTATAATTCATTTCATTTGTTCTATTTTTTTTTTCAACATTTTGGCACGTATAGATTACATTTGAACACATAAGTCAACATTTTCGAGAATGTGGCTCACGCCGCTATGATCCTAACCAGCTCAATTCTCGCAGGTAAATGTTTGTTGACGATACTCGATAAGGAAAGAAAACGGGCGCGTTTCATTGATACATCTAAATGTCTGCCGTCTGGGACCGCTATTTGCGGGACACGCACGCGTTGCTTGAGATACAACACGACGTTAATGCTTCTGGGGAATCACTATAGCCGCGGGCCCTACTTGTACCACATATTGCCGACTGTTCGAAGACGAACTATCGATCTGACACTTCGCACCCCGGACGGAGATCAAAAAGTGTTCCTGCTGAAACTCACCCTCCGTTGGCACTTTGTGTCAAGCCTGTGTCGGTTGCAGCAAGCATTACTTGTTTCTTCTTGCCATGTATATTATTTAATTACGCGTTGGCGTGTATGCCATTTGTTTAGAATGTGGAAAAGTATTTGATACAAAATCGATGATTATATAGTCGCAGAGCATGATCGAGTCTGTTCGAGCTACATCGTATCTGGTGTAAACTATTTCTGTCTAATCCTGAATTTTGCAAAATTGTGTAAAATTATATGTTGTGTTATATTCTTTACTTCAGTCAAATAATAGTAGAACTGAATATAGCAAAGTCGCAGTGCTTTATCTTATATGTATATTGTAAATTGTTTTATCATAGTTGGTTTCTCGATTTTGACTTGGAAAAAGATCAA
The DNA here is from genome assembly GCF_051020955.1 of Megalopta genalis. NCBI lineage: Eukaryota > Metazoa > Arthropoda > Insecta > Hymenoptera > Halictidae > Megalopta > Megalopta genalis. The sequence continues at coordinate 10,860,607 of NC_135022.1, forward strand.
GACGAAATAATAGGTATATATATATACCTATTATTTCGTCTTGATCTTTTTTGATCTTTTTTCAAGATCGAGAAACCAACTATGATAAAACAATTTACAATATACATATAAGATAAAGCACTGCGACTATCTATATATATATAGTTGGACGAACCAATTAATAAAGTCTAGTAGAATATTTCCGTCTGGAAGATTATTTCCGAAATTATCCGTTATACATTCTATACAGGACGTCCCAAAATTATGGTACTTCCAGGAAATAAGAGGTTCCCGAGGTCATTTGAAGTAACTTTTTCCTTAGCGAAAATGCAATCCGCGGCATCGTTTACGAGTTATTAACAAAAAACAGTGACCAATGAGAAGCGAGCTCGACTGGGACAAGGCGGCCAAGTCAACGAGTGAACGAATCTCAGTTCTGCTTATTGGCTCGGCCGCCACGCGCCAACTGATCTCGCCTCTCATTGGTCACTGTTTTTCGTTGATAACTCGTAAACGAAGCTGCTGATTGCATTTTCGCTAAGAAAGAAGTTACTTCAAATGACCTCAGGAACCCTTCATTTCTCGCTTGTACAATAATTTTGGGACACTCTGTATATCTATGGACACATCACAATCTGCAGTATAGAATGTCGCAATTTGTTGGCTATTTTATTCTTTGAATATTGGCTGTTTCGTCAATGAAATGTTCTGCGATTACATGGCATTCGCTTCTTGCTGCAGGTCAAATTTAATTAACGAAACAGGCGATGTTTTCGTTAATCGATAGGGAGCAATTGAATTTTCCAATGATGTTGTTAAATCTAGACGAGACGTTTCCATGAAACAGTGTAAGCGTGTGTGTGTATGTGATATTGTCTTTTGCAATTATTGTCTGCCCGTTGGACGTGTGTTTCGCTGATAAGTTCCATTATTAGTAATTGTTAAATTACTGTTTCGATTTGATGATAATAAATCGAATATCTGGTTCATTAATATTACGGTTGTCGCAGCGTAAAATATCGTTAATTATTTACCAATAATAACAGTGTTTAAATTTCATAATTACTAATTGAGTATAACGCAAAGCTTGAATTCTGATCATTCGTTTTTAAAAACGTCACACTGTTTTTAAACATATTAAACAGTTGAAAATATTACAATTTTATATGTAATTGCGATTTTTGTTGCGACACAAAGCAACCTTGCATTTGATGCACTCATTTCGTGAAACTCGAAAAAAGAAAATATCTCTCCAAGTAACACCCACATTCAAATGTCAAAAAACATATAACTTACTCGCCAAAAGTAATGTCAAGTCTTTTATTTCACACGTGGTCTATTGTCTGTTGTTATCAACGTGTGTTCGGAAACGCACATACGCACAGGTTTTTGAATAAAATTAACTGGAACTGGAATGTAGACAATTGGCAACAATATGCATTCAAGGGTTAATATTTGACACGTTTTTGTTTCGAAATATGAGACTTTCGAAAGTTTGTATTATATGTTAAACCAAAAAAGACAACTCAAAAAAACTATTAAAAGAAAATGTTAGTTTAACAGATGACGAAGAAGAAATTGTACTCAATAATGAAAATAATTGTGATGAAAGTTATGGCGAAGTACATTGAGAACAATGTATTCATATAGCATTACCGATGGGTCCACGAGAACTATGGTGCCGAAAAAACATGTTCAGTATGTGTGTGTGTGTGTGTGTGTGTGTGTGTGTGTGTGTGTGAAAAAAAGGAAAGAAAATAAATTTCCTGAAGAAGCTAAATGGATCTCATGTTGGATAATTATTTTCCAGATCTGTGAATTTGCATAGTTTTAGTTTTTCCTTCAATATGACGAAGTGGAATAATTTTCCTACATTTTCCAGTCAATTCTAAAAGAATATAATACACACGTAATTTTGAAACATGTATCTACTTTTAACACTTTGATGACCGGAGGAGTCATGTACACACTTGACTGCGTGAAAATTTAAATTGGAAAAATCTTCTTTTAAAAAATGCATCATAATTATACTGTTAGCGCTTTGATTGCTGCGTCACCCATATCTGGGTGACAGAATTATTTAAGATTTAATTCTTTAAAATTAATTGTTACGGTGATCCATTATAATTTCTTACTCTCATTAAGGCTCGCAAGAGTTAAAAATGTTGAGAAACTAATCGACGTCATATAACTTTGCTTATTCGAATTTCATTGAATAAGATGAATTTTTTAATATTCTGGCGCAGTCGTCAAAGTGTTGATAAAGGTACTTAATAATAAAAAATTATGATTTAAAAGAAAGATGGGTCACCCGTCAGGCATCTTTACCCTATCACGGACACAACGAACGAAACGCGAAATGCACCTGGCAGGCGTGCCGTAGGTACACCGTATGCGTCCCGCAACGAAAACTACACGGTGCTCAGTGTTAACTATACGGCGAGCAGCCGAAGCGAAGATAGTAGGCCATCGCGCCGGACGCGTTGTCCTCTTTCGACTATACTCTCTAGACTCTAGACTCGATCTTTTCTTTCCCCTTCGCTCGCTGGAGGTGCTGGTCGCGCACCTCGCTCTCTTGCCCCCCCTCCGTTCCTCTTTCTCTGTCAAGGAAACGGCCCGCGATGCGATATATAGCAGGTCAGACTCTAGTCGAGTTCCAGCCAAGGATTGACTTCTTTTCCATCGGCAGCTTTCTTTCCTGAGAAACGTCTCGCCCTGTTTTCGTGCTGTTCCGTCTCGGCTCGACCCGCCTTGTCGTCTTGTCTCGCTTCCGATCTTGTCGGACTTTTCACGCTAAACGATACCAGTTCTCCTGGTCGCGTCTCGCTGACACCGGCACACCTAACTCCAACCCTCCGGTCACCCTAACTCCAGGCTCTGTCGAAATCCATTGATTAACCCAGTGACTCAGAGGCACTGCTAAAATTTGTTATATCTCGTCTTCAAGATAAATTTTGTATGAACAAAGTTCGAATTTGAGAAATTGTTAAGAGTGTAACTGTTGTGCGAGTCCCAAGAGTCAATTTCACGCGCATAAAATGCATTTTGTTATATAGAATAGTGATACTATGAGTTGGAAAAATGATTTTATATTTACAGTTAAAATAGCTTCGAGTGCAAAGGGTTAACCCTTTGCTCTTACAAGTTAAGGGGAAATTAATCCTGACAAAATCGCATCCATCTTTTTACGGAGATCGAGAGTATATGCTACAAAGATCGTAAAAATGTAAATTAAGATCTGGTCCGATCTTGAGAAATCGACAATTATTATTAATATATATTATATGTAATGTATAATAATATGTAGTATACAATAATATATAATATATAATAATATCTAATAAATAAGAATATAAAATATATAATAATATCTAATTAATTAATATATAATAATTAATAATAATATAGTAATAATAATAATATAATAATTAATTATCTATTTATTCACTCACGTTTCATAATTTAATCTCACGTAAAGAGATAATTACTTTTGGGTAGACGGTTCGTCATTTCCTCAGGCTCATTTTTTTCTTCCTTCTTCGTTGACCTCTCAAGGTCAGACCTGGTCTTGGTAGCACTTCTAATTTACATTTTTGTTTATCTTTTTAGCGTACACTTTCGATCCGTATAAAAATATCGTTGCGATTTCGTCATCAGTTAAATTGATGAAATTCGAATCATCGGTTTTGTTCGATGAAACTCGAGCTGTGGGGTTGACAATTTTGATGTTGTTTTTACTCTTGTTGTTCTCTTGCGTTTTATAGATCGCAGACAGAGGTACATTCGATCTATCGGCACAAGCGATCGAGGCTAGGCAAATTGGGCGCGATAATTAAAAATGTTCTTTATTCATATTCTATGACTTCGGTTCTTCAGATCGTTAATTTTGCAGTGGTACGCTGAGGTTTCTTCGATTAAAATTTGATGTAGACTGATCTTCGTTACTACGTTACCATTTAACTTCAAATACGAATCAATTTCATTTCTTTTGGGTTGTTGAACTTTGGAGTAGACGGATTCCACAGAATTATTGGGGAAAGTTTTACTGTGACATTCTACGGTTCAAGAAGATTTGTGCAAGGTTATTCGGGAAGATGAGTTATATTCTTATTTATTGACAATGCAATTCTTCGATATAACTTTCAATTTAATTTTAATTTTTTTAATTAGGACTGCATACTAGTCAAAATTCAAATATTTGTTGGTCAAAGTTGGAGACATTTTGAAGAAGATAATTAGATTGGTTTATTACTTATACAAGACAGAAGATAATTGTTTATTAGATATGATCGCTAGGAAACGGAAAATCATGAAATCGACTATAGTTATGAAATTATACTAATCAGTCTCCCATCATATCAATTAGTACAACACATATTCGTGTATATTTTGTTCTTTTTTATCATTATGGCTACCTTTCTAATCCAATCTACTTCGAATAGATTCACAAGTACGCGCAGCGAATAAAGAGAAGTATCTAAGAAAATATAATAAAACTAAAAATTCAACATTAATCTAGAAACATGGAACACTGAAAGTAAAGCAATAATATATGCCACAGAGAAATAGAAACGATAAAATCATTAAATACTGGCTCGATGAAAAATTTCTTAAGAAAACCAGATATCAGTTCCACTTTATTTGCGTGACAGTAATGAAGAAAATACACGCGTTGCAGCAAACGTTTTGTACGACGGTGTGCGGCGGGTGTTTGAACGCAATTGTTTCGTATTAAACCATAGCCTCGGTCCATTTGTCAACAGCAGATATTACACCGAAAGGTGAGGTATTGTCGGCGTTGCAACGCGCTTGAGAACGCGATGCAATTTCGTGTAATGAAACACATTTAAAATCTGACTCCGGGCGACGAACCGGGACGAGACGTGTCGCGGACGAAATTAGATTAGGCTGAAATATGCTTCGGAGAATTAATGTAAACACCACAAAACAGGACGCGTGAAACGTGAAAAATGTTCTCGCCGCATATTTTCATTTGGCTATGGGCGCGGATGCCGCGCGACAGGTGGCGGAACCCGCGGCGCGCGGTTCCTTTTTCGGGAAATTGGAAAAGTCTTTTGCACACCGGTATCGTTGAAAGCTTTCCCCGGTGCCTGAAAATTCTCACTAAATAGCGGAAAATTAAATTCCTCTACCTGTTCACTGTACAAAGGCGTAAGCTTTTGGAACGAAACTATTGTTAGCTGCAATTGATCGATGCTCTAAATTAAAAAATGGGAGAACGCTTTTCTATTATCGTTTTTTGGTGAAATTAACATCAACGTTAACGATACAGTCCCTCGTAAGATTTATAAGATTGAATTCATTCCGATATTTCACGCCTTTTATTGTAGGTATATTTTAGATTTTTATTCATTATACATGTATTTCTCTTTTCAGTAAGTTTCATAAATTGAAGGGAGAATGTAATAGTAGGTTTTAAAGACTTTACCGTTTTGTATTTGTTCTTTTTATCATAAAAGCACAAAATCCACGGTTAATAATTAATGTACGAATAAAAAAATAAATTTATTAAAGCGTCCTTTAAATTTCAATAATTGTTAAGTACAAAATACAGTAATTAAAAAATCTAATAATTATTATAAAAATATATTATTATAAAATTATTATTATAAAAAATATTATATATATATATTATATTATTATTATATTATTATATATATATTATTATTGTAATAATATTGTATTATATTATATATATATAATTATTATTATAATATTATATTATATTATATATATTATTATTATAAAAATATTATTACCAGAATCTAGTAATTATTTCAACTTAAACTTCCGTTCCATGTCGTTAATCGCATTGTTCTAATTCGAATAAACTAATAGCGATAAAAATGTACAAATTTGGCGTTTATAACGACAACAATTGTTACGCTATTCACTATCGTCGTGCGAAACAGGTTTCGTATCGCGTTTCAAACGCAGAAACTGTGGTTAAAGGTGTGTGCATACTAAATATAATACTATGCGATCACAAGGACTGCGGCTGTCGTTTAATGTTATGGAAAGTGCGAAGGAGAGTGAAAACTAACGATTTCGAGTAGTTTTCGTAACTACCATAAACCACCATTGATGAATCTCGACGGATAGTAAAAAATCACTCTCGTTCATCGTGCGGCTCTTTGAAACGTGTAATCTTGCGGATGACCGCGAGCTTTTCACCGTGCTTGTTTCGTCCCTCGATCTTGTAATTCGAGATCGTTCGTGTAATTTCAGCAGACCGTTGGTCTAGACCGCTTAATTATAAATTTCAGATACCATAATTGTGTTTCAGCTTTGATACGAAATATTAATTTTCGTGGTTTCCATTCTTATAGTTCGAGGCAATACGTTGCATTTTCTATGTACACTGATATATTCGTTTCAGCAGTCATTGCTTTCGGTAGAGTAAATTGTTCATATAAAGAGATTAACTTGTATTAACTTTTCCATCATTTGGAATTGTTAAGAATTTTCTTGATTGCAATTTTCTTGTTTATGGCATTGTGTTTATGTATTAGAATGAATCGCTCTGAAATTTTGTTTATTACATCAATGGTAAATATTTATTTTTATCATGTATATTCCATATTAACGTAGTCTAAAAGATTGTTTTAAATTAAAGTGAAAAATAAAATATATTTGTAGGTAAAGAAATGAACAATTTAGTGATGAACAAAGGACAAATGTCCTTTGAGACATTTTGTGACATTTGACAATTGTCCTTTTTTCAATGTCCGTTGAGAGTTTTTATTAAATAATAAAATAATGTTAAAATAAAAAATGTAAATCGATAGCTTGATATTTTTTCTGAATTTTTTCTTGCTTAAATTTTTCTTTTGTTTCGAGACAATTATTTCCGCGCGGAGAATGTTACAGAAAGATTTTCTTTACTTTTTTCTTTACTTTTATTTCGTATTTACTACATCCAGAAGCAGCTTGGAAAATATAATCAGATTGTCGGATGAATTTCTGTACGAAATGCTTCGCGTCGAAGAAAATTACAGCGTTCTGTAATTAATTGCAGAGTACTGAACTGTTAATTGCTGCTGCGCGTCTCGGCGCAGGTTTCTGGGCTACCTGTTTATGCTTTACGGTCGGCTGACCGTATTGCACGAAAAACGGTATTATTTGAATACACTCCATATAATGAAATTATGCAGTCTCAAAGATGTTCCGACTTTGTCATTTGAATATTTAAATAGGCTGACCTATTTTGCATTCTCGAGAAGAATTACCCGTTTCGACAAGCGAATATATATAGCTTTAACCACTATGTTTCTGTTGTATCTTCTCCTTCGTCTTGTTCCATGATTTATGTAGCGTCGACGTTTGGGTCGTTAGCGACCCTTCCGTATCTATTTTATTAAGCCACATATCAGGTCTACGCGACTTACTCAATTTCGATAAACTTTTTTATTAGCTTCTTCTTTATAATATCTATATCTCGGGGGGAATATAAAGATTTCTACACTGTAGAAAAATAGATTAATTCAGAATAGTAAATTACTTCTCATTTTATAATCAGAATGATCGAATATATTATGATTTATAGTTGTGTCTTGTAACAGTACACCTTTATCGTCATTAATAGCGGTTATTATATATTATATATTATAATAATTAAATATAATAATTAAATAATATCTATTATATATTATTTTATTATAATAATAATATATATTATATTATTATATATTATATATATTATATTATTATATATTATATATATTATATTATTATATATTATATATATTATATTATTATATATTATATATATTATATTAATACATATATTATATATGTATTAAACTTATACTGTACTTATACATTTTGCGTAAATAAAATAAATTTATGTATATATATTTAATGATACACTTCATCATCGATATTAAATTTTATTGAATACTTGACCGTCAATTACACAATAACAAAAAAATATAATAAAGCTACTTGTACATTTATGTACTACGAGATATATTAAAATGTTTTATGAACGAACTAAATACATGTATGTTGCATACATTTAAATTCAGTAATATACTTTAGTTGTCATTAATAACTAGACTGCGGATCTTTATGCAAAACAAACATTATCTCTATCCATTACAATTAACAGAAGTCACTTTGGAATTTCTTTCCTTAACACTTACTTGACTTATTTTTTCTGTGTCTCTCTTGGTTTCCGAGCATTTCTTAAGAGAATTAAATAAACACGTATGTATGGTTTCAAAGCGTTGCAGTTTAATTAAATAAACACTATTTTTAATAAAATTTTACTAATTTATTTATTTACATATCTGGTATTAATAAAATATTAATAAAGTATTAATACCATAACGTAACGTAAATCTACGTGCCCCTTTCTAAGAAGACAGAATGGAAAAATTGAACGAAAAAATGTACGTGAACCGTCCATTAAGTCTTAGTAATTTTAGTGACATGAAAGCAATGTATTGACACTTCTCTGTTATTTGAACCTGTCTGATGCTTCAAATTCTATCTACTCATTTTTCTCATAAGTGCATAAAATCCGCAGTCTATTAATAACTACGCTGCGAATCTTGATGCAAATTCTTATTATTATATAGAATTAATTGGAATAGAGGAATGTTTTACCAACCAGAAGATCTCATGTGGCATAAAATACAGTAGAAATACCAACGATTTTTGTTAAAATTGTGACTTATATTTTGTAAAATATTAATAAAATATTAATAAAATATTATAAAATTTTGTAATGTTGCACATATGACAATACCACGAAGATCCAAAGTCGACAATACAGTAAATTCTCTCTAACTAATGCTCAGCTTGTACACAAAAGTGGACAATTTCGGAAGAGGAAATACGATTATTCGAGCCTTGCGGCTCGTTTCTACAATGATTGACGATCGACGACTATAAAAATGCAAGGCTGGAATAATCGTACCTCCTGTTCCCAAATTATTCATTTTTGTTTCCAAACGGAGCATTAATTAGGGAGAATTTACTGTGAATACTTCGACAAGTTTGACGTCGAATGGAACAAATCGAAGCCATTTTAAACTGAAGTGAGCATAAATAACATGCGGCTAAGCAAACAGGACAAGCATTAATGCACTTAATGCTCGGTCGTTTCGAATAGCAGTATCAACGGGCATTGTTCTTCTTTAATTAAAATCCCGCCCCGCGAGTTTTCTTCAACAAAAGGCTGCTGCCCGCTTACCACGGTTCTCAACCTGATTCTCACGGCTGTGGACCCCGCGCGGCTCCGTACTAATCGTCTCGTTGTAATTAGATCGTCCCCGCTTTTCCGGAAATCACGTTTTCGGCCGGAAAAGGACGGATAATCCCGCTATCGAAGCCCGCTTTGCTCCGCGCGTGCAGGTTCATTGCGGCCGCTTTCCTCAAACAGAAAACTACCACCGCCATTATTCGATCACGTTCGAGCCGTTGAACAAGCTCGGCCTCGAGAGGCTATTACACCCTTCGCAGTTGTTTACAATCGACGAGTTATTTCGAATAAGGGTGTACCCGCTGGAATCATGTTCCGGAATAGTCGATCTTGAAACTTCCTTTCGTTCGGGGTTTGCGGCACTTCCGAGAAGTTCTCACGTACATTTTGTTTTCCATTCGTATAGGATAAAATAAGAGACACAGCTATTATAAAAGAGAAAGTTTTCATTTAATTAAATTATTTCAGACACCCTTTTCGCGAATATTTGGTCTCGAAATTATTTCATGAAATGCATTTGATACAAATAAGAGTAATTTATATTTAATCCTTAATTATTAATCACCCACATTGCAATTCTATTTATTTTTGTAACAAATGTTCAACTTTTCATGTTTTTGATTATTTTATAGACACGTTGGTTAAGAATAAAATATCAATGAAGTATTTATACACTAGTTTTTTTGTAATTGATGTGCGTAGAGAAACAAATAAAGTATTTCGTTCCTGTCATTATACTGACGTTGAACATGTTTATTTTGTGTAAAAATACACAGTTTATTTGCATATTACAACACTGAAAGTAATTGATTATGTCTCATCAAAGGACGAAACAATAATAACAGATGTGGCAGCTTTTAAACATATTTATTGAATTCTAAAATAATAAAAGTATTACATAGTTTATTTCAGACGCGAATTGACAATGTTAAAGGTATCCTTTAACTAGTTAGAGTAAGTAAATAAACGAATGTTAGTAATAAAATTACGAAAATGAAACAGTTATTTCATTACAACTTAATTCCATATTATTACGACCACACATATACTTTTCGAAGAGATTGCGATAGCTAACTGGTTAGAGATATTAAAACAGAAATTGATAGACATTGTTTGTCAACATTTCATAAAAATCGGAATCATTTTTAAAATGTTTTTTATCGAGTTTGAAATGCCATTTTTGTTCAACTTTTTTGGCGAATTAGGTGAATTAGGAGAATTAACTAAGTGATTTATTGTTAGTAATTTAATTATTAGTAATTTATAATGACATGGCAAGGTTTGTAGATCATGAAATTGCGATAATCAGAATATCTCCAGAAACGAACCGAATAGGAAGAGCTCTTGAATTGTCGCGAGAATTTACTGAAGACACGCATTACCGCCAATCTGCCGTGGTAATTGAAAGTTTGCTGAGGCATTAATTATTATCGTGCGGCGAATATAGGAAAACGCTTTCCATTTTCATTAATGGCGTATCACTGACCACTATTTATATTCGTATCGTGATTGCAATGCCATTGTTGCATTTCTCCCGATAAACGAGAATGCAACGTATGTACATTCAACTATCGTCCCTGTAAACCGCAGCTAATTTATTGATTATGGATAAACGATTTATGTCACAAATTTTCGTATCATTTTATTGAATATTTTGCGTACGAAAGAATTCGCACGCAATTGATAATTTATGCCGAAGATTGCCAGCTTTTAGGTATTTTACAGAAAATTTGTGCTTATGATTAATTGATCGAAGAACTTTTCACTGAGAACATTTTCTGAGTCACGAATAAAATAAAATGTTTACGTTAGCAATAAATCCTTACATGTTTTCAAAAATAGTTACATAAAAGATCCATTTTTGATTTTCTAACAATTTTGTTTTTCACTTTAATTCATCCATTTGTAGTTGTTCATAATTTCATACTTTAAATAAGTGTATTAAAAATCAATCCAGTTGTAGGGACATTAACAATTTTGTATCTTCTGAAATTGAAAATGATTTGTCTAATGGCCAATTTGTTACTAGGAGATCAAATTGGGAGTTTAGACGATAGGCGGTGCTAATTTGTTCGCTACGACACATTGTGACATCAATTTTATCATATCTTAATTTTATCATTGAATGGCATGTTCTTTCTTAATTAACACAGTGTGATCTTATGCAATATGCTATGTAGCAACACACAAATTCCGGAATACATGTTCATTAACTACAACACCGTGCCTTCGCTTAGGGACATTGTAGTCGAATTGCAGTGTATATTTAATTAACAATTACGAACTTCATTATTTCATAAATTGCTCTTGCTAAAATGTTTCGCGTGTAAGAAAATTGTTTATAGTGAATGGAACTGCACGCGATGTAGACTAATGAGCAAAATAATTACGAAAAAGCGAAAGTCGTACGAATTGCAATAATGCGTCCCTTTCGAACGTATTGTGTAAATTTATATACGTATCATGTAATCAGCTAAATAATATAGTTACTTCATAGATTCGGTACGTTTTAAAGTTTTTGCTGTTTACGTGTGTAATATAAATGAAATATAAAAAAATTACTAAAAATTTAGTGTAAACATATATGTAATATAAGTTCTATACATTTTTTAGTTGAAATCACAGTTTGAGTAATTAATGACAAACAATCGAGAGTAGAATATTGTAAAAATCGATTTGTACTTCCAAATAACACATAAATACCTTGTTTATTTAGCCGTACGGAGGTATTTATGATTACGTGCTTGATATTTACAATGTTCAAAAACTATCGAGAGTAGAATATTGTAAAAATCGATTTGTACTTCCAAATAACACATAAATACCTTGTTTATTTAGCCGTACGGAGGTATTTATGATTACGTGCTTGATATTTACAATGTTCAAAAACTATCGAGAGTAGAATATTGTAAAAATCGATTTGTACTTCCAAATAACAAATAAATACCTTGCTTATTTAGCCGTACGGAAGTATTTATGATTACGTGCTTGATATTTACAATGTTCAAAAACTACCGTAACTCCGAGCAAGTACAAGAGAGAACCATAAATTAGCGACATTAATGCATTCGCGCAGAATAACGAGTTAAACTCGTATTGCATGATTGAAGCCGAAATTCACAGGCATGAGTTAGACTGATGCATGCGTTGCAACCACTTTACATACAAGGTTATCCAGCTTCATTCGTTTTCATTCTAATTAACCCTTTGAAATTAACTCGTCGAATTTTCTCAGATTAATTACTAGCAAATCCAACGTATTTATTCGTGAAACGGTAAACAACGTTTCAAATAAAATATAAAATGGTACATAATGTTAAAAACTAATAATGATGTTAAAACAACGCTCCGAATAAAATATAAAATGATGCAAAGTTAGGAACAATTACTGTATCTAAGCAGAGTTTGGTATAAGTTTATCTTGAAAGTGCCATAATAAATATAAGTCTTCTCGTGTCTCCTGAGTGAAGACATTCAATTACAAAGGGTTAAGTATTACATGTTAATACGTTCTATTTTTCATTTCCCTTTAACCTCAAATTTCTCAATCAGCTTTTAACACGAGAAGTAAGATCTCACACGTTCTTGTCATTGTTCTATGATTAATGTTTCTTACTGTCTTATAATTTATCAACGTGTGATAATAAAACAATATTGATTTATTGATGTATTGATTTGTTGCAAATCCCCTGATACTTTGTAATCCCGTCGATTCCTAATTAATTTTAATATACGAATTAAATATATTTCTGAAGAACTAGAAGATATTAATAAAATCGAATTACATTTCATATCTAATGAAATATTTACAATTATTTTATCACGTAAAACCCCGATACAAAAGTTGAAAAAAATCAATTTTACTTCTTCAAATATTTAAAAATTCTTCCCTAATACTTATTCAAATTTAAGTAATTCATTTCAAAATAAATACTGGAACGTGTTCTATATTTCATCATTTTAAGTAGTAAATAAAATATCTTTTAACATACATCGATTCCTAAACGGTGTGTGTGTGTGTGTTTTCCGTTTCAAGACGACTTGTACGACAATTTTACTTCTTCAAACATTTAAAAATTCTTCCCCAATACTTATTCAAATTTAAATAATTAATTTCAAAATAAATACTAAAACGTGTTCTATATTTCATCATTTTAAGTAGTAAATAAAATATCTTTTAACATACACCGATTCCTAAACGGTGTGTGTGTGTGTGTGTGTTTTCCGTTTCAAGACGACTTGTTCGACAATTTTACTTCTTCAAACATTTAAAAATTCTTCCCCAATACTTATTCAAATTTAAATAATTAATTTCAAAATAAATGCTAAAACGTGTTCTATATTTCATCATTTTAAATAGTAAATAAAATATCTTTTAATATACACCGATTCCTAAACGGTTTTCCGTTTCAAGACGACTCCGCCGCAGTAATCGGCGCGCGGTCTCGCTGCTGACAGACTATCCGAAAACGACAAATATTATTTCGAAGCACCGTTACCTTTCCGAACTGACAGAACCAGTGGTCATCGAATTTTCTCCGCGGCAGTCTTTCTCCGTGCGTCGTGTACAACCGCAGACCAGCCGCGTTATCGAAAAACCCGCGACATGTAGGTACCGTCGCTCGTGCAAACTGACCCGACCCACTTTTTGCCATTATATACGGAGAAAGAGACTCTGCCGGTGGTATTGCGAGGTTCGCCGGGCTTCCGAGGGGCCCCGGTGGGGCTTTTCTCTTCGTAAAATCTGCTATCTTATTTTTCGATAGCGGCCAAAGGAAGCGGATGGACCCGCAGGTACGCCGGGTAGCTTTCTAAACGGCTGAAACTCGGCCGCTTCGATTCGATTCTCGCTTCTGCCGCCTCTTTTATTTCTCGACGGACCGTTTTCTGTTTTTCCGTTCTCTCCGTCGGCTGCTGCTGTCCCTTTCCCACCGATGTCACGACCTCCTCCTCGAGTTTTCCCATTTTCATCGACAACTCCCGGTTTAATGGACTTCGCGCAGTTTCCGTTTCACGGCGAGCGTTCTTATTTCTCGACGCGAACGCCGCGCCGGGACCGTCTAATTACGACCGAATGGCCGACGAAATCGACTGCTTGGACAATTAACGAGCGTCCTTTGTCCTCGGCCATCGGACACGGCGCGGCCGTCGCCGGACGCGGACCATGGGGCTCTCGATGATGACACTCTGGAAAAATGAAATCTGTCTTCGCCTACGGCCGCGACGCCCCGTTCGTTTCCGACCGGAAACTCACGTGTCCCTCTGGCTTCTTTCATTAGTGGGACAAGGCGGAGCTGCGGGGGAGCGTCGAAAGTGACGCTACACACGCCGACAGCCCGCATAGAAATTTTAGTCGTGTCGGGATTATTCGGCGTGTCCCTGTTATCTGGCGCAATGCTCTGTTCCTGTATTCTGGCGACTTCGAGCTCCACAGAATTGTTCAGCTCATCGCGCTACGATTTCTTTCGAGGTTACGTCGATTAGCGCTTCTTAACACTTTTTTCTACCGGGATGCTTTTTTTTGAATCGGCGACCGAAAGTTACGCATTTCTTTAAAAATTGTTCAAAAACCATACAATAACCGTATCCATGATTTATTAAATTATTTGTATTAATATATAATGTAATCAATTTTATTTTTAAATTAGTGTTTAGAAGAAAATTATCTAGCTTCTCTTAGAGCAGTTGGAAAGAAATTATTATGATATTTACACCATTCCCTTGCCGCTTTTTATAATGTATTATTAGAAAATAAGAAATGTTGAAAAGGAATTTGTATAGCTTGTAAATTTTGTTGACAACAATTTCTATTCTGTTAAAAATATTTTACTTAACCTCATTGTAACTTAAAAAGTATATTTTTCAATTTATATTTAATATTAGCATTACTTTATTAATATGGCCTATTAGAAATAAAATAGTGTCCTCCATATATCTATATAAAGTGTGCAGACGATTTAATTTGACACAATTCTATGCGAGGAAATCACAAAATAATACAAAAATATTTCTATATATACTCGTGTGGATAATTATAAACTCTAAGTAACTTTTACATTCTCATTGATATTTAAACCAAAAGCAAAAAAATTATATTCGTATATTTTTATTTTTTATTATTTCTTACATAGAAATATACAGATTTGGTGTTTTGTTAAGTTTTTATTATGTCTGTATTAGAGAAATAGTAAAAAATAGAAATATACATATATGATATTTATTGATATCATCTGTTTACATGGTAGTTATAGACTACAAGTTACTTTACATTGTTACTGATGTCTAAAAGAAAATTTAACAAACTATCATATTTGTATATTTCTATATTAGAAATAGTAGAAAATAGAAATATTAGGAATAATAGAAAATAGAAAGTAAAAATATTAGGAGTAATAAAAAATAGAAATATTACAAATAATAGAAAGTAGAAATATGAAAATTTTAATATAAAATAGAAATATTAGAAATAATATAAAATAGAAATATTAGAACTAATACCAAGTAGAAATATTGGAAATAATATAAGATAGAAATACTAGAAATAATATAAAGTAGAAATATCAGAAATAATAAAAGTAGAAACATTAGAAATAATACAAGATAAAAATATGCGAACACGATACTACTGATAAGCTTTCGTTTGGATATCTATAGCAAATGTAAAAGTTACTTTGAGTCTATAATTATGCACATAACACGTGCAAAATGATTAGCGAAGTGATCAAGCTCGTTGAGAAAATGACCTCGCAGGGAAATCGTGCGTGTATCGATAACTGGGACTGAAAACAGAAATTATGGCAGCGTTTCTCGCGCGCGGAGTTTCTTCGACAACAACTTCTTCAAGTGGAAACACCCGGGGGAGCAGCGTATTCAATCACGGCCCGTTTTTTTCCACGGCGATCGCTCTACGATTTCGTTTCACGCATCGACCGGTTCCGCGATACTTTTCTGTCCAGAAAGTCCTTAGACCAGATCGGGTGCAGGTGCAAGTAGAACAAGAAAGCGGACAGGTATGCGTCCAGTCTGCCTGTCTATCGGTCAGACGCGAACCGAGTATTTCCTGTTGATCCTGAATCGGCGTTTTCTGTCATTCCCGCGTGACTGGAGAAACGTTAAATAACGTGAACGAAACTGTGTCTGCTAAAATGGGTCTGTGTTAGACTTTTTTAGAATTGTGTATCGTTATCCTTGGTGACAAACAGAATTTCTTTTCTAGGAAAAGAAACGAGTAGTCCATGTCGCAATCTCGATGAAATTGTTTCGATATAAATTTTCGATACGATCTTACTGAAGTCAACACTTCACGATCCGGCGGTTTTCTGTTCTTTTATTAAATTCTTTTATCAACATTGAACAGTTGAGCATTCTTTAGATAATAGTTAAAAAATGACAGCAATTTCGGTCATAAAATAGTAAATTATTTGTGTAATATAAAATAACTTTTTCTGAAATTGTTATCTGGAAGAAAATTATCGAGTTTCTTCTACATATTTTAAGAAAAAAAATATATATATATATAATAATAATATATAATATATATTAAAATATTAATATATATATTATATATATACATTATTATAATATATGTTAATATAATATATATAAACAGATAAAATCCGCTAGTAACGACATACAAGTTACATTAACAATATTATAATATATATATAATATTATAATATTAATATATTATATTATTATTAATATTAATATTAATATTATAATATAATATATATATATATATATATTATAATATTGTTAAAGTAACTTGCATGTCGTTACTAGCCTGCGGATTTATCTGTTTCTAATAAAAATGATTCGGTGAAATTTACAACAACGGAAAGATCAAAAGACTTTAAGGATATTTATATGCACTGAAATGATCGAACATAGACCAAAGTTTCGGTTTGATTCGTGTTTGTTGTGCGATGAAAATAATCGTTATTTCGTACGAGAACCCGCAGTCTCGTTATTAACGAACTGTCATTCATTTTGAGCGAAGTTAATTACTAAATTATTAATGCCATGATGGCTGGATCGATCCGGTTCGAGTATCGAATTTGATGCACTTTATGCAGCCGTGCATTCTATAAACACGCGAAATGCACAGTTTAATTAACATTATTTCTGTATTCCGTAAGAGAGTCGTGTTCCATCGATCCACATTAGCAAAAGAGTAACGAAGTCGTGACAGAGTTCAAAGTATCGATGCACACACACTTTATTTAACATTTCATCCGGATTTCTCGCGTTCGATTCTAACAATTCTTGGCTCTCTTCCCCCTAAGTAGGTGAAAGGAATTTCAAATTAGATCCGCCGCTGTAAATCGAACCAATTACGAGATTCTAACGAAGAGTAATTGACTAGTGAAAATGGATCCGCGTTTTGCGATCGTAAATCGCAAAACATCCGCCGTATCATCGTATAATTTATGGTTTCATCGTCTGACAGAATGTTGCAGTGGAACAGAAGGTATCCGGTTGAAAAAGCAGCTTGGATTTCGTAACTTTAGTAACAGGAGCTCCTGTAATTTGAGGCACTTCACTATACCTGTACAGTTAACTTCTAGCTTGGCCTACACGTGATCGCGTCACAACATTCAGCGACGTTCGTCGCATTCCTGGATTCGAAATGTTTTACGAAAAATGATAATTTAGTGGAATGGAACGACAATATCAGAGCGTAGTTGAGGCCGTTGTTGGGAATAGGACACACATGAGCCGTTCATTTTGAAAGTGGCATAAGTCGCTTTGTTTTTAAGTCGATATATTTAAGGGTTTGCGTTTCAACACGTTTCAAAATATGGATGATTTGTTATCTCAGGATACTGATATTTTTCTCGGTATAAATAATTTCGTATAAACATTAAAATATCACCACTTTTCATTACGGTAAAGTGACTTATGCCACTTTCAAAATAAACGGCTCATATCTTACTCTATGAATGTCTCGAAAAATTCGTTTCAAACTTTACAATTTAAAAAAATAGTTTAATAAGGAACACCTAACGAACAGACAATTTCGTGTGTTTTATTTGCAACTGAATGAGCGGAAAAAGTGATATTCGAAGAAAAAAATTTTTTATTTACTTATTAAACTTTTTTTTTTTAAATTTATAAATAAAAGTAGATATAACTTTCAAATTATAATTTCTCTTTGTAGAATATCTCAACGACGTTCAACTGTACCCTTAGACAGAAATGAATTGTGCTTCATCAAATAATATCATAATAAAAACTTGAAAAATGGTTTTCTTGAAATATTTTCTTATCGCGTGACTGGTTTATAATTCTTTCTGTTTCTAATATTTTCTAACAGGACGTGGCCATTGTGGATAAATACATATGACAAATATTGTGAAAAATCAAATAATTTTTATTTCTGATGTGCAAATGTTAAGAGAAGTTGATACGATTATTTAAAATTGTTTAAAAATGAAAAATTCATGGTATAGTCAAGTTGAACATTGTTGGCGACACATAAATACGAATTGAGTTGGTATATACATATATAAAAATAGTTTCGAATAATATAATCTGTATCTTTAATTTGTATATTTAACAATGATATCATTAAAATCACATTTTGAAATCGATTAGAATAAATAGAATAGAAAAGAAACCTTAAAAACACATAGAATTAAAAATTAAAAATGAAATACACTGTTTCACAATATCCACTCGATGAAAAGTCTCAAGAAAATAGTGTTCCATATAATCTTATTAATCTATTCTACCAAATTTCTCTAAACGGATTTATATCCGTCGACAGCTATTCAAAAACGGTCCGTAATATTTCCCGAAAATCATAAATGCAACAATGGCCGCACGGAGCGAAATGTCAGGAACAAAATGGAATACGTTTCACAATTTCCATCCAACTGAAACTTTAGAAAAAAATGGAGTTCTATATAATGCCATTATAAATCTCTGCCGACAGCTTTTTTTTTTTTAAAAAAAGATGACGCCTAATATTTCTCGAAAATCGATGATGGAACGAAGGTGCACGCGTAATGGTACCTACAGCGGCAGCAGTAACGCAATGCTTTCCATAATCCCGTCGTTTCGTGTGCGTCGCTTAATTTCGAGCGTGAAATCGGCCGCAACAAGTTGATTTACAGAGTATAATTCGGTCGCGTGCGTATGTCAATCGCGTTAACCTGAAATGTAAAATCCGTGGGCGTTGGTCAGCACCGTCGACGCCCGCAATATGCGTGGACGATCGATTTGCGTCGGAGAACGTCTGTTGTGTAGTGTAACAGTGGCTGTGTTTTCGGTTGCTTTTAATCGAGTCAGTTAGCCGTATTAATACGAATTCTGTGCCGTGTAATTGACGCCGGCCGTGCGTCGGTTTCGATTTGTGACTCGCATGCGTTATAACCGTCCTGTCGCTTAGAGCGCCGAGCATGAATATTGTACGAGCCGTAGGAATCGGGCCGGGAGCCGACCGAAACACACGCTGAAAAACTGATTTATTCGTTATAATTAAACCGCTCCACTTTGTCGCGGACCTCTCGATACCCGAAAAATATAATAAGCCAGAGAAACACGCTCGCCGCGCGCGCGTTCTTCGATCGACGCGCGGCCACGATAATTAACTCTTCGATACGAAAAACAAGTTCCGCGAGATCATCGTAGCGAACAGCAAATTTTCGTAAGTTCTCGCGAACTTTATTTACCCGCGCAACAATGTATGTTTCGCTTCGTAATGCTCGTGGACCGCGACGAAGGTTTTAATGAGCGATTTTCGGAGATATTAATTAGGGAGCGAAACGTTAAATAGCTTCGCTTGTTTCGCATTAGGACTGCCGTGTCGCAAACGCGGCTATTGTGTATTGTTTTGTGACAATGACAAGATTTATTTAATTTTATTACAGTTAGAGCGCGAATGTTGCACATTTGTGACAAAAATGAGTGTAGCTTGAACACAGACGTTGAAAATGTCGGAAGAATTTCAGAAGACTTTCGTGTTATCAAACTATGAAATTGATTAAATAACGAAATGACTGTTTATTCGACTTCCGTTTCTCGCGATTGGTATAGGAATTTGGTTGCATGAAGATCCACGGTCCAATTATGATAAATAGACTGCGGATTTTATGCACTTGTGACGATAACGAATTGGTGAAACGCGGAACATTAAAAACATAAGAAATACTGTTGGAAGTAATTTAGAAAACAATTGGAAGTACTTTTATGTCACATCATTTCATTGAGATTGTTTAAAAATCAAGTAACTGTTTATTGAATTCCCCCCCTTTCTCACGATCGATACGGAACATTTTTATTTTATCATCAGCCGTTTAAATATGACAAATAGAATTATATGAAGTTGTAGCAATAAGGAGTAGCTGACATATAAAATCGTGAAGATTAAGTATTAATAATATTATAATATAATATATAATAATAATATTATTATATAATATATAATATAATATATAATATATAATATTATTAATAATATATAATAATATTAAGTATTAATATATAATATATAATATTATTAATAATATATAATAATATTAAGTATTAATATATAATATATAATATTATTAATAATATATAATAATATTAAGTATCAATAATATTGTTATTTTTATAATATTGCTATTTTCAACGCTTCGAAATGATTAGCACAAAAATCATTTATTTTCATTTAATTTCTATTTCCAAAAATCGCTCAAAATTAAAGGATAAACAATTCGGTCAATTTTCACCGAACACACATTTACAATATCGATAACTGTAAAAGCAAATAAAATTAATCGTTTCGTCTGGTTTGATAGTCCTGGGCGTTAATTGTTTTCACCAGCGAGGCATTCGAGGAGAAAGTGCGATAAAACTGACAGGATCGATGCTGGCGATCTACGAGGATCCAATTAGAGCGCTCCCGGGGTACAGAGTGAATTACATGTTATTTCGATGATTTTTACATCCTTTCCTTTTCGGTGCGCCGCGTATCGATTCGATGAAGCGCCGCGGATCCTCAAGGTCGGACCCGACCGTCTCGACAATTCGCATTGCAATTCCACGGAATCTCGAGCACCGTAACTCGCGTTCGATTCGCATTCCGTGAAAGGTTGCAACGGCGACCGATGCTCGTTTCGTAGCTTAATGCAAGCCGCTTCTGCACGTCGTCCCGTGAAACGAGGATTTAGAGGAAGACGCGAAATAAAATGCAGCGCGCGAGTCGGACGCTATTCCCGTTGTTTTATCGCTTCTCTCCAATTAAACGGATCCGGCACGAGAATGCGCGTCGAACCTCGAGCATTTCTGTCACTTAGTATGTTCGCGAAACGTGCGATTAAGTCTTTCAGTAGCACGTACAAATTAAAAACGAAGCTGCGCGAATGGATATAAATCGTCGTTGATACTGGCTGGATGTAGACTGCGGACGCTGATGCATTCATGTGATTAGTCGACAGATGCCTGTTTTTTGTACAAAGGTCTAATTACATGAAACTAAAAGCCTCTATTTAACAACATTAATCCAGTTAGATAATGTTAACGCTAGAGCTACAGAGACCTAAACGCGACTAATGTATGCAATAAGTTTTCTTCAACTGTACCTTGGTTTGTAAACAGAAATGAACGATTTGGGAAGAGGAGATGCAATTATTCGAGTCTCGCGGCTCGTTTTTATAGGCGCCGATTGTAAGCAATTATAGAAATGAGCTGCGAGGCTCGATAATCATATCTGTTAAAAATGCATGTATGAGAAACTTTTGAATAGACTTTTTCAATTAAGCATATACATATTATAGCAGAAGTCGTGTGAAGTTTAAATAAACTCAATCTCGTCATTGTTTCACGATACAGTAAATTATTCGTATTAATTACTCGAGCCACGCGGCTTGTTTTTATAATTGTTGACAACTGGAGAGTATAGAAACGATACAAAATAGTGTAATCGTTGCTAGCATCGTCGATAATTTCTTGGCAGTGGATGCGACGCGAAACCAGGAAAGAGAGAAAAGTTATATTAATTCAGAGGACTTCGTTCGACCATCTGTAATAATAAATTAAATGAAACTGACCGAGTGTCACATATTTACCGGAAACAAGTCCAAAGAATAAATTCAGTTCGTTTAATAGTTACAATTAGCAAGTTCACATGGTTGATATAGTAATCAATCTAATTATATTATATATATATATATATATATATATATATTTATATATATATTTATAATATATTAATATTATATAATATAATATATAATATAATAATAATATAATAATTAATATATAATTATATTATATTATATTTTATATATATATATATATATATATATATATATATATATATATATAAATTGTATTATATATATAAAATACGATTTTAATATAAATAACATAATTTTAATAACTTACGATATTGTAACAAATGGTAAACAAACGCAATACTATAAACATAAATGAATACAAAAATTCAAATAGCAATTGCTTTGTTTTTTCATAATCATAATACGTTTTACCAATACAATTAACACTGTGCAATCTTAATGATTTATTTTAATGAACATCGATCAACTGTTCAGCATTTTTTAAATCTTTCTCAGAAGCTTTACAGTAAATTTCGCGAACGCAGTACCAAAAAATTGAATCAATTTTCGTGGTATTTCAAGAATTCTTTAAAGAATTTTCACATATATTTAATTCTAATAAATAAATAATTAATCGAATGAGAATAAAAAAAATGTAATATGTCTTATATGATAAAAATAAAGTTAATCGTGCTTCGAGAATAAACAAACAGCACGGTATTTAGTTAGCCCACAGTAACTAGCACCGCTACTCTAACGTCTCCTAGAGAAACGTTTATCATTTTTATTAATTATATAATATATTTATTATATATTTATAATATATAACAATATATAACAAATAAAAAGTACATTCGAGTCAAATTGAAAATTACAGATATTATAGAAACTTATTACAGAATTAATTATTATAGAAAAATATTACAGAAACTTTGAATTTCCAAAGCATTCGAATTTTTATCTATACAAGTGTCATAGAATGTGAAACCGAGACTCGGCTTAGCTTCTTTTTGTATCTGTTCTCGTCGTCGTTCGTCGTGCCTCTAAAGAGAGCGACGCGACAGTTCCGTTTCGTGGATGTCGTAAAATGAAAACGAAAAAGGATAGGAGAAAAATGGGAAAGGAAACGTAGGAACGTTGTTGGGGAGGGAAGAAAAATAAAATACGCGGCGGCGACAAAGCGTTTCTCATTTTCCGGTGCCGTCTTGCGAGTCCATAATTTTCGGTCGGCTCGCCGTTATGACTCTTACCGGAGGGGGCTTTCGAAATGCAGCCGGTTGAATTGCCTGTCCGCATACGTGCGGTGGGCTTTGAAAAGGGCACTCGACGATCGTGAACTCGTACGTTCTCCGTTAAAGCCTGACTTGTCGGGGATTCCTTTCTATTAAATTCAGATCCGATTGCGACATCGTTCGTCAACGTCCCGCGGCGCTCTCGGCATTCCGGAGTTCCCGGCGGCCGCGCGGCGCTTTGAAAACGGACCGAGCCGCGAAACTGCGGCATTTAATTACGGAAGAGACAGATTTTTTTGCCGATCTATTCGCACTTTCCTTCCTCGTTCCCGAACGACCCTCTTGCGTCTTTGAATAAATGGCCGGAGTAATTAGAGTTGAGTGCGACGAACGGTCGTTCGAGTTTCATTTACCTCTACAGTGTTAACAGGCCTTGAACAGTTAACGTGAATAGCTTCAATGAAAGTAGTTATATTGTTTATAATTTTCCGTACGTAATCGAACACTTGTTTTACTAACTAATTCAGCCGTTTTTATTTTGGCATTCTATCGCTGCTGTAATTTTCAATTTGACTCGAATGTACTTTTTATTTGTTATATATTGTTATATATTATAAATATATAATAAATATATTATATATATAACAATATATTATATAATTAATAAAAATGATAAATATATTATATAATATATATAACAATATATTATATAATTAATAAAAATGATATATATATATTATATAATATATATAACAATATATTATATAATTAATAAAAATGATAAATATATTATATAATATATGTAACAATATATTATATAATTAATAAAAATGATAAATATATTATATAATATATATAACAATATATTATATAATTAATAAAAATGATAAATATATTATATAATATATATAACAATATATTATATAATTAATAAAAATAATAAATATATTATATAATATATATATAATATATATATAAATATTTGTGGAATAGTTGTTCCCATATGTTTCAGTTTGTCGGAATTTTAATTTGTTTGATCGAAGTATCTCAAACAGACTGAAAACCGAAATATTTCAACGTTTAGGTGTTATGCTGGTATTTGTTTCCATATTGTCGTGACGTAACGGCTATTTGGAAAATCGGTTTTATTACCGGTATGCGACTGGAATATATGTATACTGGCATGCGATGTCTATACCGGTAAAAATACGGAAATATTTACCGGTATAATACCGGTTTGAGCCCTAGGTTCTGTTACAATGTTACAACAATCGATCGTACAGTAGCAGCAGCATGACTGATGATTGCGGCGCCTCCGCGCTCATCTTTTGTAACGTATACGGGTATCAGTCTCTGATCTGAACTGTGTTTTTATGATTTTTACGTATTCTTAATTTTTGGATGTTGAATGCTTATAAAACTTTTATGAAAAAAACTGAGAATTTTATCAAACCTTGCAAACTAACAAAAACATTTTAACATTAGAATCAACAGCGCACAATTCGATAATTTCGTATTTACTTTACGTGTTGATCTTCAAATTGAAAGATGAAGAATGTCGAGTAAATAGTTGACACGAGTACGTAAACAAATTCCCGTTATTAGGAAACGAACGAACATATTTTCCATTTGTTTGAAATGTTTATGGAATACATGCTTGCATATATTTCAGTCGTCAGAATTTCAATTTGTTTTATCAAATTATCTCAACTGTGTTTGCGTGATTTTTAATAATTCTATTTATTGACTGCCCAATGTTTGTAAAACTTTTATGAAAAAAACTGCGAGAATTATGAAACCTTGAAAACTAACAAAACGCGATTTAACATTAACCCTAGATTTATGGAGCACAAAAAACAGCTGTTTTATGTTAGTTTATAAAAGTAACAATAAGACATTTATTCTGATTTTTAATAGATGTTATTGTAACATTTGCCGTAAATATCGTATCTTCAGAATCTTGATATATAATTAAACGTTCTTCGATTTCGTATGATTATATGTTGCAAACTATAATATATTCCATGTAGATAATTTTTAAATAAAAAGGATTAACACTACATTCACAGAGCACGAAAATATATATTAGTTTATGAAAGTAACAATATGACATTTATTCTGATTTTTAACAAGTGTTATTATAATATTTACCATAAGTAACATATAAATTGGATAAACAACTCATAAATGTATCATTACGATATGAATAATCGTAAATTAAAAAATTAGTGACCCGTCGTTTTGACGGATTCCGTAAATCTAGCGTTAATACAATCTCAACAGCATATTATTTGATAATTTCGTATTTACTTCGCGTCTTGATTTCTAAATCGAAATTCGTATAGATAACAACCGATGCGATAACAATTTCCTGTTATTAGGAAACTGAAACGAATATATCGCGGCAGAAGTGGCCCGTTGAAATCATAGCCAGCAAATCATTGTACTCTTCGATGCGGTTTCATGGTTTGCGAATTACGAGTTCAGACGCATTTAATCTAAACATAATTAAACCGCGCGCAACAATTGTATAGATGCTTCCCGACGGAAGTGTGCCGCAATTATTGTAATATTTCTCAAATTATTAACGTGGCCGTAATCGTTTTCGGTCATCCTGAATGGCCCGGTACCGCAAAAGCGACCACAGCTATTTTGAGCTTGACTCGACTCGTCCCACGATCGATTGTTGTTAGCCATAGTGGTAAATGCACATCATTTATTCCCGCCGGGTTTTAGAAATTTAAATAGGTGGTCATCTCTTCTTGTCATCGATGAATACTTCGTTCGCAGGAAAATTAATTTACGAATAATTTGAGGACATCACACTTTTAGCAGTAAATA
Source organism: Megalopta genalis (assembly GCF_051020955.1). NCBI lineage: Eukaryota > Metazoa > Arthropoda > Insecta > Hymenoptera > Halictidae > Megalopta > Megalopta genalis. Next base: position 10,886,934 of record NC_135022.1, read on the forward strand.
TTTTAATTATATTTTATATTTTTATTATATTTTAATTATACGTTATGACCTATATATATATATATATATATATATATATAACTCAAAAAAACATTTATTCAGTCGAGTGAAAAATTATTCAATACAAATCTAATTTTGCTTATTGCATGTAGTATACTTGCTTCGCAATGTCATTTTGATTCAACATATAAACGTTTCGTATGATCTCTCTTTTTAAAAAATGTAGGAAACATTGTATCATATATTTATACAATATTTTTCTATATAAAGTCTCTTATATGAAACTGTCGAATAAAAATAGCAAAATGAAAGAGTGTGAAACATAAAAAATTAATATGCATATCTGATAAACGTACTGCCGGTCTCATGCGTCGATATCGTCCAAACAATAGGTTCGCTGTCAGACCCTGGGAACCGATGTCGCCCGAACGAGAAGTACGCTGTCTATCCCCCGAGGCTGACGCCGCGCTTAACGTGTTAAAATAAAAAATAATCTCTTTACGGCCATCCTAACGCACTTTATGAAGAGCCTACTCTTTGGTAGACCGTTTATCGACGGCCCGAACAATCGGACGAGCCAAATACCAATGAACACCGATTCGATGTTACAGAGAGTGCACTGCCAGGCGCCATTGGTAGACAGCAGTGCCTTGCCATTGGAGCACCGATCGGTGTACGGGGCTCCAGCTCAGTATGGTCCGCCAGCAACGCACGGAGCCGAAGAGAATTGGCCGCTCGCGTCCCCGGACACGCCGCAAATCAAGCATCTGCAGGTGCAATGCGAGAAGACGCACATGCGAGTGAACATCGAGTTCGACCGTCCCTTCTACGGGATGATCTTCAGTAAGGGCTTCTACTCGGATCCTCACTGCGTCCATCTGAAGCCCGGCACGGGGCATCTGAGCGCGACGTTCGAGATCTTCTTGAACTCGTGCGGGATGAGCTCCTCGGCGAATCACAATGTGGCGGCTTACGGCGCCCCGACGCCGTCCGGCAGCTACGTGGAGAACACGATAATCGTGCAATACGACCCGTACGTGCAGGAGGTCTGGGATCAGGCGAGGAAGCTGCGTTGCACGTGGTACGACTTCTACGAGAAAGCGGTGACATTTAGGCCGTTCCAAGTCGATATGCTGCACGCCGTCACCGCGAACTTCCTCGGCGACAATCTGCAGTGCTGGATGCAGATACAGGTTGGCAAGGGACCCTGGGCCAGCGAGGTGTCCGGCATCGTTAAGATCGGCCAGACCATGACCATGGTCTTGGCCATCAAGGACGACGAGAACAAGTTTGACATGCTGGTGAGGAACTGCGTCGCTCATGACGGAAAGAGGGCACCTATCCAGCTCGTCGATCAGTACGGATGCGTCGTTAGGCCGAAGATTATGTCGAGGTAAGCGAAATCGGGGACGGTTTATTAGAAAGTCTTGTTTTTTATCAGTTTTCCCGTGCGCATCTGCTGAGGATGTTCAAGGTATTAGATGAACGCAGTAGAACATCCGATATCGTAACTCGTGTACAGAACGATTTACTGTACGTATTAACAAAAATGAGATCTGGCACTGTAATTAGGTAATCGTTTTATCGTTCGAACGTTCATGTTACATTACTTAGCCCGAATAATCGAGGTTCCATTGTAGTTATTCTGAAAAAACGTACTTCTTCGGGATTAAATGATCTATAATCGGAACTTTTAACCCTTTTACGGTGCTTATGAAAATCTGCAGTAATAGTATACATAGACTTAAAAAATTCGTATCTTCGAAAGGTGCGCTATAGTACAATGTGTTTAAGCTTATTACATGAAGGGATATATTAATTAATATGAAAATATTGAAGACAGTAAAAATTTGTATGCGGATTTCGATAAAGACTCCGATAAGGTTGTAATTAGATCGTGGACCTTTACGCAAAAAAGAAATTGTTGAAATCAATTGTGAGCAATGAAAGTTATATAAAACTGGATTTTTCCTCTGAATAATTTTGATAAGTCGAAAATAAGTCTTTGCTGCTTTGACTTTGGTTTATTTATTTTCGTTTTGAACGAATCAAAAATCCTGTGATAAATAAATAATTTATATAAACTCGAAGGATCATAGAATAATATAATTCTAATCCTAATTTAGTAACTTCGATTCAACGCGTTGACGATGACGAATGGTTTCGTGGTAGAAAGCGATCGCGTAGAAGCAATCGATTAACTTCTTGGTCTAATTCTCTCTAGTTCTATAACTAACATGGAATCATCTAAAGCCGGATGTTTTCGACGCTTTCATAACAGTCACAGTTAGGTCTACGTTGTACTTAGTATGAGAGATAATACAGGTGTAGGCGTTAATTTGACGCAGACAAGATACTTATTTCTCACATTTATGGCAATTATGTGCTTTTAGAATATAGTAAAACGAAAACATCTTTTCTTTGAAAGACAATATTTGTGTTAATATTTTTATGCAACAAGCATTGAGCAAATAAAAATATACAGAGTGTTCCATAATTATGTTAACGCCTGGAAAAGAGTGATCCCTGAGGTCATTTGAAGCAACAATTTCCTTAGCGAAAATGCAATCCGTGGCTTTATTTACGAGTTATTAACGAAAAACACTGACCAATGAGAGGCGAGCTCGCCTAGCGCTAAGTGGCCGAGACAATCGGCGGAACTGGGCTTCGCACCGGCTGATCTCGCCTCTCATTGGTCACAATTTTTCGTTAATAACTCGAAAGCAAAGCCGTAGATCGCATTTTCGCTAAGGAAAAAGTTACTTCAAATTACCTGAGGAATCATCCCTTTTCGGGTGTTAACATAATTATATATATTTAATATAATTATATTATGTTAAATAATATAATATAGTTATATATATATATATATATATATATATATATATATATATATAACATAATTATAATATAGTTAACATAATTATATATATTTTATCCTGTGAAATCGGAGGCAAAGAATTTGGACGATTACATTTCTTAAATAATATGTCGATAGGGAGATATTAACAAGTTTCGCAAATTTCCGCAGGTTCCAGAAGATAAAGAACTTCGGGCCAAGCGCTTCGGTCGTCAGTTTCGCCTACTTCCAAGCCTTCAAGTTCCCCGACAGCATGAACGTTCACTTCCAGTGTGTCATTCAAGTCTGTCGCTACAATTGTCCGGAACCTAAGTGCGGACATCCTGGCCTAGAATACGGTGCTCCAGCTGCAGGCTTGAGCCAGGAATACGGTGCAGCGGTGCACCAGAGTCTTGGATCGGAGTACGGTGCACCTCCGGTACCTGAATACGGAGTACCACCTGCATTTGCGGACCCTAGGCATCCTAGCGGACCCGCTGGAGCTTACAGGTGAGACATGAAAGGGAATTTCGAATTTGGATATTAACGCAGTGACTGAACTTTTCTTAATTATATTTCATCTTTTTATTGGGTCATGTTTGGTAATTATTAGAATATCCATTTGTTTGCTTGTTACAAGAATCTTTATAGGATCTGCGAATATTAATATTCTGTTCTGAACTTTATTTATTTATTAAATTTTGTCTTTATTAATAGGAAATAGATAAATTAGGATTATGATTAAAGGATTCTTTCCTTTATTATAGATTTATTGTTTTTTGCAGTTATACGTTTTTATTAGTATTGTATGAACTTCTTTTAACCTTAGAGTGATAATGTATGTCAAATTGACTTCGTATTACTACAATAATAATAATGACTTGATGGCATATTGATTTTGTGTGAATAATGGTGACTTCAGGTCATATTGACTCCAAACCAATAGCGATGATTTGAAGCCAAATTGACCCGATATCGATGAATGATGGCTCGATATCAAATTGAATTTCACATCAAGTCATCATTATTGATACAAAGTCAATATCATGTTACCACTAGTGATAACATGATATTGTTAAACATGAAGGTTAAACGATAGTACACATTCAAAATGATCAAACGTAAATTCTTTAGATCTTTATGTAACGTTGCTTTGAATTATATTTGCTTTTTCTAATTATTTAAAAATTCATTGTGATTTACTCTTCCTTTTAATCTCTTTTGGATAAGAGAAACATCGATTCATTACGCTCTGCAGTGAAATAAAATTTAGTATCGAACTTTATGTTGCTTTAGACTTTCGGTAGAAATGAACAACATCGATCACACGATTTGAAAGAATACAGCGAACAATAAATTTCAGCACCATAATCGGTAGATAAGTAGATAAGTAGACGTTATAAATTTTATATGTATACTTCAACTACAGCTTTCTAAATTATCGTTAGCAAACTTTATCATAAATTGACATTTCTTGGGTCCCTTTGCATCTTTACGATAAGTGTTGTCGAAGCGTACGGCTTACTATGTTCTGCCAACTCGTACGAATGGTGTTTCTGTATTCCTGCTGAAAGGCTCGGAACATTTGATAATTTCTACGACGCTATTTTTCTCCTTAAATTATATAATAACTATAATTAATAATATAATATATAATAAATAATATATAATATATAATAATAATAATATATATATAATATAATATATAATATATAATATATAATAAATATATAAATAATTTCTCCTTAAATAACGCTCAGAGTGTACATAGAAACGGACGATTTGGGAAGGGGAGTTACAATTATTCGAGCCTTGCGGCTTTTTATAGCTGGTGGCAATCGTTAACAAGGCTCGCAATGCTCGAGTAATCGTATCTCCTCTTGCAAAATTATCCATTTTTGTGCACAATCCGAGCGTCAAAATTCACCGTAGTTACGCGGCGCACTGCAGCATTCGTTATTTCAGAAGTTCAATTTTATTCCGAATACAAAGTCAATATTTTCCCCCAACAGCGAGCCGAATCCGGACGTAGTACCAGCCCCACAAGCGCAAACCTCATCCTCCTCGCCCAGTTCGACGACGGGTGACGCGACGGCCAGCAGCTCGCCACAAAGTCCGCAGGATAACATTCACCTTCCTCCACCTCCTCTTCCTGGCCACCCGGCAGCGGCCTACCAGACCGTGAAGAGAAAGGGAACCGCCGGTTCCGAGGAGCACGAGGGTAACCTAGCCACCCTCGGAGGTCGGCCGAGGTCGGTTGAAGGTTTTCCAGCCGAGCTTAGGGGTGCCAGAAGGCGAAGGTCCGACAGTCATGGACACCTGGAAGACGATGATTCCGTAAGTAATCGATACCCTTTACCCGACGAAAGATCCTTTTTTCCAATAAATATCCGTGGTTCCAGTAAATATCCGTGTTCCCAATAAATATCCGCGTAGTCTCAGTAAATATCCGTAGTCCCAATAAATCTCCAAACTATTGTCATCCGAATGCCATCCTCTAACACTGTAGCTCCCCAGCTCTTTCAACTTTTTCAGTGTGAAATGTCGATACTCGCACGCGTGTATGTATGTCTTTGTTATCGATGCTTTTGTCTTTCGAATGATTTACGGTCTGCTTTTTGAGATTCTTCATGAAATTCAATGTCGGCGAATTTTTCAGCTGGCTAAAAGACATATAAATGATTGATATATATAGACTTTAAAAGTTAGAGTCTCTAGTTAACGCTATGCCGTCCGCAGATCTTAGGTATGATTCTTTTGTTTGACGTCGGCATAATAGCTTGGAAAAAAATGCAAACACACTTTTATATTTTTTCAAGGTAGAATACAATCCATCGGTTCTCCATCTATGCTTACACATTTAATGATCATGATACTCCGCGAACAGATCTCTGTTTGTTTCAATCATTTATATGTCATAGTGTTTATATGTCATTAATATAGACTTTAAAAGTTAGAGTCTCTACTTAACGCTATGCCGTCCGCAGATCTTAGATATGATTCTTTTGTTTGACGTCGGCATAATAGCTTGGAAAAAAATGCAAACACACTTTTATATTTTTTTCAAGGTAGAATACAATCCATCGGTTCTCCATCTATGCTTACACATTTAATGATCATGATACTCCGCGAACAGATCTCTGTTTGTTTCAATCATTTATATGTCATAGTGTTTATATGTCATTAATATAGACTTTAAAAGTTAGAGTCTCTACTTAACGCTATGCCGTCCGCAGATCTTAGATATGATACTTTTGTTTGACGCCGGCATAATAGCTTGGAAATGTTAGATTTTAAAAAAATTGTCGAAGATGGCGGTAATATAAATTCCTAAAATTAAGATAAGTCATCCAAGAATTTCCGTACTTAATTCTTGGTTAAATAAGCACAATGCACCAAAGTGGTACCACCGGCATACAACAGAGAGTTTTTGCATGGCACCAGCGTGGTACCACCGGATGGCATAGTGTTAAGCTACATATTATTGCGGTCCAAGAGCAGTTTATACGACAATGCTAACGAAAACACGCTAAATATGATTCTTTATTTGTTATCTGCACAGCAGGGGTGTCAAACTCAAAAGCTAACTTGGGCCAAATAAACAATGCTTAACTTTCGGTGGGCCGCAAAACAAAAAAATCAATGTTCATAGAAACAAATATTTTTATTTCGACTAGTACATTGTAATAAACATATATAAAGTTAAATTATCGTTTACGTCCTGATACTTGACATCAAAAATGTTCATCTCGGGCCGCGAGTTTGACACCTCTGCTGTACAGTGTACACGCAGACTATGCACACACACACAACACACTACCCGGACGCTACAAGCACAATTAGATTCAAAGTTAGCATAACCAGGCTGCAACAATAAATAACACGAAACAGTTTCAAATCGTTTCGAAGCAAAAGAAGCCAACATAGCTCCTTCAGCCGCTATATTTCCCACATTCCATGACTCACCACGAGCAGCAGGATCGCTCAAAATCCTATGAACCTGATCTGACCGTCCACGTAACTTTTGCAGAATATCTACCGAACCGTGACTCTAGTCTCGAGCCACATGCTGTTCAAGCGGGCGGCGCAGGAGATGACGGACGTGAACACTTCGAGGACGATCCAGGTGGTGGCACCCGGAGACGTGAACTTCGCGCTGGGCACGACGAACACCAGCAACGACACCACGGTGGTGATCCAGAACGCTAGCGCGTCGTCGGACCCGGAGACGATCTGCATGAGCTTGCCGGGCTTCGTTGGTGGCCTAGTGATGCTCCTGCTGGTGGTGGTGGTGGCCTCATTGGTGGCCGCGTTCCTGTTCGTCAGGGTGCGGGCCGTCGACCGGAAGAATATCAACATGACCGGCAGCAGCTTCGTGCATCCGACGTACGCGCCGGACACCGGTGCCGTGCACAATCCGGAATTCGTGAAGGTGGCCAACTGAGACGTATCGCGGATCAAGTAGACAACCGAACGGAAGCTCGGCCGGAGGAAAGCGACGGCGTCTCGAGGCAAGACCGCGTGCCGGGATGTTCGTTTAATTCGCGCGCCCGTGTCACCTCGAACATTCTTCTCGCTCTCGTCGTCGATCCCCGATCCCCCCCGTTCACCGGAATCCGGTCTGTTTCGATAAATTTCCAAGCGCCGCTTTTCGTTCGATCGACGAGCCACACTCGAGGGAACGAAAGAACGAGCAGAATGTTCGAGCACCGTGTAAATAAGTGCCCTAGAAACGCGACTCCATAGGAGAGAGAACAAGAGAAAAAAGGAGGACGAATCAAAGAACGACGCCGTCGGAGCACGTTCCGCCCAGCGTCGCTCGCGTTCCTCGATCCTTTCACTGTTATGTGGGCCAGCGTGCGTATGATCGTACCCTTCAAAACGACACGTACTTTTACCTCGATCGACACATTCGGCGGTACGCCGTTGCGGGCTCGATGGGTCGGAAATTAGGTGATCGTTTCCGTTTAGAAACAAGGATAGCTGTCCGATCCTCTCCTAACTTGCTAGTCTCGAGTAGTGGAAGCCGAGTGGATTGCTATTATGATGACAAGTATCTCTCCTCTCTTTTGGAGCATACGGAGTAGGTCTCGTCGGATACTCTGTCGCGATTCGAAACAGATGACTCTCGAAGTTTGCTGCTACACGATGAACAGGTTTCGCATCCGTCTAGGTCGTACGAACATTGAACCAGCTGACTGTCAGCTTCGAGAATTTGTCAAGAATGTTACTTCAGCTGTATATCCTTCTCTTGTAATCTGTTGGCTTTAATCTATGCGACTTGGAAACCGGCATCCAAGATTATTCGGAGCCAACGTCAACAATTAGCAGTTTTAAAAGTGTTTCTACAAGATGAACACGTTTCGTCATTGGTCCAGGCCCTGCGAAACTTGAATCCGACGACTATTAGTTCCCGAGTGAATTTAAAGAATCGTACTCTAGTTATGTCCTTCTCTGGTAATTTGTTGGCACGAGTGTCTACAGGTTAAAAGATTACACTCAGGGCTATGTGGAGCCAACTATCTATCGCGAGAAAGATTGCAGAATTATACTCTAGCTATGTTCTTCCGTTATCGTTAGCTTGAAGAATCGTACTCTAGTTATGTCCTTCTCTGGTAATTTGTTGGCATGAGTGTGTCTACAAGCTAAAAGATTACACTCGGGGCTATATGGAGCCAACACAAATAGCTACCGCTTTGAATATATGCTGCTAAAAGATGAACAAGTTCAGCCCATTGACCTAGGTCCTACGAAAATCAAAGCAGTTTAACTATCTATCGCGAGAAAGATCGTAGAATTGTTCTCTAGCTATGTTCTTTATATACAGGGTGTCCCAGGTTTGAATGTTCAAACTTTGTCAGTGTGGCACAAAGTAAGAAAAAAATGTTATGAAAACATAGGTCATACAGAGCTTTATTAAGAAGTTATAACAGAACTTCAGAATAGGAATAGTAATCAACTTGCTGTTACTGCGAGCATTGGCTCGAATAGATCAGCACATGCCGTGTGTTTCTGTAAGCTGTGTTTATTAATACATTTCGAAATGTCTACCGTTGTTGACAATACATGATTGACATCGATCGAAGATCGAATTTATGACCGTGCGAATTTCGTTTCTATACTCTTTCGCATTTCATTGAACGCATTATTAATCTTTCGCGAATCAATCTCTGTTATAACTTCTTAATAAAGCTCTATATGACCTACGTTTACATAACATTTTCTTCTTACTTTGTGCCATAGAATATGCTGACAAAGTTTGAACATTAAAAGCTGGGGCATCCTGTATATTATACATGTAATCGTTAGCTTGAACGTCTATGAGCGAAGGACTATTCGCAGCCGTCACAAATAGCTGCCAGCTATAATGTGTCAATGTGTTGCTCCAAGATGAACAAGTATCGCCGTTGATCGAAATTCTACGAAAATTGCGCCACTTTAACCGTCGACTTCGAGACACTTCAAAGAACAGTTCCCTAGCTATATCTTGTAGTTCGTTGGTTCGAATGTCCGCGAGCGAAGAAACGCGGCGGTCAGGATTGTCCAGAGCAAAACAGGCAGATTTAACGGAGACGTATGCCGGATCGGTACACCGTTGATCCCTGGTGACCCGACCCGTCGAGCAGACCATAGTAGTTCCCGAGTTTCGTCAGGAAATTAGTCCTGCCGCGAGAGTCGATCGCGTCGACGCCGGTTTTCCGAAGTCCGGGCAGCGGTGGAACGTTCTCCGACGCGTTTCGATGGCACGTTGCGACCGCGACGGATCCGAAGAGTAGCATAATCAGGCGGCGGGAGCACGTCGCAGCGTGCTACGGCGGCTGGTGTTCGTCGATGGTCGGCCAGAGTAGTCTCGGGGGGCATTGTAAATAAGTCGGAAGTAGTCAGACGGCCCTTCTCAAGACCAGCGGGTTCCTCCGGGAGCCCGCGTCCTCGATCAGCGAAGCGCGTTTATTTATATGTTTTCGTACACTCCGAACGGCATTCCTCTTTATACCTTTCGTTCTCCAAACTTCGTTTTACCTCATGCCACGTGGCCATCAGCCCCGTCGCCGTCGCGGCCGGTCTGTCGCGTTTGGAAAGACCGTCGCGACGACGGACGTCGCGGCACACGACGTCGCGACGTCCAACGGTGCTCCTGGTCGGTTCTTCATGCGCTCGCGAAGCGACCTTATTTATTGTGCTCTTTGTTCTCTATGTTTTTATTTCGTTTGTATTATTTTCTGTTGTTCACTTTTGTTACGCTCGTTCTAACTCCATGCTCCATTTTACTTTCGAACGCGATCTAACCATAATTTATTCGTCAAAATTTAAGTTATTCTATTCTTCCTTTTCGTCTCTCCTTTCCCTTCTTCCTTCGTGTTTCTTTTATTTATTTCCACGCACCCTGAACCACTTTCTCGTCCTCTGTCCCTGTCATCCTGCGAACTAGCCTGTAAGATTTTCAAGGAAACATTATTCCCCGAAACCCCGGGGAATCTTAAGTATGTGTCTGAAGCACACACGTAAACACATGTAACACATATACGGAGGATACGTGATGGAGACGCGATCAGACAGCGGATCCGTATACATCGAGACGCGTACGTGCGCGAGCTATAATTGTATACATTGTTACACTGGTACGAGGAATGTATACGTTAATGCAAGATTTCATTATCTCTGACAATTATTTTAATTACATATTCATTTTTATTTATACAATCCGGCGTTCCTCTTCTTCAATACCTTCGACGTCCTATTGGTCACTCGTGATTCCTCTCTGCTCGAGGAAGATCGCGGTGTTCGTTTTCATGAAAGAGATCGCGAGAAGGAAACAAACGTTGACAAATGTGTCAACGATATTTTCATAATTTTTGCACTATGATCGAAGCCTTGAAGGCTTTTCTAGAACAGTCTTTTCCTTCTTGTAACTATCGACTGCTTCTTCGATGCAATTTGAAAACACCTCTATCGAAAATAAGATCACCGAAATTGTACCGGGTGGTCGGTAAGTGGTGGTACAATCGGAACAAGGGTGATTCTACGTACAAAAATAAAGCAAAAATGTAGAATGATATTCTTTCATTCAAGGCTCCGTTCTCGAGAAAAATTAGTTTGAAAACTAATACAGTAGTTTATTCCTAATTCGCGCTCAAATTGCGCATAAAAATTGACAATTTGAGAAGAGGAGATAGATTATTCCTTGCGACTCGTTTTTATAGTTACCGATTGTCAATAATTATAAAAACGAGTCGCAAGGCTCGAATAATAAATAAAATAAGCAATCTGAGTGCGAATTAGGGTGAAATTACTGTAAATAGAAATAAATTGACACGTATGGCCATAATATACCATTTCACTAATCACTAATTTTTCGCGAAAAGGCAGTCTTAAACGAAAAAATGTTATTTCTTTTTTTCGACTTGTTTTTGCATGGGAATATCTTTTCTCTCGGTTTTGTCACCAGTTAATGGCCACTCTGTATATGAGTGACGCAAAAAACTGAATAGTTGAACTTCAGTACTGAACATCATCATGTTTGTTCGAACAGATGTTTTTGAAGTAGTCGAAAGCATTAGTAACAAATAAGATAAAGAATCTTATTTTCACGCAAAAACAGGCGTTGATCGATGGTAGTTAATATAATTTCCTTTATTGTTACAAACGACATCTGTTTGTTGTAGGTTTTTGCAACGGCATATGCGGTTTATATTTCGCAATCATAAATGTACGATGTCTGGCTGATCTCCTGACTTCCCGTAATTTTTTCACTAAATCGTACAAACTGTCTTCCGGTTTGACGTCGGTCTTCAACAGGTCATCGTATTTGCATCTAGCGTTTTTTTTCCAGAAGAAAATTGGTACAATTCGAACGGTTGAATTATTCCAATACTTAGTGGTGGTTGATATAATCTTACTTTAATATGCCGTCGCGCAGGCTCGTGTCTACGAAGTGCGATGCCACTTTTTTCTCAAAATTCAGGACCGTGCCTATCTCTATTCTGTAAGCGAATTTGTCAATATGTTAACGAAATTCTAAATTATTCTTGCCTCGTTTCTAATACCTGATATTTTTCCCAGCAGCAAAGAATTGTAGGCAAATGTCCCTTCGGTTCGAAAGTCTCAAGCTGATGTTGCGAGTCAGTTTTAAACAGATCATTTTCAGCAGAGGATTGTCTTTGGTATAGTCGTCTTGGACACTGAAAGTGCTGCACAAGGAACGTTCACTTTTATATTCGTTTAAAAGTAGTTCTCACTGTTTGGATTTCGTTGTTGCTACTGGTATCGTTATCATCCAAAAATTAAACAGCATTTAAGCAAAAGTATTGATACCGTACGCACTGGAATTTTTAATAGTCTCGAGTCTCGAGTACCGAAACATTGAAATGGACGATTCGTTTGTGAAGAGTCTACGAATATCAGGAACTTACTATCTTAAAAAATTAAAATTTAAAAAATCTTAAATAATTTTAAAAATCTCAATAAATTAAAATTTTAAAAAATTTCTTTTAGTAACTTTGAAAGAGTTAAAGAATAGGATTCAAATGATCATTATCAATTATACCTTGAACACGTTGAACGAAGAAATAAATTGCATACGTAAAAATATATAAAATTGCACTGGATACACTCATAAAGAATAATTACTTTTGCTAAAAAAAGTACTCCTGTTACAAAATTAATTCTGAAATATCTGTGGATTTTCCCAATAACTACTGATGACTTATTAATAAATTAGGATATACATATTATGAAACACTGGATTACGCATGATCAACAATTCTCTTAATTATTTAAATAAGTCGTCGATCAACAATATTGATATAGGAATCGTTCATCCTTTAAGATACTCCATCAGAAGTAATAATTCAATAATTGAAGTGTTCCTTCACCATTTTCTGTCAAATTTGACACACTTGTTACTAAATAAATTAAACAATTGTATCAATATTCTACTTCATTCTTTAAAATCCTCTAATTAGTTTTATAAATATTCGTTCTTTTTATAAATGAAGGAACAGTAAATTCTATATTGCTTCGTCTCTATCAGCTTGTGTTCAATTAAAGAGTTTACAGAGGATACTATTATTAATCATATTAATTATGATTGAAAAGCATTGCTTTTAAGAGAAATGAATCACACGTTAACGTACATTGTTTACAAATGAAAAATAGTGGATTCTGTATTACTGCATTTCACAATCAAAACGTACTAAAATGCAGACAAAAAATTTTCTAAAACAGCCTTTTATAGCAGATAAAACATTGTGCGGAAGAAAAAATAATCACCTATTAATTTATATTGCCAATAAATGAGAAACGATGGATTTTGTATTGCCGCATCTCATAATTTAATCGTGATAAACAAATCAAAATTTTTCTAAAGAAATACTTTTACGGTTGTAAAACATTGTGAGTAAGAGAAACGGGTCACAAATTAATGTACTATATCCAGAATGAAAAGCAATACATTTTATAACATATCAGTAACGTGTTAAATAAACAGAACCCCCGTCGTAACGAAGAAAAATAAATCGTCTGCTACATCGCATCGAACGATTTTATTCAAATCACGTAGGATGCATTTCGATCGTGAAAATCCTTCGTCGGGCGTCGTATTTTGCAGCGACCGCTTCTATTAGTTTATCGAAACAAATCGTTGATCATATCAGCGCAACAGCGTTCATTGAAACTATTTAGCGGTGACGCGGCCCGAAGCGCTACCGAGGTCGTTAATTGAAAAACTCGATTATTAACGTTTCGCTCAGTGGGACGATCCCGTTGTAATTAGTAACCCTCGCTCAAGTTACAATTGTACTACTTTTTTCTCCGACATACCCGGACGTGACCTCTTCTTCGGTGTCGTGCACCGCGACAACAGGTTTCTGTTCCACGACCTTCTTCTCCTTATTCCGCGAGCTCGCCGGCGACGATGCTGCTTTTCCACTTCCGGAACTGACAATGAGCGCATTGTGCGTTACAGGTGTGTTGTCGAAAGAATCAATCGGACCGGCGATAATCGTTCTTACCTCTTTAATGATCGCGTCGACCGATGAAGAAACCTCTCTATTCGATTTACCGGTTTCTCCTAAAACATCCAATTGTTGATCAGTTTATAACAAAAATATATATATATATATATATATATATATATATATATATATATATATATATACATATATAAAATCATACTCTATCATTTGTAACGTAACCGTTATATTATTAATATTATGTTCTCTCATAAAAATAACACATTACAAATTAAATTAATATCTCATTTGCATACACTAATTACATTTTTTATTTAATTGAGAAGCATAAAAATGTATCTCACTTCTTCGAAGTTCTGGGCTGTAATTTGAAGATCTGTGGATCAATTATATTGCATTTCAATTGCACTCGCGATTCAAATAATTGGTACTTGAATTAACAGGAAGGTTTGAATTACGTAGTTGAATTACAATGTAATTGAATTAGCATAACCCTAATAATATCCATCTGCCCGAAACCTATCTGACTACCTGTTATTATTTTCTAATTCGTAATTTGAATTCAATTACGTGTTGTAATACGTAATTAATGGAATTGTATGATATTACTTAGTGATTTGTAGTGATACTCCTATTGAATTGCTTATTAGATTGTAATCGAATCGAATGGATATCTATATTACGAATTACAATGCAATTGAATTGTAATGTAATTGAATTACTCTGTAATTATAATTTCTTGAGTAATTTAATTGTAATTCTGCTTAATCTCTGACCCTTAACCGTAGAATGACTTGAAATACTTCTGGTCCGTTAAGGGTTATCCCAAGGTTATTGAGAGAGGAAATAAATGTCTATGCAGTTCTTGTTTCGTGCAACGAATGTGCAACGGCTTTATGCATTTATGGTATGCATCTCTAAACTCCAAGTAAACGTACATATTAATAAAAATTTATTGTGTTAAGACGCTATGTTCGCCGCAAGGAAATTCGTAGCTGATGGAAGAAATCTTTTCTTTTTCCAGATTCTTATAAAACAAGTCATGAAAATTATAATTTGATTGACTAAATTTGCACAAAACTACAATTAAGTCAGAATCATTGAAACGAACTGGGAAAGAACAAATTTCTACACTATCTGTTGCACTAAAACAATACGAGTAATATATTATCTGAATGATATTCATATAATAGGAATATAATATAAAGCCATAAAAATAATATAAGAAGTAGATATTTCTTGAATTATACTTTTCCGTTTCTCAGTCACCAGGGAAACGGTTAAATGTGTGAAGAAAATAAATTCATAACTTTACTAACAATACTTAAAGATATAAATTTAATCTACATATAGTGACAAAAAGATAAGTGAAACCAGTTAGAATGCAACTATAAATTCACTTTACCATTTTGGTTACAAACAATATGTACACAAGCTATTAAACAATGACATTCCTTGTTTCTCTCTGAGGAAATCGTTACGAGATCTTGTTAGAATTTGAAATTTTGTAAAAATATTGATAAATAACGTATAATGAACGGACTGCGGATCTTCGTGTAAATTCTCGTTTCGACACATCATTTTACAAAAATTAGAATTAAAGAAAAATTTCCTTGGGCGACTAAATAATATAGATATTATATATAATAATATAATAATATAAATATAATAATAATATATATAATATCTATAATAATATAATAATATATATAGAATTAAAGAAAAATTTCCTTGGGCGACTAAATAATATAGATATTATATATAATAATATAATAATATAAATATAATAATAATATATATAATATCTATAATAATATAATAATATATACAATAATATAGATGTATTCTAAACATAGAAATGCTTTCAGACTTTGTTAATTTATACATTTCCTTGCTTTTGCAAGATCTGCGCATACTATGAACGCATGAAGATTCGCAGTCTAATAATGATTGAATTAATACAATTGCAATTTTGTACAGATTTTCGGTATACGGAGAATCAGTTGGTACTATCGGGAAGTTCAAATGGCAAAGTTAGAGAGACATGAACACTGGCAAACCCACCAGATATACAGTTTCCACGAGCAAGTTCTTTTCGTCGGCGTCCCATTTCCACACCAGCGGCGGGCCAGCAGGATTATCCCCCCAAATTCCTCCAATCTGATTGTAGGACAGCCTGCAGAAATAATTGGAAACTTGAACTGGAGGTGTCTCCGGGCGACAGTAATTAAAAATTCCTGTGAAATTCTTTTCCGTCACGTACCTTGTCGCGCCGTCCTCGTCAAAGACTGCGCCGTTGCCCACGGTGTCGAACACCCCGACTATCTGCGACTTTCTTTCCACTCCCACGCAGTCTTTGCCTCCTGGGGTGAACACAGTATACATACCATCTTGAAATTGATTCGAACAATTTTTACATGCTTTGCCCGGGCCCGCGTCGTCGGGATTGTTTCTGCAAACGCTGTCACTACTATGTCACATAAACTGCATCGTTTGTCGTTCGAAAATTCCGAATTTTTCCGACGACAGACGGAGGCAAGAAATTTTCACGGGCCCCGAAAAATTGCCAGAAATTTTAACTCGTTTTCATTAATAGATATATCTGAACATCATGGAATTTTAATGGTCTCTGGCGTGGCAGTCAACTTATTTAATTTTAGAGGGTTGATGAAATTTTTTGTCGCTAATATTGCTAATTTTCATACGAAATAAATACATTTCGTATGTGGTGGAGTTCTGTGCAAGTTTATGGTAATAATTGTCGATATGGAATAATATTTCAATATTTCAGAGAAATAATAAAATGTAACTTAATAATTGTGCACGTCTTTCAAGCGTAATATGTATAAATGAAAAATCGCAATTTGAAATATTTCTTATAAATTATCTCATCTTTTAGCAATTATAAAATCGTATCATTTAAGATTTTCATTATAATACATTTTTACTGTCGTTAAATTAAATTCTTTCATTGTAAAAGAGTTTTAAGTAATAAATACCTTCAATCAAGCTCTAGGCTCTGGAGAGTTCACTTTAAATCGTTAAATTAATTTATTACATTATTTGAAAAATTATATTTAACAACGTCAAAAGGTCAGGAGCCCAAGGGAATACGCATAATAAATGAAATGATAATAAGAAAGATAAGTAAGCACGTGGTGTTGTCTTATTAAAGGTATTATAAAAAAAATTATATTAAATAAACTATTATTAAATAATATAGCTATATATATAACATATATTATATATATAATATTATTATATAATATTATATAATAATAAATAAATAATATTATATAATATTATATATATAATATTATTATATAATATTATATAATATTATTAATAATATTATATATTAAATTATTATTAAATATTATTTAATAAATTATATTCAATAGCGTCTGTTCTCAGTTCAATACCATATCTGCATATGAAAGCATTTTTACTTTGGATTTATATAAAATGAAGATTTTATAAGAGAAATATTAATCACAGTGACATTGATCGATTAAATACCTCAACAATTTCATCAACCACAAATTTTGTTGATTTCAAATTAAATCGTTATTATCGGTTGTAAAAGCAATAGCCACTGTCTGCGGTTGTTCTGTCATAGCGTGTGAAACAGAGCATCGATAGCATTTACATTAAATTGATATTCTGAATTTATGATTACATTTTCGGTTTGATGATTTGCGAAACGCAATGGCCAATTTCCCGTTCGGATAGAAAACGTCCACCGTCCCATCGGGATGAAAATTCACGAAAATACTGACGCCATCGTTGTAATATATTTTTCCCTGGTGCTTGTGCCTTTCGAACCTGGTCGTTCAAAGAGATTAATGTTTCAGCGTAATAAATTATATAAGTTAGTTTCCGGGGCGGACTAGAACACGACACCGTCTACAATAGTGTCTTGTTAGCTTTACGCTTCGACTTAATCGTTAGCTTGTTAGCAACTAATCTCGAAGTTTGCCTTTCCGTTACCTACCACACCAGCTAACGAATATTTTATGGCGCGAATTTAATTTAATAACATGTCGCTATAAAGGAATTCTGTAATATCGATACGTAGTAATAATTCATGTGATGCGATGTCTTTAGATATCTGTGACAGTAACATGAAGGTACATCGAAGTATATAAAAGTTAGCTAAAACTAATTAAAAGGTGTTAACGAATCTAACAGTTTAGATGAATTAAAAGGGGATTATAATTTGTTGAACTTCATTGTGAAAATGTGAAAATATTTGAGAAGATGAAAATATTAAACCACAATTGTGAATATAAAAATATTTGAGAGTATGAAAATATTTGAGAATATGCAAATATTTATGAATATAAAAACATTTAAGAATATGCAAATATTTATGAATATGAAAAAATTTAAGAATATGAAAATATATAAGAATATAAAAATATTTCTGAATATAAAAATATTTGAGATAAGAAAATATTTCTGAATATAAAAATATCTGAGATAAGAAAATATTTTATAACATGGACAAACTTGAGAATGTGAAAATATTTGTGAATATAAAAGTATTTGAAAATATAAAATATCTTTAAATCTGATGGTATCTACAAATATAAAAACATTTGTGAACGCGAGAGTACGAAAGTAGTACAAAATTTCGCGGCCAGAAACATTAAATAAAAGGTTCTAATAAAAATGTTAAATATAGTTTCAGAATATGGGTTCGTAAATGTGGTACCACTACTAATTTCGATAAAAAAATATTTTACCTGTTTATTATCACATAAAAAGAAGTAAATATTATGTGAATTATTCATTCAGACGTGTTGCAAATGAACGTGATTATTACTTTTGATAGTCACGAAATATTTGCCGAGAAAAGCGATGAGCGTTTATACTGTTACCATTACGAGAACCCTATGGTAGTATCGGATCGACGATTCATTGATGCATGAAATATAACGAGCTACTTTACATGATCCAATTTTATAGTCGATGCGCCATACCTAATTCAATTAAGGCGCCCAGCTTCGCAATTTCGAACACGTAAAGGATTTATGTACAACTAATCCACTTTGCTTATCGTTCATACAGTAACATGCAAATAAAAATAAACATTTCCTCGTAACATGCAAACTTTCCTTGTTTCTTGGTTATTGCTTAATGTTTCAAAATTGATAATAAATTATACAATGACCTATAAAAAAAGCGAACATTTTTTTAAGATGTCTGTCCAGACCAGAAATTTAAATAAATTTGGTTATAAGAAGTTTGATTGCATGGTACATTATCGTCTTTTAAGTCATTTGAATAATATATCTTAACAAATCTTCCTGCGTGGTTGCACTAATAGTGTTTTCTTTTTATTGAATGTTTTTGTCAATGGCAAAATCTAAGTTTCACAAAAATAAGACAAAATTTTTGTGCAATCTGCATCATAGGTATCTTCCTATTCAAAAAATTTCAAATAATTTCAGTTACAACAAATTTGATTGCACAGTCCATTGTTTTTTTAAGTCGTTCGAATTTTTTATCTTGAACTTCCTCTCCAGTTATATTAATATCGTTTCCTGTTCATTGAATGTTGTTGTAAATGGTAAATTTTTGGTCATAAATGGTAAATACCGTTTACTTCTCATTGAATTTTTTTGTCAAATGAAAAATTCGTATTTCACAAAAATAAGATAAAATATCTTTGCAAAGTCTACGTTATATTTCCGTAAGCGAAACACTTAAGTGGATTAACACGTTTCGTGCCACGTGTACCATCGATGGTACACGCTTGCATGTTTACTTAGTGAACTGAACAAATTGTTTACAAGAAATTTAGAACCGAAGAATCAATTTCCACCGCAAGAATGGGCGTTGATAAGTTTTTGTTACGTTGTTATGCGTACGAGAATTAATAATTGCACGTAATACATCAAGTTTTAGTAAAATATCAAAGTGTGAAGATTCGAGTAAAAAAAGCTCGGCACGGAACGTGTTAAATGACAGAAGGGCTAGACTACTAGGCAGTGACTAAGATATCTTTTTCCAATTTTGCTATTTCTTGAAAAGACAAAAAAGAATATCGAAACGTATGTTTATCAACTTTTACTTATTCTTCGATACCTTAGTCGATTTCCACCAAATTTTCGGTACGCGTGTAAATTATCGAGAGCTAGAAAACGTATCTTTTAAACTTTCGTTTCAGGCTCAGATAAGTTCAATAATTACGAATGTGGACTTAACCCCCTAAGTAGTCAGCGAAATTAAAAAATCTGGTCTAAAATTGCCTATCGTCTTTTCTTTCTGGTATTAAATGGTTTGCTAAGTAACGCGGCTTTTTGATTTAATGGAAAGCGAAGAAATAGGCAAGATAAAATGGCGAACGGAATATTTAATTTGGACACGATTAACTATTTAATGAATATTATTAGAAACATAACTGTCTTCGGTCTAAAACTGGTTCTCGCTGTTTAAATTACGATGGACTCAACGATAAATGTCTCCCCTTTATAAAGACTGCAGCAACATTGCTTGTCGCCATCCATTCAAGCTACAAAACGTGTTAAAGACTGAAATTTGAGCAGTGATCTTTCTTTATGGTCATTTGCGTTAAACTTTAACAATCTTTCAACTGATGAAGAATGATTAGCTTCATTTCTCATCTATTAGAAATATAACTATAACTATACGTAGCATGTGGAAGACCCAATGTACCAATTCATGTGTGGTTTCGCCGATTTCGCCTGATAGTAGGAAACTTTCCTCATGGTTTTAGGGATCGGCATCGTGGTCCAGCCGCGCTTCACAAAGCTCTGGTTGGATAATTGGTACTCGATCAAGCGGCTGCCTTCTGTAACGAAGGAATTTCACGAGGACGTCTAACTTGGCATACACGCGTAGACCGCATTATTTGGATGCGATCCGATAATGATGACCAAACATTCCCGAGCCTCAAGTGTTCCCGATTAATGATGATCTGATATCGAGTTTCAGTCAGTCTCTGTGGAATCAGGAGACTCGATAATGATGCCATGTTAGTTATCGACGTAATTGGTACTTTCGCGAACGAGACTTGTCTGACCGTTTCTTGTCCTTTTTGTTCGCGTATGACAATGAAAAACAGACTGTAGCGAAATAGATTTCAAAATAAGAATCGATATTAGAATGTTAAAGTTCTCTGAATTTCTACGGTTTCTTTTCATTACGACATTGCTAAATAATATAGTGCAAATATGGAAAAATGCATGGATACAAAATGGATATCACAATGAATGGATAACATGTTAGATTTAGAGAGCGGCTTTTTAGATCTAATATTCGTTAGGTCGAAATAAATATGGTGCGTGATTAAAAGATGTATTATTTCGAGATTAAAACTGTTTTTGTTATAAAGAGCATCTGCGATCATTGTTACTAATCGGTTTAAAAATTGTATAGATTCGTTTCCGCATTGTTGATGAACTCAACAATAGAATATGAAACTTTTAATGCAGTCCTGATTTTATGTACTGGAATATGAGAAATTGTGTGTTTATCGCATATAGGAATCAATTATTTTCTAGTTTAGAGTAAAATCAAATATATTGAAAACTAATTATAAGGGCTTGACATTTCTGGCGACTTCTATTAACAAAATATTTATGAATATCTTCAACTGAAGCTTAAAGAAATAGTAACTGATTGAACCTCTGTATCAAATGAATAAGCATTATGAAGGAGCATTTTCTAGCATTTGCTGGCTATAGACACGCGTTGTTATAAAATGGTATCAATTACCTCGATTAGAAAATTCCATTTTGTTCTATTTCACCGTTCAAGTTCATAAGATCACGTGCGGCAATTCAGAAAAATTTCAGAAAGAACAACGCTTCTAAATCGCGTATGTAACTTATAAGTTTAATAAAACGAAACAGGTGTTACGCATTTTCATGTCCAAGAATTAATATTCGATCTTATTGCCACGTACGTTGAGTATTTTTATGTCAGATCTTATCCTCTTATACACTACACTTCAAATTTACTTTTTCACACATTAGACAAACATTGCATAAAGCATTATTAGCGCTCTGACAACGGGACCCAGATGAACTTTAGCCAACAGCATAAAAATCGCTATTTAAATATCTGTTACGACGATTAACTAAAATCTTTATATTTTTCATAAAGTTTTAGAGAAAAGCTAATGTAAGAAATAAGAAGAGTGTCTCAAAAATTATGTTAAAAAGAATTGTTAAATAAAATCAAAAACGATCCTAATCATATTCGACCACGTGTCAAAAAGAATCCGCTGTTCGAATGTTTACATCGATGTTTCCATATATCGGAAGTTAACTGTCTGAGACGCGTGTAAAAAATCGAAGGTATGGATTTGTTTCCGGTTTCGAGGATTCGAAATATTCTCGTCTACCTGTTCTGTAAAGATCCGGGGCTTTTGTCGTATCGCGGTAGTAACGCGATCCATTTATCTTGCTGTAATCGCCGTCCGCTTTGCTCGGACCACCTTTAGTACGTCCCTCAGTACCGGCTTCCCTCGTCTCTTTCTTACTTTTGCCCTCTGATTCGGCCGTTGATTTATCTCCCGTTCTGGCGCCACGTATTTTCCCTTTGCACAGGAGAGAAATCTTTATTTCGACATTCTGCTTATTACTCTGCGCATCGTGCACATAATTTCCTATCACCGCGAACAAATTCTGTATTACATTAATTCTCGGTTCTTTCGACGCCTGTTTTACGAACAGACTGCGGACGAGTTATTACGTGCCGTTGGGTTCGTGACAAACCATCATTGGTTTTGTAGATGGTGTGTGTTACGCTATTTCGTATAATTAGTAGACTGTGGATTATTATGGAAATTACATTTTCGAGGGAATAATCTCATTTGACGGTTAGTAGGTTCATCGTGGCTAAACTAAGTTCAAAATACATTCCCTTAAATTTTTATTTGTACATGTTTAACAACCATCTTGTCTGGAAAATACGAATCTTTTATTCTTTTAATAAATAAATAAATAAATAAATGTTGATCCATAAGATACTCTTTATTCGGGGGTTGATGAAATTTTCTTTTCACGTTAAGATTAATCATTATATATATATATATATATATATATATATATTTGCTATACAAAATTCAATATATGTATAATTATTATATTATAATTCTAATATGTATTAATTATATATATAATTATACAGACAATATATATATATATATATAATGATAAATAAAAATAAAAATGATAGATTTCAGTATAAAAATTGTGGAGACCTTGCTTTTATTATCCGGCATCGACTTTTCTATACGTAATGTTCTCGCATAATCGTCTGTATAGTTAATGATAATAATTTAAATAAAAATAAATACCCTTTACCACAAGTTTACAGATTCCGAAAGATAGTCTCCATCGGCTTGAATTAGCCTATTAGCCTATTATATTATATTACGTGTTATTGAATTAATATTACATTATTATTATAATACTATATTACGTATTATTATATTATTGTATTACCATCGCATCATATTATCGTAATGATTGTGGTAAAAGTTGACCAAACATATCCTTAAATTTTAATTTATACACATTTACTAATTATCTCGTTTCCAAAAACACGAAAAGCATTTTATCTTGACTAAAGAACCAAAAACTGCCAAAAACGATATTACCAAAAATCATTTAAACTTGTCAGTAAACTGGTCTTATTTTCTCGCTCTTTGAATGATACGAAAAAGATAGTTTAAAAATATACAACATCCGACATCGCCACGCGTCATTTTGAATTTAGTAAATCGGTAAAAAGAGGCGCGAAATTCAAATCATACCACCCTTCCACGTGAAAAGACGATAAATTATTTATTGATACCTGGACCATTTGTCGTTAAAAGTCGTCGTAGGGACATTCGAGTTCCCCAGCACCACCCGCTGACGCTATCAAATTCTTACAAATCGTACCTACCAGCCTTGCCCCTCTTCATTACGTCCGAATCGGCTTCGTCGTCGCTCGATCGACCTCTCCGTTTTCCATCACGTTTACGAACACTTTCTTCCCCCTCCGTGCTGTCAAGTGCACCCTTTTTTTTCTTCGTTTGTTCCCGGGCGCTTATGTCCTCGCCAACACCCAACCTCCCTTCGAATTCGTGGTTCTTCTTTATTCCAACCTTGTTCGTGCCGCGTCGATCGGTCCTCTCTTCATCATCCGTATCTTCTTTTCCTCTCGTCCTTCCCGATAATCGCTTTCTAGAACCAGCTCTTTTACCATATTCCTCGTCAATTGGTTCCAAACTTTGGGCTCTCTTCGATTTCTTCTTGCTCCGCGGAGGCTCTTCGTACTCCTCATCGTCCCCTAACCCGAGCTTCTTCGCTTTCGACTTCTTACCTATCGGCGTCTTTCGATCTCGATCCGATTGACCATCCTCATAATCTCCCGCTTTTGGCTTCATCGTTCCCGATCGGATGTCTTTCGGGGAATCAGCTTTCGGATAGCCTCGCTCGTGCCCCAACCTTGATGGATCCCCAGCCTTCTTCCCGGGTGATTGGTCGGTCCCATTTACCTCGCCGTCTCTCTTGAACAGCCTGCCTCTTCTACGGTCGCGAGCGGAAATCTTGTCGCTTTTAATTTCGCTCATTTTTCCAACAGCTGTTCCTTCTAAGTCCGCGTCCAGGGCTCCTCGTAACCCGGCGCGCTCTTCGCAAAGAGCACCGTCACGTTTCTCTCGTCTGCGACACCTCGCTGGAGCGCGGCCACCTTCGATCGTACGGCACGATGCCGTTCTTAAATCTCCGTCCTCGATTTCCTCGAATTTATCCGGCCCTCGTCCAGCTGCCCCGCAATCTCCCGCCTCTGTTTTCCTCGACGACGATCCGGCCACTCTTCGAAACGCAGCGATTGGCCCATCGTTGTCCCAGCGTTTTATGGCTCGATCGATGACTCCGGGCTTCCGCGGGACACATGCAGTCCACCACCTCGTGTCTTCGACGTTGGATTCATCACCCGCAACTCGTCTGTCTCCGGGCCCACCGGAAAAGAACCCCGTGTAATCGTCGTCGCTCTTCGACTGCTTCATTCGATTGTCGCTGCGATCTGTTTTCCAGTCGTTCTGTCGCTCGCAGAGGTTTCGGGAACGAAACATAATTAGTATGTTTCTCGGAATTCGGCGACGATGAACTGAACGATGATTTAACCCTTTGCGCTCGGAGCCATTTTAATCGTATATCGACAATAATTCTTCGGATTTATAGTAATTCCATTTTATATGACGAAGTGCATTTTGCGCATACGAAATCGGGTCTCGCGACGACTCGTACAACAGTTAAACTTTTATAATATAATCATTTAATATTAATATAATATATATTAATGTAATATAATAATAAATATAATATATATATTTTTATAGTTCCCGATTGTCAACAATTATAAAAACGAGGTGCAAGACTCGAATAATCGTATCTCCTCTTTCGAAATTATAATTGAAATTGAAGGAAAATTAGTAAGAATTTACTGTACTTCCTAAAGAAAAATTTGATTCATGCTAAACATCAGCGCGGACAGTCGTCCACTTAACCCTTTGCACTCGAGTGGCGACTCTGAGGCACCACTACAAAATTGTTAATTCACGTCCTAAAATCATTTTTATATTATCAAAGTTTAAATTATTATACTAATTATATTATATTAATATTATATGAATTAATTATTTATTATTACTTATATTTATAATTATATTTATTATTATATTATATTAATATATATATATGTATATGGTTATGACAAATTTTACTGAGTATTCTTACGAATGACATTAACTGACTTATCAATTAAAAAGCTGCAGAATTATTCTCCATAAAATCCTCTAAAATAAATAAAAGATATTCCTAATAATAGTGTGCATACAATCTTGTAAACGATGTTACATATATTGGTTTACATTCATATTATTATATATTTAAATTGAATGTATAATTTTTAGCATTTGAAAAAGGAAATGTTAGAAAATTATGGAATGTGCTGATAGAATAAAAAAATATTTATGTTCACGTTCGTATCATGGTAATGTAAGTTTTAAATTGGTAACGCTCGAGTGACTTAGTTTTAAAAGACTCACAGATATCGTTTGCTGTTGCCACCATTCTTCGCAAACATCGTAATATAATTCATGACTTCTGCAACAGTATGTACCCTGCAAAAATCGGTTTTAAAAATCCACTTCGAAGAAAAGGTTCTGTTACGCTACTTTGATTAGATGTTCGATAATTTGCTAAATTATTGTAGTCGTTACTAACCCATTGCTGAGCTACTTTACTAGCAGCACGGCCGCAAAATCTGCAAAGCGAGTTTCTCATGCTCCAATCTCGAATGAAATTATTTACAAGACGTAGTACCCTGTTTACATCAGCGTGGGTGAGTTGATCTATAATAAAAATAATAAAGTCAGCATAAATATCGTTATCTGCTGTAACGAAATCTACCACTTCTCAAATTTTACTAAAAAATGTTGCTGCACAAAGATATAAAATTGCGGGTAACATTTTAATTTTCATTTTTGAGGAAGAAATATTCGTCATGCTAATGAAATGATATTTAATGATATTTATTGAAATGACACAGTAAGCGTTTAGACAATCAATTCGGAAATAAATAACGAATATATCGTTTGGCATTTGCTGTCATGTCACAATTACCTGGCGAAGTTTCACGACAAGATATCAGTTTTTTCATGATTTCGTGGAGAAGATAGGACAATATCCCTAGTTCCACCGACGTTGAACAGATCAGAATTTCCTCGAGGACTTCCAACATGTCTTTCACGTCGCAGACGATATTTTCGATCACACAACATTTTTGCAGGTTGGTCAACACTTTATTTATCTATTTAAAGAACCAGTTGTACCGCACAAAAGACATTTTCTACTAAACATTATTTTTGGTATTAATCGTTCTTGATAATGAAGCTAAAGTCACTCTACATGTGTTTCACATCTGTTGAATTGAAACTTAGTCGTACTTCAATCATAGAGCACAAAATATTATTAAAAAGGTCTCAGTAAATTATTAAGTCGAATCTATAAATAACTTCTGTTTTTATCAGAAATTTGTTTTATATCTTTTTTATTTATTTTATTTCGAGCCCTTATCTATTTAGTGAAAGCAAAAACTCGTTTGTTTTGGTCACCCATAGTGAGTAGATACGAACAATAGATTCTACTTAGCTGCAACCGAAGTTATTTATGACTCGACCTAATATACAGGGCGTCCCAAAATTATAGTACTTCCGGGAAATGAGGGGTTCCTGAGATCATTAAAAGTAATTTTTTCCTTAATCTTCGATCTAATTTGTTTACGAGTTATTAACGAAAAGCAGCGACCAATGAGAGACGAGATCAGCTGGCGCGAGGCGGCCGTGCCAATGTGCGAAACTGTGCTTCGTCTGCTAGTTGGCTCGGCTGTCTTGCACTAGCCGAACTCGCCTCTCATTGGTCCCCGTTTTTCGTTAATAACTCCTAAACGAAGCCGCTGATTGCACTTTCGCTAAAGAAAAAGTTACCTCAAATGACCTCAAGAATCACCCCTTTCCGTTGAAATAATTATGGGACACCATGTAGATCGAACGATTAGTGGCAAAGTGACATTAATATTTTTTTATCTCTTTAATCCTGGACTGCTAAACTTAAATCAATCAGAATTAATATCCTATAAATCGGAATTAAAATTCATTTGATTAAAAGTTTGTTTAATCCGTCTATAAGCATGTATTTTTTGCACCTACGTGTGTGACAAATCTTACGTTTTGAATTATGTAATCGGGTATGACTTTTTGTTCATCTTGTCGTATACAACCGCAGATGTCGCGAAATAAATCAGGTCGTTTGTATTTCATTGTCCCAGCTACCACGCTCAATGCTCCGAACAGATGCATCCTATCATGATCTATACCGCAGCAGTTGCCCATACGCGACCTATTTTCATCGTGCAAAATAAATAGTACGAGAAAAATAACTGTCATTCTTGTCGCAGTACTAAAAAATACTACTACATACAATTTTAATTATATATATATATAATTAAAATTGTATGTAGTAGTATTGTAGTAGTAGAATTGTATTGTAGTAGTATGTAGTAGTTCAATTATATATATATATATATATATATATATATATATATATATATATATATAATTGAATATTTAATTATAATCGAAGTGAAAATCGTGCAGTGCAATATTATATTTTGTACAAACTTATTAATTAATTACAAGTGAAACGAACTTCAAGAACTCCGTGAAATTTTTCAATAAATGAAATGCTCTCGAGAAGATCTCCAGGGAGAAAGCTAGCCATTCCTCGTCATCCCTTAATTCGTCTTTTCGCACGCAAAACTTCCTGTTTGCCATTGTAACGGAGATTACTGATCTCGTTCCTAAAATTCATGTATATATTTAGCTTCTAAAATAATTAGACACAGTGCAAAGTATCATTTTTATTTTCTATTTTAGTGGCGAACGAAATATCTTTCTGCTGAAATATCTTGCTGATATTTCGAACAATTCGATTAATTCAATTAGATAAATCCTGAAATATCTGGCCAAAGTTAAATTATGTATTTTTCTTCGAATATAATTTTATTATAATTTTCGTTGTAATAAAAGACAGATCATGTAATTATTGAAATGATTTCCTTTTATGGACCAACAGTTCCATTCCACTATAATTGCGAATTAAAAAAAATTAATATATCCAATAACACATTTTTTTTTTCACTGTACGATGGAAATTCGAAACATTTATTACAAAAACGAATTGTCCATGCCATTTAGATTTGAGCAAATTTCGAAAGTTTGAACAACGCCGTTTCAACGGTTTTCGCAACTTGGTCCAAAATATGTGAAAACTTCCGTGTACACGTGGATCCGCGATATTTCGCGATGTACATAGAAATCGACCAGCATGAACCATTAGAGAGACAAGCAATTATTTCGATTCTTCGGGGTACGTGTTTCACAAAATTACATCGCGAGCCGAAAATTTGTGTAGAGGGAACGCCGGTCGGCCGTCGTGTTTAAATCGGTGGGTAAAACAGTTTAATTAACAGAAGCGTGGAAGGCAAAGCCCCGAGGGAAATCGCTAATGATGGTGCTCGATGAACCGGATAAATTTTTAAGCACTTTCGATAATCACACCTCGCACGTGGAATCTCTTTGTAGAATCAGTCCATTTGTTTCCATGCGCGTCGACATCAAGCGCCGCGGTAAATCATCACCGTTCCTGACAGTTTTCATCGCATGGCCGACAGTTAACAACTGACACACGTTATGTTGCACGAGATATACATACAGCGTAGGTAGTATGTACTATGCGGCGTTAGGCGCCTTTGCATCGATGTTTCATGCCAATATTCACGACACTTTACCGGCGGCCGCATTGTCTTTTTACTCGCGCGACCATACTTCCGGAACGAGTGTCGTCTATTTTCAGATGTTGTAAAAAGTTTATACGCCCGACTTGGCATTATAAACGCTCATTTTAGAATCTCGTTACCACCGGACTGTGTAATCTCCAAGCGAGAACATATATTCTCGTGTACTATTTTCCAATAACACGGTGGAAATGAATATTAGCCCGTGTGAAATGATACGTTCGGTTTCTTAACAGTTACGAATTAATTGTTCAAGCGACTATCTATATTTTAGTCGTCGAATCGTTCGTTTGAACAAAAGGAAACCATTTTTTTCCATTCTAATGATCCGATATTTTGTCAGACAAGACCCAAATAGATCACAGAAACAAAATTTCTGAAAACGATATCAATTTTTGTGAGCGCATTACGACCTAATTTGAGTTTGTACGAGAAAAGAACACGAATCTGTAGGGTAGTGAACATATTAAGATAGGTCGTTCAGAAATAAATACAATGCAAAATTTAATAATAAAATCTTTTGTGAAGTCCAAAATATTATATACACTTCGCAAAGATGCTAGACTATCGCCAATCAAAGAGTAGAAACTGAACGAGCTAGCTAATATTTCGTTTTTCTCGTGGGTGATTCAAAAGTTTGCTCCGTTTTTGGTTGATACGTACAATGCGAATGCAAAAAATAGTATTTCAAACAAGTGAATGATGTTATTATAAAAGCAAAAGATTAGGAAGTAATAAAACGTTAACAATGACAAAACGTTAACAATTGTATACGCTTATGTGTTTCGTAACTTCAATTTTTAGGGCGTATATATGAAATGTGGAAGATCAGTCTGCTTGAAGATAAGTCTATTAACACGTTGACTGTCACACCAGTATCTATGAAAGTTATACAAAATCCGAGCAATTTATTTAGAAATATACGAATACAATAGACAACTCGATATAATTGACAACAACGAACAAAGACCTCAATACATAATCGAAACAACGTATGCACAATAATAATTGAGGAATGGAAAATTTTGTCGAACTGAAACAAAATTTTAAAGATTATCAACTATAGAAATGTTCTGTTTTTCACACAGTAACTGTCACATCGGTGTCCATAAAACAAATAAAATTTAATCGTCAATGTTCGAATAGAAAAGACAAAACTTGTTAAAGCATCAACTTTTGTAACCTTTTTATACTTCGTAGGCTTTAAGGAAGCTTGATTTACATTTTACCCGATAGATCTGATTAAAAGTAGATTTTCAAGTTTCGTAAAAGAATATTATTAATTATACATATACGACTGGCGTAGTAGTGTTAAAGTTTGAAGAAAGACTGAAGACCACATGGAGATATAACGATTACTTTATAAGAGATTGTTGGGAATTAATTTGTCAATATTTTTCCGTAGTATAGCTCTTGATCTTTCGAGGGTTCGAAGGAAAGCTGAAGAATCGCAATTTATGATCGATCCATTAAAGTTTGAAGGGAAATTCGGAATTATGTCGAAAGATTGATAAATCGCGATTGATAGCTCGGAGAAGACTGATTGGACTTTAAGAGGTTACTTCGAATCGATTATAAAATACGCCACTGTAGTGGCTTCCATTTATGTCGTCTTTTTGAACGATACGCCACTATAGTTGTCATTCTTGCACCGAAAGTCACTGGATTATGCAAATATGTATAGTAGAAAATTATGGATCATTCTGAAAGAAACATCGAGAAACGACATTCACAAATTAGAAATTACAGATATTAATAAATGACAAATTTTAATACCAATAAATGACTATGAAATATTAATAAAGGACAAATTCTAATACTAATAAACGAAAAATTACAAATATTAATAAATCATAAATTACAAATATGAGATTGATGTGAATTCTCTTATTCGCAAATTTATTCGAATAAAAATGTATTTCAATAAAAATTCATCGAGTCAACACGTTCGAAAAATGATCCGAAAAACTTTATTCCAATAATTGACTACATTCGAAATGCTGTTCGAATAATATTATATCCGAACAATTTCTTCGAAACATTATTCTGATCAAAATTTCATTCGAACAATTTCTTCGAATCATTATTTCAATAAAACTGAATTCGAAGAATTGATTCGGAAGATTAGTCGAATCAAATTTCATTCGAAATGTTGTTCGAATGCAATTGCATACGAATAACGCCCAACTTCGACCTGATCACGCTATTTGTATACACCTAAGCTGCAAAACGCGTCGCATGAATTTCGTTCCCAGCAACCTAATATCTGCCGACAAACCGAGCCATAATCGTTCTCCATCGCTACGAATTTCAAACCACGACCGTCTCGAGATTCCTTCGCTTATTTCTTCGTCGCGTGTCTCGGCGCGACAGGGCAAGTTCGGGGGTGCCCTTTCCGAGGGGGAGGGATTGGTCATAACAGCGAGAGAAAGTTGTCCACGATTTACGATATCCTTCCGAGGAGCACCGTAGGCCCGGACATACGGCGCTCCATACGTGCTCTGTATTAATATAACACCGCGTCGCAAAATATTAATATCGTCGCGAGTGTGCAGCGGCTCGGTATGCGCCATATGAGCCGTCCCAGTGCCCCCCCACCCATCGCGCAATAATCGTGAGCGGTAACGAAGCAGGGCACCGTGCGCGTCAGTATGCGATGCTGGAACAATTTCCGACGGCAGGAATTTAAATATTCCATGCTCAGCCGGTTTTTAAGGCAAATACCGTTGCCGGAAAAAGAAGGGGGCATTATCATCGGGAATCTGAATTTTCGTCGGAACACTCTCAACCCCCCCTACCCCCCACCTTCTGTTCCTCCCATTACCATTTCCGTTCCCAGCGCAGTATTTTCCGACGCGCAGTGCGCGATATTTCGACAACCTAGGGGGATTTCATTTCGAAATTGAATGTTTTTTTTTTAGAGAAGTTCCAAGTTAGGGTAGGTGTACCGGTTGCTGCCACGTTGAGGATTTATATGAATTGCAACGCAAACAGTCTTAGAGTCTAGCACCGCTTAAGAAATGTGCAACTTTATATTTTATATCTATTATTTATTATTTAATACCTATACTGTTGATGTTTAACTTGTAATAGGGTAACAAAATTATGACAAAATTATTTCAGTAGAAGAATAGTGAAATGCGCATTTTTCACCGTTTGTGGCCATTTGTGCACCAATGTTGACCGTGTTTTGTATCATTTAAGAATTATCAGAATCATTTTTAAAGATTCTCGCTTTTCTATATTTTACTTCGTGATATTTAAAGATCTTGGTTGTAACATATAGCGATATACGATGATAACGTAAAACCAATTTTATTGTACTAATTTTTAAAAAAATTTGTTCACGTTGTTCTTTTATGTTTTTCTTATTTCTTTCATTCTTCGTACTCTACTTCATTCGTACCTTTCTTTTATTCCAATTTCCTTCTTTTTGCTTCGAATTTCTTTGTTTTTTCATTTTTTCTGCTTTCTTGTGCAGTGTACTTTCTCCTTCCACTAATTCATTTTTTTCGTTTTCAAGTTACGTTTAGATTATACGTTTTGTAATGTTACATGTTTCGTACGTTTACTTAGTAAATGTAGCTACCCTAATTACCGTGCGACCTTAAAATCGCACAATTTCGCAGGTTCTTTCCTGTGAATGCATCGTGGTGTATATATATATATATATATATATATATATATATATATATATATATAGAAAAAAAAAACATTTCTTTCCACTGGAAATAATATACAGGGTGTCCCAAAAATGTCTCGCGATCCGAAAGTGGCGGGTTCCTCGGATCATTCGAAACAACTTCTTCCTTTACAAAAATGTTCTCCGATGCACCGTTGACGAGTTATCAACGAAAAACAGTGACCAATGAGAGACGAGCTCGGCTGGCGCGAGGCGACCGATCCAACGAGCTCCGAAAAAATGATCTTGAATAAGAATCACTTTTTGCATCGTATTGGTCTCTATATTAATGAAAATTACTAAGTCACGTTAAAAGTTATTCTAAATCGACGTTGCAAGTAGTTATAAACAAATGCATACCGAAGGAACCAAAAAGATAGTTATCGAGAACAAAGTCCCCCTAGATTATCGAAATAATACACTCTGCGCCGCGAATATGGTTAACGGACGCCACGGAATAGCAAGTTCCGAGCTGTGGTGAGATTTGCCAGAAGTTGGATAAGTCCCCCGGCCCTCCTTCGGCACCCCTTCGGCACCCCTTCGGCACCCGGACGCGACGGCTACGGAGGATGAGTAACACCAGTTGATTAGATTCACGAACTGATGGCTTCTGGGTAATTCTTCGCGAATATGAAATTGCATTAGACTTTATTACACGTCCAATCGGGCTTGAAATAGTGACTTTGTTCGGCCCCCGAGCCCCTCCCCTCTGGCGAGACGCTACGGCGATGTTTACGAACCTATTTTGCTAATCTTGTTGGTGACAAAGTGGCGCGCGTCGGTGAGGATTGTATTCGTTTTAATGGATTGTTCGAGGAGGCGGTGTCTTTCAACCATTAATTCTGGTGGCTTCCGCGCACTCTCTTTTTCTTGGGCGCTGTCGTTCTTAAGCAGTTGGTTATGTTTCTGTTAATTGAATTATTGATTTCTGAGGAAGCTATTGATGAAACACAAATATCTCAATGGCAAG
The DNA here is from genome assembly GCF_051020955.1 of Megalopta genalis. Taxonomy (NCBI): domain Eukaryota; kingdom Metazoa; phylum Arthropoda; class Insecta; order Hymenoptera; family Halictidae; genus Megalopta; species Megalopta genalis. Next base: position 10,920,779 of record NC_135022.1, read on the forward strand.
ATTTATTTCTGATGTAGTTGCGATCGTTACTGTATGGATCTTCATGCATCGATTGCAAGAAAACTAAATAATAAGTTCTTTGTTTTCTCTTAATAATTTTAATGGATTAAGAGTAATACATTGACATTTTGAAACTCTGACAATCCTTCGTCTATTTTAAATTGAAATTAATTGACGTAAATTGCATAAAATTCTCAGTGCAGTGATTATTGTTACATCGTTTCAAGAATTTAGCATAAACGTGGACTTTAGTTACTTATCGAATAGAATAAAATACATGATATATTTTTCCAACAAAATTTGTAAGAGTATATAAAACAAAAAATAAGCTTGATATATCTCTCCTTTTAAAGATGCGTATTTGCCATATAATATGATTAATTTTCTGATTGTTATTGTTTCACTATATCATGGATACTAAATAATTAAGATTCGATGAAAAGAATGTTTCAATGAAGTATTCCGAAGAGATTCTTTACTTTACGCGAAAGGGGGTGCCAATAAATATTTACTGAAATTGTTAGCATAACGCCCAAGCGGAAGTATTTCAATCACTAATGTATAATTCGTCGAGTTTTAATTCAAGGAAGGTGTTCGTTTAAATTGCCATACATTTTTTAATAATAGCTATGACATAGAAGACTAAATATTTATAATATTATATATATATATATACAGAGCTTTACAAAGATTTACTGACGCCCAAGCGGAAGTATTTCAATCACTAATGTAATTCGTCGAGTTTTAATTCAAGGAAGGTGTTCGTTTAAATTGCCATACATTTTTTAATAATAGCTATGACATAGAAGACTAAATATTTATAATATTATATATATATATATACAGAGCTTTACAAAGATTTACTGACTGCGTAAATTCAGATCCCGTAACTTGAAAACGCGTATAAAAAATACCGTGAATAGTGTTATAATTTACCGTGTAAAAAAAGAGACTCGCGTAAAAAAGTGCCGCGTAAATTGAGGGTCAGCTGTAATGTAGTACGAATTGTACAGAGATGACGACGTCTTTAACATTCGGACGCCGGGATAAATATATTCCATACCTCGTTTACAATCTCTGCGCGGACGACAACCCCTCGCAATGTTATTCACCATCGTTTGTATGAAACAGCTCTCACTGTTTACTCGATCGATCCATATTTCACGCGAGGGGTCATCCCGCGCGTTTCACGGGCACGGCTCCAGCAATTAGTTTTTGAGTAACGAGGAACACGGATCAAGCAGGGCACAGTGCAAAGGGACATAACTCCTGGAGGCGTCTGCCAGAAACGCCTAATTATCATATTCTCCATGGGCGGTCGGGTTTTCCTGGGACGAAAAGGAGACTGTAATTAGCGGGATTTTCTCACGGAAACGTGACTTCAACGGTGTATTTCCAATCGCAGCTGTCGATTTTAGATGATTTATGAATAAACTCTGGATTTTTTTTTTTTAGGCATTTATGACTAGACAATGGATTTTATGAATTTATAGCATAAATGAGTAGACCAAATGCAAAACCTCGAATACATTTAAAGAATTTGGAAAGACTTACGCAGACGCTGTTAACAGTTTCACAGAGCCCTAATGTTTATTGCATTATTATTGACATAAAAAAGTTGCAATAAAAAAAATCAAAACGAATTGTTCGTCCTTTGCACATGACTAATGAAGTGATACAAGTTCGATTAAATAGAACACGTTCCTTTCTTTAATATTTTTAATTTAATAATTTTTAATTCAATAATAAAATATTAATAATTTTTTTTTATAATTATGTTATTACCACAGTTCGACCTCTTTTTTGTTCTGACTTTCTTTAGGAGATCACGTGGGTTCAGATTCAGGGAAACATAAATGTATTTTTCTGTTACTGTGCGTTGGGCCTCTTTCACACGGCAATTTGCGAATCGCGATTTGCATTTGGTCAGTTAGACGCAGACCGACAGATAACTGACCGCGCAGATCGGTCAGTTATTACTTCTGGGTGTCTTTGAGAATGATTCGCCTTGAATCTTTCAGCAATTAACGGTGACGGACCCGAGAAATTCCGCCCTTCCCAGAAGTTGACGCGTAAAGGACGTGTCGTTGCTCGGCTCGGGGGTGTTCAGCCAGTCGTTCTGAAAGCGAGGGAATTCTGCGAGCGGCTCTTTGAACCTGATTCCCTCCCTGATTGCAGGTATCTGTGTCCCTGGATACGTTTAAACGCCGCGCCAAACGGGGATGTAAATGGACCTCGCCTCACGCCGTGATGGATAAAAATAATATACACACAAATATGTCTTCAAAAAATGTGTATACCAAGATAAAAAAATTTTCGAACAGAAAATCAGTTATTTCATAAACAACATCTGTGGATTGTCCGAAAGTTGAGGATTTAATGGGGTGGACTACTTTGACGGTTCAATAAAACTGTTGATTTATAACATTTATTTGTGAAAGTCAAACATAATTGTATGGACAGCTCAGAAGCTGATCGGTGTGAATCCATTAACCGTAAAATTGAAATGAATAAGGATTTTGCAAATTAGCTGTAAAAAAATAGCAATGACACTAATAATGCAAAGCATAATTTCATTTATAATTAAACGAAAAGAAAAGAAAAATTAATATTTTTAATTCTTGTTTTTATTTTTCTAAATGATTTTTTTTTTATTTTGTTTAGTAATTTCGCAGTCAATATAAGTGCTGCTATCTATTGTTTATTTTTTAAGAAATCGACTATATTGATACGTCAACAGAGAGATCCTACATAATAAAGATGTGTTTGCACTGCATTGCTCATTTTCATAGAAAAGTGAACTTACACTGGTTGGTTTCTAAACCTTTCGTATATCAAAATTGTAAAGATGAATAATTTTATGTATGATTATTATAATATGTACGTCCATGTAGTATTTCTTCTATTCTTCTATTATTTCTGCCGAAATATATCGCGACGCGTGATTAGGGGTAATCTCGCGTTGTCGCTAACCATAGACACTTGTGGTATATTTGGAGTGATCGAAGTAAATGAACGAGTATAATATCTATATGCATCATTTTATATAGAAAAACATTGTGTAATAATATCGCATAATGTTCGCTACAGTGATTAAAAAGAAAAGAAATAACAATCAATGCGTTAAGTTTAAATATTAGCTAGCGCACGCCACTTAGGTACGCAAGCGATTCTCCCCAAGTTCTAACATTCGGCAAAATTATAGTAATTTATAGGCAGATGGATTGTATCGTAATTGATACACTCTCTGTTATTATACTAAGTACAATAATTTGTTCAAATGACAAGAAAATATTCTACAATGTAGTTTCGTTGATAACGAAGTGGTAATAAATTAGTCAAAAACGAAAGAAGTTGCATTACCTCTTAGTCAATTTTTATATTTTCCCAAAATCGGAATTTCTAGCCCCAGGCTCCCCAACTATTGTTTAAAGTTCTGATCGCTTTTTTGTTCTTCGTACCAGTTCTGTTTCCTTGTATTTTGTTTTTTCGAGCTTATTGAATTTCCTTACACAACCTTTTTATAAATATGAAAATCCTGTATTTTGCAGCTCGATTAACCCTCAGACTGCGGGTACCTGGTCGTTTTGGTACGGTGTCACCTAATTAGGCATTTTTCGGCAATTGAATCAAACAAACTGCTGTTACAGATCTACAACAAGTATTTCCAATACTAAGTTCTGACAATTAACGAATAAAACTGGAAATGGTCGCAAACATCGGCAATAGCATTGCTATAAAATGGTGCGTTTTTCAAGGGTTAATGCATAAGCTTTTTGTTGAAATTATGACCCGGTATTTATTACAGCCACAGAAATATTCCAGCAATATTTCGCGAAGACAGTGGAAAAGTGAATGATCGATGGATCGATGAATCGAGCGGGAGTCCGATTTCGTCGCGAAGGAATTACACGAATCGCGCCCACTTCCCGGCGGCAAATCCCTTGGAATAGCCGATTTGATTTGTCCTCGATTAAGTGGCCGGCAATTCTACGTACCCCGGACCGGAAAGTCTCGATAAAGGTAAACGTAAAATCTAACTGTCGGGCTGAACAGTTTTCCCGCGGTCTTCCCAACGGATCCTGCGGCGAACACTTATGCGAACCGTACGGTTGAACATCAAAGCTACGAGAGAGCACTTACACGAGATGAGCTTTTGCGGCCGGGGAAGCTTCGGCGAAAATTGCAAAGATCCCGACACGTCGGAGTACGTTTCCGGAATAACACGGAGAGATACATGTACCATGGAATCCCGGTCGCCTTTATCGCTTTTCATCAAATTAGAGCCGAACGTGACCCATTCCAAGACATATGCCGCGGACTCATTGTTCCCCTGGCGCAACCGATTTACCTATAACTGGTACGTTTATGGGAGTCGCGGGTCTTGTCTGTGTAACACACAGCGAACTATTAAGATACTGCGGAGAAAATCGGATATTTCGAATACGAAAGCCTAACTAGACAATGCGTGTCAAGGCGTCGCAGGGAACGTTTTCTACTGTTTACGTTCGATTGAATTTTCTGCAGCTGTTAATTGTGTTATTTCGATTTGGATCTTTTGGTCAGTCGTTTTGGGGCACGAATATTTGCTTCAAATTGTCATAGTACTTTTAGGAAAAAATGTATTTCCCGAATTTAATTCTTAGGTAGAATGAAGCGTTGCAATGTTTGCTTAATGTATATTGAAATTTTGTGATATGTTGCAATTCAATTAGACATAAAGGAAGATCGATTGACACTTCAGGCATATTTAAAAGAACGTTATTTAAAATATCATTTCAAACATGTTATTTCTTTTTTTGTATTGTAAAATATCATTTCAAACGTGTTCTTCTTTTCTTCTGAAATAACGTATAGTTTTATTTTATAATTATTTGAAATAATTATGAGGTTAAAGTTAATTTTTGGGACTAGTTTTTACATCTTTTTGGATTAAACAAATTGTTATGAAGATTTCATAGAGTAAAACCTTTTTGTTGATTATTATTTTGAGAATTACTACTTCGTGAAGAGAGCATTGCTCTTAACAAATTGTTGTGATGATTTCATAAAATAAAATCGTTTTGTTCATTATTAATTTAAGCAGTATTTCTTTTGGCCAATTTGATAGAAAGAAATAATGAAATAATTTATTGTTTGATATCGCTTTATCTCAAACGGATCGATATTGTTTGTATTTTGAAATAAAGGTCTGAAATAAAATATTATATTACTTCGATTTATTTTAAATAAAATTTGGCCAGTTTTGTTACGACGTAAAATATAAGCAAACTATATTGCAGTTCAATATCAAGCGTTTGTTTACTCTATAGAATCGTTAATTGTTTTTATATTTACTCGTTGCCTCGGTAAATCGATTCGTGAAAATTTATTTCCATATTAATCTTATCCAGGTATAGTATTTATATTTTTATTTCACTTTACGCGAGTAAGATGATGATTTATTGACAAAAATAACGTTCAAGTGTCTTACGTTACTATTCATATTTCATAATATTATTAGCAATAGTGTTTCACTTATTATTCATGAGCATCTGTCTTGTCAGTTTTAACTGATCTCTCGGCGGAGTTATGGTTATAGTTTCATTTCGGAAAAATATCTTCCCCCAGCGTCGCGCCGTTGCAAATGATTCACGGTTCAACGGAAAGAACAGAGACCCGTTGATAACTAAGTGCAACGGATGATGCAAATTTGAAGGATCTAATTTAAAAAGTCTTCGCGGGGAGACCGGGTAAATTCAGTCGAAAAATTGCGAGAGCTGTCCCGTTAAAATTAAACACGTTTGCGTCCCGCCGCGGGGACGCAATATTTTTCTTTTGCCGTGCTTGGAGAATAGTTTTAATAAACCCACGTATTTCTCGAGTTTTCTGCAATTTAGACGGCGAAAGCCTCGCAGCCACGATGCTGAAAAAAACGATCGCCGACAGGTCTTTTTTCCCTCTATGAAAGTTGAGGACTCTCTTGAATTACTTTGTAATTTTTATGAGAAAATTTGACGTTCTACCTTCTCATCTGCTTGCGCAAAGACTGCTGCCGGTGAGCCACGATTTCTGTATTCCCGAACGATATAATTTATCAGCATTGAAATGATATTTAGTAGTCCGCAGATTTTACGTATTTATGATAAAAGCGAGTTGGTAGAATAGAAAACAGTAAATACGCGGGATAAATTAAACAATATACTGTTAGCTTAGGGTATAATTGCTGCGTCCGCGGTTCGTTTCCAAGGATAATTAACTTTATATTTATCGAATAAGACGTAGTAAATTTCTGTATCCTTTTACTTCGTTTATTCTTTAATGTTTTCCATTAAACGATTAATTTAGTCGTTTATGAGTCATTTTATACATTATTATTAATAAACATATTAATATTTATAGAGATCATGAACACACCGCTGAAGATTTCTAAGCAAATTTCAAATAAATAACTTCTTTATTCAAATCCCAATTTCTAAAAAATTATCGATCGGTGGTGTTGAGACACTCTTTGTTACTTTATTTATTCATTAAGTAAAAGTGTTATTATAATCGATCAGGTACATTCATCGTTGTATCGATAAATTAATTGAATCTATAACCTTATCTCACATGAATTTTAATTATACAAATAAATGTGTTCAACAAAGTTCTCTTTGCCGGAAGGTTCGCTCCAGTCTCCCCTAGAAACTCTATGGTGTCGGAGCTTCCGTTTCCGGTTGCGGAAGTTCGCGAAACGAGCCGACTTTCTGTAATTGAAAATGGGATCGGTGAATCGTTCGAATATTCCGCTTAACATTGTTAACGCTTGGAACGGTGATACGCGTGATCGCGTCAAGGATCGGCGAATTCAACCACGGATAGGTTTGCCGACGCCCTCGAACCCCGACGGGCCAATATTCTGTTCCTGATGAGTTAACCCAGACAGTTTTGAATATTAGATTAAACGCCGGTCGATCCCCTGTCATTAGCAGGATGCTCTAATCAAAGTCGATCCAAAGTTCGAAACCGTTCAACGGGCGATGCGTCTTATTAAAGCGGAGACAACCCCTCCCTCGTATTTCCTCTTTGGCTCTCCCGCTATCGGCTACACTTTCTATCCCGCTATCCGGTTATTCGCATCGTCGGCTGCTTGTGGCACGTTTCGGCATGAATTAAGGGATCATAGTCGACGAGTGTGTTGTGAGCCAAGTCATTTCATAAATAATGTCGTCTCTTCCTCCTGACAGACCAGGTACTTATTAACGCTCGCGCGTGTTGCTCGCGATGTTCCATTGTATTCCTCGGCATTTGTAGTTTATTATAAAGGAAGGGAGTATTTATTATAGTTTAAATACAGCGTGATATTTTAATATTATAATATAATACAATATAACATATATTATATATAATGTATAATATATAATATATTATATATATTATATTATATATTATTATTATATATTATATTATATATATAATATAATATATAATTTAATATTTTAAACTACGCAACTTCTATATGCAATAATTTTTTGTGAAACGCATAATTTAAAAGTTCTTTCAAGTGTGTGTAATCGTAATTTATATAAATCAAACACGCATTTTTCTTCATATTTTAATTTATATATATTGTTCTTTTCGTGTATTATGGTGATATTATAATATAATTAACATACTATTAATACAATTCAAAATTTTTCTACAGAAAAGAGGGCAACATCTGTTTCTTCATAGACTTCAATAGTGTATTGAAATGTTTGTAATAAAAACATGTGAAATAAAAAAATCGACAACTATGAAGTCATATAACATATAGCTTTGAAACAATATTTATTTAAAATAATAGAAAGTTTATTATAAGAATGATCTAATGGAGGATGGTATCATATTAATGAAGGTTGGTTGAATTTAAATATATTTACTCGTTTTACAATTAAACTTTCTAAAATAATAAAAATTGATAAAAATTACTCTATTAGTTAACATTAACGATCCAATTGATGAAATAATATTGCAAGAATAATAAGCATCTCTGGATAATCTGAATAATATCGAGGTATTCCTATTAATTTTAAGAAATGTTGAGCGAAACTAATTAAATTTATATATTAATTTTATTATATTTTAATTATTTGATATAGAATTATTTTAATTATTATTATATATATAATCTTTATATATACTTATAACAGTACTTTATAAATTAGTTACAAAATATGTACGACCTACTCTATACGGGTATATATAATTATTCTGTCGATCTAATATATTTCATAATCTCGGAATACAATTTAAAATTTGTCATAACAAGGTAGACATTTTTCACAATTATTTCGTTGCAAGTTCGACACACGTAATCTTTTTATCAAATATGAATGCAGCTTTACGCGAGAATCCTTCATTAAATGTTTTATCAAGATTTTTCTTCGCGAAAAAAACTACTGTAGCTTCTGAAATATTAACGGCAGCGAATAAAAGCACTGGAATTACTGTCAGAAGCATGATTGCAAATGCAGTGCTTGGTCGCTTACTTTGATAACATAGTCGGAAAGCTGTTTATTCTTAAGAATCTTCCCATTGCGCGTTGCCGTTTGCTCAAGAGCGCCTCACAAATTCAAGAGGAAACACGAAGAACTAAGAGCTCCGTATATATATACACAGATATTATTGCTAAAATTTTCTACCACGATGCTTGCAATTAACGCTCCATGTCTTGAGACCATAGTTTCTGTCATTCCTTTCGTACTTTTCTGTTCAAACGTAATCGTGATAACCAATGCGCTTTAAACTTTGAATTTATAACAAATTCACAGTGTGCGTCTCTAATCTTTAGCATAATTAGAAAGTCGATATGAATAAATATCATTAGTGAACAAATATTTCCCACTTCAAAGAGAAATTTATTTCATTTATTTCAGTAATTCGTAGTCGGAAAGTCAGATGAAAATATCGGCGCATTGTTGGATGCGGTCGAACGTGCGACGCGTTTCTCGCGAGACGGAAAACATTAGTCGCTCGAAATAGTGTTCCTTTTTTTAAAGGAGCAACGACGTCGAGCTGGTCTTCCTCGATTCCCCGAGAATCGTCAGACAGAATACGCGGCGCTCGTCGTTACCGTATTTTCGAGGCCTCCATTCATGCACCATTTCCCGCGCGTCTCTGCCGCGCGCTCATTCATGGCCCGTTACTCTTGAACTGCAGGTGCGAAACGCGTGAGCACGGAAGCCTCGTTCATGCTAATTTTATCGGCGGTGGACGCGGCGCCGAATTACCGCCGGTCGCGTCATTATCATGGATTTTGATAATGTCGCAGGCAGGCCGATTATCCGCGGGTTTTGTTCGCCGTTTATGCCAAACTAGCGCCGCAATATTTATGCCGGGACAATGGCCGATTGTACGCGGATACATCGGGACCAGGTGCTTGTAAATCAATGAGAATTTCATCGCTCGATAATTTAATCGATACGTTAATTGCACCTAATTTTATTGATAACTGGCCGGCCCCGACACCAAGCCACGGTGCCGCGCCCATTAACGTAAATCTCGGACCCTGTAACTCCCGCAATTTCGATTTTAGCACCATTGTTACTCCAGGCACCGGGATGCTTCTTTCAAATTTGATTATATTGGCTTTCGAGATTATTCGACCGAAGTTATCGAAGATTATTTATACCCTTTCGACACTCTGAACTGCGGATTTTATGCGTTTGTGACAAAAACAAGTAGTCGGAATTTGAGACGGTAAATGCAATTTTAACAATGCTGTTGGGCTATTTTTAACGAGTTCAAAATGTTGAGGATAAAACTGAATTTTGTTTAACTCCTATTTGTCGCAACCGAGAGGTACAGAGTTTTTGTTTGCACGAAGATTAGAAGTTTACTTATGGCAACTCGAGTGGTCGTCAGTGTCGATCTTCATTACTGACTATTTTTGGTGACATGTTTTAAAATTTCTAAATCAATTTTGGTAAACGAATAATTCTATTTCAGATTTTGGAAACGATTTAATAAATTACTCTATCATTTATTTTAACGAAATTCGCCAATTTAACCATGACGTTTATGCAATTTATAATATGAGTACAATGTGAGTATAAATGAAATAATTTTAATGGCATTCATATATAATACAAAAATACTATAGGTTCATGAGAATAATATAAACAATAGATCTTTCTTCCATTATATTTTCTCATGTTAGTCATTCTTAAGGAGGTTAATATTGAAACATATTTTTATGAAATAATAATTGTGATAAAGGACGAATAACATTCGAAATGAAATATGCTAATTATGATAAAATCATACGAGAACTCATTTTCGCTTTTTACTCTCAGTAGCAATCTCAATCGATATTATTTAAATATTATACAGGGTGGGGCATTTTAAACAGGTCACCTGAATAACTCGCTTGTTTTTGAAGATAGGAGAAAATGCATTAGATCAAACTTACTTGGTATCGGGGGGGGGGGGCTCATATATAATCTGGTATTACCAATTTTTCTGTAGGTGAAGGCGTCAAAGAGATATGAAGGTCAATTCTGTTCTTTTTTAAATGAACAGTAAGTTTTTTTACTTACATTCTGATAGAGTGTTTCGAGGCGAATGCAATGAACTATTGTGAAGGTCATTCAAGGTCATCCAAAGTCAACTGCAAGAGAAAATAAATTGTCTCAGAGTGCTTTTCGAATACTTGTGTATCACATTGTACGCTTATCTGTATCCTCAGACATTATTGGTAATTTTAAATTATCTGTTCTAGAAAATAATTTGAAGAAAACTTCAGAGATTTATACATTTCAGCGAAGGATTAGAAATGTCGTAAATATTTCTGGACTTCTCGTACTAAATGTGTAAATGTTTCGTTATTTTAGCCATCAATTTTGTCGCTTTTAGGTATTTACCCCGAAGTGAGACAATATTGTTCCGTGGTTTCGATATTCCAGAATGTCCGCAATATATTCTAGTTATAAAAGGCGAACGTAATGAAAATTGTTGAATTTGACGGGCACGCTCATGAACTTATATTTCCAGCCGACTCACATTTCTGCGACATGTACTTTCTCGTTTACTTCTTGTCACCGAGAGTCGAAAGAAATGGTCTCTACGAGAGCGGACTAAGAGAAAGAGATGGATAAAAGGAACAAAAGAAAGGATTTCGAGTGGATCTCCCCTTCCTCCGTTTCTGTGCCTTTGCGAAGAAGAAGAAATGCTTCCGCGAGGCGGGGAAAGAAGGAGAGAAAAAGCCCGGTGATAAATGTTTCAGAAGTCGTCACTATGACAAAACGTTTTCGGGTCGAGAAGTCACGATTCGGAGTAAGGACATCCCTTTGTCTTCTCCAGCTACTCGTGGAAATACACGTGGCCCTTCGTTCAGGATCATTTGGTCCAATTACCAATCCGATTCATTAGCGTAATACTTTCTTCCGACACCTGTAAGTATCCGTTTATCAACTTAACGCACGAAATTCTTCGGTAGGAATGAACAATCCTTTCCTGTTATGCAAGAGAGTGTAAAGGTTTCTGAATATTAACAGAGAAGCAAAAGCTTGCGATCAAATATAGTCTACGAATTAAAATTATTTATTGTTTAGGTTTACGACCGAATCATAGTTCACAAAGTTGTCTTCATTAATTCTTTTCAAAATTAATATCGAATACATGATATCGAGTACATAATCAAATATTTTTAGTTTCCATTTCTACAGAACAAAAACTATGGAAATTTGAGAAAGTGTTGAGTTATACCGACATTAATATATAAATCAATATAATTAAAATAATATTTTAAATAAAAATAATTATATCTAAAATTAAAAAAAGGTATAGACTTTTTTTTATCAGATTTACAAAATATAAGAATTTGACCATGACTTGAGAAGAGTCTTGAAAATGCTACACTGCTTCGTGACAAATAGACTGCGGGTTTTTAGGTAAAATAAAATTCTCCTCAATTGTCCTTCAGCTTGTAAACAAAAATGGATAATTTGGAATGAGCAGATACAGTTCTTCGAGTTCTTTGCGTCTCGTTTTTGCAGCAAAGAAGGGAAACGGATGAGACGAAAATTAAACTAGGAAAGCAACACTTAACCCTTTCGTTACGACGGGTGACTATAGTCACAAAGAAAGTGACAAGACAAATAATTCGGAAGAAAGAGTGAGGAAAATAGAGGCTTCGAAAAATAAGAAAGAAAACTTCAAAAAGAAGGCTGCAAATATATGGAATGAATTCGAAGAATTCATAGGTAGAGATGCTCAACTGAATAAAGAACATATCTTTTGCGATAAATAATTTTGCGTTGGTTGTAAATCTGAAAAGCAATTAATGATGTGATAAATAATTAATATCAATATAAAAACTTTAATAATCTGTGTTCATTCTTGTGCAATAAATAATTTATGTTTATCATGCAGTCAAAAGCCGTTCTATTGCGTTATCTACATGAGTTTTTTTTACGTTTTTACCCTTCACAACAGAATTTTTATATAATTTGTTCGCATATTTTTGCATATATGTATATACATATAGTTCGTCGCGCATATTTTTACGAACACTTCTACTTACCTTAACTACTTAATTTGTTTTGTCAGATTAGCTGAAGTGATTGAAGAAGCGTGTCCAAAAGATGAGGGAACGCTCTATATAAAATCTAAATGCTCGTATCAAAATGTCATCTTTTCGATTTTCGTCATTCACTGATTTTTCTCGTATTTAAAAACATACCCAATTCTTTACAAAAACCCATTTAAGAACCGTTTTCTTCATGGCAAATCAGAAGAAATAGTTGAAAATAGTGCAAGCAACGTTTGTCACCACAATAATAGGTGTCTATACCAGAGAACCGAATTTGCACGAGCTAATTATTAGTTATCCGGGGCGCGGCAGGAAGCTAAACGGACCGTTACTATCGCTAAGGATGACAGACCGAAGAAAAGAGAAGAATGAAGAACGATAGAAAGGGTGACTCAACGCTTTTATTGCCGGCTGTCTCTTGATTTACCCCTTAGTTTCGCTGGGAGGTAGCACGGGGGGGTAAGAAGAATCCTTCGGGGTAGTCAGATGGCAACCAGACAAATTTCCAGCGAGCCAAGAGCTCGTAAAAGCTGGGCCTGCTATCCGAACAACCCCTGGCATCTAAGCCCATCGGGAGTGAATGTGATCCGCCGGGGCGTGTTTCAATGACGCGGGGGGACGGGGGTGACCGTCAACGTGTTTGGCCCAATCCTGTACCTTCTTTGGAAGAGCGAGCTTCAGCCCTGCGGACGTCGTAAAGAGCTGCAAATTGCTGTCCACGAACCAGTGTACAGAATATATAAAATTTGGCCGACCGCCATTTTCACCCCATTTCCACCTTTCCGTGGGAGAAACAAAATCTCGGGGGGGATGGACACGGTTCCATCGATGTTTCTCGCAATTATCACTACGCCACTGCAATCGCACTGCGGTTTCGCCGCAGGAACCGAATCTTCGTGTAAAACCAGGAATATTAATCTTTGGAGAATGCGTATTTGCACAATACTTGCATGAATTAGTATTTTCATGTACTAGTAGTTTATTCTCACGAATTGTTTTTTGTTAAATTTAATTTATTTTATGTCTCGCATCTGCTTAATAGCGATTAGCGATCACTTGTGAGATAATATTTGTAGGGTTATATGTATAGTGTTTTACATTACATTTTTACATTATTTTTGTACATTATATAGAATTATATATACAATTATATAGAAAATTCGTGAATGCGTTAGCCTTGCTTATATCTATCCGAAACGTTCTCAGAACAATACCTTGGTTCCCGTGCGATTTCCAACGTCGTTCTGTACGAGCTTTTCCCGTCTCTTATGCGCAGCTTTCCCTTTCATTTTTTAGTTCTTGTCCTGACTTCTGTCTCCTTCTTCCTCTTTCTCTCTCACTTTCCTTCTCTCTCTCTCTCTCTTTCTTTCTTTCTTTCTTTTGCCAGACATTTTTTTTATTACCCCCGAAGGCAGGGTAGTTTCAATGGACTTTGCCCAATAGTCCGGCTCCTAGTTGGCTCGAAGCTAATAATAAATTCACCCCCTACTCCCGACTTCCGATATATTTTTTTTAACTCGCAGCAAAACCAGTCCGAAAGTTCCTCAACAATAAAAGACCCTCTCCCTATATCGTGCGGACAAATATCCAAGAAGATAAACGTATCCGATGATGGCGTGTGGTAAAGCACTCCAGTAAACTTTATGCACGTATAAAAACGTATAGGAATTATGCCATTCAATTGGGTTCTCCCGAACTGCGTGCTTTTATTGGAAACGTTTTTCTCGTACGAAAGCTATTTTACGATGTCGATTGCATTACAAAACAAACCACTAGCCGCGCGCGGTCTGGAGATATAATATATTTATTTTAGGGGGGGATGGACTGGAGCCAATAAAAGAAGCGCTGAAATAATGTTGCTTAATGGAACAGTAAAAGCTAGTATTTGTAAATATAGATTGATTTTAGTATTTTCAGTTAGCGTATTAATGCTTCGTTAAATAATTATGGAAATATAAGAGAATACAGAGGTATAAGCGTTAATTTGGCGCTGACAAAATACTTACTTTTTGGTACGTTTGTGGTATTTATGTACTTTTAGGATGCAGTAAAATGAAAACATTTTTCGTTTGAAAAACAATATCTGGATTAATATTTCTGACAATTATTGAGCAAATAAAAATATACAGGGTGTCCCATAATTATGTTGACACCCGGAAAGGGGCGATTCCTGAGGTCATTCGAGGTAACTTTTTCATGTAAAATTGAAATTAATTATGGAATTAATTGATTATAATAATATCTTTATTGTTTGAAAAATCTGTATGTAACACTACACCTAGAAAATTGTAAAGATTAATTTGAAAACAATACAAATAATATTAATATCTGGAATCAAAACGATTTCTATACTAAATAATCAAATACTTGGAGGAAATACATTCAAATTTGGATTTAATACTTTTAGAGAAGAGAATATCGAACAATACGAGCATTTTCTGATTAGTGCATTTGTGCATTACTTCACTCTATTATTATACTAAAACTTGTTAAAGTTGCCAATATATTTCTTGTTTTACGTAAATTTTACTTTAACGCTTTGCATCGCCTTTACGCTGCCGCCGGCGAATTTCGCGCGGATTCTACTGCTACCGACGGCGATATTTACGCTATCCGTCGTACATGGGGTATGGTTGTTATTAAAAATGGCACTAAAATTAGTGTTACATAAATTTCAATGCATATTTTTATATCTCAAAATTATCACTTATATTATATTATATTATATATCACTTATATTATTTACAAACAAAATTTTAGGTTTAATATTTTACAAAAATATCAACAAACAGTCGCAGCGCTGAGCCGGTGACGCGCGTACGTGACTCCGGCCGATAACCGTTGGGTAGCAGAAGTCACGCCAACGTGACAGCGGCCGGCAAAGCGTTAAGTAGCAAAGCCCAATTTGTTCACCGTATTGACGAGTATAGTCGTCATTAAACAAGTAATCGTCACCTTCTGATCACGAGTATTCTCATCATTAGACACATAATTATCACATACAAGTGTACTCGTAAACACCAAAACGTTTAACTAGCTGATACGTGTTAAATTTTCTAAACGTGCTAATGCGTGTGAAATTTTCTTAACAGCGTCGGACGAAAGGAGACATAGAGGAGCGATTCCCGTGAGATTTCAATGCGATTGTTTGTCCAACACGATCGGCAAGAGAAGAAAGTGAGCTGACAGTCTTAACGGAAGTCACGTAGGGGGGCTTAAGTCGCGAACAGCTTCCTCGTCCGTCGGATCTATTAATTTAATGCCGTGAGATCGCTTTGTTTTCCCTCTAAACAACTTCGTGATGCAATGCGACAGCGGGAACTCGCCTCCGGCTCGTCGAACCGGAAAATATCGGGACCTCTCGCGATTTTGTGGGGCCAACTGCTCCGCTCGCGCTCGCTTTTCATTCTATCGATACGCGGCCGCCTGCCGTGGAAAAAAGAACTGTGAAACTTCCGGCGAAACATTTTTTTCCCTCGGCGAAATTGAATGAACTCGCGCATTATGCAAACGGGGGACCGTTCCGTTTTTATTGTTCTGAAACGGGTGCGCGTGACTTTTGTCCGAACAGTCTAATTTCACTATCAAAGTTCGCACGTGTTTTGTCTCGTCTACTGCGAAAATTCTATCCGGTTTCGCGAACTTTCTCAACGACGATTACATTTATTATTTTCTCGGACTTTTATAGTGTTTAACTGTTATACGATTCTGTGTTACTTGTGGATCGAAACTTCGCGACTTATCTTTTCAACGCAAAGCGCTAAGCCAACGACTTAGCGTTGTTGGTGACAAATAGTGATGGCAAAGCTACAAATCAAATTTAACAATATAAAAATGGTTTGTGGTGAAAAGAGTAGTGGTGATAGAATCAGACCTCGATCGGATAAACGAATAGTCGGTTAATCCGACAGTATGTTTTATAGGTTATGTATATGCCAAAAAAAATTAATATTAAATATATTCATAATGTTTATTATACATACATACATATACATGTATAATGCTACAGAATATATATGTAATATTTATTTAATGTCACTTTTCAAAAAGGCGCTTCTCACAAATAATATGTCAATTGGTGATGGATTTTCTTGCTGTTTAACATATCTTATTACACAAATCCAAGTGCAATCTTTACTTCATGACTCACTTCTCCATCCCTATCTCATCTCGAAGTGTTTAAATTATTGATTGAACGCGGAAAATGAGAAAGAACTGTGCGGAATTCTGTACTCAGAGATTTAGCAGAATGGAAAAAATTAGTAAGAGGAAGATTATTTAAACAATGGCCAATACACGTGACAACAATTACGCAAGAAAGTGAAGAATTGCAGAATGTGTCAATAATTTTTCCACAGGTCAATAGTTTTCATATCTACAAAAATGAGGTCGGTTAAAGCAGAGCCGAATAATCTGGTGGCTACTATAGTGAAAATGATACAGATTATAAAGCCTTATGATAGCCTGACTATTATAACCTGACTTATGTGTCTATCTGACTTTTGTCAAAAGACAAGAGAATATTATAATCAAATCAGTTAGGTAGAAGTTCTTGTTTTATACTAAACTATATTCCAAGGTTAAATAGTATATTTTAGTATAGTATATTTACAATTTAATAGTATATTTACAATTTTTTTCATTAACTTTATCTTCCATTCGATAGTCACATTTAATAGTTAAACTTTTCCTTGGGGGTTTCTATTTTTTTTTTGACATTTCAGTGTACATTCCAATGGATTTTGTCGAGAAAAGTCCAAAAATCGAAGTCTTAAATTTAGCAATGTAATTAAAATAAGTCTTGAATTAATTTGTTAAGAAGCTATGCGCGTCCAAAGTTGACGAATTTCCAGCGTTTTTGACAAGCTTTCGCGCCATATTGACGCGTACTCAGTCCACAGGCGTAGTTTTAACCTCGTTAATCTTCTATCATAGTTCTAACCTTGACATAACTTTGACGTAGACCTTGACATAACCTCCAAGGGAAAGTTTAGCCATTTTCTCGGTAAAATCTATTGGAAAGTAAAGAAAAAAGTAGAAACCCCCAAGGAAAAGTTTAGCCCACATTTAATATTTACAAATTGGCAAATATTGTTTATGATTATGATAATAGTTCAAATCTTGAACTAATTTCAGTACAGTAAAATGATGTTACGATTTCTTGCGACTATTATTTACAAGCAAATTGTTGATAAATAAATTGTGTACTAATAAATTGTGTACTAATAAATAATACTACTAAATAATACTAATAAATTATCGTGTACTAATTGTGTACTTTTATGGAATTTTCCGATTTAGATAATTCGAGGATGTATGGTGATTTTGTTAAACCGGCCACTAGAAATGACCGATATTATATTTTCTCCAGCCGATTATTTTAATTACGACGTTTCACTTTCAATTCGTTGAAAGAATCGATGTAGCTTAAGACCCTCAGTTTAAAGTCTCATGTCAAGGGTCCTCGATGTCAAGGATACTGCCAGTAGGGAGCGGAGTCTCTTAATCCCTGAAAACTTGCAGGAGTATTTTGCAAGGGATTTAATTCGAAGGACGAAAACATAATTAAACTGTTAGGCGATAATCCTAGTATCCACGGTGTCATGCTCTTTATAGGATTTAAGATCCTAATGACAAACTAGTTACATTCGAAATCGATCATTCTCAAGATCAGTCGCTTTAATCAGCTTAAAATTAATTAGCTGTTTTCATTACATTTATTACATTTTATTACGTTTTTACTATTATGTATTCACTGTTACATATACTCTTACTATTATGTTTACATTTTAAATTGTCTATTATTATCTATTATTTGTTATTTTTTTCTCTATTCATTTATTTATTTATTTATTTATTCATTTATTTCTATATTGATTTATTTATATTTGTTATCTCTTTTAATTGTTAGATATTAAAGACATTATTTTAGGTACTGAATAAATATTCATTATATTAATAAATTTCTTTCAATGAAGTATAATTTATTTAATCTATTTATATGTAAACAAATATTTGTAGCTCGTAGTGATTAATTAATATCAAGAATTTCTTTCAAATTAACATATTTTCTTATACCCCGGTTTTACGCTTTAGACGCAGATTGCGGTAAAGGATTATAAAGATTTATTTATAAATATAACATAAAAAATTATATAATATTTTTTTATTTTTAATTCATAATATAAAAATTTGATTAAAAAGTAGGAAGAGTATAAATTTTAACATGGTTTTTGGTCCATTCGATTCGGACGAATATTAACACTAGATTTACGGAGCACAAGAAAACAGCTGTTTTATGTTAGTTTATAAAAGTAACAATAAGACATTCATTCTGATTTTCAACAAGTATTATTGTAACATTTGCCACAAGTAAAAAATGTATCTTTACGATATGAATAATCGTAAATTGAAAAATTAGTGACCCGCCATTTTGACTGGTCCCGTAAATCTAGTGTTAACAAAGTTATGGGAACTCAACGATTAAGCTGCTTTAAACCAGCTGCCATAAACGGACCATCAAAACTGTCGCGTCGCGAGCAGCGGCTCGACAGCTGTTCGCACAGCTTCGACGACAAACTGCGTCGCATTCCAAATGCGTTCTACTCTATCTTCGCGAACTTTAACGAACGGGAAAATGGTAATTATCACGGGAAGCTCTGGTAAATGTACCGCGATAACTGCCGAGACATTCGAGGAGCACGTCGATCGACGAAAGTGCCGCGCCTGCGCACATCACTCGAACCGTTCCTCGACATAACCTATTCAAATACGGCTCCCGCGGGAAAATCTTGTACCAATGTGAAATTTGACACGAAATGTAATTTTGGACTGGTACCTCGAAGCCAAAAACATTTGCTGGAGCTGGAGCAGCCGATTTCGCAGAATGTGAACGTTTATCGAGTTTCAAGTATCCTTGGAATGCCGTGGGACGCCAGTGCGATGATCCTGCGGACGTGTTTTCAGCGGACTGTTCGAGAAATCCCGCGCTCCACTGATCACCGCGCGCGAAGACGACGCCATCTGGTAGCACCATTTCGAATAATAGCGATGCTCAAGAGCTTGTGAAAGGTGGGTTGTGCTGCAACGTGGACGATTTTACTGAATTTTTCAGATCAGTGGCGTGTGTAAGGTAAGAAAGAATACTCTGCAATTGTATTTTCTTGCATGCTAATTCAGAATATACAGGGTGTCCCAGATTTTAATGTTCAAACTTTGTCAGTATATTTTATGGCACAGAGTAAGGAAAAATTGTTATGCAAACATAGGTCATATAGAGCTTTATTAAGAAGTTACAACAAAAATTCAGAATAGGAATAGTAATCAACTAAAATAAAAAATAAAAAATAAAAAAGAATCTTCGATCGATGTCAATCATGTATTGTTAACGAAGGTTTTTAATACATTTCGAAATGTATTAATAAACACAGCTTACATAAACACACGGCATGTGCTGATCTATTCAAGCCAATGTTTCACTATTCTAACGCAATTACTATTACTATTCTGAATTTTTGTTGTAACTTCTTAATAAAGCTCTATATGACTGACATAATAATTAATAATAATATTATTAACATATTATCCTGTATATCTTGTGATGCAATTGACGGGAGTCGCTTGGGAAAGAAAATAGCGGTTTATCCTCAATGGGACTTTCATAGTCAACCAATTATTATTAAACAGAGAGAGAGAGAGAGAGAGAGAGAGAGAGAGAGAGAGAGAGAGAGAGAGAGAGAGAGAGAGAGAGCGAGAGAGAAAGAGAGAGAGAGAGAGAGAGATTTTGCGGTAATCCCAAATTTGGACTTTTTAGTTTTGCTAATGCGAGACAGATAATTTATATTTATTGAATGTCAGCCTTTATTTCAATGTTGAAATATTGTTAATAGAAGGGTAGATTATTATTTTCTTACTTACTATACATTTTCGTTAAACATTGTTATGTGTCATTAATATTAATATTAATATGCACGTTAATGCATTTATAATTTTGGTATATGATGTAGGAAACCTAAATTAATATATTCTTCATTTTTGGTATCATATCCAAACGCATTTCGAACTTCGGGAGGGATAGATAAAAAAATGTTCAACTTCCACGCCATTAAAATCAAGATCCAAGATTTTCTTTTCCATTCCAATTTTGTAGACTATTCGCACGAACGTAGAAAAACCAAAGCAGTAAACAAAATGTACCGAAGCAAGACGTTCGAAGCCATTTTCGAAGTTACTTACAGCGGATTTCGACTCCGCTTTTCTAACGAATATCTCGTCCGAGCGGATGGCACTGACATTAATTAGTAGAAGGTGGGATACCATAACTTCTAATCGTTAGTTTTTCAAAAGCAATTAAACTGGTTAACTTCTCCTTTGTAGGAGGTGCAAGTTCGACGGTTTGATGGAACTTGGAATATTCATACTGCGAGCGTAAATGTTGGATCAGAAGTTGAAAGCATCGCTGCTTCTATGTGAATAGTGGAATACGGCAAGTGTCGTATTCGAAAGTTTCACTCAGAAGTTAGACACGTACGATACATAATTCAAAGTTTCCATTAATCCAAGCAGCTTTGTCAGTTTGGCACACGGCGGAATACGTTTTTTTATGATCGCATTCATGAATGTAAACAGTGAAAATCCTCGCTCGGAATTTTATGGCACGTACTAGAAATTACTGGGTTTCATGGATTTCATAAATCGCTGGTATCTGAATCCATGTTAACTTTATAGGTACGATGGACAGTGTTCATGCTTGAATTTAGTAGTCTCGCAGATTTTGCGAAAATATGGAATCGATGGTTTCGCATACGTATCACGTGACGTAAAAGATTTTAATTAGCGACAAATTTATATAGGTCACATTCGAAGCAACATTTACTTTGATCATTCAATAAAAACTGTGTAAGTGTTCCTATAAATAATGATTATGTCATATATTTTTTTTTTTAATTTCCGTTCCAAGCTCAGGTAAAAAGGTCGAAAAACGTCATTTTTTTAATTTTGTCATTATTTCAATCATTTGCAAACTAAATAAATGTTCGTATACACTCATTCTTTAGAAAACTAGTCGCTATAATAGCTTAAAGATATTCAAGTGATTCGGAGCAATTTGGAAAAAGTTACAGTCAATTTTCCACAATTAACCCACAGCTTGTACACAAAAATCGACGATTTTGGAAGAGGAGATACGATCATTCGAGCCTTGCTCCTCGTTTTTATAATTATTGACAATCAGAAACTATAAAAATGAGCTACAAGGCTCGAATAATCGTATCACCTCTTCCCAAATTGTCCACTTTTGTTTACAAGTTGAAGGAAAATTAAGGAGAATTTATTGTACATATGTACAGTAATTTCTCCTTAAATCGCGCTCAGACTGCGCACAAAAATGGACGATTTGGGAAGAGGAGATACGATTATTCGAGCCTTTGCACCTCGTTTTTATAATTATTGACAATCGGAAACTATAAAAATGAGCCACGAGACACGAGAAATCGTATCTCCTCTTCCAAAATTGTCGACTCTTGTTTACAAGTTAAAGGAAAATTAAGGAGAATTTATTGTACATATGTACAGTAATTTCTCCTTAATTCGCGCTCAGACTGCGCACAAAAATGGACGATTTGGGAAGAGGAGATACGATTATTCGAGCCTTGCACCTCGTTTTTATAATTATTGACAATCGGAAACTATAAAAATGAGCCACGAGACACGAGAAATCGTATCTCCTCTTCCAAAATTGTCGACTTTTGTTTACAAGTTAAAGGAAAATTAAGGGGAATTTACCGCATTCCATTTGAAAAGGTGACAACATGCTTTCCTACGCAAGTGTACGTTCGGGTCAGCCTGTGCAGATCAATAAAAGAGGACATAGACGGCGTTAATTTTCGCGGACTCCTCTCGCGGTGACGATTTTCATCATTAGCGGCGGAAAGAGTGCGATCGCAACAGAATTCTCAAACGCAGAATTATCTTGTTCCTGTGTGGCACACATAGATCCGTTCGCCTCCCAGGCTCGTCCTTCTCTCAGCCCCTTCGTTCCGTGGCTGGCGAAGTAATTATTCCCGCTCATCGCCTTCAAATTTCCTCGGCCTGTGCCGCGGGCCATTCGTGCCCGGTCTCAAAGAAGGCACCGAGCGAACGTAATCTAAGCGACGCAATACCGCCGCGCCCGGCTTCCGTACAATTATCAGCCGGTGCACGGGGAAACAAAGTGCGGAATCGTATTTCGTCGTTCAGTCAATGTGGCGCGAACTGATAAGGCGTCCGCGATTCGAACCTGCCCCCTGGGCACGCTTACACGCCTCTACAGGGTGATTTACAAGTCTTCCGCTCGTGACTGACAACCTCCACCGGATATACAGATTTTGTAATCCGAATTCATCCTTTTGGAAGTCATGCCCACCTTTCCGTCAAAGTTTTTTACACTGTAAATTCATCCTTTGCGAATTATCCTCGCTTTTATGCAAATTAGATTCGACGTTTTGAAAATTGCGTTTCATTTCGCAGATCGAAGCGAGCCTTTTGCGATTTAAGTACTTCTAGGTTGTTTTTTATGCTATTTTAATAAAGATAGAATCGTACTTTGTTGCCCTGAAATTGTGATTTTTATTGTATGTATGTACAGGTTTTACATTTACATTTCTTTCGTAAATCATGCTTACCTTCTTCACTACAAATTAATCCTTTTGTAGATTATATTCGTCTTTCTTATCAAATCTGGCCGTTTTCATTTAATTTTGAAATTTAGTATGAATTTGTATACTTACTTACAAATGATCTTCAACAAACATTTATAAAATGTCGAACGAAGTTTAAATTGAATATGGATTTTGTTACATACAACTATAAATAAGTGAATTTAATTTGGAAAAGGATGCGCGAAAATTTAAGTTACGAAAGTCGATTCAACGCAGTTTTATAAAAAAATGTATCATAATTATATTATTAACAAAATTTATCCTATTTATATTATTAATAAAGTATATCACTATCGCACCATTATAAAAGTCTATCGTAATCAGACTATTAACACTGATTGCCGTGTCACTCATATGTGGCTAACAGAATTATTTGGAATTCAATTTTTGAAAATTAATCTTTACTTTCATCCATTATAATTTCTTAATTTTATTAAGCTTCGCAAGAGGTAAGAACGTTGAAAAAGTAATCGATGCCGTATAGCTTTGCTTTGCAATTTTAATTTAATTGAATAAAATACTTTAATTTTATGAAGTCATTGAGATTTTCGGCGCGGCCGTCAAAGTGTTAACAAGTGCATACATTTGTTAATAAAATTCTTTTCGTTACTTCAGACTCATCATTTAATAGAAGCATATGTAAGGAGGCACGGTTTAAAAGTTTACGCAGACAGCCAGCAGAGCATACGATAATTACACAAATGAGGTAGTTAAAAATTACGAGAACGAAGATGGAACGACGCATATTTATAAATGGGAATGTGAAACGCAAGCATAAGAGAAAACATTAAATTGAATGACCGTGGAAAATACTACGCGGACTTATCAGGAGGAGTAGAAAGAAAAATAAAAGAACGGTAAAAGGAAAACAGAGAGAATAGAAATGAGATACCAGACATAACAGGGGAGGAAATAGAAAGACAATTAAGAAGACAGAAAAAGTGAAAAACACTAGGCGAGGATGGAATATAAATGAAGTGTGGGAATACGAAAGAAGGAACGGAAAGAAAGAAATTAAAGGCATAATCTGTATCTTGGGTATGATGTGTATTTTATGATTCATACATTTTCCTAAAAAAAAAATTCTGGACAAAATACATATATATAAACTAGAAACACTATTTCTAATGTAATCAGTAATTAATCTTCCATAGTATATTACTTACATAATCAGTAATAATCTTTAATAGTATAATAATACTGTTGCCTAAATAATCAGTAGTAATCTTTGATAGTATGATAATACTATCTAACTATTAATACTATTACTTACATAATCAGTAATAATTTTTTATAGTATAATAATACTGTTGCCTAAATAATCAGTAATAATCTTTGGTAGTATGATAATACTATCTAACTATTAATACTATTACTTATAATACATAATCAGTAATAATTTTTAATAGTATAATAATACTGTTGCCTAAATAATCAGTAATAATCTTCGATAGTATGATAATACTATTACATAATCGGTAATAATCTCAAAAAAAAAAATATATATATATTTTAATAATTTTAATTAATAGTATTTTATACTACTAATGTAATTGTAGAAAATGAACCAATAGTTTACAGAAGATTATTTAAGAATATACAAATTGTTATTTGACTATTTAGTTTCTAATTCCAAGTATATTGACTTATATTTTCGTCAAGAAGCTTCGCTGTTCAAGGGTTAATAGATGTATATGTCCAAACTCTTATTAAAACTTTCACAGAGGGATTCGTGGATTGCTTTGTTTATGGCTACATAGATGTTCTACAATATTGTACCAATATTGTTCTAGTAAGAACATACAGCTGGCTGTCCTCGTCGTTACGTATACCAGTTTCGAATATTCATCGCGCATGCTTCTATGTACACAGGCGTCCATACATAATATACAAACATTGATAATTAATTCTCCGAGTGTTCCCATTATTGTAAACATCGATGTAGATAAACAGTCGCGGAGTTATGAGCTATTGATACTGATCGTTAAATGTTTGACTAGCCCCTGATTATTTACGTTCCTAATTATCTACTGTTGGATCGAGCGCATTATTCGATGCTTTTATACAAATGGTGTAGATTAACAAATTAAGATAGCCAAGAGACAGATTATTAGAAATAATACCTATTTAATATATTTTTCTTCGTGTATTGTTTTATGTTATGGCAAAGATTTTAATACGGTGCAATTTTCAAAATACTATTTAA
Organism: Megalopta genalis; assembly: GCF_051020955.1. Classification (NCBI taxonomy): domain Eukaryota; kingdom Metazoa; phylum Arthropoda; class Insecta; order Hymenoptera; family Halictidae; genus Megalopta; species Megalopta genalis. The sequence goes on from NC_135022.1 coordinate 10,946,217, forward strand.
CGAATACTTTCTTGAAAATATCAGCGTACGATATATTTTACATTTATAATAATGTGACCAAATCATGCACAATTATGAAGCATTTCTTTATTTTTAAACGATATTGTTCTTCTTTCCAATGATTGAAAAATGTGTTTGTTGTTCGATTTTTTTATCGATGTTTCCAGAGATATTCTTATTCAAGTTTTACTCGAAGCACAAATGTACACCCAGTATATGCCGGTGAGGTGTCTAGCATATTGTAGGATCCTTTCTGTCGAGGGGTGGCTACCCTTATCTTTAACAGACAGCATTCCTATCGAAACGTGTGCTCTCCTTTAGTCCTTATAACAGAACAAACAGCTTGCCACGACCCACGCGACGCTTGAATGGGGTTAGTGTGCGATTTTCTTGTATTTCATGAGGGACACGGGACATCGAATTGATTCCGCGGAGATGCATCGAGCGTGCTTCAGTCCGTTCAGATATAATCGAAGCAAAGAATAAGTCGAACTTGGAAATATTGAATTTTTTATATTTTATCACTGCACTTAGGTCTACTGTTATCTTGTTTGAAGATCGTTAATGCTGTCTCTATGCAATTCTTGATTTTTCATAGTAGCTCTATCTATATAGTTTTTCTTTTTTCAGCTTAATTCTTTTTCAGTTTAAATCTTTTTTTCATTTCAAGCGTGCATCTCTTAATTCTAATGTTGCATCATATTGTTGTAAGTATACTAATACAAATGCCGGATGTCTGTAACGACATTGTTCTTATTTTGTAATTCGTCGTGTAAACAATTTCTTAAATCCATCACGTCTTCGTACATATTTTGTGTACTGTCAACACTAGACTGCAGGTCTTGATGCAAAATCACGATTTTCTAAGTCAACCGTCAACAATGGAAATTAAGTAAGTATGTAGTATTCTTTTTAATAATTTTAACGAATCAAAAAAAGATAGTGCAACAAATTGTAACATTATAGTATGTATTTTCGTCTATTTTTGTATACTCAAATGTATATAGTCATTTAAGTTTAAAATTAGTCTTTATCTTCCAGTCCAGGAATAATTTTTGTTATAATAATATAAATAATATAAATAAATTTTCTTGTATTTGTGCATAATTTTTCACATAGTTTCGCAACAAACATTGAAGTTCTTAATATAATTCTGCATTTAGAATATAGGTGTTAATATATGGTGTTATTATAATATATATATTATAATACTATATTATGTAATATAGGTATTATTATAAATTTTTATAATAAATAAGTAAGAAGGGTTTTATTACCCAAAAAAAGGAGAGCATACATTTATCACACGTTAGTTATTACTCTCGCAAAAAGCATTATTATATGAAAGAAAACACGAGGCCCATATAATAAACGTAATGTATAACGCGGAAAACTGTTTTCTATGGCCCATACATCGTCTTAATGGAGTTAATGTGTTAGTTTCTTTCTTCGTAGGGTGGATTTTGCTAGCAAATTGATGCGAGCGAAATGAAGACAAATGGAGGGAAAAAATAACGTTGATAAGGATAATTTCTACCATTCAACTTGTCAGTAAATGCTCGGCACTTGAGGGGATCATTAATAATTTCGAGACAATGGCTATTAATGGGCAACAATTTTATGCTTCGCTTTGCTTAGGCACGTTTCAGGAGTGTTTAAACGTTTACTACAGAGTTGATTAAGTAGGAGGGTGACTCTGTAATCAGATACTACAGCGAATATAAACTATGTAATTGCCTCGTCGTGGCTTTGTTCGTTCACAGTAGATACCAATTTATTGATTGCTATGTTTTAAGAATTTTATCAGCGCGGTTCGGAAACCATCAATTTTTCTTTTACAAATACCGATCTACACTTCACACTAAATATAAAATACACGAACATCCTAAAATCTGCTTTCAAGAAAATTATAGATGCTAAACAAAACGGAATTGTCGGGTTATTATCGGTTAAAATAAATTCTTAACAACTGACATTGATCTTATTCAATCTTTTACAAACTATGATTAATATTTATGCTAACACTAATTTTTGCCAGTAAATGTAATCCATAATAATACAGTATATAACATTTTTAATATAATTTATATTATATTATTACTTCCTTTCTATATTTGTAGTTTCTTATTTTTATAAAGATTCTAAATACTAAGCAGAACTAAATAGAATTTTTGTACACTGTTATTAGATAAAATAAATACAAGCAAGATACACTAATCACACTTCAATAAAATCTGTTCCTTAGAAATTCGTTCTTTTCAGTAAATATCACATTTACCTTAACTATATCATTCTGTAAAATTCTGTTTGAAAGAAACTATCTACTTTATTTGGGTTTTAATAAATCAGTTAAAGAATTGTTCTAATTTTTCTCATATTAGCAATATAATTCTCTCATAAATTAAACGTTTGCGTATAAAACAGTACGTTTGCAGAAATATTGTCAATCTAATTATCGAGAAATACACAACTTAGAAGAGCGCTACGATATGAGCGACCTTCCCCTACGTGCGGTATGCGAATACTATTGTCATTCACTACACGTATGGATCGAAGTGTTCTCTTTCAAAGCTGAAACGAGTTGCTGAGTTAAGGGTCAACAAGTAGAAGGGTGTTAATTCTCTCGTTATATTCTCCTTTGCATCCCCCTCTTGTCGGCCTCTTTCTCTTCGATTCCGGCCACCCTTGTTCCCACTGTCGAGCGACCGATAATGGACTTTTAATGCGTTCGATTTGCCAGTCGCAGTGGCAGCATCCCCCTACGCTCTTTATACATAGTAAGATTTCCATACTTCCGATTCCCTCTGTTCGAACCGGTGCATACAGAACCGTCGGCTATCCCATCTGTCTTTATTGGGAACGTTAATCACAATTGTCAGTAGAAGAAAGTTCCTTTCAATTTACACGGTGAACGGCTGTCTTTCGATCGGACGAGCAGTTTCAGTATTTGAAGAATCGAATGTACATTACACGTTACAAGGGCAATGTTACAAATAGAAATTTTAGATTCACGTTTATATTAATTATTAGTGTTAACGATATTGATATAGTTTTATTAATCTACATATTAATCTACATTATTTCACAGTATTTTAAATTCAAATCGTTGTGTAAATTAATATTTAGCACCTGAAATGATAAGTTATTCTCAATTTGATCTTATTTGGTACAATTCATTTATTGATGCTGGAATTTAATCGTATATAATAACTGATTTTAGTATACTTAAGAATTCTTGTATTTTAAACATATTACAATAATTTGAAACATCGATAAAAACAAAATTCCTTCAAAAGAAATTAGGTATTTTATCTTCTGTTCATTTTATTGTCTTTCAAAAGCAATTAAGATTTCCAATTAAATCTACGTTCATTGAATGGTTATAGAAATAAATTAAGGTAGAAATTAACTGCTATAAAATTTCCAATTGGTCAACGATTTTATATTGACGTAAATAATAGAATTCTCTGTAGTTTTTTCACATTTTTAACGAATACAATAAATTATAAATTATAAAATTGTAACACTGTGTGATTGAATAAAAAATGTTCATTCAATAATTTCTCACGAAAGCATCTGAACACTCTTTCAATAATTGTAAAATCAAAGATCTGAAATCGGTCGTACGACCTGCACAGCGGCAGCAGTATCAGTGTTAATAAAGGCATGAATAAAATTATGAAAAACGGGGAGGTGTTTGAAATTTATTATTTAGCGATGAAGTGGAACCATAGAAGATATTTTAAGCGAGCTCCGTCGAACCGTTGAGCTGACATTTACCATTCGAAGGTCCCCAGTCGATTTTCCGTTCTATCGGCTGTAGTCGGTGGTAGAGCAAATCCGTGGTTTTCTCTGGTCAGGGCCGAACGAGCTGCTGCACAAGAGAATCACCTCGTTGCAAGAATTTTACAAATATCTTGGTTGTCGGTGCGAGCCGAGTAATCGATTACCGTACTCCTTGCAGTCTTCGATATTCATAAAAAAAGGACAACAATATTTTTGAAAGAAATAGATATAGCATTAATAATATTATAATACATAGAATATAATATTGATAGAAGTAATATGGTATGAACGGTATTAATAGTGTCAATATAGTATGAAAAGAATTAATGTAGTATCATTCGTTTAAATATAGTAGTATTAATACCATTAATATAATATGAAGATACTATTTTGATTTATTAATTAATGATATTCTATATGCGAATATATGTAGACTTAATAATATTTTTAAAAACAGACTTAACAATATTTTTAAAAGAGAAATAAATATAGCATTAATAATATTATAATACATGGAATATAATATTGATAGAAGCAATATGGTATGAACATAGTATTAATAGTGTCAATAAAGTATGAAAAGAATTAATGTAGTATCATTCGTTTAAATATAGTAGTATTAATACTATTAATATAATATGAAGATACTATTTTGATTTATTAATTAATGATATTCTATATGCGAATATATGTAGACTTAATAATATTTTTAAAAACAGACTTAACAATATTTTTAAAAGAAATAAATATAGCATTAATAATATTATAATACATGGAATATAATATTGATAGAAGTAATATGGTATGAACATAGTATTAATAGTGTCATAAAGTATGAAAAGAAAAAAAAGTAGTAGTATTAAAGTAGTATTAATACTATCAATATAATATGAAGATACTATTTTGATTTATTAATTAATGATATATTCTATATGCGAATATATGTAGACTTAATAGTATTAATATAGTATGAATGTAAAATGGATATAATACTAATACTATTGATATGTAGTAATGCACAATAATAGCACAATATAGCGCCATGAACAATATTTAGTATCGATAAGAGCTGACAAAAAAAGATTACAAATTCTACAAAAATATCAATCCATAAGGAATCAATCTTCAAGTATTAATCTATAAGGAATGAAGCATTGATTTTTCCAACAAGTAATTCCGATTTCCGTGTTTTTTTTTTTTTTTTTAGAACAATCGACTACTGCAGACCGTGGCCCGGCTAGATTTCGAGGCAGATACGATGATGCTACCGCGGCTCGATAGGGGAGCGTCGAACACTGACGTGTATCCGGCTCAATCGATATTTGCCGAGACATAACTCGATAGAATATCGAATGAACACGTCAAGCCCTACTGCGCCGAGGCTCCCCTTAGTAATGAGTCAACCTCGCGGAATTGTCCCGCTAGCTATGACCATTTACCGCTCCGAGGGATTTTTATATTTTAAAATAAAACCGCGGGAAAAGGTCTCCGGACTCCCTCTTTGATGCCACGTTTTCAACTCTGTGTGCGCGCAAAAATTCATTAAAACTGCACAACGTCATACCATTCCGGCTTTGTTGTCAGAAACGTTCTAAGTAACTATTTTTTAGCATTTTTGTGATAGTTGTTCCCTTTTCCTCAAAATACGTTGACCTTTATCGTGCACTTGTTACGGGGTTTACGACAGCATGAAGAAATTTTGTTATATAAAACATATTATAATACTTCTCCCGGTTTTCTAATTTCATGGAAATTATAATTTTTAGAAACAACGCTGTTGATCATTATTTTAGAATTTCTAAAAAGCATTTGGTATTTTCTGAGACACAAAGTAGTAAATAGTTTAAACTTCACTGCCGTTTGAAACTGTCGGGTGTGCACACACAGTGTATACAGTGTTAAATATTAAACAGTCACCTTATTGTGTATTATCGAGTTGGACTCTTGTGGAATTTTTTGAAGAGTTTGATTATTATAGAAGAACTCTGTGAATTATATTATTTTTCTTTCTTTTTATCTTTCAATCGTCGTGATACTTCCATATTCTTAATAGTCTTATTTTGATTATTGATGGATGGACACCTAGATATTGTTTATTGTTTAGTGTTATTGATTTATCTATGTACAATAAGAATTATTTTATTTCTTTTCCACTCTGGGGAACTGCAATGGTTGATTCTATAGAGAACGTCATACTATACAGAAAAATGTAATAACTATGATCATAATTACCATTTCTTCACAAAAAGATATTTGAGGTTTCTTCTAATATTATCGAATAAGGTGATATAAATTCATTTACCTATGTCAATTATCAATTTGTAAAGATTCTCGGGTATCAGACATTTTTAATTATTTTATAGGAACCATAAGTAATTCATTTCAATCATTATATATCAATTTTCTGTTACATATTTTTGAATCTACTACAATACTTATACAATATATACTATATTATATATATATATATATATTATATTATATTTATTTATATTATTATATTATATATTGTACAATATACTAATACAACACTTATACAATAGATCAATGCTAGTTCTCTTATAGAATTTTTATGTATCCGATAATTGAAATCCAGTAATAATTTACTATGCCTTGCCTTATAAAAATGGAGACATATTTCTGACTTAATTTAATTCAATAATCGTAAAATAAAAAATTATTTTCAATTGCTTAGAAAGGAAGACTGATACTGCTGCACGTAAACCGTAGAATTTCGAGCTGAAGATCTCTATCTATGCGTATAACATCTTCGAGAACACTATGTTCAAATGATCCAGAAAGTTGGCACTATCCCTCCAATCGAAGGCTAAGCACCTAAAACTACAATCGTCCAGGACTGCGTCGAAACAATGGGCGTCGAGTCACTACGATCGATTTCCGATCATTATTAATTATCAGAGTTAATGATCTGGCTGATTGGAGGGAGCTGTCTCGAGGACCTCGTTAGTCTCTCGTCGGCTGCTTCTTCGATATAGATATTTGTTCATTCGTCCTGTCCGACGCCCCAGTTTCACCTGCTGCTGCCCCGTGATCGTTAATTAAATAAATTCACCGCTAATTGTATTCGGGCTTTTCATTAACGAAGTGTCGAATCGTTAGCGGTGCCCGCAGAGTCCTGAGACGACCCTGCCCACCCACAACCAACCCCCGATCCCCCAGCTCTGGGGATTTCCCAACACAAGACTCTCTCGCTTTATCGACCGACATTAAAAATTTACACCTCCGTGCATTCTGATCGCGACGATCCGACGATTAATTGATTACACTCGATGCTAATTTTTCGCTCGTTTATCTCGTTCCACGAGCAACGGATAAACGACACGGCGAATATTATTTCTAGCGCGTTTACAGCAATTATTCAATCGTTACGGGCGCTATGCAACGTTCCTTTAAATATTTATGCATTCTTGTCGCTGCGATCTAGGCGTTAATCAGTTTCACCTGATGGATATTAATGACACGAACGAACAACTCGCGCGTGGTTCTTGTTACGATTAATTTAGAAATTTCATTTTTCTATTTTAAAATTAACGGAGTTCGTTGAATGCTGTAATTCCATTTATCGCGCAAAATGTTGGGTTAAAATGTTAAAAATCGAACGAAATATGTTATAATCGAACTATAAATTTACTTTAATATCAATTAGGTAGACTATAAATTCACTCAACTGTATAGTCGACTTAAATGTAAATTAACATAACTATACATATATTGCCGTAACTATGAATTAACTTAGCTATAAATTGATTTATCCATACATTAACTTAGCTGCAAATTATCTGAACCATGAATTAACCGATTATAAAATTGGTTAGTAAACATTATACTTGTTAGCATAATTCCTTGTAACGAGGAAATTAAGTCTTACATCATTGTGACTTTGAATAGTCTCACTCGCTTTTTATTTCCTTATTTCATTCGACAATTATTTCTTTTTATTCCGTCGTAGTATCTATATTGTTACAAACTACAAATGTGAATTTTTATACAAAATAAAAATGGTGAAAATGAATTGCAAGAAAATGCGTTTCGTGTAATAATTAAAATTAATTGAAAATAATGTAATAGCACTCTTAAATCCAAAACTAATATCTTTACAATTTTGTGTTCGACCTGTTCATTTTTATTATAAGTGCATAGAATCCACGATTCGGTGATAACAATTAGTTATACCTAATTTCATTTGTCTTGTCGCCACTGGTTAAAAGTAAACAAAATTTTATTTGACCGTTAACAAATTGTCCTTTAAAACGATCTTGAAAGGAATAAACAGAAATTAGTTTGGATCGAAATTAATATTGTACATAGTTAAAGGGATAAGTATAATATAGTAACAAATATTTAGATAGTGGCTGATATTCTAACATCGAAAAGACAGAGTAACTCGAGTTTGTTTTATTACTTTCGTGTGATTAGATTGCGGACTTCACATATTTATGATAAAAATGACTAGATTATCACATTAGAAATAATTAAGTGTGGCACAACTAAATTGGCATAATTACTTAATCGAATGATGCGAGAGAAGTTAGAGTCGATGTATGAAATGATGGAATGAGGAATGAAAAATGAGAAATGAAAAAAAAAGTGAAGAATTGGACAATTGCAATTCAACAATTGCAATTAGTGTCACGTTTGCATTTTGTACTTAATATTGTTAATAAAGTATCATTAATAAAATATTGTTAATAAAATATCATCATAAACCTTAAGAACATTGCTATATTCTCCTCAAATTTTGTAAAATTAGTAACGAAAGAAATCTATTCTCTTGCAATCGAATTAGGAATTGTTTACTTTGCACAAAGATTCCGCGGGCTAATGATAATAATAATTCAGTTTCACCGAGTGATTTCGATATCGTGACACCAGACAAAGAATATTTGCGATGATAATACGCGCGACGAAATGGGCAGATTTGGAGCGGAACGATAACTGAAGTCGCGCTACCCTAAAAGCTGCAACGATATCGAGTTGGGACATGTAAGAGGAACTGCGACGAAGAAATGTAAACGCAAATATTAATACAGATAGCCGGATGGCTACGGCCCCTAAGAGCCGTGGGGAGACTTCCTCCGGAGATCTGGCTTCCTTCGCTTCTTTCGCTCGTTCAAATATTTAATGGATTTGGCTACATCCACTCCCGCGGGTTTATACATATTCGTTTGACTTTGTCGTGCGCGCACGACCATTTCGCGCAGCATAATTCAGACGCATTCGAGATCTCGGCGAACGGTGCTCTCTTGAACAATCGCTTCGTTGCGGTGGGCCACTTGATTCAGAACTATCTCCAGATTTACACGCTCACTGAAACATTCGGACACCTCTATCGAAACGGTATTATAACTTTCTCAACATTTCGATCAAATCATTTGATTTTTTAGACATTAGAGAAACTAGTTCACTGGACAATGTATAAACAAATTTGTGCAAAAATTGCAATTGGCTTGAATAAGACATAAAATAAAGGTATGTTTTTTAATTTCGTGCATCAGTGCCTGGAACGAAAATTTGAATCATGCGTTTATTTTTGCAATTTCTAATTGTTTCTAGCTCATAACAATTAATTTCATGGCTAGACGACGGATCTCTTTCTACGATGTAAACATATTCTAAGCCAATTCTCATAGGTAGAGAATTAATAATTCCGTTAATAATTTTAGTAAGTCGAAAATCGTGTAACAGATATTTTTCAATTCTTTCAACATCTTCTCAGTTTGATACTTCACCCACACATTTTTATCCATAAACAAACTTCAGCATGCGTGCAAGTTATAGAGAACTGCATATAAATCATCGAGATCTACAAAATGCATTCTTTGAACTTTCGTTTCAGGCTCAGATAAAAAAATTTGAAAAGGCATCATTTTTAAAATTCTTCTATCATGCCAATAAATTGCAATTTTTGAAAATAATTTTTTAACCATTGTCTAGTAAACTCATCCCTCTAACAGCCCACAAAAAAATCGCTTGGCCTAATTATAAAAAAATTATTCAGTTTTACAAGGTGAGCGAATACTTTTTTACCCACTGTATATAGTTCCATCTTAGTCTATGTCATATTCAGTCACTTGTGTATTCATACTTGTCTGTATCGTGGACGTGAGAACCTAGTGTGAATTATCGTAACGACCGCAATTATTTCATGGAATATTCTGTCGCCAAATGGTTAAGAAAGTAGAAGTGGAACGGCCTGTAGTCAGTCAGATATCGTAGAGGCGAATTATTTTTAAACAAGCGCAATAAGGACGAGATATAGTGAGACGAATGAAATATGAACGTGCTTTGTTCGAAGAAGTAGTATAAGAACAGTCTATAGTCAGCCGCATGATTTATGAACGCTCTTTCTTCGACCAAGTGGTGTAAGACTAGTCTATAGTCAAGCAAATGATATATGAATGTCTATTGTCTATTGTCTGAGAAGTGAACTAGTTTGTTCATACACAGACAATTAGGACGGGGAAATCAGTCAGGTAGACGGTGTATGTTCAGGCCAGTAGAATGTGACCTAGCTTTGATCAGACAAGTGGAATAGATATGCTGTGTGGTCAGCCAAGTAATGTAAGGACAGCTACTGATCAGAACAGTAGAATAGAGGTAATTGTAGTCAAACGTTTGAACTGCAGAGGCTTTCGAGCAGTCAATGTTAACGAAGTTATCTTTTTGTCAAATAAATAGAAGAGGAATTATCTGTAGATTGACAAGTGGTATTGGGAGTTATGATCGGATATTGTATAGTGAAGTGTCTAAGATACAAGGAATTTTCAGATCACCTTCTTCGAAGACCTAATTATCATCGTATCTACATAGTTGTTGTTAATATTTTATTTACAATTCGTGTCACATTATGAAAACTTTTCATTTGTCATGAGTTTTAATAATAAAGTAACTTAATGTATTTTCAAGATATTCATTTTTTCAATTCCAAATTTGAGTTAATATCATTTAAACCGCGAGAAGAACAATGTTATTCTCACTTATTACATTTGATACACGATTTCATTTTACACAACACGAAGAAATAATATCGTATCATTGTTAGCTGTCATCTACATAGTTGTTGTTGACAGCTAACAATGATACGATATTATTTCTTCGTGTTGTGTAAAATGAAATCGTGTATCAAATGTAATAAGTGAGAATAACATTGTTCTTCTCGCGGTTTAAATGATATTAACTCAAATTTGGAATTGAAAAAATTAATATCTTGAAAATACATTAAGTTACTTTATTATTAAAACTCATGACAAATGAAAAGTTTTCATAATGTGACACGAATTGTAAATAAAATATTTGAATTCGTACGTTTCATTACAAATAAGGTGTTACGATATCACGCATTCTACCGAAACATAATATAATTCAATAACGCGAATTACGCACAGAGTGGATTTTAGGATTACGCAAAATGGATTAATATTGTGATGCAATTCAACAGTCAAGTTTCGCGTGAAATAAATTGTAATTCTTCGAAACGGACCACGGTAAAATTTTCCATTTTTTTTTTCGTGAACAACGCTGCACTAAACAATCGATTGTTTATTTGTTTTCGTTATGAAATTACGTTTCATATTGCGGCAAACTCGACGAAGTCCATGTGAACGGTGATCCGAGGGAAGCCATTGAACGCCGTGAAAAAAGCAGATTGACCATTAATTAGTTGCCAATCGATTCCGATCAACTTCGGCTGTGTTCCGCGAGATTTCACGGAGTTAATTAATTCCATCCGTATAATTAAAATTCCGCTTCGGTGCATACGCGGCCAGCTTGATGCAGATAAATAAGAACACACTCGATTCCATAGAGAATTAGGGGTTGCATTCGCGCGGGCGAGAAAACGTTTCATCGGACAAAAGATCCGTTTTTACACCTCCGCTCTGATTGGAAATATGGAAACCAATCTTTTAGTATGCATACATTTTCGGAAAATTCGCGATACGACTAATAAATATTGGAAACCTTCCAAAGTTATCTGATATTCCGTTTCGATTTATAAATCAATTTAGTTTTTATTAACTTATTCCTAATCTAATCGAAAGTTGTTCTTATTGTTTCACCTTCGGTCTAACCTTTGGATTGTATTCGACGTCGATTAAGAAATACATGGCATTCCTAAATTTGTTCTAGAACATACATTTATTATCGTAAGTAATTTCTTTTAGGTTTCAAAATGTAATTTATAACTTGATGTTTCAAATTTTCTGATAAATTCCGTTCAATTTACCAGCAGGAGCTCGTATCTAAAATTTCACAGACAAAAGTTGTCACTGGAACCAGAAAATCCTGTTTTCATCAAGAAAATCAACATTTAATGTTTATACTCAAATTACGGTATAATATTGAAATGTTTATATTTAAATCATAGAACTATATTTAAAAATGTATATTCAAATTATAGAACTGTACTAACAAATTTATATTGAAGTTGTAGAATTGTATTTAAATGTTTATATGAAATATAACTGACTACAGAGACATTCTAGTGAAACTATATATGAGCCGTTTATTTTAAAAGTGGCATAAGTCATTTTGTTTTTAAGTCGATATAAATATGGATGCTAACTTTCGAGAAGATTTATTTGTATTTGTTATCTGAGAATACTGATATTTTTCTCAGTATAAACATTAAAAAGTCACCACTTTTCATTACGGTAAAGTGACTTAAGCCACTTTCAAAATAAACGGCTCATATAAATGTATAAAATGACAATTTTCAGAAAAATTACATACTTGCAGGTAAACATTAGTTGATATTATTAAGTAAGTTCGCAGATAATTGAATAATATGAGAATAAACCATCGCACAGCGTAATATATTCAAAAATCACGAAAATAAATTGCACGACTTAGCGGCACAAGGCGCAGTCTCATTCCTGCGTAAATTAAAACAGACAATAGAAGATTTGTTCAGAAATATACACAGCGTTCGAGGATAAATTTTCCGTTGTGCGCGCGGCGGGCTGAGGAGAAAGCCAAGTAAAAAGCGAAGAGGATACCGCGCCGCGTTTTGCAGGATTTGACGGAATTAATTAACCCCGTGGTATAATTAAAGTCCCGTTTCGTCGACAGAGAACGTTGCTGTCCCGTGTAAGTTAAACCGGCAAAAATCAAATCGCGAATCCTAGTTGCAAACTGTGCATGATGTTCGCGCAGTAGTAGTGCTGGCATGGCGCGGCGAGGAGCGAGACAACGTACGAACGAAAGGAGACGAGAAAATGGTAACAATGACGAAACGGGATGAACGGGACAGCGAATTTAATGGCTAAAGGGAAAGAGTGAGAGCGGGAGAGGAAAATAGCGTGTGCGAGAGAGAGGAAAGAACTTTAATTAAATTCTACAATTTCCAAACTGCGGGGCGTTCTCTATCCAATTGCCGATGGAGAGTCGAACACCGAACGTTCCTAAGAATTACTCGAAAACGACTTCTACTGTACGCGCCACTTTAAAAAGACAGATTACAAATATTCGGTCTTGTGATGAAATAAAATGTTCATTGTCAATAACAATTTGTCTCAAGCTTTCTTACTATAATCTTAATCATATTTTTAACGTACTTAACATTAGAACTACTGAATGGTATATTGACGGTTAAGACAGATCACAAATATTCAGTCTTGTGATAAAATAAAATGTTCACTGTAAATAACAATTTATCTCAAGCTTTCTTACTATAATCTTAATCATATTTTTAACGTACTTAACATTAGAACTACTGAATGGTATATTGACGGTTAAGACAGATCACAAATAAATAACAATTTGTAAATAACAAATCACTGTAAATAACAATTTGTCTCAAGCTTTCTTATGCCATAATCATATTTTTAATGTACTTAACATTAGAACTACTGAATGGTATATTGACGGTTAAGACAGATCACAAATAAATAACAATTTGTAAATAACAAATCACTGTAAATAACAATTTGTCTCAAGCTTTCTTATGCCATAATCATATTTTTAACGTACTTAACATTAGAACTACTGAATGGTATATTGACGGTTAAGACAGATCACAAATATTCAGTCTTGTGATGAAATAAAATGTTCACTGTAAATAACAATTTGTCTCAAGCTTTCTTATGCCATAATCATATTTTTAACGTACTTAACATTAGAACTACCGAATGGTGTATTGACGGTTAAGGAAAAAAACAGGAACCAGTCAAAGTTGTAGTTCGAGTGTTAAAAACACGAAGTTGTAAATGTTACTTCAACTTTCAAGAAACAATAAATTAATACTTGATATAAATGATTTTACGTGAGACATGAATGTTAAGTTTTCAAGTAATTCTTGTGGATTAATATTAGTTCTATGTTTAATTGTTTTAATAAATAAAGAGAAATGATAATAAAATCTTTCGTACAGTCGTCTTTATATTAAAACACAATACATGGTGAGACATTAGTTTTTTATTGAATTTTGAAAGTTAATACTAATTCTATGTGGAATATTAATATTTTTAAGGAAGATATTAATTTGTATGGAGACAGTTTGGCATAAATAATTTTATGTTGAAAAGAGAATGTCAACGCGAATTCTATTCTCGAGTAAAGTATTCGTTACGAACATTAACTCTGTACACAACATTAATATTCTAAATATCCTACACTAATAACTAGACTGCGGATTTTTATGTAAAATAAAACTTATCTGCACAAAAATTGCAAAAGATAAAAACTAGCTACCAAACCCTCTCCGACTATATAATAATCGCTTTAATAAATTAAACAGAATACATTGACGATTTAATAAAATTCGTTTAATCTTCCTTCTGTTTGAGCTTGCAACTACTCAATTTTACCATAACTGTGTAAAATCCACGGTCCACTAACAATGAACCAACGTCACAGATAAAGTTCCAGAAAGACAATTATTTGCTTATATATATTTAACAATGACCAGTGTTTACAGAAGAAGTTCAGAATTTATATTCCAGCAACCGTGCTCGCTCGCGCGTATTAAAGTTATAGTTGTAACATTACGGTCCCTTGTCTTGCCGGAGCACAACAGCTGAATTTTATTTCTCCATTGAGGAGAAACTTAACAACCTGTAAAGGCGAACAACAGGCGAAGTGTAAAACGCCGTGTAGAAACAGACGAAAAATTTATAAGCTATAAGATTATGATTCCACGAGCATCTTTATTTCTACCAGCGCCGAATGGTAATGCTATCTCCTCGTATCCGTTTGTATCCCCGGGTTCAAACACAGTATCGCTCTGCTCGGTGCTTCCGTTAGAATGATAGGGCATTGTGGTGTCAGGGGAGTTTACTGTCATAGGAAATTTGTGGCTCGCAAGCGTACGGCGGATATCTCTGTTTCGAAACCACGTAAACATTTCAGTAGCGGAACCAACTTTGAAACAAGTAATTTGGATCCGATATTACCGGGAGTTGATAATGATGACTGGACGGGGAATCTTTGTGCGAAACAAAATTTCGCTGGAATTTACCGTAATTGAAATTAAACGATAGTCTGTTTTCCATTACGATTACTTTTGCACATTGTTACGGCAGAAACGCGTTATCCTATTTAATCGTGCTTCATACTGCATTGTGTTTCTCGTGTCTGTAATTAATTTGAAGTAGATGAAATCGATTTTCTGATCAATCTGACGATATTAATTGTTAAGTTGTAATTATGTAACATAATGGTTGGAGAAAGAGTTTCTGGCAAGAAAATCGGTATTCGATGTTCACTTTTCTTGATTCTTCTCGACATTATGTTGAACTGTAATGTTTTTATTCGTTAGGTACAGTAGCTTACGAAAGTATTCGAATATCTTTATTAAAGTATTCGCAATAACTTTTTTCAAACTGTACTAAATGACTTGAATTTTTTTTTTAGATGATAGAGGGACTAATCCACGAAACAATAACTGATATGCATTTTCTTAATTTTGCTCTTACCTCTAATGACAAAGAAAAGTAAAAGGATCTCGTTCTTTAACTTTTTTTATCTGAGCTTATAACAAACAGTTAGAAACTGCCTTTCCAAGATCTCGGTAACTCATGTGCATGCTGAAAATTTTATCGAAATCGGTTAACCCAGAGTCAAGCTACAGGCGTTGGAAGATTTTAAAAACTGCAGATTTCTTATAGCTTTTGGTCAAAAGTGTCAAAAATCGAGACAAAATTTAACGATCTTTACTTATTTGTAACTGGTAACAACGTCAACCAATTTCGATAAAATTTTTAGCATGCATATAAATTACCGACATCTACGAGAGACATTTTTAAAATTTTTGTCGCAAGCTTGATAAAAAAGTTAAAAAGTGGAAGTCTTTTAACATTTTTTGTCATTTCAAATAAGAGCAAAATTAACGAAAAGCATTTCAGTTATTGTCTCGTGGATTAGTTCCACTATCATCTAAAAAACAAAATTGAGTCATTTAGTTCAGTTTTAAAGAAGTTATTGCTTTTTAAAAGATGTTCGAATACTTTCGTGAGCTATTGTATGTATGTCGAATAAAGTTCGCACTAAATTCATTTCTGTGAACGAATATTATTACAATTTTGCATGATGTAGACACACAAAAATGACGTATAGCAAAACTTCTTTTGTTAAAGTTAATTACAACATGCATTAGGAATTTCACTCCTGTATTTATAGAACTAAAATTATTAGACATATAGGTTGTAATTGTTCAGCTTCTCGTTACTATAGAAATTGGCCCTTATTTTAATATCTGAAAAACTTACTTAGAGTTTTGAAACGGAAGCTGTTAAAGCGTGGTTCAACTTCCGGGGCGCACAATTTAAACTCCATTCTAACTGACAAAGCACACTGTGCTATTCATACATGAACCGCATGCGTAACACACGCATACGCTTTAATATGTATAATTTGTTTGATAATGACGACTAGACGGGGATATTTTGTGCGAAACAAAATTTCACTGGAATTTAGTGTAATTGAAATTAAACGATCGTCCTAGATTCCTATTACGATTATTTTTGCACGTTGTTACCGTAGAAAAGCGTTATCCTAATCAATCGTGCTTTATACTGCACATTGTGTTTCTCGTATCTGTAATTAACTGAAAGTAGATGAAATCAATTTTGCAGATAAATCTGACGATATTAATTTTGTTTCGAATGCAAATACGAAGATCTTGTGAATATTTACTTAATATTTAGAATATTTAAGAAGAAATATATAATCATCGTTTTTCTGTTTAGATTGGGCTATTAAACTTAAATGGTATTTAATTAAACTTTACGCAATACTGTTCGAGGTAACGATAATAACGAATTATAGAAATCTGGATAGTTCTGTTTTTGTAAATATATATATATATATCTATTATTTTGATATTTTTTTGCAGCCCAAATTAAACTTTTTGCAAGTTAAATCCATCTTATTGTAAATCAAATTTACCATATTGCAAATCGAATTCACCATGTTGCAAATCAAATTCACCATATTGCAAATTAAATTTATCATGCTGCAAATTGAATTCACATTTTCACATATTAAATTCACTTGTTTGCAAATTAAGTTCCTCTATTATGTTTCTAGTACCTCGATGTAATCAATTTATCAATTACTCGCCTTTTTTTCACTTTCGAGTAAACCATAAGGTGAATTCGATTTGTAGAAGCATAAATTTGACCAGAAAAGGATGTATGTTCCAAAGCGTCCTGAATGGATTCTAAAATCCAGATATTTTGTTACTTGTAGTATTCTTTTACACAGACTTCCATTTTGTAATATTTCGGAAAATTTTGCAAAGTTCGATACTGGAACACGTACAAAATATTTGCTCATGCGTACAGTAAGAAGGCTCAACGTTATCTAGACAAAGAAAAATTGTTGACTGTGCTAACATTTTAATCCAGCAGTTAGCACTGACGTCTACGTTGTCGCCATTAGTTTAAGTCCGTCTGCAAACAAGAAGTGTTTACGCTAAACTGATGACGATAATTGTAAACAGAAAACTTAGATATTGGGTGAGTCATGTGACTCACTGAGTCATGTGAGTCACTCTAAATAACTTTTAAATTATGTTTTTTTTTATGGAAGATGATTATGTTATGTCCCCTAAGAAGGGACGTTTATGAACCTCTAAAATCCAAAAACCGTGGAACTTTGTACACAAGTGGAGTAAGTTATGTTTGATACAACTACTTTTTTTACTAATATGCGGTTTAAAAAATTGTAATATTTTCTTTTTCTTATAAAAGAAGTTGAAATAAAGATTATATATTGTTTTATCATGTTTGGAAAACCATGCGAAGATTTCTTGTATGTAACTTAATTTTAAGTTTAATATCGAATTTTAAACAATCTTTTTGTAACAGTTATGTAGACACAATAAAACGATGCAATCTTCAAATTTCAACTTTTCTTAAATATGTATCTGCTATTCCTGAGATATTTAAATCGCTGTTTTCACCCTTTTAAGAACACTTATTTTAGTCGTGCGCAAAGTTCCATAATCTTTTTATTTCTGAGAGTTCATCTGTGTACAAACGGTGAAATAGTCAATTACGATATGCAAGTTGCTCACGCTGTATCTCTGTATATTACTCACGAAAACTGTAATTACTCGACTATACAGGGTTCCCCGGAAAGAATCATCCGATTTGAAAAATTTATATTTGAAAAAATTACACACAGAAAATTATAATTCAAACACGAATATAACGGGAACATGTGTGAGTTTTTGTTTACAAGTGTTCAATATGACTTCCTTTCGTTACACGTATGATATCATTGCGATATGAAAGTTCTTGCCAAACACGGTGTAATGTATCTCTGGTAATTGTTTGTACAGCATCACAAATGCGTTTTTTCAGTTCATTTACACCTGTAGGTAAAGGTGGTACAAAGACAAGATCCTTCATAAATCCCCAAGGGAAGAAGTCGCATGGGGTTAGGTCGGGTGATCTCGGAGGCCAACTATGTAGAACCATATTATCGGATGAACTGCGACCAATCCAACGGTTTAGTACATGAGAACAAAATAATAAAAAGTAAAACTCGCACATTTTCCCGTTATATTCGTGTTAGAATTATAATTTTCCGTGTGTAATTTTTTAAAATATAAATTTTTCAAATCGGATGATTCTTTCCGGGGAACCCTGTATTTATAAAAGTCAGCAAAATTGCACAGCGTCGTCTCTTCATCTCTAACCGTACATGATCCATGCTGCACCCCGATCCGACCAGACCCAGAATTTGCTAGTTAACCCGAGAAAGATAACCTATTTTAATTTTAGAATCAAACCCTGCAATAAGTAACACATTAGGTAGATTAAACGATTGTATTACTCACTCATACTATTCTACATGCAATAATAATTAGTCCACAGTATTTGGCACTCAGTAATCGGAACGTCCATAGTTTTTAACACGCAGTAATCGGAATATTTTGAGAAAAGTAGATATTCAAGTTAAAGAATAATTGGGAAGAGAGGGTACGAGTATTCGAGCCGTGAAGCTCTCTCTCTCTCTCTCCTCTCTCTCTCCTCTCTCTCTCCTCTCTCTCTCCTCTCTCTCTCCTCTCTCTCTCCTCTCTCTCTCTCTCTCCATTTTTATAGTTACCAATTGTCAACAATTTTTAAATCGAGCCGCAAGCCTCGAATAATCCTCGAATAATCCGAATATATCCTCTTGCCAAATTATCCATTTTTGTGTAGAATCTGGGTGTCGATTAGGGCAAATTGACTGTATAGCTTAAGTTGTCAATTTATTGGCGTGAAAGGTCTTATTTTCTCTGCCGCGAAGTTCACCTTCACTGAGAAACTTCAGTAATACCTACACTTACGCTAGTAATCGCTTCCACAGCCCTATCCATTCCCAATTTTCTACAAATCGATTATTGATGCTGCAACAGAAAGTCAATTTGTTTCGTCTAAACAATTTCGAATCGGCGAAGTGACGGGAAAACGCTCCGAAGGGAAGATCGCATCCCCTTTAACCCGAGAAAGATAACCTACGTCGCAGAGGCGCCTGCGAAGACTGTTGATTTTTGTTAATTTTTCATAGAGGTCTAGTGATTGAAGTTTAAAATTACTTAAAATATAAAAAAATATAATATAAATGCATTTTATTTTTACAATAATGCCAAACCTTTAAAATGACTAGATTAACTTAAATAAATATCCATTGTTAGTATAAAATTGACGCCTTAGAAAAGCATGCGCCTCTGAAGCGTATGGTTATCTTTTACGTACGTTGTCATATGGTTATCTTTCTAGGGTTAAGGGTGAGACGGACCGGTGTCGCGCAGGGGATCCGGTGTTTTGCTGCGAAGTTCGGCAGCGATTCAGAGGTGTGACTTACACTTACTATGATTTGCAATGCGTACGCAGGCCGTGTTTTACCTACTGATTCGTCAGCCGTTTTCGTATTCAGCGTCGCACCCCGTGGAGGGCGCACGCGCGAATCACGTCGGGGTTTCGTGTCCAAGAGCGTCGGCCGTCAGTTGCGTCCCGACGCCGACGTCGACGGGGTGGTTTTCCCTAGCGTCCCGAGGACTCGCTTGCGTCTGACGTTGCTCACGCCGCCATGTGACCGCGGATCTGCGACACACCGTCGAATCATGGACCATTTCGAATTGATGCTTTCCACACGATCTTGTCACGCAACGTCAACCCTCTAGCTTCGATCCAAAGCTGAAACGAACTCTTAAGCGATCTCGAACGTTTTCGGACCATTTTTAGAACAGTAGAACCGTCTGCGACTCGAGGGAACGCTTTGGACACAAATTTTGCGGTGCTGTTAGTTATCGTTCGTTCGCGCGAATCATGCGAACGCAGTAAAAGCGAACGATGCTTTCGCGCGTAAAAGAAAAGTGAGTAGGTTCGCCGGAGCCAGCTCACCGCCGCGGCGTTAGGGGCAGAAAAACGGAGGCGAGTGGTGCGTTTTTTGCGCGCATGATTACACCGGTGCGTGATGTTATTTTGTGAGACAATGCGGCGGGATGTTGGATACCATAATTTGCTGCGGTGCAAGTTCTTCATGCTGCTGGTGCTCGTCGGCTGCAGCGATGGATATTTGAACATCTTTATCAGCAAGTCCCAGGTCATGAAACTGCTCGGTGAGTTTTCGGAACTTTTTAACCCTTGTTTACAGCGTGCTGGATCGTTCCAGCGCGCCCGTGGGAGCAAATAATACGGTTGACGATTTCATGGGGCATATGGAACGAGAGACGCGATGAACATTTTCGTTCTCCTGGCGAATTATCGTACGCGGCGATTTTTAACCAGGTTGTAACATGTGCTGAGCTTGTGCGGGTGTTTGACATAATTTGATTGAAGAGAGTTAGTGTTCTAGCGACGATGTTTTTACTGGGGAGGACGAAAAGAGTTAGGATATTTGAAAATGTACTACGTTTGAACGATATGAGATCGACACTTAATTTCGGTAGATGTAGATTATGAATTTTGTAACTTTGTAAAATTTGCTGGAAAGAATTCATTGGAATTGTTACGAAATTTCAAGTGTGGAGATTTAATAACTATTTGAAAAGCACGTGGGTGACAGAGAGAATGTTAAATTAGTTATAGGGAAAGAAAAATTGTATGCGGATGTTCAATGTTTTTTTTTAATATAATCGGTTTATCCTAATTTATGGAAACTACATTATCAATGGTGGACACGTTTTCAAAAAATAAAGCAAATCGAACTTTGATTGTATAATATAATAATTAACTGCGAATTTTATATATTTTGTATTATGTAAAACAGTAAAACCATTTAAAGGATTTAAAAATACTGATGCATTATTTTTAAATTAACAAGATAGTTAAAGAAAGAAATAAGTGTTTATGTAGTTTCTGTATTTTGTAAGTAATGCAGGTAATTTTTATGTTGCATAAAAATCCGGAAACTAATAATAACTTATTGTGTTTACAATAAATATATAAAGAGAACAATGGTTTCTAATATGTCTGTGGATTTTTTTAAATTAACTGAAATATAAATACTTATTGTATCTCAATCCAAATGGGCAAAGCACAAACACAATTACATAATAGTGAATATAATAAATAAAAAATAAATTAGAAATCTGTAAAAGACTATTTTTGTCAAATATGCTTTTGAAAAGTGATCGAGTATAGTAAGTGCTTAGAAATTATCTGATCTTTCCAAAAACTGTTGGTTTGATAGTTTTGCGAATTCACGTAGCACGACACTAAATTAATTGTTATAATTTTGCTGTGTTATTATTATTATTAAGTTAGTAATTAAATTCTAACTGTTATTTTGTAACCTCCTCTTCTGATAACATACTCATTAAACAGAAAGGTTTCTCATGTCTTCCATCAATTTGATAGTTGCATGATAATGACGTTACAAAATTTAATATGTATACAGCGTAACAATATTATTTTCAAAGAAGAATAAAAAGAAAAATTTAATTAAAATGTACGTTCACATATATGCACATAAATGCACATTCACATGCACGTTCACATATTTTTAATTTGTTGAAGCCCTCCGCGATGGAAATAAAATTCCATTTAATTTCAGTTTCACCAAATTTGTGTGGAGTTCGCGTAAATAATGTTTGCACGTATAAATGCAATGGAAAACAGTAACACAACCCGTTGAATAAAATTGACAGTGCATAGCTGAATCAAATTTATGTGAATAAAATGACAGTTTCGTTTAAATTTTTCTCCAAACAATCACAGAAGAGAACACAGATCGAAAATATTTTAAAAGGCAGATTCTTGTTCATGTATAGGGTGTTTACTTTATCCTGCACATTGAATTACTTTCGTCATTTTTGTAGATTTAAAAATTGTGTCAGGACAACATTGTTTAGTTCAAAGCTAAGAATATTATGATCTCTCTCTCTCTCTCTCTTTCTCTCTCTCTCCCTCTCCCTCCCTCCAATAAAAATATTTTATTTATTTCTTTTTATTTTCGAAAAGTTTGCTCTGTTTATGAAATGCATTATATCATATAAACGGAGACGTGAGACCCGCATGTTATGAAACACCCTGTATAAATTGTATTATACATAGACGAATACACCCTCTAATATCGATTGTTTTATTGAAAAAATGATTCTCGTAATCCCAATATTTCATCATGTAGCCACAGGAAACCGACGAACTTTTGTTGTGAACATTTTCTTCATCAGATTAACAGAATTTACTTGCATTTCGTCGAATTATTATCTGTCGGATTTGACGGGGGGGCGAACCACCCCGGAGACCTCGCCGAAATATCCTATCCGCCTAAACGTCATTGTATCCATCTTCTCGCGCCGGTAACCTCGGTACAAAGCGCCGCCCCACCAATTTACACCGGGCAGCCATTCATTTTTGGAGGTCAACAGCTCCGCACATAGTCGCATTTACGCACCTGTATGTACTTAGTCTCCGTTCCATCCGATATCACTTTACGGCTCCACGATTCATTCGCCTCTATCCATCTCTGTATATATGGATGGTCTATATCTACTCAGCTTGGCCGCGTCAGTTTTTTGCTAGCGGGGGAGAGGAAAATGTGGAATAACTGTATTTACGGGCGCGCAGCCGCTCGTGACTCTTCGAAAATCGAGCCAATCCCGGCGACGTACCGCTCGGAATGGCTCGCATCGTTCGTTTCTAGTGTCAAGGGTCTTATGGTCGGATATCCACACGTTTTTTTTCCACGATTTTGCGTTAATAGCAGCGCCCTGCGTCGCGCGAACTCGCCGGCGATAGCAACTCAACTGATCACTGATCAATCCGATTAACCCTAGAAAGATAACCATATGACAACGTACGTAAAAGATAACCATACGCTTCAGAGGCGCATGCTTTTCTAAGGCGTCAATTTTATACTAACAATGGATATTTATTTAAGTTAATCTAGTCATTTTAAAGGTTTGGCATTATTGTAAAAATAAAATGCATTTATATTATATTTTTTTATATTTTAAGTAATTTTAAACTTAAATCACTAGACCTCTATGAAAAATTAACAAAAATCAACAGTCTTCGCAGGCGCCTCTGCGACGTAGGTTATCTTTCTCGGGTTAAAGGGGATGCGATCTTCCCTTCGGAGCGTTTTCCCGTCACTTCGCCGATTCGAAATTGTTTAGACGAAACAAATTGACTTTCTGTTGCAGCATCAATAATCGATTTGTAGAAAATTGGGAATGGATAGGGCTGTGGAAGCGATTACTAGCGTAAGTGTAGGTATTACTGAAGTTTCTCAGTGAAGGTGAACTTCGCGGCAGAGAAAATAAGTCCTTTCACGCCAATAAATTGACAACTTAAGCTATACAGTCAATTTGCCCTAATCGACACCCAGATTCTACACAAAAATGGATAATTTGGCAAGAGGATATATTCGGATTATTCGAGGATTATTCGAGGCTTGCGGCTCGATTTAAAAATTGTTGACAATTGGTAACTATAAAAACGGAGAGAGAGAGAGAGAGAGAGAGAGAGAGAGAGAGAGAGAGAGAGAGAGGAGAGAGAGAGAGAGAGAGCTTCACGGCTCGAATACTCGTACCCTCTCTTCCCAATTATTCTTTAACTTGAATATCTACTTTTCTCAAAATATTCCGATTACTGCGTGTTAAAAACTATGGACGTTCCGATTACTGAGTGCCAAATACTGTGGACTAATTATTATTGCGTGTAGAATAGTATGAGTGAGTAATACAATCGTTTAATCTACCTAATGTGTTACTTATTGCAGGGTTTGATTCTAAAATTCCACTTTCTGGAATTAGATCTGAGAAAGTTTCCGGTAACAGATGCGGAATCTTATTTCTCAAACTGGAAAGTTGATTAGCAGGGTTCCCCGGTTGTCGTAAAAAGAAATGTGGTTTCAAGAAAAACGCATTTAAAGTTTCGACTTTGATAACCGAGCACCCTGGTTCGTTTTTTGCTGAGTATGTTTATGACTTCATTGCTCATCCGGTTTCCACATTAACCTTGCTTCATGAAACCAAACTATGAAAGAATTGTAGAGAAAATCCACTCTTTAATTGCAACACCAATGCTGAAATGCATCTATTATTCGAAAAATGGTACTTTCTTTTTATTGAAAAGAGTATGAAATACTTGACATAAGCATACCTTATAATATTTAAAAATAGGTTTAGATTGCAGTGATACCTTATTTCTGTCATAAATAATACATACAGATAAATGTCTTGTATACTTACATATTTTTATTTATACATTTAATTGTTATATCTGTAGTTCTGTAATATTATAACTTTCTCGTATCGCTCGCTTCTTTTAGTTTCACATTCATGCAAACGTTATACAATTTATTTTATTCTAGAAATTGTTTATTCTATGAAAAATCGAACGTTAACATTTTGCGCTGAAACAGGTTAAAAAATAGACCTCATGAAATGTGGCAAATAGCTTTAGCTATTGCAAGTTACTGTAAACAATAATGTTTGCATACAATTTAATTAAATTGTAGAGAAAATTTAATATTAAAATTGTAGAATATCAATAAAGTTTGAATTGAATTTTAATATTAAAATATTGTTGCATATCAATAATGTTTGTGTTAAATTTTAATATCAAAATTGTTGAATATTAATAACATTTGTATTGAATTTTAATATTTAAATTATAGAACATCAATAACGTTTTCATAAATTTGAATATGAAAATTGCACATTATCAATAACATATAGATCAAATTTTTATATTAAAATTGTACAACAAACATTGAAACATGAAATGTCCATTTTCTTAAATAATTAACTTCAAATACATTACTCGTTGCTGCATCGTTAATAATATTCCAGAAGAATAAAGGATTTACGCTTCTCGTATATCATAATAACGATTAAATATTAGAAATAAAACCAAATAAAAAATTTATATTTATTTGTATTATTACAGATTCAAGCATATTGCAATCATAATAATTCAAATTTTTGGTATAATTTAAGATACTCTATATTGCAATTAAATTTAAATCAAGACACAGTATTTTCTACAATGAATCTGCAATAATATTATAAAATAAAATGCATAAAATTAAAGTGTAAAACGAAAATGGCTGAACGCTACGTGAGAACATTTTATGCAACTATTTCCGAGGATCATTCGAGGTTTAACGTACGAGTTAAGTTAATTGAAATAATTCTAGCGAAACGGCGACATCTTACTATCTACGTAACAGCGATTGTTAAATAGAGGACTAACATTAATCCAAACCGTTGAAACGGCTTAACAAATCTCTCCTAAAAACCCTGTCCGTAAATCTAGCTCTCTATAACAAAGTAAAAACTGGATCACGACAGAAGTCCGAAAGCAACGAAGAGAATCCACGAGAATTCTATGGTTGCAAGCTGCTTTGCTAAATATCTTTTCCCGCTCTACGGAAGATGACGGTATGCCAAAATATTTGTTGCATAATTCCGGCGAAGGGTTTGAGGCATATTTCCATGCACCAATAAATGGTAGAAGTATTCAAGTAAATACATTATCAAAGTGTAATGGAAATATCTAACAGTTCGTTCAAATTACCTTCTAATGTACGGTGTACTCTGACCGGAACTATCGATAGTAAGAGAAACAATCGACAGCTTTCGACGGCGGAAAGTATCGATAACTATCGATAGCTCTCCATCTATACCGCTAATGGTGGTTACATAAGCATTAATAGGTGTAGCAGTTAAGGATTAAAGTCACGGAACTGCGCCGGAGGAATTTTCCAAGCGGCAAAAGCCGAATCAAAGTGCACCAGACGTTTCTGGCTGGGAAATCCGTACGCTGTCCTGTTGAAAAACGCAAGACACCGGACGCTGCAGCTTCGTGCCCGTTAGTCTTCGTCTCGTGAGCACGCTTGGAAGGGATATCGAGACGTCGTCGAGCGATGTCACGACGCGATGGTCCGCGTAGCCAAAGAATGGTGGCTCGGGAGTCGATTTCTCAGGTAGCCAAGCACCCGTGCAACCTAACAGAGAGCGTAATCCTCGTCGGATCTCGAGCGACCTTTCCCTTCGACTTCGACGGAGCGTTTCGGGATCGCGCGCGCGCGAATCGCGGGACAAAAAGATAAAGGGGTTCGATCGGGTCGCGCGAGCACCGATCCAGCGTGGGCGAGTTTAGCCAACGGGGCTCTTGAAAGTCACTTAACTTAGATTGCGCCGACGAAATGACTTTAGTTCTCCCGGAAAACTTCGTTCCGCCGGAGGAGCATTGCTTGAAAGCACCGAAAAAAGGGCAACGCTAGGGGACGGGGCAGGAATGCACGGCGACAGAGAGACTGCGGGGCGAGCAACGATACAAAAAGACGAGACCCAACCGGCACACATGCGTCGCCTGCCGGAGCTAGTAGCTTCCGAGGAGAATACAGTGCGCTGCTGCACCTAGGCTGATGCATTCCATCCTGTACATTCAGCAAGCATTTCCGGCAACTTCGAGAACGTTTTTAGTGGCCGATACCGATCATTGGACTGCCGAGCCTCGTGCTGCTTTGTTCGACCACGAGAGACCCTTTTCGGTAGGCATTTTTGGGACTGGACACGGTGGATTTTCAGCATTTTCTAACTTTTAATTAACACTGTGCCGTCCGGTGGCACCACGCTGGTGCCATTAACCACTTAAAGGCCTAATATCTTTGGTTATTATTAGAATCTTGAAAGGTATGGAATGCAAATTTTGGATTATGCAATTTTTCACGCACACATTTTGATCCAACATCAAACGTAACAGAGATATGATAAAGTTAAAGCGAACACCCCTTGTAATTATTAACACTATGCCGTTCGGTGGCACTACGCTGGTGCCATTAACCACTTAAAGGCCTAATATCTTCGGTTATTATTAGAATCTTGAAAGGTATGGAATGCAAATTTTGCAATTATGCAATTTTTCACGCACACATTTTGATCCAACATCGAACGTAACAGAGATATGATAAGGTTAAAGCGAGCACCCCTTGTAATTATTAACACTATGCCGTCCGGTGGCACCACGCTGGTGCCATTAACCACTTAAAGGCCTAATATCTTTGGTTATTATTAGAATCTTGGAAGGTATGGAATGCAAATTTTGGATTATGCAATTTTTCTCGCACACATTTTGATCCAACATCAAACGTAACAGAGATATGATAAAGTTAAAGCGAACACCCCTTGTAATTATTAACACTATGCCGTCCGGTGGCACCACGCTGGTGCCATGCAAAAACTATCTGTTGTATGCCGGTGGTACTACTTTGGTGCCATTTATAGTCTTCGAACGACGTATTTCAATATCGTCGCAAAAATTGTTCGAGATAATGTTTCCAGGGAAAACGAATTTTCGCTACGTTTTGGTGATTTTCGATCACCGTGTACGTGCAGAATCTCCGAACACGAGGTCCCTACTGCATTATATTTTGCTAGGAATGCATTGGAAATTCCTTTCCGCGCGACGGGTCGTGGCGGACGTCACCAGAGGACAACGGAGGAAACGTCACGTCCTGACGTTTGTCCGCCATCGATCACGCAGATTTCATAAAACCGAGGTCTCCTTGCGTAACCCTCCGGGCGGACATCCGGTTGTTCCGTGTTTTACGTCAGAACGGTTTATAGCTTCGCGTCTCTTTCCCTCGTGTTTCGGTCCATCGACGAACACCGACGATTTTCCAGTCTTGGGCACCGGGCTCGCACAGAATGGGGCTCGATGCCGTTATTTATAGCGCGCGAACGCACCGCGACGAAAATTGCAATAAATAACAAACGCACGCTGTCATATTAATTCTTTCTATTCTGCATTCGGCGGGTCGCGATAATAGAGATATAAAATCCGGTAGTAAATCGGTCAAGGCTCGTGAAATATTTCTCGCGACGGATACGTTGAGCTCGGCCGAAAAGAATGCGGAGGCTTGCAAATTAGCTAGGCCACTGGACAAATAAATTGAACCTTGTCCGACAAGTTTTCTACGAGGTTCTGGTTCCTCAGAGCCATTTTCACTGAAGTGCATTCACATTGGAATTTAACTGAATTCAATTCAAATCAGTCGGTTTATTTACACAAATGCCGTATAAATACACGCGTAGTATATATAAATTTATGAAACGAGATTGATCATAAATACAACTTTATACAACGTTGTCGCGGAACAATATAAGGTGGTTTTACAAATTTTTAGAACGTAACATTGAATCTACTGCATACTTCATACTTCGATAGATACATTCATTCACACCAGTTTAACTATGAATTGATTCGTCAAGAAATATTCAATTCAATTCGAAAGCTGCTTTATTGTTTTGTTAATACTGTTTTATGACAAATCGTGATTGTATGATATAATAATTACGGTGGAAGATAATTTATTTTGTACATCGTTTTTCATTTTTTTCTCTGATCGTGTGACTGTAAGTGTACAACTATATTGTATACATAATTATAACGATATTTTGTAAAAGACTAATTTCAATGAATTAATAAACATTCTAGTATTTTCAAATATCATTTGTCATATCAAGAAAAGATCATGTTAAATATCATATTTCGCGGACAAACATTTAATCGTAACTTACTTAAAATATTTGCTGTGCACTGACTAAAAACGGAAAACGCTTTATTTTCTTTCATGTTCTGTCATATCAAGAATTATATTTTTTGAAGCGATAATTTTAATTTTTAATATCAATTGAAGAAAAATGATATTATATAATGAATTTAAAATAGATGAAACATCAAACGTTGCTTAAATGAAGCAATAAATACATAAAATGTCTTACTTCTAAGAATGTACATAACTTTTATTCTTCCTGGCTGAAGAATTATATTAAGAATAAACATTATCATATTAAGAATTATATTTTTTGAAGCGATAATTTTAATTTTTAATATTAACTGAAGAAAAATGATATTAAATAATGAATTTAAAATAGATAAAACATCGAACGTTGTTTAAATGAAGCAATAAATACATAAAATGTCTTACTTCTAAGAATGTACATAACTTTTATTCTTCCTGGCTGAAGAATTATATTAAGAATTAATATTATCATATTAAGAATTATATTTTTCGAAGCGATAATTTTAATTTTTAATACTATAACTGAAGAAAAATGATATTAAATAATGAATTTAAAATAGATGAAACATCGAACGTTGCTCAAATGAAGCAATAAATACATAAAATGTCTTACTTCTAAGAATGTACATAACTTTTATTCTTCCTGGCTGAAGACTTTTAGCTTTCTTATACCCGTGACTGTAACAAATGACGCGGCATACAGCGCAGTCCCTGCATCGAACGTGAAATAATGTTGTCAGTCGTTAAACGAATTTGTCTGCGCTTTTCATCGATGTTTCCCCGTCTCTATCGACTCTAACGAATTTGCTTAACCGCGTGTCGAATTACGTTACAAAATGCGACTTCCCGTCGAAGAACTACACATCGTCGGCGCACCGTTCCACCGCCAAGATGGACGCGTGCACCTGACACGCGTAATTTGTTCCCGTTCATCGATCGGCTGGGCCACGATGCATTAGCAGAAAATTCACTTATTTTATGGCATTCATTTTCGGATTTATATCCATTGCGCTTCGTATCGCGAGCACGTACACGTTTCAACGTACACGTCATTGTCGGCTGTACATTTTAGAGCGGGCAGAGATCCCAGTTAATTATGCAGAAAATATGTGTATTGTTATAATTAACTCATCGTAATAATGCATTAGCGTTTTGCAGTAGATGGCGCCAGCACAGATTTAAATTATACTCGTTCGTGGAGATTAATTTATTTTTAAATTCTTAAGTAGATTCGTTTGGTATCGCCAGTGCATAATTAAGGCTCTATTAAATGGAACATTATATATTTCGTGTTACGTGGAATTGTGTGTTAGGTATTAATATACGATTTATTTATACTCCGAGAAATAAGCTGTGAGCATTTTTAATGGTTCAACTGTCTTGTTTTTAGATTTGTCGTAATATTTTGTAAATTTTATAATTTCATAATTTCGTAATTTCGTAATTTCGTAATTTCATATTTTCATCTTGTTTCATCGTGTTTTTAAATTGTCCGATATATTCGATATTCAATTAATTCGACATCGATAATAGATAATTGAATCGCGATTTCGTACCAATATCTCGTGCGTTTCATTGAAGTGAAAACCGGTTCCAAGGATACAATCAGTTTTAATTATATAAAGTATGAAGCATTCGTATATTTGTTTTACTCTTTCATCAACGAATAATTAATCGAATACCATTTGAACTATGTTCCATATTGAAAGGCTGTTTAAAGCGAAAACAAACCATTCAGCGAGACAGGCAAAAAACAATAATGAAGCAACAAGTTCAAAGTGGGATTAACTGTCTTAATCAGTTAACTTAATTAATACTACTGCTAGTATCTTTCTTCTGAAAAATTGCACAGAATGTGTTAAGTCGAATGCCTAAACAAAATTTTAAAAATTACAAGCAAAAATAAAAATTTTTAACGAAGTAATTAAATATTGATTTGAATTTTCTCTTTATATGATCCTAGCATAAATTGTGCTTTGCATTTACTAGCGACATTATTATTTGTTACAGCTAATTCGAAAAATCATTATTTACATCAATTTTTCTCTTAACGAACTCTTACACTGATTGGCTTCTGAATCGTCCATATACTGCATGTATCACACTTTCTTCAATGTTTAAATATTGATAATAGAATAGTAGAATTTTATTTCGATTGGAAACACGAGAATAATATTCATATTTAGTTGCGCATGCCCCGTATCTCCGTGAATAGTCTGTCACGATATTATAAGGCAAGAAATTAAGCCGTGGTTGCGACAAAAAACCCAACTCAGAAACAATAAAAACAACAACTATCGTCGCGACGCAACGATGCACAGAGACGATTACAGTAATTTCTCCCGGAAATGCCATATTTTGGGTTGCTGTGAATTTCACTGTGCTGGTCTTACGCCTATGTAATTTATTCCTACGTCGATGCTAAGGGTTGACGGAATCGGTTGAGCGTGTGATTCGACACGTGACGTGAATTCCGGAAGACAATATAGAATGGTTTGTTTAGGCGTGAATCAGGTAAGAAAAACGGCGGAGCTATAATACAAGGTACGTGATAGATACTAAGTACGTGACCGTCGACTCATGGCATGTGGCCTGCAAATTGCCTTCGAATCGTGGCAAAAAATTAGAAATAAAAAGGTGAAGTCATCGTTTTTATTCTAGCATTACTACGTATTCATATTAATGCCCTGAGTTTTTATAAAAACGAGCCGCGAGGCCCGAAGAATCGCAACTTAGTATTCTCAAATCTGTTGCTTTCAATTCCGATCTCCGAACATTTCTTGGAGAAATTACTGTACTCATAAGGATGCCCGATCAAGCTACTGTATTCACAGAACTTTGAAAAACTCGTTTTCCCACTACTGCACCTGTTTTGCTACATTCCTTATTCCTTAGAAATAAAAAGGTGAAGTCATCGTTTTTATTTTAGCATTACTATATATTCATATTAATGCCCTGAGTTTTTATAAAAACGAGCCGCGAGGCCCGAAGAATCGCAACTTAGTATTCTCAAAAAAAAAAAATCTGTTGCTTTCAATTCCGATCTCCGAACATTTCTTGGAGAAATTACTTATAATACTTATTTATAATATAAATATATTATAATATAAAATATATAATATATATAATATATTATAATATAAATAAGTATTATAAGTAAATCATATAATATAAATACTTATACTTATAAATACTTCATAAATCATATAATATAAGTATTATATATATAATATCGAATACAATATAGAATAGAATATAAAATATAATATAAATGACTTATATACTTGTTAATTATTATAATTAATTCATAAGGATGCCCGATCACGCTACCGTATTCACAAAACTTTGAAAAACTCGTTTTCCCACTTCTGCACCTGTTTCGCTACATTCCTTATCATTTGCCAAAGTGAGTACCCGTCACATTATCGGGACACAGTCTTATCACTCCGCCAGGTTCGTGTTAATCGAGATAAACTTCCACTGATAAGAAGCCGAGCAAGGGAAGCGGCTTCAGGTTTCTCGCCGAGATCCACTCTAAACCAGACTCCAGCATCTAGAGTGTGTTTACGATCATTTATAACTTTAGTAATTAATTTTTTTCAACATACCTTCTAAACTATGTGTAAATATTAACGAAACATGTGGAAATGTAAATTAGTTGTTCGAGCATGATATTCAAATAACTTTAAAGTTGTTTAATTTTTACAAGTGGAAGACCCGTATTTTGTTGCTCGAGCGTTCATTATTTAAACATTTTGGATCAGATAACTGTGATTTATTCCAATACGTTGCAGAATATTGAACAACAATATAGTAAGAGCATCGAAATTGATATTTAGTTTGTTTTACAAATTATACATACTTTGTATTATTTTAATTGTTTGTTTCATGAATAATACATATATAATCTTTGTATTATTCAATCCTTTCTATTATAACTAATACAGTATGTGTATTATTTAATTCTTTGTATCATAGCTAATACAATGTTTGTATTATTTAATTCTTTGTATGATAACTAATACAATGTTTGTATTATTCAATCCTTTGTGTTATTACTAATAAAATTTTTGTATTATTTCAGTTATTTGTTTCTCAAATAATACACATAACGTTTGTATTATTCAATCCTTTGCATCGTAATTAATACAATCTTTGTATTATTTAATTCTCTGTGACACAACTAATACAATGTTTGCATTATTCAATCCTTCGTGTTATTATTAATACAATTTTTGTATTATTTAATTTTGTTCTGTCACAAAGCAATATACATAATGTTCGTATCACTCAATTTTTTGTATCATAACTAATATAATCTGTTTATATCAATGCTTGTATTATTTAATTCTCCGTCTCACAAATAATACAATGCTTGTATTATTTAATTCTCTGTCTCACAAATAATACAATGCTTGTATTATTTAATTCTCCGTTTCACAAATAATACCATGTTAATACTATTTAATTCTTCGTGTCACAAACATGTCCACTCACGCTACGATATTCCCAAAATTCAGAAAATCTGATTTGTTCACTATACTGCACCTGCTCCATTACGCTCCATAACATTTCCGAAACTGAGTAACCGTCGCATTGTCAGAGACACAGACTATCGCTCGGCCAGATTCGCGTTAATCGAGATAAACTTCCACGGATAAGAGTGCCGAGCAAGGAAAGCGGCTTCAGGTTTCTCGCCGAGATCCCCTCTGAACCAGACTCCAGCATCCAGAGAATGGGGGGAGGGGGACAGTCGAGTAGTATAGTTTACGCTGAAGATGCGGACCATCTTCCGATGGCCGATCATTTATCACAGTGGCGCGGGCTCTGGAAATATTGACAAAAACCGGCGGTGAGGGGGGAGGGGGGTCGTAGGGGTTGGTGCAGTCCGCGTCGCATCGCGTCGCGTCGTTTCGGCCCTATCAATTTCCACGAGCGCACAGCCTGCAAGGAGCGTTAGCCAAATTGCAGCAGTTTGCCGACGGGTAGATCCGGCCAGACGATAACGTAAACCGCCATGGTTTATGGCTGAGCGATCCTCCCGTGTCTCGTGTTTGTGCACACGCTCGGGTGCGTGCGAATGCGCGTTTGTACCTGTGGATTCACATATTCCGCCGTTATGTGCATAAATACGGAGCACACACGCAGACGCAAGTGCAAATACATTATGTATTGATAGAGGCTCCCGACGGCTCGGTGCAGTGCGGTGCAGTGCGGTGCAGAGCGGAGCGGAGCGAAGCGGACCAACGCGACCGGCACGCGCGCTCACCGTTCCGTCTTCAATAAACTATGAGCGGAAAGATTGTAATTTCGTTTCTTAATCTGCGGATTGGCAAGCTGCGACCTCCTGAATTGTTTAGGCCGGGCCCATTCGGCCGCGAATTACAATTATTGTTCGCCGAATTTCCGTAATAGAGGCGGGCCAGCGTTCGAAGTGATTTCGCGAGCAAATGACCTGGAGCATTGCGATAATGGCTTTCGGAAAGTATGGAGTGTGGCGTGTGGTCCGTGGGATAATTGGGAAAGGGCGGGTCTTTGTGTAATACCGAACCCGCCCGGGCTCCTCTAAAGGTCTGCGTACGCTGCAATACCGGCTCCATTCCGGAATTTTTCTCGTGCGCGAAATTGCGCCTATAATTTTCTACAAAATCGGAGAAAAATGGGTTTCGCTCATTAAACTCGGGGGCGAAGAGGATAAGACACCCGATGGATTTGACAATTTTATATTTACGATGGCAACGAGGTTTATTAAATGCACATCTTTTGGCACTATTTTTGTTTATAAGCGTTAGTCGGGTAAACTAAGATATCAATATTATTATATATATAATATTATTAATATTATAATTATCTATTATATAAATAATAGATAAATAATAGATAATAGATAATAATATAAAATATTAATAATATTATATATATAATAATATTGATATCTTATTATATCTATTATATTATTATCTATTATCTATTATTTATCTATTATTTATCTATTATTATTATATATTCAATACAATTTCGTCTGGGAAAACCTAAAAAATTGAATACTATTAGTAGGTAAAAATGATAAGACATATGTGGATAAAATGGTATTTGCAAGAAAAATGTACCAGTTTTGATTAGTATTGAAATACTAATGTTTATGTAAATATTAATGTTTTTCGTCGTCATTTGTGCCATGTTTGCTCTATGTAGTTTTTAAGAGTTTTAAATTGTCGACTGTTGGTATAACGTGTTCTGGCAAGATTTTAACTATACTTTAAACTATACAACAATAACATCATGCTGTTACTCATATTGTCTATTCATATGTTTTCTATTAATGTAAATTGTTTAACTTATTTGTGTACATATTCTTTCTTAATTGCATTGCTAATAATCGTGCTAATAATCACAGCATTCAATAAGAAAAAACATTTAAATTTAAACTAAACTGTTAAATTACACTCTTTTATTTTTAATTTCTTTTTTGCCTCGAGCACGTTTTGCTACAACTTTTATCCTCACTTGTTCATGATAACGGAACTGTTGATTTTTATGTAAAATAAAATATATTCCACATATTTCATTAATTGCAAAAAGCGAGAACGAAGGAAGTATTTATTTCTTTTCTTAATTTTTAAATTGTTTAAATGCTTTTGCTACTTTGCATTTGATTATTATTAACGTGTATTTATATTAACAGTTCCCAATATTTTGTAGAATGCACAATTTAATATTTATATTAACAGCTCAGAAGCCAATCGATGCAAGTACATTAACTCTAAAATTGAGATATATTTTGTTTTTAAATTACCTGTAAAAAAATAATAATGCATGATAGTGCAATACACAATTTTTAAAACAGAATTTTGATAGAATAGAACATTTATTTCCAGCTTCTATAAAGAAACATCTAGATTTGTGTTGAAGTAGAAATCGTCGTTGAGTTGATGCTACAGAGTTCAAGAAGACAAATATTTGGAAATTTCATTATTCAAGGTGTAGCTCTTACTTTACCCCTTAAGGAATGAATTTTTCAAGTGAGTTCCTTAGTGAACACCTGGGACCTAAGGGTAACTCGGTAACTTCACTGCGAAATTTCAACTTTCTAGGTCAGAAAGTTTCGAAGACGTACACAGTGATCAGCGGGTAAGTGATATTTCCCATTTGTATTTTATTTAATGATAAGAAATGGTTATATTAGTTTATGTGAACGCTGAAGAAAGGTGTTTGCAAATCTTTACATTTGACTATGTACTGTAACATTGTCAAAAATTGATTTAACACTAATTGTAAAAACGTTATAATATTGTAACTTTATTTAATACTAAACATTCTAATATTATTAAAAATTTTATTTACCTTACCATTCAGATTTTTCCTGTCATAAAATTTTCTCTATTTTTTCAAATGAATTTTTCACATATTATAATGCTAGAGATAATCGATGCAGGTGAATTGTAAATTTATAAAGTAATAGAATTATTATTTATATTTACATTACTCATTCAAGGAAAAAGATAAAGCATTACCGTTAATTTCTACGATAATTGCCGCAATTTATGATAAAAATGCATTAACCCCAACATTCTTGCATTTAATTCTAACACTTTGCTTGTGGCATAATGTTAATTAGTTCGCTTCTAGGAACAAGAGATCCAAATTTCTTTGATCTTGAAATGAATTTCATAATTGCAAAATTATTTTCTACATTCATAAAACATGATAATGTGACTTAGTATAGAACATGGCATAGTATAGAAGGCATAATATAGAACTACGGGTCGTATGAATCTAAATCATGTTCGAAAACGTCCATAAAACATGATATTGTGCCTTTAAATAATTTTAAAGTAATTAAAAATTTTACGAAAATATCTATCCTTCGTTTTCGGAACCGTGTGCTATTCTTCTTGCATTTTTTCAAAATAAGATTTAGGTTGATACGACGCTTTATGAAGTTTTTCATGACAAAAAGCTCGGTTTTATTTTTTGTTCTTGATCGAAGGGAAAAATGCCAGGCTGCGCGCCGATCAACACCGTCGGCCAATAGATTCGCGGAGATCGAGATTTATCATTACAGTAAAAACGTCGATAAAATGTAACGACAAAAAATAACTATAAACAATAAAATGTATCTTGAAACGTCTACTAATATCTATATGGAAAGTGGCGAAAAATGTCATGGATGTTTCAAAGGTTTATTTTGAGACTTCCTCTTCAGTACCCGAGAAATCGGTCAAATGTTTCCGTATTTCAGGGAAAATCGTGCGATTTTCCAGCAGACACCGGAACCCAGACGCTTTCCTCCGGTATAAGTGATTTGCCCGTGTCGTTTCCAGTGACACAGGTCGAGCCGAATTATCCGGCGAGAGTTGTTGCACGAGGGTGGCCGCGCTAGTCGACGAGAATGAAAACGTTGTCGGCTGTTTGTCGGTCTGTTCGTCAGCCCGGACGACGGGATAAACACGGGAAAACCGATTGCGCGGCACGCACGGCCGTGTCTGGGAGCAAATTAAAAATCAATTCCAGGAACAGGTAATTCGAAAGTGTTCGACCGGCCATTTCTACGGGGTGGGGGGGGGGGCGGCAGCGATGGCAGCAAGTTTCACCGAGAACCGTTCCCCGAAAGTTTCCGCGTCAGCTGGCTCGCGTAGCCAGAAGTTGCGATGCTTGGAAAAATATTTCTCGCCGACGCGAATGCATATTTTCCGCTGACTCGGTGACTTAATTAACGATTGTTTCGTCGTCGATTTCGTATGCGTGCCGGGGAACTTCGATATTTTTGCCAATGTCCCACGAGGATTTTTGTTTGATTTCCAATTACTGCGTGTACCGATTCGTTTGCTATTAGTACACGCGGATATTAGAGGGTGTATTCGTCTGTGTATAATACAATTTATACAGGGTGTTTCGTAACATGCGGGACTCGCGTCTCCGTTTATGTGATATAATGAATTTAGTAAACAGAGCAGACTTTCCGAAAATAAAAAGAAATAAAATATTTTTATTGGAGGGAGAGAGAGAGAGAGAGAGAGAGATGAGCCGTTTATTTTGAAAGTGGCATAAGTCACTTTGTTTTTAAGTCGATATATTTAAGGGTTTGCGTTTTAACACGTTTCAAAATATGGATGCTAACTTTCGAGAAGATTTACTTGTATTTGTCATCTCAGGATACTGATATTTTTCATAGTATAAATAATTTCGTATAAACATTAAAAAATCACCACTTTTCATTACGGTAAAGTGACTTATGCCACTTTCAAAATAAACGGCTCAAATGTTGAAATACTACGAAATAGAATACAGCAAGGCTGTCGAGAAATTCGAGTAACACCAGGGATGATAGGGGGAGTAACCAAATCAAAGACAAGATTACAATCTCATAAACGAAGCTAGGTAAAACGTGTATTTCTATGACTTTTTTCTCTTATTGTTTTTGGGTGTACATACTCTGTATGCAATATACAGTAACGGGTGGTCTACCTAAACGAGACCACCTAAGAATTTCCTCCAATAGTGAAGTTACAAATAATGTTTTATGTGGAGGTCACGGTCATTTTTCTCGGAGTTATCGAGATCATCGATTTTGATTTGCGTATAAGTGCATATTTTTTGAATTGTATCGTGTAGTTGACGTTAGAACACTTTCACACTCGTGTAATGATTTTTGACTCGAAACATGAAAAAGGAAACGTGAAGTTATTGTCTGTCGATATCCAAAGATTTAGAGACAAGAGCGGCGAACGAGAATCTTTTTTTTTACAGCATCACTCACTATCTACTGAGCCGTCATTTTAAAGTAATTTCACGTTTCGTTAATCGTTTCAGTGGTAATTCTATCCACTTTCGAATGATAGATTCTTTTAGTTCATTTACGTTTGTAAATTGTCTTCCACTTGCATAAACACTTCCATATGAATTCAAACGTTTTCGATTATATACATATAGGTCGGATGAGTGGGCGAACCATCCTCAAACTTTAATTTGCTTCGAAACAAAAAACTTTTTTTGTAAACCAATTCCTTAACACGTTCCGTGCCACGTGTACCATCGATGGTACACGCTTGCATGTTTACTTAGTGAACTGAACAAATTGTTTACAAGAAATTTAGAACCGAAGAATCAATTTCCACCGCAAGAATGGGCGTTGATAAGTTTTTGTTACGTTGTTATGTGTACGAGAATTAATAATTGCACGTAATACATCAAGTTTTAGTAAAATATCAAAGTGTGAAGATTCGAGTAAAAAAAGCTCGGCACGGAAGTGTTAAACATTAAAAAGCAATTCGAGTCATTTGGTCCGGTTTAAAAAAAATTATATCATTTTAAGGGGCGTCCTCCCACTTCGTGTCAGCATCGACAACCTCCACGAAAAAATTAGAGTCATTGAAATACTAGCTAAAATCGTAAGGGTTTTGTTGCGAAGTGTAGGAACCTCCATTATCGCAACTGAAAGAGAAAGGCGATGGATATGCAAGCGGACCTCTATTGTCCGAACCGCTCGGTTATCTGAAACGTCTTGTTCCCCGAACCGTTCGTATAAACGAAGTTCTATCGTACTCTTTTTTACACAATATATTGGGTTGGCAACTAAGTAATTTCCGATTTGTTCGATGAAATAACAAATTTTGTTTTACTTGGAACGAAGTTTAATCTGTAATGTATTTTCCATTTTGTTCGATGACCTTTTGCCGTCTCTCCGACAACTTGAAAATTCCACGCTCGTAGAAAGTCTGATCCTTTTCGGCCAAAAACTGAGTTAAGCGAGATTTCACAGCGTCATCGTCGTTAAAAGTTTTACCACGAAGGGAGTTGTCCAGGGATCGAAATAAGTGGTGATCCGATGGCGCGAGATCAGGGCTATATGGTGGGTGTAACATCGATTCCCAAGCAATATCCATGAATTTTTGCCGAGTGGACAAAGACGTGTGCGGCCTAGCATTGTCCTGCTGGAAAATGACACCTTTACGATCGACCAATTCTGGTCGCTTTTCCTTGACCGCTGCATTCAATTTGTCCAGTTGCTAACATTCGCGGATAATAAAAAATAACATAATAATAATAATAATTTTATAATATAACATTTACGGATATGATAAAAATGGGAGTGAGAGACATCTATAACTGAAATCGGCAATTACTTAGTTGCCAACCCAATAGATCGTTGACTCTAGGAAGTATTCTAGAGCAGATTTCCGTGACAGCTCGTCGCTCGGCTGTCCATTTGACGACTGCCTTGATGGCGGCGGACACATCGGAGTCCGCATCGCGATTAATACGTCGACTGGCAAGTATACCCAGTGTTTTGCAATCCAATTGACGAACGCCAGCCGCCGGTTTACACGGGAAATTTATATAGGGACAAACACGGGCCCGCGACGCGACACAGGCTTCGCCCGCGTGTCCGTGATACCCGTGCATATTTACATGTGTCTCCGGCGGCGGGCGAGCGCGCGTGATTTACGCAAACACTCGCGAGCAAGGAAGACGCGTCAAAATTTATTCCGCAGCTCCGCTCCGCTCGTCGCCGCGCTCCGCCTCGCCACGCCTCGCCGCGGATCATCGATCCGTTGATAAAACGGTTCGAGCCTCCTCTCGCGCAGATCGTCTGTTTGCACGGCAAATTAATATATGTTCATCAGCCGGTCGTCTGTTTACCAGGACAATTTCGTTGTCCGGATCACAAACGCGGCGATATTTGAAAAAGTTCTCTTCGCCGGTATCGCGCCCACCGTGTCCACCGCTCCGCGAGTACCTGCGCGGATAATGTAAATCCTGGGGAACATAAAATGTAGCGCGTCAACGGGCAAACACGGAAATTATACGAGTTATTTCGACCGTGTCGTACGGTGCTGCGATCGGCGAAATTTGAGAACGAGTGGTTTCAGCATAGGGCGAAGATCCGCGAAAGGTTTTTTACTCGAAATTCGACTGCCGAGCGAGGAGAATTATTCTTAGATCACCTGCTGACAGATATCTAAGAAGTGCGTCCATTTCGAATTGTATTTATCAGGTCTACCGGAAAGTTCTGTCTGATAATGTCTTTGCAAATTTCAATAGATATGCACACGTTCATTTGAGACAGATATTTTTGAAACATGTTGCCCACAAATTGCCATCACGCTGGCAAGAGGTCACAAGTAACGGCGGAAATTATATTGTACGATAAATATTACTAAATTTATGAGAAATCTATTATTTCCTTTCGTTTCTTAAACGGACAGAACTTTCCGGTAGACCTAATATTTTCAATCTAGTAAGTAACGCTTCAAGGTAACGAGAGATAAGATGATGTAACATTGGAAATTGACGGGGATCTTTTTGCAAAAGTATGTTCGAACGTTGTCTAATAAACTGTCTAACATCTAAAAAGAAGTACAAGTTGTTCGTTCTAATTTTTAAAAAGTTGTTACACATTCTAAAAAGTATCTAAAAAGCATCTATTTTAGTGTGTGATTGTACATGTCAACTTGCTATTTGTTTGTTCGTCCAATATAACCCCGCCATAATCCCGTTGACACTAAGAAAGTCAAAAATCATTACACGAGTGTGAAAGTGTTTTAACGTCAACTACACGATACAATTCAAAAAATATGCACTTATACGCAAATCAAAATCGATGATCTCGATAATGGTCCAGACGGCTTGGCTCTAAGTTTCCTCAATCTTTGTCTTCTTCGATAACTCGTAATAAAAATTCGAAGATTTCATGATTGCCACCAAGATGACTTTAATCAAACTGGCCTGGTGATTTGCAGCACCGTACTGTCGCCGAAGTTCGTCGCTTCGGTCTCTCTGTTCCCATCTTTTTAGGAGCAGTTGTGAATTTGTCGCAGGTGCGCCGACTATACCGCGGGAAAATATGCTTCGTTCGATGCGCAGAGGCAATTCCATTTTCGATTGGTGTTCCTACCAGTCTAGACTAGACCCGTCGTTCGCGGTTGAACGGATTAGAACCTCGGGATCGATAAACCATCTAATGGCGAGGAAAATGGTATTAAGGATTTTCCTTTAATCCGCGGGCTGACCTCATCGTTCCTAGATCGTACGGGAGCATCATTTTCTGCTGAGTCACTGATATGATCCTATGATTATTAGGCGAATGATAAAGTTTCGATGGATTCTTAACCCGAGAAAGATAACCTACGTCGCAGAGGCGCCTGCGAAGACTGTTGATTTTTGTTAATTTTTCATAGAGGTCTAGTGATTTAAGTTTAAAATTACTTAAAATATAAAAAAATATAATATAAATGCATTTTATTTTTACAATAATGCCAAACCTTTAAAATGACTAGATTAACTTAAATAAATATCCATTGTTAGTATAAAATTGACGCCTTAGAAAAGCATGCGTCTCTGAAGCGTATGGTTATCTTTTACGTACGTTGTCATATGGTTATCTTTCTAGGGTTAATAGACCAGAGACAGTGTTGTCGTTATTCTGCGACGGCCTCGAGAACTCGTGAATGTTTTCCATCCGAGTTTCCAGCATAATCTTACAGTTTTCTGACTTTTCATTATCTATTTGCTTGTTGTTGATCGAAATTGATTATTAATATTTAACGCTTTGACTGATTGAGAACAACCTCAAGAATGTCGCAGGAAATAAAGTATTTTATTTAATTAAATTGAAATTGAAATGTTTAGTCGTACGGCATCAACTCGTTTTTCAATATTCATGGGTTTTGCGGATACCAATAAAATGAAAAAAGAGAGAGATGTAATAGTAAAAATTAATTTTTAGAAATCGGTGTAAATAATTCCATCACTCACATATGGCGGACGCGACAAGTGTTAAAAAGCGAATGAAGACGTAGAAATTGATGATTCAGTGTAGCTTGTACTAGTATTTAATCTACCATTAATGATAATAATCTATCGTCATTTATGATGCAAACGAATAGGTGCTATTTAATACAGGAGATGGAGTAAAAGAATTGAAATATAGCGATACATTACTGTCGACTTATTCATTTTTCACGAAATCAATGCGCAACATTTTTATTTTGCACAAAGATCTGCAGTCTATTAATGATTTTATGCTCGCTGGTTGTTACATTTGGTAAAGATTACAAAACGCTTGACGTTGAATATATTTTGTTAAACCTTAGAAGTTAGCGTTGATTTTGTACAATGTATAAACTGATTTCGTTATGAATATTTACAACAAGGATTTATTTATTTCTGAAAATTAATAAACAATGCATTGTGCATGTACATT
Organism: Megalopta genalis; assembly: GCF_051020955.1. Taxonomy (NCBI): domain Eukaryota; kingdom Metazoa; phylum Arthropoda; class Insecta; order Hymenoptera; family Halictidae; genus Megalopta; species Megalopta genalis. The sequence goes on from NC_135022.1 coordinate 10,989,703, forward strand.
TATTGTAAGCATTCAGTACTCTTACATAAATACGAATAAAAATATTTCCTTCCAACCGATGAGTTCATTACAATTCAATCACATATTATTTTTATCACCGCTCCGATTCGATAATCATCCGATCCATTCCGTAATCATATTATAAATATATTTGTAATCGTATTTTGAATATGTTATTACGCGTGCACACAAATTTGATATTTACGGGCAGATGGAAAAACTGTTCGAAACATGATAAATCGTTATAATTTCGAAATTGTATTTCCAGAGGAAATTGTTGCGAACTTCCGTGGGAGAATTATATGGCAGAGTGTGTTTGTCGCAAACAATTTATACATGTTCAAACGAGACGGAATTTAAAAAAAAGGTAAAAAGGAAATTAAAAATATTCCTTTAGTTTCATTTTCGCCGACGCTGCGAAAAAAAGTACGTTTGTTGTTTTTGCTTTGTTTTCGTCGATGGTATTGGAGAGTCTCCCTTCCAGATGGAAGCGCCCGTGAAAATTGATTGAAACATGGTCAACGTTTGACTTGTTTACTCTATCTCACGTGAGTATCGCATTGACTGCGGAACGATATTGTTGAATAAATATTAATCGATGCCTAAAAGCATTTTAATCGACTGCAATTTGAAAGAATATCCCTGTGCGATGGACGCGATAAAAGTATTTAATGAATTGATCACCGTTAAACCGCAGGTTATCTGACGACAACGAACGTGTCGATGAATTGACGGTTCGCAGCATTGCAGCATTGCACACTCGGAACCATAGATTGATTTGTAATTGCAAAAGAAAAAGTATAGAGCTGTTTTATTGTATTCGCAATGTCTTCTGGTAAGTTCTTGGAAGGCGGTGGTATTAAAAAATAATAATTATGAGAATTAACATAATTATTTACATATAAATATTTACATGTTTTTCTAATTTGCTTAATATTCACATTGTTTGCTGATTAATGCTCCTAATAATAACAGAAATCAATCGATACAAGTCAGAAGAATTTAATTAAGAATACAGAAAGAGATAATTATGAAAACTGGCATTATTTTCTAGTATTTATATAAGCATTTATATTTCATTTTAGACTACATATTTTTCTAATTTGCTTAATGTCTACATTGTTTGAATGATAATGCTATCTAATAACAACAGAGATTAATTAACACAAGTGAATGATTCGAATTAAAAATACAGAAAGAAATAATTATGAAAACTAATATTACTTCATAATAATTCATAATAATTAACTAATATTACTTCACGATATTCTATTAATTTACTCAATGTTCACACTGATTAAGCAATAATTAAAAATTGAACAACATCTTTAAATAATAGTAAGAAAAGATTAATTCATAGGGTGGAGCTACAAATGAATAAATAAATTGCTATTATTTGAAACTAACGTTTGCACGGGTAATTGGAATTATGATAAATAACAGAATCAGAGATGAAGGAATAAGTAGTGGTATTTATCAGCTTCTGTCATTTACTTAATTTCAATAATGATCGGTAATATTTCTGTCCCGGTCAGTCGTCGGTTTTGAAGGTTTTTGATTGAAGGTTAATATCCCGGGGCAATATAACTTATTTCGGCTCGCATAGCACTGGGCTTACTCGACGTTTTTAGGACCATCGATCGTATGGAGGTGCCATCGGTTTCCATGTGACATATGGTACGTGCCAAACGCATGGTGCACGCATGACGTCCAAAGTGGTTTAGCACGTTTGCACATAGACGTATATGTACAGAGAATGAGAAGAGGGCAAGGGGAAATTTATACATATTTAAGCGTGGAGTAATATTGGAAGTTGGTAAAGTTCATTCAACACACACACACACACACACACACACACACACACACACACACACACACACAGACAATGTTTCGCAGCAAGAAGTGACTTCTATACGAAAACATAAAACTTCGTTGTCATAAAATATACCAGAAATATACACAGCGGCAGACTAAACTCTGCCTCTTAAAATGCAATAACTTTTCCGAAATTAAACTAAACAACTTGATTTCTTCTTTAAATGTTAGAAGGACTTGTTCGCCGTACAATGACTAAAATACTTTTTCTTTTAATTTTGCTATTACTTACACAAAAAATAGAAAGTCTTTAATATAAAAGTTCTTTAATTTTTTATTCAGTCCGTATTCGTGCCTCACAGATTACAACTGTATTTTTATTTACTTGTAAAAATAGCATCTTCATAAAAGTTGCATCTTTATAAAAGTAATACCTTCATAAAAGTAACATCAGCATAATAATAATTGTATTCGCAGACGTTGACGGGTAAACATAAAATACAGGCTATTATAAATGAAATTCATTTACATAGGTCCGTATCGGTACTTCGTGTATAAAGAGATTTTCTGAAGGGTCTCTGTCATGCCTTTGAAACTTAATTGAACAGAAAATATGTTTCCCATTTCATGGGAGTTCTGTGTTGCTACAGTGGAGATGGTCCCAAGAAAAAGTACAGAAACGATAAAAGCATATAACAAAGTTTCAACGTTCTGGCGTGGATACTTGCAACAAACGTTGTGTATTTAATTGCGTAGCTTGATACTGTTTTTTTTTCGTTCGTTGAGACCCTTTGAGTTCTTTTACATTTGACTTTTAATTAAAGCGAGCATATTTATTAAAATTTGTATTTCTTGCTCTGTAGAAATTTCCCAACGTTAGATAATATTTAGACGTTACGTAGTAACATTTTAATGTTATTATAAATCACTTTTATATTATGCATTTCGTGTATTTGTAACGGGTACAAAGTAAACGAAAATATCAGAAGATTTTAAGAATTCGATTATGATTTTATTTGTAATTTATTAAAATTGTTTTAAAAAGTAAGTATCAATGCAGAAATTGTTTATTTTGCATAAGAATCCGTAATTTAATTATTGTATACATTCGGTTTAAACAGATTCCTGATTATTTTTGTATCGTTTAATATTGAACTTATTTCTAATAATGATAATAACCGTAGAAAATGATTACACTTTGTATGTTATACATTATTGTAGTCTTAAATCAATTTTATGCAGTTTCCCATGTTTTAAACCGAGTGGAAACTATATGTAATTTACTTGAGTTAAAGTTTCGATAGAAACAAAAGATATCAATACGATTATTTTTCGAACAGAAAAAAGTTTTCTTAAAATATTGTAAAACCAGAGACAATAACATATATAATATCGTTTTCATCATCCGTAATGGGTAGTTCCAACAAAAAACTGTTTCCGTCATTTATAATGATTATATAAAAATTTAATGGATATGTGTAATATATCCATTAAATTTTTGCTTAAAATGATTTTGGTTACCTATAACCATTATAAATAACGGAAACAGTTTTTGGTTGCAACTATCACTTATAGATGATTAAAATTGTTTTTTATTACAAGTAATAATTATCGATGACGAGAATGTTAATTCGTTACTGATAACTATTATAATTGACGAATGCGGTTCAATAAATAAAACTCTGATCGTCGATAATTGTTATAATTATAATGCTGATTATTCGTAATGATTACTCAGAACCAAAGACTCGATTATTTGCAACCAAAAATTGTTTTCGTCGTCTATAACGGTTATTGGTAACAAAAAGAAATTCTAGTAATTTCTAACCATTAATTAGTAACCACAATACATAAAAGTGCATTTTTTCTAATTACTGTATGTTCTAAAATTTTGTTTAAAATTTAATAATGACTACCCTTCGTGTGAACAGAAATCAATTTTCAATCGACGATTTGTTCCTATCACATTTTTCACATAACAATTATTTTGATCCCCGTGTAAAACCATTTCTCATTTCACAGAGATTATTTTCATTTCCTCGGAAAAATCAGGAATCTCTTATACTCAAACTCCGCCTAGAATAAACTCTACATAATCCTGCATATACTCAATGTTATAGCATGAACGATCACATTTATTTAACACACCGCCAATAACTCCAGTAGAACGCCATACCATTAAATAAAAATGGTTCCTGCAGCTAGAAAATCTGAAAAATCCTTCTAAAATCAGTTTCCTCGATCGAATATTTTATCGCCTCTGTTGCCATGAAAATCTCTCCGCCGCGGTGCCGGGCCGCAGCTCCGCAATCCGTTTATCAATTTCGAAAGCGGCGGACGATAACAAAATCACGAATGCTTATCGTCCCGGCCGCAAGGGTAAGTAAAAACGGTACGGCGGTGTGACGCGGGGGCGTCAAAAAACCGATCGCCGTTCATTCGCATTCATGGCGTTTCGGATCGTGCAATTTTTATGAGAAACTGTTTTTTCGCGCCGGGTATTTCGCTGCGCGCGAGGCAAACTAGCGCGCTTGTACAAATGGCCCGGCGAAGTGCTTTCGCTAGTAAAATATTAGACCAGCGCAGCGACGCGCGAAGTGCTCGGCTCCGCTCCGAACGAATGTTCCGATGCTCGAAATTCCAAGCAACCGCGATTCGAAGCGAATCGAAGACTCGGATTTCGATCCGACCCGAATATTCGAATAAACTGGACGCTCGAAAGAAACCGAGTCGGTCGCTCGGACGGATCAGTGTACTCTAAGGAAACCGACTCGTTCGAATAGAAGCGATTTGCTCGAATGAATCGTGGCTCTGTCGATTTCTACCGCTCCTCTCTTTGTACATTTCAAGACCTCAGTTTTACTGAGGTTTAAAAAAAGACCTCAGTTTTATTATGTTTTTTTTTTAATATTAGGCATTTATTGCTGCACTTCGACGTTTTCTATATATTGCAGTGAGTTTCATTTGTTCACTTTTCCCTTCTTGTCGATAGTCATCTATTTCTGTTTCAAATTTGCAAGACGTAGGGTTCATCCGGTTAAGATATTGAAATCAATTAAAGCAGTGAAAACATGCGCATAGTGTACATGTACCTACATAATCTGAAGATTCTAAAGCGATTAACGTAGAAACGAATTATGCTTATTAATAAATTTATAATATTGAAAGATAGAATTATTGGCCACAGATTGTCGATACACTGTGTACGTATATATTTAGAGAACAAAGAAACGATGAAAGATGCTAATGAAATGTTTCAATGAAAGTTGTTCAGCATGGAGTAGGACATAAAATAACGTATTCAGTTTTTTTATACAGTGATTATGTCACTTAAAATCGTACACCTAGAAATTCACTCGATTTTCACTTACAAAACGAGATAATTGTAGGAAATTACTAAAACGCATATAATTAATATAACGCGCGCATTAATTAATTAATATATAATAACAGAAGAACAAAACCTTCAATAATTATTAGTAAATCAAATAAAATTTTGTCGTTACGTTTAGATCTAGCCCATCGATAAAAATCGTACAGTCCATATTTTCAATAATATTTGTTATGTAAAGCTTATGTTAATATTTTGTAGGATATCCACGTGCATTTTCCACACAGGAATTGATTTGACCAAATTTTCACAAAAGTGGGATATTATTTCTTACCATTCTCCTTGTAAAGCTTTCTTTAGACTTTCTTTATTTGTAATATTATGTAATCGTATTAATATATATAATGTATAATAAGTCGTTTTATAATGGTAAATTATCAATTCACTAATGTTCCACGAATGTGTAGTTTGTCGCATTTTCTTTATTTTTTGGAAAACAGACCAAGCAACGCACATACGACATAGAAAACAATAACTGTACTATACTTTTATTATCTCCAAGCATTGTTAAACAAAACATAATCGGGAATTCACCGGCTTTACAGTGTTACCAACAGTGTACAATTTCGACTAACGGGCTAGTTCTCTATGTAACGACAAATTTTATTTAATTTACTAATTATTATTGAAAGTTTCGTTCTACTGTTGTTATATATTAAATAAATGATTAATTGAACTACATGTCTATGTGTAGATACTATATACATACATACATATAGGTTTTAGTGATTTCCTACAATTATCACATTTTATAAGTGAAAATCGGCTGAATACCTACGATTTTAAGTGACTGCAGATAAACTTGTAATATTTATTACATACGTGTAACGATGATATCGTTATATCAATGATATACTATATTATATGCAGACTTCGATCATTTCGAACCGCACGATTCATTCGAGCTGCTCGATTCCATCCGGACGACTCGATTTCTTTCGAGTATTCGATTCCATCCGGGCGACTCGATTTCTTTCGAGTATTCGATTCCATCCGGGCGACTCGATTTCTTTCGAGTATTCGATTCCATCCGGGCGACTCGATTTCTTTCGAGTATTCGATTCCATCCGAGCGATTCGGTATTTTTCGAGTATTCGATTCCATCCGGGCGACTCGATTTCTTTCGAGTATTCGATTCCATCCGAGCGATTCGGTATTTTTCGAGTATTCGATTCCATCCGGGCGACTCGATTTCTTTCGAGTATTCGATTCCATCCGAGCGATTCGGTATTTTTCGAGTATTCGGTTTATTTTAGCATTCGGTTTATTCGAGTATTCGGCTTAATTGAGTATTCGGTTTAATTGAGTACTCGGTTCGGTTTAATCTTTTTCGAGTCTCCGCACAGCTCTAACGGAGAACGGGGGACAGGAATGACGATGACTGTCGAGCATCGTGTCGAAAAAGCGCTACCTTCCCGCTCGGAACGGAAATCAGAATGCGTAGAAAATCGTCGGATGACCGTCTGTTGTGCACGCGTGCGCGCGAGCCTGCACATATTGCAAAACGGTCGTAGCTGTCGAACTCTATCACCGCATAAAATCTGCCTGCAGGCGTAATACCCGTTCTACCGGCTCCGATGGAAATTGCTCGTGATCCTCGAACATTTTTTATGCTTCTGCCTCTCTGCACTTGCTCGTCCATCCTGGTGTTGCGTCGTTCCTCGTTTTTCCTTTTTTTTTGCTTTCCGATTTTTTTTTTTGGTCACCATCCTTTCGTGACAATCCACCGAAATATTCTCTCTCTCTCTCTCTCTCTCTCTCTCTCTCTCTCTCTCTAATGCCGTATAGTTTATGGTAGCCGGATAGATAAAGGAAAATCATTTTCTGATATTACCACAGTTTTTGGTTTCCATTTGTCGAAATATGGCACGATGGTTCTTGTAACTGGGGGATGGCGGTTGGTGGTTGTTTATGGTTTTTGGTTTTCATTTGTCGAAATATGGCACGGTGGTTCTTGTAACTGGGGGATGACGGTTGGTGGCTGTTTATGGTTGGCGTTAGTTCTATTGGAAAACGGTGGAGAATTTTTCTCGCTGAGAGAAGTAGATGAACATTAGTCGTTATAGTATTGTAACTATTGACTACTAGAAAATAGTACCGAATTTGCAATTTGATTCGTAATTGCGAATTGACTCTATTATTGAGTATATTATTACTATTCTTGACTATATATTATCGAAATTGATTTTTGGTTCGTTCGCTTGCCAAGAAATGCCACGACGATTCCTCGTGCTTGAGGAAGATTGCTGATGAACGATTGGCATTTTGATGCACGATTCGATGCTCGTCGGAATTCTGAATAAAAATATATTAATCCATTTATATACATATAACACAATTACTACTTTTGGGAGATATTTCAATTTGAATATTTCGAATCCCTGTTAGTAGTGCTGAATGTAATTATGCTGAAAAGAGGGCTTTATAATTAATAAAATTAATAAAAAGAGGATATAATAAATATTTTATTCAGAATTTCAGGAGCATCGAATCGTGTATAAAAAAGAAAACTATATGATTTCATTAAATAAATAACGATGACCTTCGTATGAAACACTGTTTCAAATAACATGAATGAGATACCTATTAAATGAAAAGACATTATTTCAAATATTTATTTAAAACACTCAGGTATTATATTTCGTAAAATGTAAACGCTTTTCTCATGGGAAATCTGAACATTCCGTCGCAATTAATCAAGCGAGTATACATAGATATAAATTGCGTTGCCTAAGCAATAATAAAAATGAACGATGTGAGCATCGATTGTGGTCGCATATAATTCGATGACTCTCCATAAATCTTTCGTGGTTTTCATCGGTCCCGGCGGATCATTTCTTTTTGTCGAAAATGTACAGCCGTAAAATCCGACACGCTTGGGAAAATAAATAATCGCGAGCCACGAATGAATATTCAGTAGGTAAATCGCGTTTACGTTCATTGCCGGCTGACAGTCGTGCATAGAATACTTTCTCTGTGGTAGTTATAACACAATCGATATTCACCGAATACTTATTTCGAATAAGAATTTCTCGACGCGGAACGGATTTGTTCGGCATATCGAAAGAAGGGTATAATAAATGAAAATTTTGCCTGCAGAATCCTCTATTCGATTTAACGAACGGATATTTAACAATACGATGCAATTATTTATCAAGATTTTAATGCCAATTTTTGCGAGTTTGTCCAATTTATTCAGCTACGAGGTGCAAAGGGGGGCGAAAGAATAATCGCTGCAATAAATTGCAACGTTTCGGTTTTTGTTTCATTACATAAATTACCACGATTTTGTGGAATTTTTATGGTCGAGAGCGGACCAACGTGATAAATATATTTATTACCTTCCGTAGGGATTTTATGAATCTGCACGCGAATAAAGAGTCGTCGACAGTTTTTGTCGAAATTGTTCTTCCACTCGATTTTCCGTTTCGAGAGTATCGAACGGCTCGCTACGTTCCAAATTTAATGAAATATAACTGATTTGCATACACGGCGCGATGTTTATTGCATGTGCAAATAAACACAAATATTTACTGAATGTACATATAAATTTGTGTCCGCGTATAAGTATGCGCTCAAAGAATGCAAGGACGCGTATGAATTCATTGACAGGTGTATTACAATGTTATAATTAAGCCGCAAACACTCCCAGACGTTGTTGATAATTAATTAAAGTATTCCTATATTTAATATTTCCAAAAAAAGAAATACTTCGACGCAAACTATTGAAAAGATAATAGAAACATTAATCATCAAATCCGAACACTTCTCAAAATTAACAGTTTATTAGTTAGGTTTACTAGATAGCTTAATTTAAAATTCATGAATACCATCAGATTTCAATTTATGAGTATAAGCACGATAAAATGGCTTTTATAGAAATTGAAGATTGTTGAATTCAAGTGCAAAGTTGTGAATTTGTATAAACTTCCTCAGTCCGTGAAAGAAGAGGTAGGTGATTTTGCACGTGGATTCTTCCGACGAGCCGATTGTATGTACACAATTATCGGCTCTTTGCTACCAACGACATCACTCGAAACTCTCGAACAAATATTATGAACTACTTGAAACATTAATTTCATGTATTTTACCGTGTTATGCGAGTTTTGTCGAGAAGTGTTATCTCCGCCGTGAGCGTATGTTATATTGGAACGGCTAGTTTCAAAGTGGGCAGGAAAGTCATTCCGATGAAGACTGATGTACATACATGTAGTATACGTCGCTAAAAATTCATATCAGTTCAATATAACTTCAATTAATCGCGATATTTCACAATTTTTATTCTCGCCAAAACTCGTATCGTAACACGAATTCCGTACAGATTCAAAATTTCTAAATACTACGTCCAAACAATAGCATTTCATTACGAAAAACAATTTCTTTTGTTTTGGTAGAATAAACTATAAAACGTCTACTCATTCATGTATACTTTTAGTATACGGTATCGTGTCTTATGTAAATGGTTCATTTGAGACCCATGGATCCTTTCGGACTTTTGTTCCTCTCGATGTGTACTATACATTGCGATAAAAGAATGTTGACCACTTGAACTTGATTTTCAAAATCAAGTCCATTTTTTTATCAGATCTCCACCGATCCAGTGGTGTAGAATCACGCCATGGTGGTCATGAAATGTCATTTTTATACGAAAAGAATGTACACTCTATATTGTAATTCCTCTTAACGGTACAATGTACAATATACAATACAATATACAATATACAGTGTGAAATGTACAATGTGCAATGTACAAGTGCAGTGTGCAGTGTGCAATTAACACAGTGTACAATGCAGAATGCATCCGAGCAGCAAGAAAAATGTATTAAAGTAAAATGCATTAAAGTAAAATGTTTCTCCAGGATGAATTCTGCACGAAACCCAAAACTCATATAGGTCGAAAATGTTCCGAAGACCGCACGATGATCAATAATGAATACAAGGACCGAATCACGACTACCCGATGCAGTCGGCGGTCCTCATAAAAATTTCATTTAAGCAGACAACTCACCGCGCGCATCAATAAGATAGAAGGATGTTCTTGTACGATAAATCCGGGTGTTCCGGGTCGGCGAAACGTGGCCCAGGACTAGAAGGGAGTCGTCAAGAGGATTGTGCGAGACGTAGGTGCATCGCCGGGTGAAGTTGGCAGGATAACGGTGTGCAACGGCGACGGGTGGCAGAGGGGCGCGAGAAGTTCTTGACGTCTGAGCGAGGATCCTTTCGTCCTTTCGCAAATCCAATTCGACGAGTCGCGTGCGTAACCTGCACCGCGTCGCACCGCGTCGCGTCGCGCCGAGGAAATAAATCCGGTGACGAGTGTCTGAAGCAGGAGCCGTGCTTAGAACAGCCCAGAACGTACCGAAACGTATGAAAAGGCATTTATTGTCGTTAATCTAGGACTAGGATGAAAGAGAGTGCCCCGACTTCCTGCTGGCAAATAATTTGTCGGAAGCCTGCCGGCGACAGGACTCGCCTTAGGCGCCGAATCATTGTTGGTTTTCCTGAAACGTCTGCGATTCGCACTTCTCAAGCTCGTTCCAACAAATAATCTGTTCACACTGTGATTCGTGTCTGGTAAATTTGTGCTTTCATTTTCTCGAGGTATTATCTGGACTTAAGTCTTTTCGCAGTACCGTAAATTCTCCCTAATTTTCTTTCAGCTTGTAAACAAATGTGGACAATTTAGGAAGAGAAGATACGATTATACGAGCCTTGCGCCACGTTTTTATAATTATTGACGATCGACAGCTGTAAAAATGAGCCGCGAGGCTCGAATAATCGTACCTTCTCTTTCCAAGTTGTTCATTTTTGTTAACAAGCTGAAGAGAAATTGGAGAGAATTTACTGTACATGGATTGTCCTCCACATGATGCATTGGTACATCGTTTTCTACAATCGCTTCTCATTTATCGGTTGACGAAAATTGCACAAATGCAAGAAAAGCAAAAAATTCAATTAAACACAGTTATCGAGCATAGTAAAAAAGGTGAATTCGGTTGGATTCTATGGTAGCGCGCAGCGGACAAAAAATGGAGGATTAAATTTCATTCGAGCCAAGCGCGGAGAAAATTATTTTCTTCTTTGATTCTGTTACCGCTTCTGATTTGGTTATTCTATTCGCGGGGAAACTTCTCGTTTTTTCGTCGTACACCCGATTCCCACTGCAGCCGACTGAGCTGGCCTAATTATCACCGGTACCGTTCCGCGAGCGATAGGATGGATTCCTTAATCAGCGACGGTTAATTAAAAACCCGCGGTAATCATCGACGAATTCCGACGACGAAACGAGCCGTCTATGGAAAAAAAAGAGGCCCTTGTAGGTGCGTCCTATCGTTACCTCATTGTTTTCCGTCCAACGTCGGCGACCGACTTTCTCTCAGCCGTTCCTCCTCCATTTTCTCCTTTCTGCCTTTTCCCATGATGCAAAAACGACGACTGCTAAGATCTCAGACTTTCTTCGCTCCGTGCTCATTCGCGATTATTTCTCGCGGAATAGTGGTTGATAGAAAAGGTTCTTTTTAGAATTCGAAAGATGAAAATAGAGACTAAACGATGGTAACATGTATTAAAATGTGTTACTGGATATTGATATTTTATCGCATACATCTGGCGAATTTTCAATTATGGGCACTTACAGGAGAAAATATGTTACAAGACAAATAAAATTGATTAATTTTTTTTTACTTCGAGAGTCAACTCAAAGCCGTCGAGTTTACCAGATTGTTGAATTCGGCTACAAGGAATATTAAAAAGGAAGTGCATATCGACCTTGAAAAACCATAAAATTATCTCGACCTACAAGAAGAACAAGGTATAAGAAAATCAAATTGCGTTAATTACACGCGTCCCATAAAATTCTACACGTTTAATTATTCTCTTCGATATAGCAGTTATTCTTGACCCATCCGATATAATAATTAGACTGCGGAACTTTATACGAAAAATAAAACAGTTCCCTGCATCGAAGAGACAGGAGCCAGAGAAATGAATTTCTCAATTAATGTCAACTTGTTAAAATCAGTGCATCGACGTCTTCCAAATTATTTCAACTTTTTCACCGTCTCAAATTGAATCTGCTCACTTTAACCATAAATGCATAAAATACACGGACTAACATTTTACAATACAATAACATAACAGAAAAAACATTTTACAAAGTCCGACATTTCGCGTCCAACTCAAACGTAAACGCGATTGGATCGATCTTACGCATCGCATGCGATCGGAAAATCGCGTCCGCTGTAACCGCAGCCTAATGAAGCCGCGTTTGTAATTACCGCGACAATTGATCACAGCGTGAGAGGATCGAGGCAGCAGACAGAGCGAAGTCCCGATGAACTGCTCGGGGTCGCGAACCATGTGGCGGAGGAGTTCATAGTGTCTTGAAGAGGGGAACTTGCACGAGAGCATGAACGAAAACATTCATTAAGCTGGTCTGGCGTCTCTCGTTGAAATGCCTGCGCGCCTAGTCGTCACCGGGAAACGACCAAGAAAACAGTGAAATTCGTTTAAACGTCCTTTCACGAGGCTGTCCCCGGGTCTGATCGATGCGATTGCACTTCGAACGAGAGCGTCGACCAGATACGAGTGGTTTCGGTGAGCGCGCGAGTCGTGAAACACAATCAACGACACTTGGCCCGGGATCGATCGAGGACCGGCCGTGTGGACAGAGACTCCGGAGGCTCGTTAGGGTCTCGGCTCCAGCCAAAGGAACGGAAAAAGGCGGCTCCGGCACCTGGACGGCTTAAAAGTGACACTCGGACCGTAATTACCGATAATTATTATCTCTGGATTACGTCTCCGCGACGGATCCCGCGACCATCGATTTAATCGACGCAACACTCACGGTTCGATTAACCGCACGCCCACACTTTCGCTGATTGGTTGGCGCTCTGAAATAAAGTAATCAATTTCTACAGTTTGACGGTTGCTTCTGTGGAATCGGTGGTAAACATTTTTCCCGATATGAGAACGATGTAACTTAATAACAGAAGCAACAGAAATTATATCACATTTCGAGAAAACGCAAACCAACATACGTTATATATAATCAATATTTTCGAAGTAAAATTTTGTTGTACGATAGAGACTCTTTTATTCGACAGTTTATTGTTGCAACATCCTGATACCAAAACATTCTATTATGTAAAAACTTCATTCCAGTTTTCAACTAGGAGATAATGTATTTAAATAATACAATATTTAAATAATAGAACATTTAATTACTAGGATATTGTAAAAATAAATGTTCGGATAAGGGAATCTCTACTATATATGTATATCGCTGCTCTAATTCAATACGAGAGACTGGGGTCACAAGTTCCGATTTTGAGAAAACATAAAAATTGTCTACGAAATAACGCAGTTACCTTCGTTTCTGATTAACTTATTGTTGAATTTATTCAACTTTAAGATTGTCAACTCAAATTTAATATATTGCGATAAGTTTTTTTTATAGAAACTCGTTTTTTTGTGGTCAACTCAAACGGAACTTCTCACATAAAATGAAAATAATAATCTAATTATTATTATTATTATTATGTTAAATTCCTAATCTCTTTAGGAATTTATATATTCGAATATTTTAATAAATGCCATCACAGCGTGTTCTTAAATGTTATTTGACTCATAAGAACAGAACAATAGACGATATTAACATTAAATAACTGAATTAGATAAAAAAAGTAGTGAGTGCGAAATATTTAATAAGAATCGTTCTCGAAAACTATAAATTTGCAAACGTGATAAGTACATGTTGGGTCTGAGTTAAGTCTTTATTGAAAAATTTCGCCTACTATTTAAATTGCATACTATGACGTATTTATTACAAACATTAAACAATCGGCCGCACAATGTGAACGCATACATCGCAGCAGTTTTCCGTGAATATCTCGGTAGCTAAAGCAGAAAAACACTTTCTATAAAGGAAAAAGTTGTTTAAAATGTCGAGCTATACAACATATTTGTGTTCCATTGAAATCGGACAGAAGAACTTTTTCCTTCCATTCGAAAATTATTACCAACAATATACATATATATCCCGAGTCCGAACTAAATTAGAGGAGGTCTATTGTGAAGAAGCCGGCTGCGCAAAAATTCATCTGAATCATTTCAGTTACTCTCCGTGTTCGTTGGATTCAGTGAAGCTTAATACACACCGACATCCGAGCTGGCGCTGTCCTCGGTGGCGGGTAGGGCTTTTCTTGTCGCGCGCAGGTGTGTCATAAAACCAGGTGTTCATTGTTCTACTCGAGGGTCTATTACCGTTAAATAATCGCGGCTGTTGGTACGCGAGACCCGAGACGGGGACAAAAGCGTCGAAGTTGGGTTGATACCAGGCAAAAGATAAACGCGGAGAAAAGGGGTTGCCGGGCTTTTTACATTGACGAAGCGTTTCCTCGCGAGTGTTTTTCATCGTTGTGTACAATGCCAATGGTGCACAGCGAGCTTGATTCGAACATATTCGTTTACCACATTTCTCAGAAACCTGCACCGAAACAATACTAATTGATGGTTTGCTGCACATTCCCGTAACGAATTTACGAGCTCGGCTGGTGCGTTTGGCGCTCGCGTGTCTGTTCACTCGCGTCCCGTCGTACAATTTTAGGAAAGCTCTGCGAACAGAGAAAATTGTCATATCTATTTCTTGGCAATGCGTTCATTTATGATACATTGTTTAAACGCCTTGTCGTATTTGGAGGAGTCTTAGTTGTGATGGAAATTTCTAGTAATAAACTGTCTGCATTAATTGCAATATACAGGAGCTACACGCACGTCGGTTTCCCCACTCGATCATTTTAATAAGTTTAATCAAATGTCAGGATTTATAAATTCTTTCAACGTCTTCACTGTTTTGCCTTTTCGAGCGTATGAATCTCGTTTGTTATTTATCGATATTATGTTATGTTCGTTCTGGTATTGTATTTTTAGAATAGTAAATATTATTATAGTAATACAAACATTATTGAATATGTTTATACTATTCTATATTATATTATATTATATTATATTATATTATATTATATTATATTATATTATATTATATTATATTATATTATATTATATTATATTATATTATATTATATTATATTATATTATATTATATTATATTATATTATATTATATTATATTATATTATATTATATTATATTATATTATATTATATTATATTATATTATATTATATTATATTATATTATATTATATTATATTATATTATATGTTTATATTATAATATTCAGATTTAAATCATCTTTTACATTCTGAACGTTATAATTCTGAACTACAATGGCGACGCGACGCACAGCCACTGCCTGATCGCAATTCAGTATTATAACTTTCACCTAGTAGACGCGCCACGCCTCTGTGCGGAACTCCCTGCGCATGCGTCGCCACCCCACTCCTTGCGTAGTAACTATTCCTGAATACACTGGTCAGGATCACCAGTGTCAACATAATACACAGGTCAAATAATTCCGAGTTCTGACATAGGCTATAACGAAGAATGATTTTTTTCATACATTCAACTTAGTAAGTGGTGTAAGGATTATTCTTTCAATATTGTTTTAGTTTCCAAGAATGTCATATTATAATAATGTTTACGTTATTAATATATATAATAATGTTTCCATTATTAATACATGTAATAATCTTAATATTATCATAACGTTTACGTTATTAATACATGCAATAATCTTAATATTATCATAACGTTTACGTTATTAATACATGCAATAATCTTAATATTATCATAGCGTTTACATTATTAATACATGTAATAATCTTAATATTCTTATAATATTTACATTATTAATATTATAGTAATGTTAATGTTATCATAACGTTCGCATTATTTATATACGTAATAACGTTAATATTATTATAATATTTACATTATTATAATATTAAAATAATGTAAACAATTTTTATAATATAAATTCATTCGGTTAATAATTTTTCACGGTATTGAATATACATAATTTCATATTTAAATCTTTCTTGACTATAGCCAAATTTCTCTCTTACAAGCACTTTTTCATTTTTTACATATTTTATCATAATTTTTATCTTCACGAAGAAAATAACTTCTTAAGCCATAACTCCGAACAGAGTCATCGGTTTTACTTAAATAAAATCCTACATGTGCTACATAAATTAACAAATCAGACCGTAAAGTTTAAATTTAATACAGTCTCATTAGTTGTATTTAATAAAATTCCTAAACATCATCTTGCGACAGTACAAAATAAACTGATCAATTTTGTCTTGAAAGTATCTGTCCCAGTATCTTCCGATCGTAGTTTGCTATTGTATTGCTTGTAACCCATTGTAATTGGGTTAGCCCAATCCCAAAGGTCGTTACAGATTACAGCACCCGTTCTTGGAGAACTTCGGTCACAAGTTGAGTTAGATACTGGGTTAAAATTTCCGCTATCTCCGTTCGATGCGTTCCTTGTTGCCCCTGGATCAGTTTCCGTCTAAGTAGGATCGGTCTCTGCAAACGAAAACCCTTTCCACTTTCGTATCCTGCTTCTCATTTAAAGTCTACGAAGCAAAACCTCAGACCTCTGCGCGAGAGGAAGTGAAAGAAGGAAGTAGATTGTAGGATTTCGAATCTTGCGAACTTTACTCAAATTCGCTTCGCCAGGAGAGAGTTTGACTTTTGATCTAAACATCGCGGAAACCTTTTGGATCATGGCAGTGAATCTTGCCACTAAACTTCGAATTTTCACGTTTCTTCTATTCAAGATCGTCTGATGTTTACGATCTCTCTTAATGTAAGTAAGAGCAAATCAGTTAACTAGATTATACACGTTATTCTTTGACGTCATAAAATTAGCTTTAAAATAGCTTGAATTGCTACTGATAGATTTGTTTGGAATTATTGCACGTAAACGTGATTAATTTGTAAAAATTGTTTACATTTATTGTCCTGCTATAACGTTATTGCCTTGAGACCACTTATTTTCGTCTCCCGACAAATGGCTGATTATTTCGATAAACATTGACTGCGTACACAAAAATGTAAACATTAGTTTGAATTTCTCATTAAATATTATTATGTATTACATAGTATATTGTATAATATCATTTAAATAGTATAAGGATATAGAATAAATAAAAGTCAAGTTCATAATTGTAATATAAATTCGTTTAAACTTTATTTATTATTTTATTTATTTATATTTATTATTTATTATATATATATATATATATATTTTATATATTATTATTTATTATTATTTATTATTTTATATATTATATTTATTATTTATTTATTATTTTTACTGTAGAAACTTTATTCTCTACCTGTTCACTTTCTTTTGTCCTCGACTGTACACTTGATATAACCTTCAACTAAAATTCTTTTTCCAATTTTGCTATTAACTGCAATGACAAAAAAAGGTAAAAAAAGCCTTGTTTTTTTAACTTTTCTTCATCTGTGCCTATAACGAAAATTTGAAAAATGCTTTTTTTTATGTACATTAAAAGAAAATATTTTAGCCATCGTCTAACAGGCTAGTCCTTGTGCCATCTAAAAGAATTCAAGTCATTTAATCCAATTTTAAGAAGGTTATACCACTTTTCAAGCTGTCTTACGTGTATCACCGCCACTGTATATTCTGGGAGCCGGAATATCAATTGAAGATCACAAATATTTCAGATTATTAATTCTTATCGAACGTATGGTCACGTGGAATGCGATCAATGCATAAAATTATGCGAAACAATTATACATTAAGTCTGAACATCAGACGTCGGACAATCGTTAACTACAACTTCATTCCGCTAATTTATTCGACTATTTCGTCACAGCGATACGCAGCTTTGACTGAACAATGAAGATGACTAACGAAAGACTTGGTCATGGCACGTGTTAACTGAACCATGCTTCAAAGAGTTGGCACAACCACAAACGTGATTCAACAGGACCACAGGCAAACTCGGATTAAAAAATATCGAATTAGAAAGCTATACGTTACTACGTCCACACGTGACGAAAGTGGAACGTCGCGGTTTCCGCAGTGAACAGTACCAGAACGAGAGGGGTTAATTATGATAAAATAGTGGTCCTCGTCTCGGGGGATCGGTGTCCGCCGAGTAGACTCGCGGACGTTTGAAAGCGCCGCGGAATAATTGAATATTAAGAATTCTGCTTGACAAACTGGTAAGTGGCTGCACGATATAGAGGGATGGTCGTCGGAGAAGCGGCGGCGGCGGGAGGGGGTAGAATTGTCAGAGCACGTGAAACGGATTGCGACTGACTTTAATTAAAGACAAACAACCCTCTAACTCGACGACGCTCTTTTGCGGCCCACTCGGGGAAACAATGATTCTCCCTCTGGCACGTCGGCTTGTTCCACCCCTCTCTGTCCCTCCACAGGGCCGGCTCGCTTTGTCTCGCGGTCCACGTTCGTCCCTCGCTCGCCAGATTTCTCACGGCGCTTCCTCTTTACTTTTTCCGCAAACGATCCGACGTAACTGCAGCCTGCGCAACCCCTTTCGAAAACGGCAACCGACGGGAAACGGCGAGCAGACGGGGCGCCGGGAAATTTTACGGGGAAGAAGAGTGCGCGGAGGGGGCGCAACTTCGCTCGAATCAAAAATTTTCGCGACGTCTTGCTGTGCTCTTGGATGCAATGGAACCTCGATTATCCGAACCCCCGATATCAGAATTCTGTATCCTTCGAATGCGTTTCACATGTAGGAAGAACTGTCATGAATGGGACACCTTTGTTCAGGACAAGATAATAAAAATACTAAATGACCTATCTTATTTTTTATTGGAAACATTCGAAAGATCTCGGTTCTTTTACTGTAAGAAAGCACAGTGTCAATGGGAGATTCTCTCACGTTTGCTTGCTTTATTTTTAATTATTTCAAAAAGTGCATTTAAAGTGCAACCATTCGTCAATTGATAGCATTGAATGAGGTGGTATAATGAAACGAAGTATTTATTCATCGTTGAATTACATAAATCTTTTTTGCACCTTTGGTTAATGTCACATTTTAGTATAATATATCATTTCTTTCTCGTGAAGTACAGAGGCTTCCATTAATATTCAGGATAACGCGATAACTTTCTTAAAACTGGACTAAAAGATCTGGATATTTTTAGACGATGAAGATACTAACATAGTAGACAGAGACTAAACTACTTTGTTACAATTTTGCTATCACTTGGAATGACGAAACAGAATAAAAAATCTCTCGCTTTTAATTTCTTTTATCGAAGCCTATGACGATAATTTAAAAGAATGCGTTTTGTCGATCTGGTTAAGTTGAATGCACGGTGACATTTTCAAGCTAGATTTATTACATCGAAATATATGCAACAAAAGTACGATATTAACGTGTCTGATTTGCGCTTTGAAAATATGTATTTTGGCCAGCTTTTCGGCGGAAAGGACAAGTATGCGGCGTGGCTGCCATGGGATGGGCGCAGATAATTTTCAGGCGAAGTGCTCCAGGCTCTGACTGGCAAGATAATTTGCGAAAAGTAACGCCAGCTTGCTAAAATGACCCTCCCTCGCTCGCCGACTACGTTCGACGCCGAGGGTAGACGCTCGGCCTCCTAAATGGGCCACTTCGGGAGTACACTCGACGTTGAAATAGACCGAGCATCGCGCCGTAAAAGTTCCCGAAAGATTATGAAAATATCATGCCGCGATTATGCCGGATTAAAGGAATTTTCTGGGGTGGGTAACGACAGAAGAGAATATCGAGTACACACCGCTCCAGACGACGGACGGGGGTCGCCCGAGGGCGCGGGATTTTCTGAACCTAACTGCCGACTTAATGTTCCCCGAGAGCTCCGAGAAACCGGCGGAAAACATCCACGACCCCTGGAAGCACAGTTTACATCTTATTAGAGAATGTTAATAACGCCGAGATGCTTCGACAGCTTCTCGATCGTCTATTCCTGATTACGAGAGATCTTGATTTTTCTGATCATCGTTGAAGGCAAATGCACCGAATACAGTAAATTCTCCTTAATTGGCCGTCAGCTTATAACGCAAAAATGGACAATTTCGAAAGAGGAGATACGATTGTTCAAGCCTTGTGGCTCGTTCTTGTAGTTGCCGATTGTCAAAAATTCTAAAACGAGGTACAATGCTCGAATAAAAGGAGATTCCTTACTCGAATAAGCAAGGGTCTTCTCTTCCCAAATTGTCCATTTTTGTTCACAAGGTTACAATTCGGGAAGAGAATACACAATTATTCGGGCCTCCTCTTCCCGAATTGTCCATTTTTGTTTCCAAGCTGAGGATCGATTAGGGAGAATTTACTGTATCCTGATCGGTCATACTTTATAATATATAATAATATGTCCGAGCATTTGACCGAAGAATGATGTGTTTTGGATAACAATCAAAATTGGTGGCCCTCGAAACCTAATTTCACATAAGAAAATATTAGAACTTAAAATCGATTACAGTTTGTTGGTATTACTATGGACGAGAAAAAGGCATATTTCAGTTACTGCGTAACCCCATTGCTGTGGATTTGAATTCGAAATGTACCAGTGTACGTTCTTTTATTAATTAATAAATTATTATGAAATAAAAAATAATAATAAAAATAACTAAAAAATATAAATTATTATTAATTAATAAAACGTACCTTTTATTAATTTTAACAGTGTAACATAATATTACGTTTCATTACTAACACTATAATCTACTATCTAAATAACTGAATACGTTCTTTTAATGAATATTTAATATGATAATATTTGTTATCTGTAGTTTGAAACTGTTTTTTATAGGTTTTTATGAAATTTTAAAAGAAGTGAGTTGATCAAATACAATACAGTAAAAACATTTAATGAACTTAAAAGTACTCTTATTTGTAATTATGTAATGTATTACTCTATCTTGTAATTAGTGCCGACAATTTTTATTTTGCATAAAAATTCGCAGTCCACTAACATTTTGTATGCAAAACTTTCGTTTGAATAGTTTGGCAAAAGTTGGGCAGTTTTGAGAGAAATAAATACTAGTTTGTTATTAGATCGAGTCAGAAATCCGTTTCTTTTGAATGTGTAAAAATGTTGAATTTTGTAAACACTCCTGATACGAGAAATAGTGGTTATTATCATAACTAATCATTTTAGTTTATTACAATGTTGCGATTTGGTCGCGAGACGAGTGCCGGCGTCTCTTCGAAAACTTTTTTATTCTCTCTAGCTTAGTGCCGAACTTGCGGACGAATGGGCCCTATGCTTGTATCAACTTCAAAAATAGTTTATTTCATTCTCTTCCGAAATTTATAGCGGAGTAAGCAATACTGTATAATAATATTTTAACAAAGTTAGATCAACTAAAATTGTTTAGGAACGCCACCATTGTAAATAATAAATTGAAGTGTTCGCTATTTAATTACACGCAGAAGCGATTCGAAGTGAAACCTAAATTGTAGAAAATTAATAATAAATAAATATTCGATATGGTGTATTCGAAGATTAAAATATTCTCGTAATTAGGACATCAAGCAGATGTGTAAGTAATGAGATTTTTGATAGAATAAAAAATCCCTCGCGTTCACAAATTCCAGGAATCAATCCAGGATACATAATATCGGATCCGAATAACTGCAGTCTACTAGCGATGATCCGGTAGAATTGCGTGGGCTACGTTTAAAAGGAGAATCGTACCGAAACAAACGAATAAATATTGTGTTAAATTATTCTGATAATAATTCGAGAATCCCAATATTCGCGGAAGGAACGGCGCCAAACAAAGTGAAGCTTAATGAATAACGAATGAGAAAGGAAAACGATGAGAAATGAAGGAGTAAAAGATTAGCTGGCGCCATTCCCCTCGTTCCATCTATCTTCTTTATTGCAAATTCGACCAGTCAACGAGACCCGGGCCGCAGGTCCGCGACAAATGAGCACCGCGGAATTCCATTCGGCGGCGGCAGAAGTGCCGAGCTGTGGAATCGTATCGCGATAAATGATTCCCTGTAAAATAAACTGCCGGGAACTCCGGGTACTGTTTAATCCGTCCGTTCTGCTCGGTTAATTACTATATTTTATAGTCCACGAATTTGATTAGGCCGAACACGCGAGATTGGGGAAAGAAATTTTCTTGGAAACTAGATTAGATCGAGCTGAATGAAATTGCGAACGAATATTCACTTGGAACCAGACTTGTGACGTTGCAGCTTTTGATATCGCATTAATATCCACAGTTTTCTTACGGAACATTGGGTTCTGTTGTGTTACAGTTATAGAACTTTTGTCGATAATAAATATATTTGTAATTTCGCAATTCTTCTTACTTTAAGTTTTTTACTGTAACACAACAGAACCCAATTTTCCGTAATAAAAATGTGGATATTAATGCAATAGCAAAAGCTGCAACGTCACAAGTCTGGTTCCAAGTGAATATACTGTTAAGCGAATTACTGTTAAGAAACATCGGTAATTTTACTGAAAAACACGTTTCGATCGATTTTACACAACAACTACTACTTATGAATCATATTTCAGCACTTATAGAACTTTTGTCGACAATAAGTATTTGTAATTTCGCAATTCTTCTTACTTTAATTTTTTAAGTGCTGAAATACGATTCATAAGTAGGCCATTCTTTGTGTAAAATCGATCGAAACGTGTTTTTCAGTAAAATTACCGATGTTTCTTAACGGTAAACCTCTCGTGCTGCTCAAAATGACCGGTTTCATATTTTTTAATTTGAAGTTGCTCAAATTGTAAAGATTCTTACAGAGAAAACAACAAACTTGTGAATCCAAGTCTACACTGTAATAACAATGGTGAAAGATTTATGTAAATTCCATCTCGTCGTGATTATGAAGCAATACGCACCAGTTACTTTTAGTGATCGATGTTTAAATGTCTGCAAAAAAGGGGGTTTCAATAATTCGTCACAGTTGTAAACGATCTCATGAACGATTTTAAAGCACTTCACGAATATCCTGGTTTCCTAGTTTTAGACAGGTTTTCAAGAATTTATACGACTCATGGATGTTGAATTTTCTATATCAATAAATTAGTCGAGGCTTATAATTAAACTGTGAATTTGACGTATTTATGACGATAATGTAATGAGTAGACTGGTTAAAAAGTTTGTAATAAATTTTTAAAGATTGTTGACTCTGATGTAATTTGATAGAAGAGTAAATTTTGCTGTAAAATCAATGCAGAGCGTGAATATTTCGTATCTCGCAAGGCTAAACCGCGTCGCTCATGAAGCTGGCAAAGGTTCGGAGAAAAATGCAAAAAAAAGAGCGAAACGTTAGCGGCCCTCACGTGGAGCGATCGCATCCAACAGTAGGATTTAATTCTGGTATCGTGGATACCTTTAATCCTTCGCAAATCCGATAGTAATTACAATGTAGAACGGGGAGGGAGAGAGAGAGAGAGAGAGAGAGAGAGAGAGAGAGAGAGCGTCAACCGCCGGCGCTTGCTCGCCGCGTGCTTGCTCGTCGGCGAAAACAAAGTCGACAACGATAACAAGATAGACACCATCAAACTCCGCCGTCGTTCCAACGATTGTCGCGATAACGAGATTTTCCAGAATCGGCCGGAATGAAATTAACGTCTATCGATTACACTCCGCTAGAGGCCTCGGTTAACTCATGAAAATGTAACGGTAACGGTTACTGGTTGGGAGGACGTAGGAAACTCAGTCGGTTTTCTGGAAAACTTCAGCTCTCGTCCCCACCCCCTCACCGCCTAGACCGTAACTAAATTCCATCGAATCGACGAAACTTTCCGCCGCTGAGTAAATCGAGAAATTCCGGAAAAGTTTCGAGATTAGTGTCCGTGATCTCATAAATGGCTGCGAGCGAGAACCCGGCAAAGTGTATTGAATCTCGGCGGATCGCGTCACCACCGCCATACCCTCCGGGGAACGAAACCATTCCGATTCAACTGTTATGACGTCTGTCCTGATTTCTTGATTAGAGCAAGAATCATGTTTTCTGTTATTAAAACTTTCCCCGCCGTAGACGAGCATCGGAACTCCTGACTACGTACCCTCGGAACTTTGGCGGCCTGCTTTCGATTTTGTGTGTTAAAGGAGAACTGTTGGGTTGGCAAACTAAGTAATTGCCGATTTGTTCAATGAAATAAAAAATTTTTTTTTTACTTGGAACACAGAAAGACATTAAAAACACAGAAAGATATTAAAAACTCGGCTTTTTTAAATCTTCTTTTATGAGCTTATATGTGAAACCTATTGGGGATGCTCGAGATTCTACTTGCAATCAAAATATCTTCGCACTTTAATAGCTAAATTTTTTTGTATTATAGGAAATCTCTCACGAAATTTATTACAACATATTACAATACAGAATATTACAGAATATAGCGAATGACGAGAACGTTAGTAATATTGCGAATAATATCTAAATTATCTGTATGAAATCAATTCTATATAACAGCAACATTTCATTCTATCATCATTTCATCCAAAATAGAAATTGTCCGCGTCAATTGCAAAATATAGAAGTTACGAAAACATTTCTTCTTCTTCTTAATAATTCTAACGAATTACCAAAAATACAATAATGTCCTCGAATTCGCTAAATATTTTCACCGTTTTAAGTCCGATTTTCTCATTTCGGTCATAAATCCACGAAATCCGCAGTTTGATTGTTATCATTAATCAGTGAAATGTCTCTAAATGAAGCCTGTATAAAGCCATCGTAAAGTATTAACCTGAAATAAAACTGCTCGTCGCCGACACAGCCTGAACGCAGTTGGAGGTCGCAAATCACGCGCGCAGCCCCTCGGAGAATTTCTCGAAAGTCGAAAGGAACTTGCGTCCTTTTTTTTTCTTCTTTTCATAGCGGGAGAACGGTATGAAAACATAACTTGTTTCTCATCGCGGACCCGGGGATCCGAGTAATTCCCTTTCAGGCCGAGCACTGTTTGTCTTTATTAACGAACTTGTCGGAGATTTTCATACAGACGCGGGCTCAAAGTAATAGGATTCCCGTACATTTTATCTTCCCTTTAGCACGCGCGCAGAGCCGAACCGATCGGCTCCTCCATTTACGAATGGATAAACAAAAGGAAACTCCGGCAAAGGAAACAGAGTTTGCAGACACGAGATTAGCTCGAAGGGTGCGGCCGCGACGCGGCGCCAAAATCCCCGGCGAGTTTTTCACCCTCGCTCCTCAAGACGTTTAGAATTTCCGTCCCAGACAACCGTATCGTATCACGCGAGGCCCCTCTACTCGCCAGACATGCTTCCTGTTAGGGACCTCGCGTCCTTAATGTGTTTATCTTGCTCCCTGACCCTGATCGAACCATTTTCCGGCTCCGTGTTTTCCATGCGCATACACGTGTCGGGTACGCTCATTTTACTGATTGCCTCCTCCTTAATGAAACGTTACGTTTACTTCACTGTTGACACTCGCAAGAGACTTTCCTTCGTTTTTATCTACCTATGCGCTTCTCCGTAACCGTAAACATTTTAACGAACTGCATAAATAGACAGGTGATTTATTCTTAAACGGGTTGTGACGTCCTTAAGTTTGATCAGTCACGTTTTGTCTGAGTGCCCGGTATATCGGATTTGAACGCTATGGCGTCCGCACAGATCTTAGATACGATTCTTTTGCTTGACGCCGGCATGATAGCTTGGAAATTTTAGATTTTAACAAAAATTTCGAAGATGGCGGTAATATAAATTCCTGAAATTAAGATAAGTCGTCCAAAAATTTTCGTACTCGATTCTTAGTTAAACAAGCACAATGCTATAGTTAGTTTGCCGCCTTTTAACACCCAAGAAATATAGTTCAATTGTTATTTCAGTTTTTTCAAATGGCACCAAAGTGGTATCACCAATAGATAGTTTTTTTTTCATGGCACCAGCGTGGTACCACCGGACGGCATATTGTTAATAATTACAAGGGGTGTTCGCTTTAACTTTATCATATCTCTGTTACGTTTGATGTTAGATCAAAATGTGTGCGTGAAAAATTGCATAATTGCAAAATTTGCATTCCATATGTATAAAGGTACGACTAGCTTTCGAAATTCTAATAATAACCAAAGACATTAGGCGTTTAAGTGGTAGGTGCATGGGTCCTTTTTATCACGTAAAACATTAAACGCGTTTTCATTCGAACGTCATTGTTCGAACTGGTGGGACAAATATCTCGAAAGCTGATCAATTTAAGTGAATCTTTTGAACATAAACCACATATACTTTTTCATAGACAGTGAACAACATAGTCTCATTTTGTAGACAACGTAATGAAAGTGATGCATAACTTCAAAATGCCAGCAATTGATTGAAAAAAAAGAATTTTTAGATTTTCATAGTTTCACTACCTCGGTAGTATCGTGCAGTTTAAGAACATATAAGCCGTTTATTTTTAAAGTGGCCTAAGTTCATTTTTCAAAAATACCGAGCTAGCTATTTTAATATTCACATTTCTACGTTATACATATAATTTCATGTCAGCAAAGCTGAAAGAACGCAGTGGCCCTTTGGAACAGAAAAACATTATACCACCATGTTATCAATTAGCAATATTTTTAAATTTATTAAAACGTAAAAACCTTAAATATCTGGATTTTGAAATAAATGGACTTTCAAAATAAACGGCTCATATATCGGATTTATAGTCGAGCAGCTAACGTCCCACCGTCCGAAGAGAATTTTTCGGTAACCCCTATAAGATGAAATTCATTCATTCGCAATAATTAGACAAAATAAAAAATTATATAACTATTCGTATGCTCAAAAAATACACAATGAAATGTCGAAAACTCCAGATTATCATCTTCTTCACTTTTGTTACAGAAACATTCTAAAATAAACCTTCTCGTTAGTGTCTCCCAGAACGGAAAACCTTTCTTCAAGAAAAATAATGTTTGTAACACCTTCCAAAGAGAATTTTTCGGTAACCCCTATAAGATGAAATTCATTCATTCGCAATAATTAGACAAAATAAAAAATTATATAACTGTTCGTATGCTCAAAAAATACACAATGAAATGTCGAAAACTCCAGACTATCATCTTCTTCACTTTTGTTACAGAAACATTCTGAAAAAAAACCTTCTCGTTAGTGTCTCCCAG
This sequence comes from Megalopta genalis, assembly GCF_051020955.1. Classification (NCBI taxonomy): domain Eukaryota; kingdom Metazoa; phylum Arthropoda; class Insecta; order Hymenoptera; family Halictidae; genus Megalopta; species Megalopta genalis. The sequence continues at coordinate 11,016,974 of NC_135022.1, forward strand.
AACGGAAAACCTCCCTTCAAGAAAACAATAATGTTTGTAACTTTCCGTTTTATTCCGCGATTAAGAAGCTTTTACAGCAACGCGTTAAATACTAAGAAGATCCAACGTGAACCGCAGATGGGAAGAAAAGTTGGCAGACTGGTGTGCTCGATTTCCATAAACTAGAAAATCCGAAAAATCCCAGGGACGCCTAATGTTTCCACCGAGATTCGCCGCGGAGAATGTAACTCGTAAGTGGCAAAGACGTTCGCTGTGAGCGCGTCACGGAGCATCATCAATCGGAATTGCTAATGCGAATTAAACGGCTCCTTCGCATTATCTGAACGTAACTCGGAGAGAAACGTATCCCGGCTGCTCGTCCCGGGCTCGGCAAGTTCGAGCGTGCATTTAAGATTCAGCTTCTCCATCGGCATTAGTAGTTCGCGGTGAGTGCCAGTAGCGGCTGCCCGTTCATACGGCAGACATGATTTTCTACTTAGCAGTGCCAGAAGAGGCAGCCCATCGACACCTCGCCGAGAGGAATCCATAACCTATCTTCCTGCTTCCGACGCTATTTCCCATATGACGTCTCGAGTCCCGCGGGATCGAAACGAGGCCAACCTTTCCCAGTCTATGATTCCTCCCTCCCCGATCTCGTCGCCGCCAAATTGATAAATCGCTTCGTGACACGCCTGATGGTCGATCGGTATTTCTATGGGGGAATTTCGTGAGGAGCCTTTGATGGATTCGCCTGCAATCTCGTGGCGAGTGACTCGAGCATGCGAAATCAAAACCGCGGGCTGTGTGTGTTTTTTTAAAGGATCGTGCTTGGTTAACGATCCAAGAAAATATGATTTATAGGAATTGCTTCGTAAACAAATTTTGTGGAGTTCGCTTCCTGACGAGCACTGTACTTAAATCTACACATATCGTGCAATTTGTGATAATCATTCATAGAAATTTTATTTCGATGATCGCTCTATTTCTTAATTTTTTTTTAATTTATAGAGTTTGCTTTGTACTAACGAGTACTTCATCTAAACGTACACATATCGCGCAATTTGTAATAATCAGCTATCGAAATTTGATGTGGAAAATGTTCATCGAAAAATTCTTGAGAATTCTTGTGTTAACGTATGAGATTATTTAGTAGATGAATGGAAAGGGTTTTTGGAAAAATTGATATCTTTTCAGAAAATGACAATACATTTTAACGCAAAAATACGGTTTTTAATGTTTCGTTTGTAATAGATAATATGGAAGCCTTTTCAATTATATGGAACTGTAAATGTAATTAATTAAATAACTATTCTTTAAAGGTTTATTCGAGACTCGTTTATCATCTTGAAAATTTTGCTTTAATGAGCTATTTATAATACTATGTAAATATTACTGTTGCCTCGTGAAGTATTTAAATGTCCTGTATGTACATATATTATAGCAGTATTAGTAGAAAACCGTACTCAATGTACATTAAACGTATGCAGGGATTAATGTAATGATATTCTGTTGTAATATATGCGCGAAATCGCCCGTATAAATTATTGTAATAAACTGACACAAGCAAAGTGTAAATGAAGATGAACAATTAGATTATGATGTTTAAAAATGAATGACGAATTAAGAGACGAAATTGTGCTACTGAATTAACTGAAATAGTAGATACAAGTACAGATTAAACAATAGATTTAAAATATTTTGAAAATACAATACCAATTAAAAAAGACATAACTCGCACTAAATGAACAGAAATTTAAACTACCGATTTAGAATATTTCAAAGTCGAAGGCGACCGGTACGACATTGGCACCGAATTAGTAAAAAATAACTACAAATAAAAATTAAACGATTGATTTATAATACCTCAATCTTAAAGACGAATTTGTGGAGGAAACGTTGGAAGATTAGATGACGCATTTCGGAAACTATAAATTTGGCATTATGGGATTTTTCCAGAGTACGCTAATTGCATGAATAGAAGTACAGATTTTCTGTTTTTAACTCGAACGAATGGCCGACCAAAAAGAGCGTGAAAAAAGTTCGCTGAAATGCATCCCTTGTACAAGGATACACCCATGCAAATGTATGTAGATTTACGAAGCATTTGTCGTTTACCTCGACTGCAAAAAATATCGTTGATCAGAGAATTTGTAGTATTTTAACACGCGATGACGCGCTGACAGCCGTTTCCCCTATTTCATCCCTCTCGTGGGACGACTACTTCAGGAAGACTTTAATGTATTTCGCCCCCGGTAAATTCAATTTTGCATGCATATTTGTCCCAGAAGATTGTCGTCAGAAGGGTGAATACATTTTAGTTGAACTAAAATTGCAATTTTCAATGATGGACTGGATCTGGCCGATGCTCGTATTATGCACACTACGCTTTAATATATCTTTTCTTCCGCTGCCTTCTTTGTTAATTGATTTTTGCTGGATAAATCGTTTCAGTTAAATCTTTCTTAGAAGTGCAGCACATTCTCCCTAATTGAAGCTCAGATTGTATACAAAAATGGACAATATGGGAAGAGGAGATACGATTATTCGAGCTTTGCGGACCGTTTTTGTAGTTGAGCCGTTTATTTTGAAAGTGGCATAAGTCACTTTTTTTTTTTTAATGAAAAGATACCGTTCAATTGTAATTAGTGTTACCATTAACTCGATCTTTTTGAGAAAGTGACTTATGCCACTTTCAAAATAAACGGCTCAATTATTGGCAATCGGTAACTATAAAAACGAGTCGCAAGGCTCGAATCGTATCTCTTTTTCCCAAAGTCTCCATTTTTGTTTCCAAGCTGAATGTCAATTAGGGAGAAATCCTTCACCTCTCTCCATATCCTTACCCCGTCTTCTTTACCACAACTATCCAAGTTTGATACTCTCTCAACTCGCGTTATTATATTCTTCGAACCGCTTATCATTTCTCTGTACCCAAATACTTTAACGAAATACAATTTGAAAACAAAAAGCAACACAAAACAGTACTTTTTATGCCACAATAATTATACGCGCACTATTTTATATCAAGAATAATAAAAGCATGTGGCGTTCATGTAAATATTTGTACATTATTATCTAGAAGGTCCCACGCTTTCATCATTTGTGTCATAAAATTGTAGATGAATTTTTTAAAGTGAATTGTTCCTTTCGCTTGCATTGACACTAGGTTTACAATAACCTAGTGTTAATAACGCTGTTATATTTAAAATAACGCTCGTCAAAAATCAGAATAAATGTTTTATTGTTGCTTTTATAAACTAATATAAAACAGCTGCTTTCGCTACTCCGTAAATCTAGTGTTAAACTGTATAACAAATCATTTTTCTGTTATCAGTTCAACAATCATTTGATCCTCCTTTTGGAACATTAATTATTGCATGCATTTAAAATAAACTCGTATTTTATAAGCGTTCCTTTTATTTTTCTTTATTTTCTATATTTCAGTGATACATTCACGTTATTCTAAATAATCTTCTTTTTGTTTTTCCATGATTCAATTGCAAACAGAACATCGTCGATCAGCTGGTCCATGCTTTCGATATTATTAATTGTGGCACGCTTGTGGCATTGCGTCAAAAATTTTAACCGCATTTTTTTGCACCGCAAAATAGTAAATATTTGAGCTCGATAAGCTTATCAGGAAATAATTTACAAATCGATGTGAAAGTTTTGACCGTAGCTAGTTAAATGAAAGTGTGTAGACAAAAATATATTTCAATGTAAATGGCGATACCTTTCGTGGAGATTTACCGGAACGGAATTCTTTGAACCGGCCCATTGTTATCCATCCCCGGTCACGTGCGTCGCATTCGTGCAGGTGCTGGCGGATAGGTGCGACTGATAAAGTGACGTGTAAATATGTCAACGATTTCGCATCAGCCGTATCTACCGGCGTAACCGGTCTCGCCGCGTAAAATTCGCTCGGGGGCTAATGAAATTATGAATCGTGACCGGCTCGTGTGCGAAGCCTGAGGGCCTGGCCGCGATAAACTTTTATGGGATGTAATTTGTTAAAACGCGCGATAGCGGGTCGGGTGCAACACCTGGTCTATGTGGTCTACCTGGTGTTTCGTCTGCTGTGAACTTCTGCTTGCTCTTACGCAGCCGACTTACTATTTTGTTGTAGATAGACCGGCTCGCTGCCGCAAGAATCGCGCAGATTTCTAAATCGACAAGGTTAACCCTAGAAAGATAACCATATGACAACGTACGTAAAAGATAACCATACGCTTCAGAGGCGCATGCTTTTCTAAGGCGTCAATTTTATACTAACAATGGATATTTATTTAAGTTAATCTAGTCATTTTAAAGGTTTGGCATTATTGTAAAAATAAAATGCATTTATATTATATTTTTTTATATTTTAAGTAATTCTAAACTTAAATCACTAGACCTCTATGAAAAATTAACAAAAATCAACAGTCTTCGCAGGCGCCTCTACGACGTAGGTTATCTTTCTCGGGAGAAATTAATTAGTCGAAAATGGGGCAACGGTATCCTTGAATTATGAGCGAATTTCTAAATGATGTAGTCCGATTATCGGCAAAGTCGTACAAATTAAAATTATGTATTAATGAAATATTACTTTATGTTTTACAACAGTATTTTACTGATCTATGAAGAACCTTTAATTTATTGAGCAGTTGTTTCGACATTTGGTGCATATATTGTGACTTTTTGAAAACTGCGTGATTTGATTGTGCCATAAATATTATCGATATTAATCGATAAAGTCCTTGGATTTACTGTACACTTGTTTGGCCGTTTGGTACTAATATTGCAATGTTTTAATCGTTGTTATTGAATCATTCTAGTTCACTTCGACCAAATATTAAATAACTAAAATTTGAACAATGAAATAATCTTATTTTCGTCGAACTACCACAATTATTATCATAACTATATTTGTATTATATTTGTTATACAATTATTCCATAATATCCAAAAGCAAACCTGAATTCGTCGGTCACCATTATTTGAACGAACAAAAATTTGTACAACGTTACATCGCAAAATTCGTTTCAAATCCATCGATTTTTGCTGACCAAGGAGAAGTTCCAAGAGACAATCTTGAGTTAAGACTGCCTATAAATCTTTACCGTCGAAAACGGCGGGCCACGTTCGTACGATATATCCGATTCACGTCGCGATCTTTAATACGACCGCTCACATTTAAACTGCTAGAAATTACCCTCGTGCTAGAAGTTATCCGATAGGACGACTGTTCCTCGGAAAATATCACTGGGCGATTCATATTCCCAGGAAAGACACTCTATTCAGGACGCGCTTTACATCGGCCAGATTTCAGAGTCGTTTCTCTCCTCCACTTTTACCTCCTTTTCCCGGCGTGCGTACGTATTCCAGATTCAGAATATTCCCTGTCCTCAGAGATTACAGGAGATTAATCGGAATATAGGAAATAAATACGACGCAGATGTAAAACGAACGGTCGGGCAGCTGCTTTTTCATGTCCATGAATTTATAAGGCTACGAAGATAGCGAACATACGTCGGCCCACAAAAGTACTCGTGCACAAGGATTAACTGCGTTCAGTTTAATTTTATTGGCCTTTTAAGCACCGTTTTTTTTTTTACGGAAGAGACTTCTATACAATTAAAGGAAAGTTCTTAATCGCCGGGGACACGTTAACTAGGGGCATTAAGCGTTAAAAATGCCTACTTAAAATGTCTCGTAGGTTCTCGTGAAAACTTTGACAGTGTTTAATTGTACAATGGAAAGGAAGATCAAAACGTTGCGCAGCAGAAGATAAATGCTTGATTAAAATGTTAAGGCAGGTATGTGGAAAGGGCACGATAATGTTATTTCTCTGTGGTTAATTTTATTGTGCAAAATTTGTATCAAGTGATCTTGACTTTCTTAAAATGTGTCATACTTTGACAAGCTACCAATTTGAATGCCATCAATATGTTTCTATATTTGCAGTCAATATAAAGCAGATCCATTGTTGATTTTTACTTTATTTGTACGTTTTGGATGGATTGTTTATAAGTCATACGAAAATATTTCCCTACTCTAAAAGAAATGCTTTCGTTTTTTTTAATAGAATCTGTTGGTAACGTTCTACGGATGTAAAGTGTGCAAATAAATGCAGATACATATTGGAGCACTGACATAATCTCTTTCCGTTCTGTATTTTGTAGTAAATCAACATGAAATAAAAAGTGTAGTCTGTTACCCTGGTTTACTGTTTTTGAAGTAAGTAAAATTTGCTAAGATCAAAATGATGAAAAACATGAATATTCTACCCCTTTTTGTCATTCCAATTAATTGTAGTTTTTTTTAAATTTGTTAGCCATTATATAATAATCTAGACTCCCTAACATCATAAAAAGAGTTCAAGTGAAATCGTTTGATTTAGAAATAGTTATTCCATTTTCAAGAGGTCGTTGAATTCATTTTTTCGTCAGCAATAACCCTACAAAATCAAAGATACAGGATGCCGTTTTAAACAGTCAAGGTGAGCTCGACTTTTAGTAGAAAAACAACAATTTATGAAATTTATTATTTTTCAATATGTGGCCGACTAAATACTGATTAATTTTCATTGAAACATTTTTTTGTTGGACTGTCGAAAGAGCTTGATATAGTCCTTCTTTTACACCCTGTACATGTAACAATCCTGTATTTGCTAAACGAACCATCCGGTTTATACCACTAATAAATAAATAAATAACTAAATGTTTCATCCCCGGTCGAATAACTGGTTCGATAATTTTTATTCTACAATCGTTGGAATAACAAACACGCTTCCGCTGGATACCATTAAATCAATTTATTCGTCCGAACACAAATTAACATAAAAATTGGAATAAACCTAAACGAAGTCAACCTTGTAATTTTTATAAGAAGAAGTTGTAGTTAAAGTCATAACAAAAATTCCACCGGGAATAATTAAAAAGCTGTGTATTTAGCCAAGCACAAATTAAGATAAAAATTAGAATATATCTAAATAAATTCAACTTTGTAATTCTTATAAGGAAACACAGCCGAGTTACATTCGACGCTCGGTACAGCTACTGTTCAAAAGCGTATTTAACCCTTTCGCTCCGAACGACGGATATATCCGTCATCCATATGAACACTCGCGGAGCCGAACGCCGGATATATCCGACATGCTGGTATTGCGTGAATCTTTTGACGAAACAAACAAACGGCAGTCCGAAATAAACGACACACCATTCAAGTTATATTTGTTCTACCTGCATTTCTCATTATTATTGTGTTACATGTCATAAAGGGATAGAAAATCGAAAGTACTAACTTTAGGACTAATTATTATGTATTATGTTTTGTATTATGAATATTATGTTTTATTTTATTACTGTATATTATATATTATTTCTTCACTTTTTCCATTGTTAATGAAACTTTTTTTACCTATTAAATAACTTTATACCTTATGCAGAAATTATAACTATATTGTTTTAAAGAAAAATCCCTTTTCTTCCCAAATACACTATCCACGCGCAATGTGCACAATTTCGGCGGGTGGTTCCGTTCAGGAGGGGCGCTACGGCGGACTGAACCGCCGTAGCGAAAGGGTTAACACACTTCTTTCCTCCAGAATCGGAAGTTCCATTTCAGTGGCGAGAACTCCGATGAAATTGGAAAGAACCTAAAAATCCGTATCCGTCACAGCGCAGAGCAGCCTGCAGACACAGTGTCGGCTTGTCGCGGGCATGATATCGAATTGCGTAGTCATATGTGAAGCCAGAGACGACGTGTGACGCGGCGATCGCCCAAGGAAATTCAGATCGCGTAGCTAGCGTGTCTACAAGATTTTCCGGGACGCGTGTCGCGCGACCTATCCCTTCGGTGGCGTTCCTAGATCGTGATCCAGGAGACGATCTCTCCGGCTGGGGTAAGAGAAAATAAAAGTACACGGCGCGCTTCGAATCTCGGTGGATTCGCGTTACACGAGCCGTCTACGAAATAAGAGAAAAGTACCTACTATGGAACACAGCTCGATTGTGCTCCCTACTTGAAACAGTAGCACAAACAATGCAACGAAGAATGGATAGGAGCTTATGAAAGTGGATGCAAAGATTCAGCCCATATTTTTAAACATTGTTCTCTATAAATTTACTCGTGCAAACACTGTTCCGTAACAAACAGTTGTAAAAAAAGACGTTTATTCGAATGCAGGTATTTGAACGGTTGGCATCTAAATTGCAGTTTTTGGAACGAAAGCAGAACTAGTTACGGTCTTTTTGCTACGCTATAAGAATGTACGGGGTGTTAGGAAATTATACGTCACGACCGTTGCAGCGTGATTCAACAGCTTCGGATAGGTGGAGATTTTATAAAGTTACCGCAAAATTGATCCTGAGCATGATTTTCGCGTTCCAAGTTTTTTATTATTGCATTGTACAATACATTCTCGTCAGGAGGAATAATAGTCTCAAAGCAACCATGGGTTAAAATTCAGCATTCATTCATAATAGCACAAATTAAAAGATATAATAATAAAAAAAGTACCTTGCACTCAACAGCCAATTCGAGTCGATGCTTGTAATTAAAAATAATACGTACGAATTTGTTGTTTGCGAGGGAGAAATGTCTTTTGCAAAATAAAGAAATTGAATATGGAACACGGGTACATGGTACGAAAACGGTGTCCCATAATATAGATACATGCTCGTATTATTTTTTATTCATATTAAATAAATATTTCAAAGTTAATTACATTTCAATCTATCAACGTCAATCTATCGAACACTAGTATAATAAGTATTCAACAATAACACTTTTCAATTGTAATCAAATCAATGGTAATCTTGCACCCGTGAACAGCGTTCCATATTAGGTACTTTTATCTTAGCCGGCGTTATTCCGCGGTGTATACTCCGCAGATATGATCTCGGCGGGCGACTGTAATCGTTGGATAACTCAACCGCCCGCACCCTTCTCCTAGAAACTGGCGGGCTAGAGGATAAAGAGGGGATGGATATGGCAAAGTGACCGTATCGGGGGTTTGCTTGGAGTCTTTGCGACGGAGGATCCTCCGAGCACGGATTAGGGACAAAATGGAGCACGGATTAAGCGCAAGTTCGTATTCCCGGTTGGTAATTAGCGGATGAAAACTGAAAACCGGGCCAACGAACGTAACGGAACGGAACGGAACGAATGTCTCCGTCGTGTAATTAAATGTCACAGCGTTTGATTATAATTAATCATATCGGGAGTATCATGCTGGATTATGGTAGCGCGTTCTGAAGGACGCCTTCTAATTGAAGTCCACGGGGTACGCCGTGTAATTAATTCCGGATCGATTTCCTTCGCGGCAGGAAGTGTGTTTGAACGTTTACACGGTGTCCACCGGTGACGCGATGAAGATGCTCGTTTCTTTGGAATCTTGCTGGCTCATCGCCGCTGATGGGTTTCCCCGGGAAAATGAAGTTCGGTGGTGCGTTTACAGCGAGACGCCAAGCGGATGCTACGTATTAACGTTCCACGTTTCTACGGCTTAATCTGTTCTTTGATAACGGATTGACGCGATAGTTGGAAATTAATAAAATGGAACAATGAATAGTAAATAATTCCGTACATTCTTTCTTCGAGATAGGAGGGTAACCAATTATGATTATAATTCATTTTCAGGAATAATTAACTTTATACTGATCGAATAAGACATGTTAAATTATTTTTATTTCAATTCAATTGATTATGTATTTGTTAAAATGAAACGAACAAACGGCAAAGGTTACTAAAATACCACAGAAATTATTTCAATTTTTTGATACCGAAATCGCGAAATTTTCTGTAAACCTTGTGAAGAAAAGTAAGAATAGTGAACGGATAGAGATCAATATTCAGTAAACACATTGTACATATTTGTTTCACATATAGCTTTATACAAATATGTGTAATGTATATATTTGATTGAAATAAAATTTTATTCAAATTAATACGTACATTGAACATATTTGTTTCACGCATAGCTTTTATTCAAACACGCATAATATACATATTTGATTAAAATGTATTTCGATTTAAATATCTATAATGTATACATGTCAATGTGAATAAAACTGCACTTGAAAATACTTTCATTTGTAACGGTAGACTATAAGTACAACTTCTGACTGAAAATCGAAACCGCGTGGTTCATTCAACCTCGCCTGGTTCGCGGATAGTCGAACGTGTTTCCGGTCAATGTCCTCGACAACGCGATGCCGCATAGTTTATTCAGTCGATTTACAAAGACGAGCCGAGAAGGAAAATTGTTCTGCCTGCCGTTCCCCTTGCCGGCGCGGCTTCTTCATAATTGATCGACCAATTGGTATATACGTTCCCTATTTTGTTTTCAGGTCTCACTGGCGAGTTGTACTACGTGCAAGAGGGGGTGGTCAATACATACGCGATGAAGTTCGTCGTGCCGGTGCAGTCTAACGTTCAAGACCTCGAGTTCTCTTGGCAGAGCCTGGTCGGACATCCGGTGAGTACAAATCTGAAAGGTCACGTTATGCAAAGGAAATGCCATCCTGCCGTTTCGTTGCGCTGTGAAACACAAACTTCTGGCGAGGCTTCGTATCATCTTGCAGCTACAAATTCTTGTAAGCTATTAAGTCGAACTATTGGGTAGGGGTATTGCAACGTTATTTGCAAATCGCGGACGTGTCCATCTGCACTGATCGTTGGGGCGGCGAGGCATGCCTGTAAGCAACACTACTGCTACAACTACTATAGGGGTTGGCAACTGAGTAATTGCCGATTTCAGTTAATCAGGTTGCGCATTTTATGCGTGTATAGCAAAAAGATAATAAAAGGTAAAGGAAGAAATACATTTTCATTGAACATCTGTTCCTTTTGATTAATACAAATCATTTTTACTTTGCATAAAGTACGCAATATAATCTGAATGTCATGTACATAATACGAATATAATATAAAGTCCTAAAAATAGTATAAAATGTGAATATATCTTCGATTATATTGGGTTGGCAACTAAGTAATTGCCGATTTCAGTTATAGATGTCTCTCACTCCCATTTTTATGATATCCGTAAATGTTATATTGTAAAATTATTATTATGTTATTTTTTATTATCCGTGAATGTTAGCAACTGGACAAATTGAATGCAGCGGTCAAGGAAAAGCGACCAGAATTGGTCGATCGTAAAGGTGTCATTTCCCAGCAGGACAATGCTAGGCCGCACACGTCTTTGTCCGCTCGGCAAAAATTGATGGATATTGCTTGGGAATCGATGTTACACCCACCATATAGCCCTGATCTCGCGCCATCGGATCACCACTTATTTCGATCCCTGGACAACTCCCTTCGTGGTAAAACTTTTAACGACGATGACGCTGTAAAATCTCACTTAACTCAGTTTTCAGCCGAAAAGGATCGGACTTTCTACGAGCGTGGAATTTTGAAGTTGTCAGAGAGATGGCAAAAGGTCATCGAACAAAATGGAAAATACATTACAGATTAAACTTCGTTCCAAGTAAAAAAGGATTTTTTATTTCATTGAACAAATCGGCAATTACTTAGTTGCCAATCCAATAGAACTAGTCACCTTAACCAGCACGATAGGTATATGTATTAAAAGATACGCGTTCGAAGACGGTGTTCTCTACTAGGTACACGCTCGTACTTTACTATTTTGCTCGTAATGTTTTTCATTCATATTAAATAAATATTTCAAAGTTCATTACGTTATCTCTGGAAACATCAATATATATTTATATATATATATTATATCTCTTCTCTCTCTCTCTCTCTACGAATATTTATTTGTATTTGTACAGTAGTATAAATATTCATCGATAACACTTTTCAGTTGTAATAAAATCGATGCTAATCTTATAACCCCCGAAAAGTGTTCCATAATAGGTACATTTGCCTTAGATACAATCTAGAGATTATATTTATATGTATAGGATGTATAAAAAATATATTTTTTTGTTCAAATACACATACATATGATGCTGTCGACTTTTGTCCAGCACTGTACTTTCTCGCCTCGTTGAACGGACTGTAGGTGCCATCCGGTTTTAAGGTAACACCCCCTAGTATGAAAAATGGCGGAAACGTTGACTAAATTGAGTCTTCTCATTTTTATAAAGCACCGCTTTCCACTCACTGTTAGAGCCTAGTAGATTTAATGTTAAATACCAAAATATTCCCAACTTGTTACGCGCGCGTGCACTAATTAGAACTAATTATCGGTCACCATAAATTTCGAGGTAGCCAGAACAAAAGTAGCAAAAGCGGCAAAATGGAAAAATGTTCCATCTCAGGTGGAACATCTACCCTCGCTCACCACACCATTACATTGCCTCCCCCCGTCCCCGACGCTGTTCCTCATCCCGCGGGTCGCCTCTGTTGGCGTAGCTCCCTAAAAGAGATTCGTCCATTTCGCAGCTTATAACGACCTTTCGGGCGCGATACACCCGCGCAAAACCGTGCACGGTGTCCGGGGCCGGTGGCGAGCCGGGGAAAATGCTTGCACCGGCCATTAGCGAGGTGCAACAATGCGGAACAAAGTAAACACGTGACTTGGCCGAAATGGTAACTCATGGCTCACACGTGAACCCGAGGGTGGAACGCGCGGTGGCCCGGAACGTCGAAAAGCTGGACAAGACTTGATTTTTCGAATTGGCGAATTGTAATATTCTTAGATCATAGTTCAAAGTACGATGCAACAAAAGTTAACTAGAAGCAGTTATTACACTGAACTGTAAAAATAACTTTAATTTGACTTTTATTGGCACGGCGGATAGACGTCGCAAACTTTAATCTTTGTGAATATTATAATTTTATCCGTTGTTTTTTATCACGATTTTATCACAACCAAACATCGGAAAATTATCTGCTACTGGAGTAGATCGAGAGATTGTTGTAATTATATACATACACCCCTGTAGCAGTACAAAAGCTCCGTTCTAAATTACCAAATAGAATATTTTTTATAATTTGTTAATAATTTGCTTTGCTTTATTTGCAAATTCTTTCTTTATGAATTGTTAATACTTGATTGCCGGAGTGAGTTAATTTGACACAAATCACAATTTTGTTCACGATTTTATATCATTCGCGATATATTATTATATACAAATAATTTTATATATATTATATATATTAATATTATTAATTATATATATTAGTTATATATATTATTAATTAATATTATTATATATAAATAAACTTAAATAATGTTATTTAAAACGTATGTTGATCATAATTCTATTAAAAACCAACATATATTTTAAAAATAATGATTTAAGTTTTTCTATATATGTATATAGCAATAAAGTCTTAAATGAGTCAAATATTGACTCGCTCTGGCAATCGAGTGTTAATTAGGTTAACACTTGGATATGCAATATATGTGTTTTATAATTATATTTTTGCTTATAAATGTTGCTAAAAAATAGCTTCCGGAACTCATTCAATGTTCATAAGTACGCATATACAATGTTTTATCAGAAAATATCAATAAGTTGGACATAAATATATGATTTCAATTAGAAAATGTTTTTCCACCACATTTTCGGGGTAAATGGCCTACTGTTCATTGTCGGGCCATGGCGGGCCGCGGCAGGCCCGTCACGGTAGCTCGCAAAGGGCGAAGGGCGAATGCTATGCGACAGGGGTGCAGCGGGCGAGGGCGGCGAGCTTGTCGAACAAAGGGGTTACAGGAGGGCTGTATCAATACTCTATCAATATCAAATACAAACAGCCAGTATTCGAAAGGTAGAAGGAGGAAAGGGTGGCTGATATAAACCGTGTGCGGTTCGTCATTGCGTTCCCTTCGGTCACCAAGGAAACCGAGTGCGCCCATCGGGAGCCTGCGAAACGATCACCGGCGCGAGGGAAAATGCGAAAAGTCGTGTTCCCCGTTCTGTCGCCCTCGGTCTCTTCACCGGGAACGATGCCGCGACGCGAATTCAATGAGCTGCGGAGACAGACGACAAATTTTGGAATTCCACGACGGGGGTGTGGATAGCCTATAAACCTTCGATAGTGTTCATCTTGCACTTCTCTGCACGCGGAAAGTGGATACACGTATTTTTGGGTGTTTGCATTTTACTGTTCAATTTATTCGTCAAATTTTCCATTCGATTGGCATGGGTCTGATGAAGCTATATATTTTTGAGAATTCTCTTGGGATTCTTTTGCCACAAGGAGTCGAAATATTGTAATACTTTACATCGGTCTCTCCGCGTGTATTTTTTAATAATACTTGATATACGACATATATATATATATATATATACATATTTCTCGTAGTTATATATATATTGGAAATATTTTGAGTTGCACTTCTTTGAACGAGGTCTTTCTGAAAAAAGATTCTTCCCAAACTTTTCCCTTTACAATTTAAAATTAGCAGACAAATGACATGCTTACAAGTACATACGTAGCTATCGTCATTTAATCAAATGGCGGGACTTTGAAGTTGAAATATCGTTTTTGCAGCTTCTTTTCTCACTTTTGGCATGATTTCGTGAGAATTTTGGCAGTGACAATGCGACAAGTTTGCTAAAGATTTAGATGACAACTATTAGATCTTTGAGATACGTGCTGTGTCAGCAAATAAGGTTAGGCTTCGATGACAAACATGTTCAAAATTTTCTTTGTTAGTTACATGTGCATATATAAACAAGCATACGTTTCTCATTCATTTGTAACATCGTTATTTTCAAAAATTGAAAAGAGGTCCTTTTGCAGACATGTTTTTGAAGACATACACTTCAAGAAAATATTTAGTCTTTCCTTGATGAAATGCAAGAAGAGCTGTCAACCTAACCGCTGCGTCATTATATTACATTTATCCATCGCATTAATAATCGTCTTTATTATTTTATTACTTTTATAACATACTGCAGTATTTGGAGCATCCGCAAAAATACCCACACTTATCCTAGAAGTTCGATCAAAAAGATCTGCGGTATGTTCTATTGGAAGTATGGAAATATTCGTTCAAAAAAACGAAGGTTTCAAGCCAGAGAAACGCCCCTGCGAAATAGCGGAAAGTTAAGGAAATCAGGGCTACGTAGTTGTCGTTATGCGCTTCAGTTACCGCGAGTTCCGTATTAATTTCTGACGAGGGGTCGACCTCGACTTTATTGCCAAGTTGAGTAATTGTCGGCTGAGTGTCTTGAGCGACGTGGCAGGGGTGCCGGTGCTTATTAGCCGTAATTGAATACGATGTTCTTTAACCGTACGGAGTTGCGTGAAGGAAACCATTATGCACGCGATAAGCGCCGTGTTATTTGTTGGCCAGGCGAATCCGAAGGGGTGTCGATTAATTTGTAATTTGATTAGGCAGGCCGTGCAGAGGGAAACGTGAGAAGTATACATATATTAGGATAGCATGCGGTCCGAGAAATTGATTAAATCGCACGGATGAACCGCACACAGTTTTTAACACGTTAAGAGGCAAGTATCAATTTCAAACATTTCCGCGAAATCGAAGTAATTTAATCAGTGATACTGAAACTAAAAACTTATTGTCTCACGCTGACTGCCAATTTAACGCTTTCGCATTGTCAAAATATAATCGAATACGTCACAGTACAAACGAATTTCTAAACAGAGTCAAACATTAGCGTCAATTATTGCAATTTATGCAATAATTAGTTGCCTGTAACTAACTAACGTGCGGTACTCTGAGATTTATTCTATTATCGAGATAGCGTTATTTTTGTTTTATAATGTCCAGGAAATTTTGGGAATTGTTCTTCTGTTATAAATTTAAAAAATTGAAAACTGGAATTTTATAATAAATGTCAAGCATTGAGAATTGTAATTGTGTTATAAATAAACAAAGATTGAGGATTGTTATTCTATCATAAATGAAAAAATTGAGAATTGTTCTTTTATAAATTAAAAAAAAATGAGAATAGTTATTTTATTGTAAATATAAAAAAATGCGAATTGTCATTTTGATATGAATAAAAATAATTAAGAATTGTATAATTTTGTTGGATTGTATAATTTCTGTAATAAATGATGCAATAAATTGTCGGATTTATCGTGAATCTTCCGAAAATTGTTTAGGTCATCAGTGCGACACGAAATTTTTCTTTTTCATAGAAAGAAAGGTTTTTTCTGGCAGTCGTTAAATATTCTTTGATCAATTCAATGAAGTAAAACATACTTTTCTTTTGTAGCATCTCTCGAGTGAACTTAATTGCACTGGAAATAGAGGTCTCTATACTCGCTTTAAAAGCCTCTCACGGAAAATGAGTTTTCAGTGATAATATTACTCTTCCGACGATGAGGACGTAAGGGTGCTCGTATTTTAAAACGCTTTCACGTTAATAAGTCAGTAGTATGCGTTCAAGAATTATGTATTATTAATTCTTGTAATCAGTAGCATGTTTAACTACATACGTATTCATCGAATTTGTTCTACTGGTGACATAATATGATTAGAAAATATAATGGAAACGATTGTTCCATTCAGTAGTCTCACATCGACATTTATGTCAATAAATTAAATATTGAAAATAAATTATCCTTCGATATTGAACGTAACATTTTGATGAAAGTTCGAGGCGCTATTAAAAAACAATAAAACTCTACTAAATTTGAATTAATTATAAAATTTGAATTAAACATATCATATATATATATATATATAAAGAAAAGATAATTTTTCTAAGAACAGATTGCTGCCATAGCCGTTACAAATTATTTTCATTTCAAGTTGTAAAATTCATGCTTGATTATAAAGATATTTAAAATCAAGTTATTTATCTTAACTTTTATACGGAAACTTAAATATTTATTATTACAGATTGGACAAAATCTGCAAATACTCTTACATACATACTTATTGAAGTCGACAATTTAATGTTCAACCGTTAGTGAAACGAAATGTTTAATGTTTAAAATTAAATGTTTAGACCTTGTTAATTTATATGTTCTCGCATTTCAAAAATCTACACGTGCCGAAAAGACCGTCAGTCTCTTGACGATTATATCGCGGATTTTATGCAGTTATGACAAAACTGTGTAGGTGCCATTCAAAGCAATAGACAGATTAAAAGCACATAAGAATGTCAATGTATTAGTTTCGATTTATTAAACGTATTAATAGATCGACGGGTGCGCCAAAATTAAAGTATTTTAAAATTATATAATAATATAATAAAAAATAAATTAATAATTAAAAATAATTAATTATAATTAAAATTAAATATAATAATATTTTAAATTAAAGTATTTTAATCAATTAAATTAAACTTACGAAGCAAAGTTATACGACATCGGTTACTATTTCGACATCCTTAACACTCTTGCGAGTCTTAATAAAATTACAAAATTTTGATGGATTAGTATAGAAATTAAATGTAATAATAATTTCGTCACCCGCATACGGATGACGCGGCAGTCAACGCGTGTTAATGGAAGAAAGTAATTTCTATTTGCTTTCAGTTTCTCGCAATTTGGCATGGACAATTTTTATTTCGCGCGAACATTTGCGCTCTACCAACGATAACGGAGGAAGCAAAATGGTGAAAAGTCTGCAGAACTTTTTGGAGCGGCTGTAACGACGTCCAATTCGAACGGCAACGATGTTACCACGGAATGCGACCGGCAAATTTGTCGAATTCTCGAATCTCGACGTAACAGAGCAGCGATAGGTCGCGTCGTGTTTGCACGTCGATGGTCCTCCGGCGTTACCTGTCGTTCCCCAGTAAAATCGCGGGGCTGCGTGACGCCCGTCGAAAGGGGCAGTTGCAGATACGGGAGAACAGCGTTTCGGTAACGGTTTATTGTTGCGGGAGCCGGGACAACGAGCCACCTTATCCCGCGGGAGTGTTCTCCATCCACCCTGTCTCGTTATCTCTCGGATTTCACCGTAGGTTCGTTAACCGCGAAATCTCTCCATTCTCGCGGTCACGAAAACCCCGTTTCGCCTTATCTTCTTTACTCGAAGACAGTCCCTTGCGCCCCATGGCTACCATATCACGGGCCCAGATAAAGTAAAGCAGGAATTAGCGTTATGAACCAATTTCCGTAATACACGAACCCTTGTTTGCAGACACGATCCCTGGGCAAGACACGCCACCAGTAATTAAACGCCATCGTCCTATTCGTATCGGGCGAGACATGGGATACGGTGAAGTGAACGATTATTGGATTTTGCGGATTTTATGCATTTATGGCAAAAATCAGCGGATGAGATATAAAATTGTGAAGACATCGGAATAATCTAATGATTTTATTGCGATGCTTTTAACTTCTCTCGAAATTATCGAAAGGAATAATTCATTTTCATTTGATTCCTGTTTCTTGCAATACTCTTTGAAAATTTTTATTTTGAATAATGATCATTTTTCAGTTACATTTTTAGTGATATTTAACTCATATGCCAATAACCGGATACCTGGATTCCCTTTTGCACATTCTCTTCAAGAGATTTTTTGTTCCCGGTAAAACATTTCAATATTTTCTATCGATATCTGTTTTGAATCTACAATTTTGCTATGAGAAATGTATTAACATTGGACGATAAAGTTTGATAATACGTTTGTTTAATAACCGGGGTACCCTCATAGGAGAGGATAGGGAGTATAAGAAATAAATATAATAAATATAAAATAAATAAAAAGGAATGTTTATACAATTATATAAAAGTTATATAAAACAATAACGTAATGTATGTACAAGCTCGACATAGGGGTACCCGAGTACCCAGGTTATGGAACAACGTCGACAATTTTGGTTATTGATGTGCGGATTAAAAAAATATCGTATCTGTATATTTCTATATTAGAAATGATAGAAAACAGAAATATACAAGTATAGGTTCTTTTAAATATTATTTAAATATATAATATAATAATATAATTATATATAATATAATAATATAATTATATATAATATAATAATATAAAATACATAATATAATAACATATTATTATATATTATTTAAATACTATTCTTTCTCTTTAAATATTAATAAAAATGTAAAAGTTTATTTGAGTTTACAATTATTCACAACACTGTAGGTAGCTTACTTTAGTTGAGACACCCTGCCTATTTAAAAAAGAACTTAACAAAATACCATATTTATGTATTTCTATATTAGAAGTAATAGAAAATAGAAATATACAAATATGATATTTTGTTTAGTTCTTGTTTTCTACTAATAATGTAAATATCAGTAACAATGTAAAGATTACTTTTTGAGTATATAATTATACACACCATTTTATGGCATTAAGCCTAGATTTATGTCGCATAAATATCATAGAAATATTAAACATACATTTATTCAGATCTATAGCGATTTATTTTATAATATATGTGTAATAATATAGTAATGAAATTAAAATTTACTGAACAAATTCTCCACAAGTGCATATTCACAACTTTAATAAGCGTAAATTAAAGCACATTATCATATGATCGCATAATCGGTCATATTAACATTAGGTTTACTATTGTTTATATTATGAAACTGGGATATAAAAATATTACACTCACATGAAATCGTATTAGATGATTTCCTGAGGAAATAAATTAAATTCAAAAATTGAATTAATATACAAATATTAAAAATATGTATACAGAAATATCGGATAAATAATACAAAAATTATACACATAATTCATATAATCGAGCGATGGAGGTAATATAAACATTGGCTATTCTTAATTTTACATATAAACTGCGATCTATAGGCTTTAAGCAATTTTAAAAACAATGTCATTTCACACTGTTACATAAAAGGAGTAATAAAATAAAGATACATTTGCCTGTTGCAAGAAAGCCGTACATTAAGCTTGAAATCAAAAATTGTTCCAAAACTGGTACAGTCATTTGTAGTTCGTTAACAATTGCGTTCCATAAGTTCGCGACATTGCAGTTCTAAAAACTGAAATCGAACGAAGAGAGCGTCGTTTCACCGTAATAGAAAAATGAAACCACCAGCCCTGGTCCAACAAAGTGTCCCGTACTAAATTTTCGGCCGCGCCGCCTGTCATAACTTCGGAAAATCTGCAAATCCAATTATTGCTATTATCACTCTCGCCGACACTTTCAATAAAAGTTCCGGATCCGACGGCCGTAATTCCTGGGAAGCACGGAAAAGGTAAAACTGTCCGGGCGCGCGGCGCAAAAATGTAACTGAAATAAGAACCAGGGAAAAGGGGATCCGAGAGAAAATCACGAACGATAATTTACATCCGAATCGTTCGACACGATGGGACGGAAAATGCGATAGAATTCAAAACGCGATCGCGGAGAATTCTCCGCTCGATCAGCCGGGGTCTCATCCAATCAACGCCGGGGAAACGTTACATTTGAGTCCAGATTTTCCGCGGCAATAGGAGCTTATCCGTATTCCTCGAAAATTGACCGATCTCAATTACACCTAACCTCTCTGTAACATTTATGGCTGCACGAGCGCCGAGCAGTACCTTCTCCCGAAAAGTCGACTGCGATTCATAACTTTTCGAACGATTTTTATGGATATCGATACTCTTGCGTTTTGCGAGGTTGCTTAATTGAAAGAACATTATTAAAAATGCAATATTCGAAATGGAAAATTAAACGCTACTGATGCGTTGTTCTTAACATATTTCTCGTGAACATCGATAATTTTCCTATATTTAGTTCTTGATAGAAGAGCCATAAAAAGCAGCTGTTAATATTATGCACAACGATTAAATTTTAATAATATGAAAAGTAATTATAGAAAGAAGTATACAGTCACAACAATATTTAAGAATGACGGGAACAAATACTTTATTTTAAAATTTTAACGATTTGTTCGATCTTATAAGTTTATCAAAATTCATAGTTTCGCTCTGCGATAGTATAAACAATGCTGTTTTAAACACAGTTCAAGTATTGATTTGATTTCTGAAAGTCAATCGTCTACGTCCACATATGCATATCAAAAAAGATAAATAATTGTCGTCTATTTTTACGCCGATTACTGGAAGAACAATGTCTTCGAACAATTCGAACCCGATTGTTTGATTCCGATGTTATCAGTGTCGTAATTTGGCACGAAGGATATTCTCTTGATAACTATCGCAAAGACGCAAGAGTTTCAACCATCTCTTCTGGCTACGTCCATTTATTTATCGCATCTACAGAGATGCATAATTGATAGAATATACAGGGCGTCCCAAAAATGTCTCGCAATCCGGAAATGGCGGGTTCCCCAGATCATTTGAAGCAGCTTCTTCCTTTACAAAAATGTTCTCCGAGGCACCGTTAACGAGTTATTAACGAAAAACAATAACCAATAAGAATCGAGTACGGCTGGCGCGCGGCGGCCCAGCCAACCAGCGCACGAAGCCCAGTTCCGCTCATTGGCTCGGTCGCCTCGCGCCAGCTGAGCTCGCCTCTCATTGGTCACTGTTTTTCGTTAATAACTCGCAAACAAAGCCATGGATTGCATTTTCGCTAAGGAAAAAGTTACTTCAGGATTGGGATCCGAAATGATTTTGCGATATTACATCAAGACATGTAAAAAGAAATTATAAGTAAATATGAAAGAGTTAGCCGTGTTATCCGGAAGTCCATCGTACTTCGAAAAATTCATTTTGGCCAAGTTTTTTTGGAAAAATGGCGACACTGTGCGTCGTTTCGTGAAACTTTTCCGGCTGGTAATAGGATTCTCGGATTCGATGAAAATTTCGCCGGTCCATCTACTTATCTGATCATCGTGCACCGTTTCGATCCATATTTATCCCCACGATCTGGAGCATCCTCCGGAATTGCTCGACGTCTAATCCGATTAGATCTGGACCAGAAAGTCGAATCGCGGTCTTGTGACTCACGACACTTTGTTTCTTTTATCTCGGGGACAATCGACCCCCGAAGTAAGTGCGCAACGATCCGCTCGCCGAGATTCGACGGGATTCATCGATGCTTATCTGACACCCGCAAATGGCGTTCTTGTTCGTTTGCCGCAGTTTTGTCACCGAAACCCTAATTTATGGCGAGCTGACGTTTATTACTGGCCGGCTCGCCTTGCAATCGTTGCCGCCACCTGGACCGATTTCTGTAAAAGCGAGCAAAAATTCATCGGGCCAGCGAATCTGCGAGTTTATTTGGTCTTGTCGCGCGAACTGGCGCGTTATTCTGTGGTCCAGCGACCAAATTATTCGATCGGATTTGGAAATTATTTTTCGTAACGTTTATATTCTTTATCGTCAAATTATCTACCGGCATTATTGAACGCTTCTTTAAAAATCGATGATGAGTGGTGTTGTGGATTTCTCAATAATTTGATAATAATATTAATGATTAAAGTGCAGATTTTAGGCATTTATTGCAAAGATTAGTAGAACAAACCAAAACGACGAAAACATTTAAAGACTTTGATACATCAATTGGGTTATTTTCGACGTTTTTCGACGGTCTTTCAAATAGAATTTATAATTTTTCTTATGCCTCCCTACATATAATAATACAATTTATTCGCTTCGCATTCTAAGAAAACGTCATAAATTATATTTCAATACTATATTTAATAAATTAATAAAATAAACAAAACGGTCTTTCAAATAGCATTTATAATTTTTCTTATGCCTCCCTACATATAATAATACAACTTATTCGCTTCGCATTCTAAGAAAACGTCATAAATTATATTTCAATACTATATTTAATAAATTAATAAAATAAACAAAACGGTCTTTCAAATAGCATTTATAATTTTTCTTATGCCTCCCTACATATAATAATACAACTTATTCGCTTCGCATTCTAAGAAAACGTCATAAATTATATTTCAATACTATATTTAATAAATTAATAAAATAAACAAAACGGTCTTTCAAATAGCATTTATAATTTTTCTTATGCCTCCCTACATATAATAATACAACTTATTCGCTTCGCATTCTAAGAAAACGTCATAAATTATATTTCAATACTATATTTAATAAATTAATAAAATAAACAAAACGGTCTTTCAAATAGCATTTATAATTTTTCTTATGCCTCCCTACATATAATAATACAATTTATTCGCTTCGCATTCTAAGAAAACGTCATAAATTATATTTCAATACTATATTTAATATAAATTAATAAAATAAACAAAACGGTCTTTCAAATAGCATTTATAATTTTTCTTATGCCTCCCTACATATAATAATACAATTTATTCGCTTCGCATTCTAAGAAAACGCCATAAATTCTATCATGCCGAAAAATACAATTGCACCGCACTATCTCGAACTCGATAATAAACAACTTCCTCCCGCAATCTTTCTAACGGAGTTTCGAAAGTGCAAAGTTCGCAATAAGAGAAACGCGGTCGGAAGGAAGCTCTTCAGCAAGAACGCGCACGCCGAAACAAACAAAAAGGGGGCTGAAATTTCCAACGATATCACCCTCGATTAAGCATCAGATTCCAGAAACAAGGCTCGCCGAATTCTCATGTTTCATTTCGCTCTATCTTTCCGGCTCGCGTTTTTTCCTTCATTGTTTTCAATTCGACCAGCCGTGGTAAAAGAAAGTTATTGGTCGGCCCCGGACAGCCCGTGCAAACTGAAACGAAGTTTCCCATCGGTGGGGGACAACGGGGAGCGGCGGCCGCGAAATTGGGGATGATTTGTGAATCATCCTCTTGTTAGGCGTAAGTTCGTCGCCACTTTTTCCCCCGGAGCTAGAGCTTGCCTCCGATGGCAACCGGAGCTGTGAGGGCGTTTCACTCTAGAATTTGCGGGGAGTCCCTCCCTTTGCCACTCGTGTGTTACCCTTCCTCGATGGGGTGGCCTTAAATTCTATCTGAAACTAATAAGCGACGCGGTGAATGGAAATGGACGTGTAACGCACGAAAAATTGGATTCCAGTGTACTTTCAACAATTTCTTAATCCTCAATCCTAGAAAACTTCAATATACGGTTACCGTTTTATTAGAGATGGGATTAACCCTTTCGCTACGGCGGTTCAGTCCGCCGTAGCGCCCCTCCTGAACGGAACCACCCGCCGAAATTGTGCACATTGCGCGTGGATAGTGTATTTGGGAAGAAAAGGGATTTTTCTTTAAAACAATATAGTTATAATTTCTGCATAAGGTATAAAGTTATTTAATAGGTAAAAAAAGTTTCATTAACAATGGAAAAAGTGAAGAAATAATATATAATATACAGTAATAAAATAAAACATAATATTCATAATACAAAACATAATACATAATAATTAGTCCTAAAGTTAGTACTTTCGATTTTCTATCCCTTTATGACATGTAACACAATAATAATGGGAAATGCAGGTAGAACAAATATAACTTGAATGGTGTGTCGTTTATTTCGGACTGTCGTTTGTTTGTTTCGTCAAAAGATTCACGCAATAGTAACAAGAGGCGGTGCTGCAGTCCAAAAATTAGGTCGCGATTTTACCAGCATGTCGGATATATCCGGCGTTCGGCTCCGCGAGTGTTCATATGGATGACGGATATATCCGTCGTTCGGAGCGAAAGGGTTAAGTGTATTGAAAGTATATTCGAATGTCTGCAAGGTAGGTTCGAATGCTTTGTAAGAGCTTTGGCAAATAGGAGACAGTACAGTAATTTCTGCTAGAAACGTTCGGAGGTCGGAATTGAAATCGACAGATCTGAGAAGAGCAAGTCGCGATTCTTCGGATATCGCGGCTCGTTTTTATAGATACTCAGGACAGTCGGCAAGAAAAGGCAGTAGCCAGCACGCCGATGTTCATTAATATGAATAGATAGTAATGCTAGAATAAAACCGATGACTCAACTTTTTTATTTCTAATTTTTTGCCACGATTCGAAGGCAATTCGGAGGCCACATAACACGACTCAACGATCGCGTACCTAGTACAGTAATTTCTCCCTTAATTCGCACTCAGATTGCGCACGAAAATGGACAATTTGGGAAGAGAAGATAAGAAAATAATATTTTTAACCCTTTGAGTATTTGATCACACAAGAATATGAAATCAAATTGTTTAACTTGCGCTATTTATGACAAAGCTCTGTCATGGTCTTCATATAATTTATAATATGAATATAATTTAGATAAAAGTGATACATATAATCCAAGTAATACCCGTATAAAAACAAATAAAATATATATAAAATCATAAAAATAGTATAAAAAGTAGATATTTCTTCTTCTATAGCGTCTCATTTCAAACAACGCTCGAAAAGTTAAATTCCAGAGTTCGCTATAACTTAAAATCGTCTAATCTAACCCACAGTTTCGTCATTATTCATAACCAGATTGCAGATTTGTTGCTTTCATGACAATAATTAATTAAGGATATTGCTACGTTATTTTCAACTTATTACAATTATTGAAAGAAAAAATATACTTTCAGCTAACTTATGGTTTTGTAGAATTTACGTAGAGAATTTTTCATTTTTCATGAAGATCCGCGGTCTATTCGTAAAAACGCATTTTATCGACAAGATAACCTTAGCATCGCGACACAATGAACAATTTAGGAAAACGTCGACTTTTATGAAAATATCGATGAGAAATATTCAACATGAACCTTTGGTAAAAATCCGGACAGAGTGACATCAAGCGACAGCGTCGTCGCTTCTTTGAATACTTTTTGTTCCATCTACGTCGTGGCAGTCTTTTTCTTTATTCTCCCTCGCATCCCACGCATCGTTTTTTTTTCGAAACGTCGCTTCGCTTCATCATTTTCCCATCTATTTTTTAAATAGGGAGCTTTTTGCCTTTTCCGTCTTGCTGAAAGTTCTCGGTGGTACACTTTCGTCGTTCTCCGTCCCGGTTCTTTCTGATGGAGCGGCGAGAAGGGAGAAACGTGGGGTGAATCGTGCCAAGCCACCCCAGGGCGACAATTACTTGTAACACCATCGGTCTCATGAGGACGATGGGCACTTGATGGGGCGTACTTTCGACCAAAAAAAGGATATTACTGCAGCCTAGATCGACTCTGCCCCATTGTACGAGAGTGCACGCCCCCTTTGCGCCCCTGTCTTATCGCAGCTGAACGTGGCTGATGATCCACCAAAAGCCACCCTTGATTTCGACGGCGGCTCCCACGATAAGGTACTAATAACAGATCCGGAGAGAAATTTCGAGAAAAGTGTCCTTACACGGAATACCTGATTTTCGACCGACTGGAACAAAATTTCTTTCTCACCCGTTTTAACATATCGGAGCTGTTACTTAATAATTGTTACTAAATTTATTCAAACATTTCATCATTTTTATTACAATATATTCCAAATTTCATTCTACCGTTTCATTAGCAATTTTATATGTAGGGTTAATAATAATAATAATAATAATAATAATAATAATAATAATAATAATAATAATAATAATAATAATAATAATAATAATAATATGTAGGTTTGATCTTAAGAAAAGAAATTAATTCATACGTGGTTCCTCTATGTTGCAATTGACGCAGACAATTTTTATTTCGCACAAAAATTCACAGATCTGACAAAATTGTTGTTGATCTTCATTAGTTTAACGTAATTGTTAAAATACAATTTTAAAGTGCCGTTTCTTTCCTAATATTAAAACTCCATGTTTTGGTTAGCAATTAACTGCATTACCACTTGTGTCAGAGAAAATCAAGTAACAAGAAAGGAAAGGGAATATTTCTAGTAAGAAACGTATTTATTAGCAAGAAAAATTCATTAAAGATACTTAGTCTTACGTAATAACAATATGGATATATTTGGGATAAATTTTTTATTATATTATTATAATATTCATCGTGGTGTTATTTACTTAAAAAAGCGTGGGGCTTTATGGAAATTTCGCACTTTCGTTTATTGGTGAAATGAATACATTTCAGCTTTTTTTTATAAATTAATATTGTATCTCCGAATGTAGAATGCAAACAAAAGTAATGAAAGAAAATTATCAGCTTAATTAATAGAAGACTAAGAAGTTTAAAAATTTCAGCATATCATTAGCAACGTTCACACCTTGTTAAAAATGGGCAGAGAGTGTAAAGAAGCAAATGAATTGTAGCTTGGCCAGACGCCAAATATTTTTCTTCATGCGATCCCATTTAACATAGTCTCAGTATTTAATATCGAAAAATGTAAGTAATTTAGAACATTAAAATTTATCTAAAATTTTTAATACTCGCTGTACGCAATTAAAAAACATTTAAACAAATGACACATTTAAAAAAAATTATTAATTAATATTATCGATATTCGAAACTATTGAGAAATTAATAGTTATTCCAAATGTTATAATATAATTTTCATTTACAAAATGTAGAATTAGTAATTTATTATTTATTGGCTGACAATGTGACAACACTATTTTCAATTGATACATTATCAATGTTTTACTCATTTTTCGATTATTTAGAAAATTAAATATTTAGATTTATACGTTGCACTATAAAATTGAAGCACGATTCCTTATCGATCTTTGAATTTCTGTAATTTTGTATAAAAAAATCTTTTAAAAAACTTTCAACTCCTGCTCATTTCAAGGCGTGAAATCTATACTTGTACCCTTTTGTGGTGGCAGTAGTTCTCTAAAAATCCATGTTTTCGTTATGACAGAGTGTAAGAAACTGATGTTAATTTTTTCTCTCTTGAAATTTTACGATTTCGAGCGAGTTTAAATAATTTTTCTCCACATTTACGTCGATGTTAAATTATAAAAAGTGCTCTCTCTTTTACCATGATCTCATAAAAAGTGATCTGCAAGTTCTTGTAATGAAAAGATCAACAACTGTGATCTTTTAATGGTCTGTCTAACAACTACAATAAATATCTTGTATTCTTTTCGAAATCTTCTATCTTTCTATAATATGTATAATTTTTCTCGAATAATAGTCTAATGATAATAATCTAGTCTATAATAATAATCTAATTCTTTTCGAAATCTCCTATCTTTCTATAATATGTATAATTGCAATATCCTTATAGTCGTAAGTACTTCAAATTTTCATAAAAATATTTGACTGTTGCCAATGCTATTTATTAGTCTAACGAGGTGTAAAGTAAATAATAAATCGCAGATTGTAACGGATTGTGCCAATAATTGCAAAGTTTGTTCGCTATTTCCGACATAACTGGCTAGATCAAACCCCACGCATGTATCGAATCCGGTATGCAAATGTTATTAACACGCGTAAACTAAACACGAATCCGATATTTGCAAAGTTCTCTCAACTAGAATTTGACTCGAGCTTTCCATGGCTGTCGTCCTACGTCGCTAATACTATTATCTTCATTAAACTGGTCCACATATTGGCAAATGTAAAACGCAAAGTGACATTACGGACGATTTAATCGAACACGTTCTGCCTTGGCCCCAGCGACTAATTAAATCAACCGGACGAGTTGAAAATTAATACCTCGACGCGCGGCGCTGTACGCTCGCGAGCACAATAAATCTAACAATAATAAAACTAGCTCGCAGCCATAATTCATCGTTCATTCCCGATCGCATAAAGCATATCGGGCCGGACCGTTCATCTCCCCTTCAACCGCCCCTGTGCTTTCTCTCTCTCTCTCCCTCTGGCTCTCTCTCTCTGTTCCTCTCACACACCACACACCCTCGCCGATCGAAAATAACAGTTTCGTATGAAATTGTACGGAACTGCCACTTGTCTACCACCCCCGCTCATCCCATTACAACAAACTCCGCACAAAGTCCACTCGAATCCTCGTTATCAGACTAATGTTCATTTTTCATTTTAATCACTAGCTACCACACAGCCGGCTCGCTTACGCGACCAGTCGCTAATTAATTAAATTGAGACCGCAAACAATTTATTACGTCACGCGATAGGCATTCGCGGGTGCGCGGCCGCATGCGCGAGCGCGCACACACACATACATACACCGCCAGCCAAAAGTTACGGCCTAACCGCATTATTGTATTCGCGACAAATTACCTCTTGTTAGGAAACGCGACGCTGTTAACCACACCGGCGGATGTTTCGCAAAATTGAATAATAACACATCGTGGCATGTTTATCGAAGCTTTCTTTCTTATCTAATTCTATTGGAACCTAATTTTCATTGGTTGGGAGAAAGTCACAGAGTCACCTAAGTCACCTAAATACCTTCGCTCACAGTGATGTTACAAAAAATTTTTTGATATGAGATTTGACTGATAGCAAATAACGATAAGATGCAAAAAGCAGTTTTTCCCAGGGTCATTTTTTCGGAATTTCTAAGGTCGTCGATGTTGATTTGCATACTCGTTTTTGCTGCATCGTATAGGTGACGTTAAAATATATTTACTCATGCACAATGATTTAATCTCGAAATTACCTTCGACTCCAAACGTGAAAACGAGATATAAGATTATATCTCCTTTATTAATTATGTCCTTAGTTCAGGTGGATTACCCTGTATATTTATCCGTTTACGAAGAATTTTCTTATCGCGACTTTATGAAATATCTCATCGTAGTTCTGCAATAAACGTTAATTTAGCACGTTGTGTTGCAACGTTGAATTGCAATGTTAAACTATAAGGTTGAATTTCAAATTACCAGGTGAAATTACAACATCAATTTACAAGGGAAGGGGAATATTTCCACCCAGCTTTCTTGAACATCGGCAACGTAGTATTTTCCATTTCTGCTTATTTATAATCCCCGTATTCGCTTGCGCAGAAAATGAGATCTTAGCAAATTTACGTTGCAATTATAGTTATTTCTGGTTTGGAAAAATACTTCGTAAATGTGCGAAGCTCACGCAATATGGCCGAATGACATTTACGAACGACCCTTTAAAACTCTCGGGATTTTATAATTTCCGTTCTTAATGAAATATGGGGCTCGAACCGTCGTTCGTACAATATTTTCGATGCGAACTTGTCAAATCGGAACAGTTACAGTTTGGATTTGCAAATGTCGCGAGCAAACATTTTCTACAATGAAATAACATTCGAAACAATAAACGATTACGATTCGCGTTACAGTTCAATAATATTACGAGTCCGTGTATTATCTTATATACAAAATCGTTCATTTTACCTTGCAATTTGCTAATGTATGAAACACAGGTTCATAATGTTAATGACGCGACGTAGCGATTCATCGATATTTTATTACATCGACGCTGGTTTTCTATTAACGAGTATGAAATGACGGATTTTGATTATTCGTAATAGCTTCGTTGTTCGTTTGTTTCTTCTTCATGTTCTTGAATAATTTTTATAGAATTGTTCGTTTTCGCCGCTTTTCTGCTCCTATTAATACGAATCGGCAACAATGCTGCAAACACCATCCGAAACATAAATAAAGCTCTCAGCGACAATACTGCGAATGAAAGAAAGGGGTTGTAGCATTGGTTCGCAATATTCCGATGTGGTAATTTTTATCGAAAAATGAGCCGCGTGTTTATTGGAAACAATTGTAGATCACTTATACGAAATCAAGTTTGCTGCACACATTATTGTTGGAAGTATGCGTCGCAAAAGAATATGTGAACAGCGTTGAGTTTAAAGGCCATTGTTTAAGAGAATCAGTGAACCGATATTACTAACAATAAGTAAAATCTCCATCAAGGTAACAGTATTTTAATCGATGACTAAACTTGTCTATGTAAGAAAAACGTGTATAAAAATGCAACGTCTAATTCTGTAGGAGTCTCAATTTTCTATTATAGTAAAAATCGTTACATTAACAACACAATCTTAGAATTCGCAAATTTTACCGATACACATTTATAATCAAAATAACTCAGAAACATGAGAATAGAAATACTAACAATGAAATTCTACTTCATTTATAAGTACGTATAATTTCATGACACAAATTTTCAATCGCGATAATATAGAAATCTTTAAAGCAGAGCAATGAAATACTACTCTCTCTCTCTAGTCATTAATCTTGCTTACTCATACGGGCACGTATAATTTAATAACACAAATTTACAATCGGAATAATAGAAATTGTAGTAGAAACAGAATCGAATAATGCTTATTCGTAACCAACATATAATTCTGGTTATCCATAATGGTTATTCATAACCAAAAACAATTTTTGGCAATGGGAGTACTCAAAAAAATTCAAGTCATTCGTAACCATCAATTAACAACTACAACACATAAAAGTTAACTTTTCCCAATCATTGCATTTTTTAAATTTCCATTAGACTAAATTTTCTTTAGAGTACCCTTTACATAAGTACAAATCAATTTTCTATCGATGATATTTTTCTAATAAATTTTTCACATAACTTCTATTGTCAAATTTAATGTTTTCATTAGATCTTTTTCTAATTTAAAAAAAAAATTTTATTCCTACAACATTTTAAATAAATTTTTTGAGTAAAATTTTATGCAACTAATCTTTCGAATTAATTCTACGAGAAAGTATCTGCGGATAAAATTCGATTCGTTATTCGAATAAAATATGCCCAGCTCTGTTAGACACCGAACCAATAATTGAATAAAAACGGAAGTAGTCGATTATACGCAAGCAAACTTTTGATGAACAGTGTACCCATGAATCCCAGCGATTCCGGCCGATGTAAACGAGCCTTGTCTTGGAGACGCAACGATGACGGCAATTTCGAATTAATTGCAAATTCACTGAGATCAAGGCTGGTGACGTGAGATGATTAATGTCCGCGGGCCGGCGTACGAATCCAGGGACAGACCACACCCTTTGCTTCCAACCCTCGTCCTTTCTTGCCACCCTGACGCCCTCCAGCCCTCCACCGAGAGCCCGACACAGCGCCGGCCTTCCTCCTCGATGCACGCCGCGACGCTTCCGTATGGTAAGTCCTGTGGGATAACAGCCTTGCGTTTCGGATAACAGGGAATATCACCCACAGGGACACCCGACACCAACGGTATACACGCCGCCTAGTCCGTGACAAACGCACCCACCGCAGATTATACGACATAATCGCTCGAAACCCGACCATCCGACCGTCCGATGCGTCGCGACGCGACGCGACGAGCGGGCGGACCGTCCAGGCGCGTTGTAATTTCCGTGGAGCAGCTGAAGAATTGCGGGGACCGATATGTGTGGCTGTGGCTTGGCACCTAGATCGAGGAAATTAAGCGAAGGGGTCCTGAACTGTTGATTAAGTTTGATTGATTAAGCCTGACGAGACCTAACTCGCGGCTCCTCGGCAACTACAGTGACAAGTGGGCTTGCGGATCTTTATGCGAATCCCAATTTATTTTTGTAATTTACATTGTAACGATAAAATGGTAATGTCACGAATGTTCGTTAGAACTATTTTTACCGAAGGGGTCGAAATACACCCTTTAAGATTTTTATTTCACGCTGTTTGCATGAAAGAAGTCAAAAGATTTTATACAATTTTAATTTTTAATTATTTTCTAAGTTCGGTCAGACTTTTTCCCGATTGATTGTTCTACTTCTCCTATACTTACTATGAATTCATATCGATGTAACCCGCGTTCTGGCCGCTGCTCTTTCTCTTGCCGACTACCCCGAGTTTCTATCGCGACTTAGTATTCTCAGATCTGCCGATTTCAATTTCGACCTCCGAACATTTCCGGGAGAAGCTACTGTATTCTGTAAGCGTAAGGAACTAACTTCGAATCGCAATAGAAATTAGTAACATGTCGTCCTAATAAGCATGAGAACAAACCCGGCTCACGCGGCAGAAAATATAATTGAATTCGGAATCACTTGGAGCAACCACCCCCCGCCGGTGTCATCGTAGAAAGGTCACGCACACCGGCGCGTTATCGTCGGTTCCCGAGGAACTTTGTCGCGCCCACCGTTATCACACACGATATCGTAACGCTTAACTTTTCGTGTACTCCGCGGAGTTTCGAAACTTAAACGGCCGCTTGACAAGACCTTAAGGCTCGAACGTGGGCCGCGTTTAAACTGGAAATTTTGTATATACTGCATAATGCAATCTTATTATGTTAAAGTATACAGCAAGCAGAGACACAGTCTCGGGATAGTGAATGCATAATATAGTCGGCGATCGGCTGCTTCCCCGTGAGTTCGATTCCCGATCGCGAAGTAGATGGGAAACGACGGCTGCCGCGCTGTATCCGCTCTCGCGATCGCCAATAGTAACAAACTACATGCTCCCTACTTACCTGTGTTTATCTTTTTCCATTTCAGAGCATGTAGGAAAGCCGAAGATTACTACCGATACAGTCAGATGCCCTCCTGCGTCATAAAATGAACTTTGGATGCGTTTCGAAATCGAATACAGTTCTCTTCTGCCATCCAGTCTTCTAAACCATCGGGTCGGTCCATAAGTTCTCACGGTTTTAATATCAATTTCGATTTCCTGTATGATAATTGCCTAACAGTTATGTCTTATACGTCATTCGACAGCTTCGATTCTCTCCTTTTGTCTGATTGTTTACACGATCGTTTCATGTAAGTGGAAAATGATTCAATTTTTGAGAAGTATCGAGCGTCAAGTTAACAAGAATGTATATCTCCGATATGTCCGATAATTCTACTATTAATATTATAATAATAATATTTATAATCCTGTTTACATAATCATCATGTAATAACTAGGGTGTAGATCAATGGAAAATCAGCGGTGCCGATCAGCGGATCAAAGGCAAAACAGTGAAACCATTTAAAGAATTCAAAACTATTGTTCCATAATTTTCGATTTAATAATAATAATAATGTTCCATTATTTTAGACTTACTTAAGCTCCTGCAATCAATATAGATGATTTGTATTTTGCTTAAAAATTGCCAATCTGGTAATGGCACAAATTTCCAATCATAACAAATAGAAATTATAATAAAAACGGAATCGTGATACATCCTAATTTTGCAAATCCCTAGTCGCAATGTAATGAACAGAATTTCTGGCATGTGCAGATTTTTAAATTGCAACGAAACGAGTAAATTAACAAGATCTAGTTATACTTTTATTTTATTTTTACGAGTAATCTTTTAGTTGCTAAAGGAAACTCGTCTGCGATCCTATTTTTTGTAAAATAACGTGGATTTGATTTACGCGAATAAAAATCGTGTTGATAGGGTCTGTAAGTACCAAAGAAAAGATATCAGAAATAAAAGTTAGTACAAGGTTCAGAAATGCATATCCATTTCACATGGTTTAGCAAAAAAATACTTATGACATTTCACAAAACAAAAGTAAATTTTACTTTGTGTCACTATCGCTTCTGTAATTTAAAACAATCAATCTTTTCCTTTTTAATTGGCACAAAACTCGTCATCTTCATCGTTCGAAATATTTAGGAGTTCGAGTTAATTTTCATTGTTAATGTATAAGGTTTCTCGAATTTATTTTTCTTATTATATGCTTACTATAAGTTTTCATAAATTTTCTAATATTCGCTGCGACAATGTTTGGATCAATGTCTATAACGACACTTTCCAATTTATTGGCTAACTCGATAACTTTTGCAAAGATTTATCGGCCGCGTGGATCGACGTCACGTGTAACAAATACGCGTGAACACACAGTGTCGCATTATAGTTCAGCCGGTAAAAAAGAGACTCGCGTAAATTCAGGGTGTGAAAGAATTTTACAGAAAAAAACCGCAGTCCACGAGTAAATCTTGGGCATCGTTCTTTTTTTTCGCGCGGAGCATCAACACTCTCCGAGAAGAGCTGTCATCCGCAAGAGTACGGAACAACCTGTAACGAGAGAGAGAGAACAGCAACAGCAATAAGTCGAGGGCGCATTTTTCAAAAGTCCGCCCGAGGAGGATGTCTTTCTTCCCCGTTTCCGCGTGACTAATAGCTCCATCGTCGGATACGTGGCGTTGACGTTTTAATAATTTCATTCGGCCGCGTCGAGAGTCCCGTTTCCAAAGACCTCGGCAAGGTTTCTTCCCCGACGGCTGAATCCATCCCCGCCCGCGTTCTACCCTCGAGTGTATTCAATCCGAAGTCGCGGGATCGCGCGCGCGCACTCGCGAGAAACGCCGCGATTTAATTCCGAGCTGATTCTTTGAGAGGCTCGTTAATTTCCATGGCAATGAGAACCATCGCCGAAGAAAAGAACCTCGCGGGAAACCGACGCCACCTGGAGAGTTTGTAATTGAGCCGCGTGACACTGTTGGCGGGACAGGGCTCCGCGGGGGTGTGTTCTCTGCGGGGCTGGTAAACAACGTCGCCCCGTAAAACCTCTTCAGCCAGCCTCGTCGCCGTCGCGGAACAGACCAAAAATCGAGCGAACCCACGCTTAAAAGTTAATCGTATTATTTGGTCAATACAAGGAAACCGTTCATTCAAGCGGACGAATCTGAAGATCGTCTCCTGTTCGGTCCACTCGCGACGTCCTTGCCGCTTACAACTCTCCAGACGGCATTCTGGAATGTCCGCTGTCTAATTGAGTTACCTGGGAATGTTTATACCGGGTGTCCGCCAGGTTGCTAGCCCGTATTTTAGAGTAAATGTTGTATAATAAAAATGTTAAAATAATGTTAAAAATGTTATATATATTTTAATAAAATATATATAAATATATATAAAATATTTACAGTAAATATTTTACGGCTGTAAGGAAAAACGCCGCACGTCAGAATTTCAAAGAATTTAAGTTATTGAATCAATTGCACTGTAGCATATCGGATTTAACGTGTTTATTGGATAAATCATCGTGAAAACAGACTCCGTAGACTCAAGAAAATTATGCTAATAGTACTTTAGGCAACAATATCTCGAAAACGTATGACGTTTTTTTTCAGCGACGGAATTGTACGTAACACTATTTAACGCTTCTGAATTAGTGAAAAAATTGATAAGTTGCAGTCAGTTCAATCAAATGTTGCATCGGATATTAGCAAATCTATGAAATCTTAGAAAAAGAAAATATAGAGAAAAAATCATCCAAATATTTCAAGCGACGAAGATGATGAATTTGTGACAATTAATCCTTAAACAAGGAATTTTTTTACGACCGCGGACAGCGACCTCGGTCTTGTAAACCCAGGCTTGATCTTTTTATTCTTCTAGGTTTTCAAAAAATTTGAAAAAATTCTGGAATACTTATTGAAGTTTCTACTTTCATGTACAACTACGACGGTACAATGAAAGAATGTTTATTATTGCGACCTCTGTAATGAAAATGTAGCTGAGCGTGTTTGGTATCGTTTACGATTTTATTTAGCAATTGTTTTTGACAGAATTCGCGCAGTTTAATAAACATATTTAATATGATGCGAGGAAGCTATGTATAAATGATGTATACGTGAGTCATGAAGTAAACATAAACGAATACAATCATTTTTGAGGTACTTCTTTCAACTTCAACTTAAAAAATTCTTTTCAATCCAGTTAAAATATCCGGAATGCGAATTTCACGTTGCCCACAATTGAAAGGTTGATGAATTATGGATTAACATAAACATCCGTAATTCATTTATTTCACTGGACGAAACGCGCGATCGGAATTCTTGACGCCAACGATGAGAGAGCCAGGTGCCCCGATTGGCTAAAGGAAAAGAATTCGCATGACTCGTGACACGATCCGGACCCGTGACTCGATCAGCACATAAAAGTCCCTAGGAACAGAATGGGAACAGAAGCAATGTCCATTCAGGGATCGAGCACTGGGAAAAATCCATTGTCGTTGGCTTCCATTGCACCTTCTCCGCGAATTTCTTCCGTCCTAAGGGATCTAACGGTGAACTTCCCTATAGAAAACTCTCGGATTCCATCATTAATTTTCCCGAAGGTGTCGGATAAGGAGGAGTGGGGATTCGAGGGAGAAGAGGGGGGGAGAGCTGAAGGGGCCAGGTAGGTGGTTGAACGGAGTTATAGCGAGGATAGGAGCGCTAGCGATGGTGGCATTGAGCGATCATCTCATCTCGGAGTAGAAAGTTAGATGAGGAAATTTGTCGTTGCCATAGGTTCATTCATAGTTGGCAAACTCCGGAAGAGGCCGAGCCGCGTCCTTGGTATTAGTCTGTGAAACATATCTAACAGGCTCCTTTGTAATCTGGACGGGCTTTTTCATCTGACAAAGGCCGATAGGTATCGATACAGTTATACCTCGAGAGGAAGGACCACTTAGAGTCATACAAATTATGTGAAATAAATTCTTTGGCCTGTACTCATTGATATCTTAGTACAGTGGAGCCCCATTTATATTAGGTCTACCGGAAAGTTCTGTCCGTTTTTGAATTGAAATAGAACACAATTTTCATACATTTAATAATATTTATTGTAGAATATACTTTCCATCGTTACTTATGACTTCTTGCCAGCGCGATGGCAACTTGTAAATGCCATTTTTAAAAAATGATTTATTTTTAGAGGCGAAGAACTCGACCAGTGCTTGGTTGACATCGGCTTCGGTTTTGAATTTTTGTTCCTGTAAAAAGTTTTGCAAAGAGAGAAACAAGTGATAATCGGAGGGTGCTAGGTCTAGGGAGTATGGTGGATGCGACAGAATTTCCCAGTCTAGCTCTGCGATTTTCTGACGAGTCGCCAAAGCAGCACGTGGTCTGGCATTATCATCGGTAGCCATGTTTTCACGATCGCGTCTCGCTTAGTAATGACACGAGACATCTTTGTTTCAGTTTATTTAGGAGAGTACATGCGTGTAAATGCAATGATAAACAGAGATAGTCGTATATGTCTCGAATCAACATGTGCATATGGATTGAAACTTGAAGTGACACTATCGGACAGAACTTTCCGGTAGACCTAATATGTATCTGCTGCGAACGAGATAATTCACATAATCAAGTGGCTCGTACATGCAGGGTGTCCCGCATTTTTCCGAACGCACTTCGGCAGTATGTTCTACAAGTAAAAATAAGGACTAAAATGTTACATAACAAGAAGTCCATAAATGTTAAGAACTGTTAAGAATTTATGACAAAAATACAGATCACCATTTTAAAGTAACGCCCACTTTTGTTGACACAAGTTTAACATCGCCGAGTTATTAAATTTATCGTTGATATCAGTTGTAATTAATTCGTCTCTCGTACGTTAGCATTATTATATTTTTCACAATTCTTATTTTCGTCATAACATCTCAACAAAGCGTTTATGGACTTTTCATTATATACACATTTTAGTCTTATTCTTCCTTGTAAAACACATTCCCGAGGTATATGATATATTTTTGATATATTTTATATTTATATATATTTTTTATATTGTTATTATATTAATATTATTATATATATATTATTATTATATTTATATTTTTACATTATTCATTATTTATAATGATATATTTTTATTATCGCTACATGATAGCCGAGGTTAAGACGAATTATTAACCTTTACTTGACCTTGAGTACGAAAAGTTCATAAAATTGCGGCAGATTTCACAGGAAAACATTTCGATAGTATTCATTTACCAAATAAATTAATATATTTAATTACTTTCCTCTCTATTAATAAATAAAATTGACGATCTTCTCGTCGTCAACGAAATTACAGGTATCGCGAGGTATGAATTGAACTGATTTAAAATCATTCACTCTTCAATGCGATATTCCGATGGTAAACTCTATCAGAGAAGTTTTTCCAAATATCATGAACATTCGGTAGATGTAATTAATGACTGCGTTGCAACTGTTACTCGCATAGATTGTCATAATTATGACATTAATGTGTATATGAAATCACCACCAGCAGCTGCTGGGGAGCCGTTTTAGATTAAACTGTGTGTACTATGAAATGGTATTTTATGATCGTCGTTACACGCGATAGGATTTGAAATTCCTGAACAATTTACATTGAACTCCATTCTGACTACAATAATCTAATTTGTGGGAAAACTTGATTTGTAG
This sequence comes from Megalopta genalis, assembly GCF_051020955.1. Lineage (NCBI taxonomy): Eukaryota > Metazoa > Arthropoda > Insecta > Hymenoptera > Halictidae > Megalopta > Megalopta genalis. Next base: position 11,055,607 of record NC_135022.1, read on the forward strand.
CGCAAACCTTATATCGTTAATAGAAAAATTCTCCACATATAAAGGCTCGACTTAAAAGTAACTATGAAGGCTCGGATAATCATATCTCCTATTCTGAAATTGTCCATTTCTCTGCAGAATCTGCACGTGAATTAGGGAAAATTTACTGTAATCATAACGATGGTCATTTGATTCGTTTTATCGAGTACATTTTACCAGGAGTGTAATTCAAATGATCAGCAACCTTCGAGTACTTGATCTGCGCGTGATAATGATGAAATATTGTACGTGGTAAGATATGACAAATTTTATCTACTGAGATTTTGATATTGTCCATAATATGAATTCAATTTAGATAGTAATAATATAGAGCAAGGGTGTCAAACTCGCGGCCCGCGGGTCGCATGCGGTCCGAGATGAACATTTTTGATGTCAAGTATCAGCACGTAAACAATAATTTATCTTTATATATGTTTATTGCAATGTACTAGTCAAATTAAAAATATTTGTTTCTATGAACATTGATTTTTTAGTTTGCGGCCCACCTAAAGTTAAGCATTGTATATTTATCATTATGGCCCAAGTTAGCTTTCGAGATTGGCACCCCTGATATAGAGTTTAGTATCGGGTAGAAAAAAGCTGTAGAGGAAAAGATCGATTTGTATGATGGTGTCTATTTTTCTGTCACTTCATTCCTTTCATAAATGCAGCGATGCATCTCACCAATGTAGCTACATGTTTTTTTCTTTAAATGGAATCGCATATTTTTGTTTACCTGTGTCGATCGTGAAATATCTCACGAAAGATTTTGTTAACATGGCACTCCAATAGATTTCCTACGCAAGATAACCCGAAAAATGGACACGAATAAACGAAGATACGAGATTCTGTTTAAAAAGAACGTGCTTCTGCATTTTCCAGATGCATCGTTGCATTCACGACAAAAATGAAATCGCAGGAAAGTAGGCGCAATCGCGTCGTTCAGCTTGTCCTACCTTTTTCCTATCGATTGCCAAACTCCAGATAAAACCTGCCTCAATTGCATGACTCACTCTTTACAAGCTTAATACACAGCCTGGGTCTTGTAAACCCCGAAACACCATAAGAAGGTTTAAACAAACCGAGCGATAAACATGTTCGGTTCCGAGTTTATAAATGAACATGGGTTCGCGCGCCTAATCGACAAATTCCAAGGGCGGCTCTAATCACGGATTAAACAGTTAGTTAGAGCAGGCGAAGGGTTGATAGTCGTAGATAAAGCAACTTCGGCTATAAATTCACGAGCACGCGGCGACCTCAAAGTATAGACAGCGGCTGCAAGAATTGCTCGGCGATATGCATAGCTGTCGAGCACGTTCCGATTGGTCTAGGGCCGGCCGGTACTTCCGGTAAGCTCGAGCACCGTCGACGGGCTTGAATTATTAGAGGAACTCGGGATCGCGTAGGACAGGCCGTATTATGCCAATTGCGTCCGTTGTCGACGTGTTCGATTAGACGGCGCCTGCGTCGTTGTATCCAGTGTCGGAGTCACAATCACGCGCATAATTACACGGCCGTCCTGATTCCCGTATTCAGACGCTTTGTCCCGAAAGCGTCGCCGAACCTTGACGGGCGCGGCTCCTCGAAGAAACGCCGCGCCGCCAGCTGCTGCCAGGAAGAGGCCGGGGCCAGGGCATCGTTTATCAAACTAAGAATTAGAGACATCTGCCCGATCTGGAACAACGCCAAATTCAGCCTCCGCCTTCCGGTTACCGTGATTCGATACCGATCCGATATTACCGCCGCGTCCACTACGCGTTCATGATTAACGACCGATAATTTTTCCCGTTTGCCAACGTGATTGAAGACCGAACACCATCCGCTACTCGGGTCCTCGTCGATGAAGATCAACCGCTGCCTCGCCGATTAACAATTGAACGGCCGACCTTCTACGGAAAGATGTATCCGGGGATGCTTCGGATCATTTGTCGCTTTATTTGGCAACATTTTGCACGATATTTTTGAGGTTTCTCCGAGGTTTCTCTCTCTTAGTTTCTCGATAAAAGTTTGCAATAATCGTCAGGTGGTCCAGTAACAATATTATTCTCTGTGTCAAAATTGACACGGGAGTAAAGTGTGATTGGTGAGTTTCGGGACTAGTCTAGGACCAGTCTAGATGAGATGCTAAGATGTGACGTCGCTAAAAGGATAGCGAGTGTCGAATACGTACGGTCAAATAATTACGCCGAAACTAGCGTTCTTCTTGCGAATAGTAAATATTTAAAAAAAGAAGAGGGAATGATAATCGTCAGGTGATCCAGTAACAATATTATTCTCTGTGTCAAAATTGACACGGGAGTAAAGTGTGATTGGTGAGTTTCGGAAGAAGCACTGTTCAGAGTCTAGATGAGATGCTAAGATGTGACGTCGCTAAAAGGATAGCGAGTTTGTCAAATATGTACAGAGGGAGTTTACGCTGAAACTAGCGTTCTTCTTGCAAATAGTAAATATTTAAAAAAAAGAGGGAAAGAGGAAAGGTCGGGCTATTAAGAAATAATATAATAAAATATAATATATATAATATAATATAATATAAAATAAATATAATAAAATAATCCCTCTTTTATATAATAAATGCAGATAATAATGCACCCTTGCCAAGAGCAAGCAATGTAACGCTGACTGTAATCTTTTTTATCTGTGCATTATTTTTTATAGAGATGCAGGTGACCGTCAATTTTTTAAATGGAATTTGAACTTTTTTATCATATAAAAACGTGAATTATATTCGTGAATTATATTCGTGTACAACATAATGGCCTATATCGAACATTTGACGACATATTGAACATTTACTGTAGCCTAGATTCGAGTAGGTATTCAGTATGATTTCTTTATAGCATTAATTTACCAATGATGTATTATGTTGCAACATTTTCAATCGAGAGCACGATAACCGCGTAAAAAATCAACGCTGAGTACGAAAAATAAAAAAATGAGACCTGCACCAGCTGAGGTTCATTAACATTGGATAAATTATAACCTCGAACCAGAGTTCGGCAAATTGTAGTCTGATTATGATTATGATTACTAAGTAATTGTGATTAATGAAGGACTTAAGTAATCGAGACAAATGTAATCGTTACTCATGATTAACACGGTAATCGTTAATCATGTAACGATTACTTTCTTTGACTATGATTAACTGAAAATTTTGGTATCATGATAGTTAATTCTGAATAGCTTTTAGAAAATCTGTATATATTTCATGATGCAACGGAAGACTTCTTTTATTAAAAAAAATTAAAAATAATTTCAAGAAAAATTCAGAGATTTATACATTTCAGCGAAGGATTAGAAATGTCGTAAATATTTCTGGACTTTTCGTACTAAATGTCATATGGTAATAGTGTTGTGGTCGTTGCATTGGACTTGATCTTAGCTTTTACATTCTGACGATAAAAATTGCACACAAGTAAACAGATAACATTATTTTTTGATTAGATTTATAAACAAATTTGTGTGATTATTTGCCATTTTACTGTATCTTAGCTTTGCTTTTCTGTGTCACTTTGGGTGACCTTGAATGACCATCATAATAGTTCATTGTATTCGCCTCGAAACACTCTATCAGAATGTAAGTAAAAAAACTTACTGTTCCATTTAAAAAAACAGAATTGACCTTCATATCTCCTTGACGCATGCATTTTCTCCTATCTTCAAAAACAAGCGAGTTATTCACGTGACCTGTTCAAAATGCCCCACCCTGTATATATAAGATTTCCTAATGATGGAAGTCCACTGAACCACATCTGTACTGCCGTAATCTTTTGTCCACAACTGTTGCACCGGAACGAAAGCAAATTGTTCAGCTGTTCGCCAACGAAGATTTCCAAAACTGATCGCGTTGCGAAACCACGATCATCGTACGCGAGATATCCGTGATAATACAGACTAACCTGTAACACGTGATGCGTCGTGTTACCAGGATGATTGGAAGCGTTGATGAGCAGCCGACGCGGGACGTCTCAATCGATATTCATACGTTCGCGCGTCGTAAATGTAATTACGTGCGTAGCTCGCTTCGCGCCAAGGATCTAATTACACGGTCACCTTGGTCGAAGGTATAGAACGCGGTGCATGCCGGAGGCTGCACCTTGCAGAAACAGAAACGGCCGAGGGTCGAGGCGAGGTGCGCGCGGCCACTTAGCACATGGGTGCTTCAACGGCAATATAAGGTCGGGATCAGAGGTTCGTTTATCAAGCACCCGGGATCCCAGACGTCTGCTTTTTGTCCCACCTGATGAATTGATCGGCTTCATAATTAAGCGTGACCCGCGGGCACCGTCCGAATACGTCGCTCACGACATCTTTCATTTGGACGTCGCACAGCGCCCTGAAGTCCCAATGTCCGCTGAAGGAAATTACGGAAACATCAATTTACAGGAAATTGATTAGGAATGAAAATCGAAAGAATTTACATGCGGCGGCGTGACTTATAAGCGGTGACTTGTGAGATTGATGTTTTCGTCCGTGTCTTATTCATTAGTGTTTAGTATTATACTTTTCGATGGAACATATTTTTTAAAAGTCGTGAGACCTAAGCAATGATTATTTCGTTGGAAGACTCTATAACAATTGTAGATGCTTTAAACTTTTATACAATATTATTATTTCAATATTGTTTTAATGCAATATTAATGATGTATACAATATTATATAATATTATAATACATGTGTATAATATATGTATCAAAGAATTTGTTTCGAGACTTCTGAAATTTTTTACCTTTTCAACGAAACAAACGCTTATTACAGCCACATATTATTTTATTGTTATTGACACAAGACTGTTCGTTGACACAAGATTGTGTCACGCGAGGGAACAGAGTCATTTCAATGAACATTAAATCTACGACTCCACGATGGTAACTGACAGTGAAATGATACGAGCCTTTCTATAACGACAGAATAATACCCCTTTCAAAACCATTTGGTTCCCATGCCTCACCCTTAACGTTTACGAGTGCTTAACATTACACTTAACACTTAATCGTAGTACATACTCATATTCGTTCATTTTTGCATATTTTTTGTGCATATTTGCATATTTTTCGTATGCTTTTCACGTATTTATTATGCATAAACGTCGAATTATTATCAACAACCACTACGGTAAAGGCTATGTGCAACTAATTTACATAAAGAAATTACTGACTAGAGTTAAATGATCAAAGAATTGAGTTGAACATCGAATTGATTGCACAAGTGGCCAACGAACATATCACTTTATCGTCCGGTCGTGGTTGAAGCTGCCACTCAGTAAGGACTGGCTTAGTCGCGCGCGCATTTGCTCCCAGTACCGGCTAAATTTTCGCTATTCATTGTGTTGTGCTTATTCCTTTAAAAATAATAATAAATAATAATATAATTATTATAATTATAATTCATAAGGATATGGGGAGGTCAGCATACAGGAGGTCAGCTACTAACAAAACAGTAAAGAAGCGAAAACCGTCGATAGCTAAAAGTCGATTAATAGGCTATCGGTCGATAAGCATTGGCAATCGAAAAGCCGATTAATAGGCTAGCGATCGATAAGCATTGGCAATCGAAAAGCCGATAAATAGGCTAGCGGTCGATAAAGTGATATTACTCGCGCACAATTTTTAACGATCCCGGCTAGCAGATGACATTATGGAAATCGTGAAGTGTCTATAAAAGATTTGCAGGAGTTTCTCTATTGGTAAAAAGAAAAAGTAACGTCGTTGCGCAACTATCGTGATAAATTTATTGGGAGATTCTCGCATATCTCGGACCGAATGGGCGGAATGTTTATCGCGTGACACTCCATTGGCCAAGACAAATAGCAGTCGTAAGGTGCCACATCTGGTAATAAACCCCGCGCGAGAAGGACTTTCTGTCACAAGTTTATGATAGGTTTAGTGGAACTTGTAACCTATGGCCGGACGTTCCGTCGCGATAGAATCGACCGACCGACTCCGTTGGCCGGTAAACGATCTCCTTTCTTCCTGCCGAATACTCGATTAATTCAATATGTTTACTGTGACGACACGCGTTACTCGCCGCGATCGATAAACGTCGCGCATTGTGTGCCAGATGATGCGGTGCTTGCTCGTAAAAGCTCTTAGTCACAGACAATCCTGAGATTCACCTGCTGTCTTCTCCGAAAACGAAATCTGCTAAACTGTCAGATCTATGCTCCCAAAACGCAATCCTGTTTGGTTCATTTTTCTGCGACAAGTTGCATTATAACAGCAGCGATAATTTATTTAAATGGATATAACTTGTATTGGAACGTAGGAATATGTTTAATATTTTGTAAGATAAAACGTCGTTTTATTTTTTAAAGAGAACATAGATTTCAAACACACATACATATAAGAAAGAATTCATGAAACACAAATGTTTACTTACAAACATATTATATTTACTAATATCATTATTTATAATTATGTAAGGTATTATTAACTATAATTGTGTTTTCAGTGCTATTATTAATATTATGCTAGTTTGCTATTATTATATATTATCTAAGATAATTCAGTGTGCGCATTGTTCTATTACAAACGATTTATAATTATATTTACTAACATCATTTACGATTGTCTAAAACATTACTATTTATGATCGTGTTTTCAATACTCTATTATTATTATTTTTATCTTAGACTCTCTTTTAAACGTATTACAATTACATTTTCTAAAATCGTCATTTAAAGTTATCTAACTTTTTATTATCTAATCATATTTAGAATATTAATATTAATATTTTATTATATTATATATATTATATATATTACATATAATATTATATTATATTATATATATTATATATATTACATATAATATTATATTATATTATATATATATTATATAATATTAATATTAATATTCTAAATATGATTATAGATAATATATATATTATCCAGGTTGAGCATTGTTCACTCACAAACGTTTTACAATTATACTTACTAATATCATTATTTATAATTGACTAAAATATTATTACTTACAATTGTTTTTATACAATTGAATTTTCCATACTATTATTATGTATATATTATCTATGATTATCCAGTTCGTGCATTGTTCACCTACAAACATTTTACAATAATATATATCAATAATCCTCATTTATAATTATTTAAAATATTATTATTTATAATCGTGTTTTCAACACTATTCTTCATATTGTACACTAACGACCGAACGTCTACTGCCGAGTAAGGAACTGATCTAATTGTAACCGTCGCATGGTCTCTCTGCTATCCCTTTTTATCCTCGTTTCTGTTTGCACTTCAAGTTTCTGATCTCGAGCGCGCGGAATTTGCGTTGGCAGTGCGAACCGAACATCGGACGAGTAAGTTAGTTAATTAGAATCGAGAGGAGAAGAAAGTTCCGGCAGGCGGAACGCGGTAATTATAAATCCAGCGGTGGTTGTTTAATCTTGGGTGCGCCGATGGTTGTTTGGGACTCGCGCAGCGAAACACCGCGAGTTTAAAGTGTTCAATGCGAGAGAGCCGAGTGAAACTACGAGTGATCCGAAGAATTAACAACCGAAATGGAGTGCTTTCGGCGTCTGCGTGGTCTCAAGTATCGAAACGCATAATTCCGACTAGCAATCTCTAAACTGGAAATCTCTGCACGAAATGTCTCTAAAATCTAACCGGTGAGAACGTGAGCGAAATGCTTGATCTCTCAACAGATGTTCTTGTTGAACGAAAGACAGTATAGTTACATTTCTGTTGAATTATGGTAAAATTCTTATTTTAACAAAGAATTGTTAGAATTTTTTATAATTTCCTGTTATAACTTCCTTCCTGTTATAATTTCCTTGTTATAACTTTTTTTATAACTTCCTGTCTTGAAATGGCGAAGATATTAGAATTATTATTTTTAAGAATTTTCAATGGTATTCATAATTATGTCTGCGATCTCGTAATCAAATGTTAATAATTTCGTATATAAAGTTAATATTGAATGTTTTAGAATGTTTCACTTTATGTAGACGTATTGTATTTGTCACTAAACCTACTGAGATTTAAAAGCGACCGATATGTATGGTCACGTAAAAATTATAAGATCGGATTTAGTTGAACGTTCCATAATTTTTATAACAGTATTTGCTTGGATATATTCAACGATTTCCAATGGAAGCTATTTTATAATATGAATAACGATAAAATAAGAAATATGAAACCGATCATTTGATTCACGTTGGTACATTCAGTGCTGAAGAGTATACAATTTTGTTTATTAACAGTGATTCGTTTTAAAATCAAAAGTTTTATAATATTAGCGAGACCGCGTTGTTTACGAACATCCAATAAAATGCAGTGAACAGACAATTTCATGGAATTATTTCTTGAAATTCTTTCCTGAATTTCCAGCGGAATTTACGATCTCATTAAACCCGAAGAAAAGGATCCTCGCTTTTTGTTACATCTTACACTCGTAATTTTCCGGTAATTGACTACAAAATACAGCAAATTAGTAGCGTGTCTAGCAGTATTGCTGAATTATGCAGAGGGCTTAGCTATGGAAATAACTTTGGCCTGCAGGGCTGGCACAATTAGAATGTATTAAAAATACATGCAAATAGGTCACGCTTGATTCATCGCGCCACTTAAATTGTTACATTATTATTCAAATAGAAGAAATCAAAGTAAAACTTGTTGAAAAGAAAAGTATAGAAAGCTTTTTGCAATGAAAACTTTGGATAATTACGATCCGCACTAGAAGAAAGCTTTGCATTCAAATAGGAGAAACAAAGGTAGGGTAAGTGTGGGTATTACTGCGGACGCACCAAATACTGCGGTATTTTATAAAAGTAACAAAATCTAACATTTTATAAGTGTGTAATCTTCTACAAATGAATCTCATAATTTTTTATGTGTTTAATATTGATAATTTATGACAAACAAGTAATCGCAGTTATCACTTATTTATTGACTTTTGATATTCGGAAACTTATGAAAACGTTGAGTCTTATGAAATAATCGTAATGGCAGCTGTGAACGCTGATTCGAAAGGCATTTATATTTGGACAATTTATAATAGACTATTCATTTTAGCGTTATTTTTAGATAAAGTAATTTATTACTTTAATAAAAAATCAACGTACACTGTCACTATCTGCAGATATTTACTAACACAGTATTCGGCGCATAGTTTTCTATTACGTAAAACATTACTGCGGTGCTTTAGCGAACTGCGTACCCTAACCTATACAGTGCAGTTCTGGATGAGCCGGTGCGAACATGCTTGATCGTAGAGTACCTATACCTAATTTGAGAAGTGCTACAGTGAGAATATCTTGATCCTAGGAATTGTAGCTGTGTGTGTACATTTAATAGGAAAATGGGTTATATCAATCATGACACGCAGTAATCGGAACGTCCGTAATACAGAAATTTCTCCCTAATTCGTGCTCAAATTGTGCACAAAAAAGGACAATTTGGAAGAGGTGATACGATTATTCGAGCCTTGCGTCTCGTTTTCATAGTTGTTGACAGTCGGTAACTATAAAAACAAGCCGCAAGGCACGAATAATCGTATCTCCTCTTCCCGAATTGTCCATTTTTGTGCGCAATCTGAGCGCGAATTAGGGAGAAATTACTATATTTGGCTCGCAGTAATATATGCATGCGTATGATTTCTTCACGTTACGCTTTTTAATGAAACTTCTGCTTTCCGAGATCCAATATTCTGAGAAATGTAAATATTTAAGTTAATGAATAATAGTTACAGCTCGAGTTGTCAAAATATTGGCGTAAAAGGTATTATTTTCTGTATAAAACTTCACCTTCATTGAGAAACCACAGTAATACACTTATCCTAGAACTTATTTAAAGAAACGTATGAGAAATTCTCGAAATGAAAAGTGTTTCTGATAGTGATATCTCGCATCGAATACGTTTCCGTTATCGTGTTAGCGGACTGATTCTTCTTTAGCGATATTTCTGTCATGCGTGACGAATATGGCGCAGTAAAAGTTACTAATCTCCGCGGTATTTGATAAAGTTGTGACGTTTCGTTGTTGATGTTCGCGAGTAACGAAACTACGAACAAATGCTGTATGTATGTAGTTCTTACATTTTAATATATTGACGATGAAACAATTCTTTTGAACATTTTCTGGTACGGCTGTAAAGAAACTTTACACCTTTTTTTAGACGTTTATTTCAGTTAATAGTTAATACCCTTCGAAATAGGACAATGGATAGTAGTTTATGGCACCTACATCATAGTACGTAGGTTAGCCAATAAGTAAGTTACGTCCACGTAAAATGTAAGAAAAACAACAGGAAACATATTTTATTAGTAACATAAACGCTTGATACATCGTACTATGTATATCGTAATACACAATTGAGTAACATAATCTACTTGAAAATTACTATACATTAAACTGTGCTTCGACGTAGACATCGATCGGCGGAGATCCACGTTTCTTTTAACCCTTTGCACTACGATTTCTTTCAGAGCTACAGTGATTAGCACCTCTTCGCCCTTAAGACTAAACCTTCTTAACTCTAAAAGTGACTCACGTGTTTGTGATTCATTTATTTAGATTTTTCGCCATTTTTGTTATAATGTAAGCTTATTTCGAAACTGATTTAATCGTTTCTTAAAAAGAGTCTTTATAGTTTTAACAATTTGAAATTAAAAATGCGATACCCCCCGTTAATGTTAATTTGCACTTGCGCGGTAATTCTCGCTTACCGTTATAAAACTTGTTCTACCACATTTCAAAATAATTACTACTTCATCTATTAATATTTAGACTGTTAAAACTATAGCTGCTGTATGAATCAAAGGACCCAATTTCATATAGTACTGTTTCATATTCATTTTCACACACTAAGTCATGTAGAATGACAACACTTGTATGTTAGAAAACCTATTCCCGACTTAGAGTGAAACATGATCGAGTGCAAAGGGTTAATAGCTTCCCTAATAGTACGAGACAACTTTTGTTCGCTGTCCATCTCGTTCGTTTTCATTTCTAGATTTTAATAACGGAAGGATCAAATTTTGTTTCAATTTAGAGGAAATTAATAGTATTCGTATAACTAAACGTCTAAAAAAAGGTGTAAAGTTTCTTTACAGCCGTACCAGAAAATGTTCAAAAGAATTGTTTCATCGTCAATATATTAAAATGTAAGAACTACATACATACAGCATTTGTTCGTAGTTTCGTTACTCGCGAACATCAACAACGGAACGTCACAACTTTATCAAATAGTATTCGTATTAATAGTATTCTATAGCGCAACGGATGAATGCAAAAATTAATCGAAGGGCATGCGTAACTTATTTATCGATTGACCAACGCGGTTTACCAATCAAAAATCCTACTAAAAATAATTTCGCGATCGCAGGTCGGGCGATTAACAAGCAAGTCGGTTGAGCCGCGCGTGGCGCGTCAGATAGGAAATCTGAATAGTTATTGCAGTTCCGGCGTTAGAGTGGCGTCGGTGAATCCGTGCCGGATCCATCGAAGGAGAGAGAAAGGATAGTTATGGGAAGTGAAACTGACAAATAACGGGTCGAATGGAAAGGGAATTCAGCCGGAACGGGAAAAGAGACTCGGAAGATAGCGCGCGATTGCGGAGAGGGGCGAGGGAGTGAAATGGAGAGGGGTTGATGGTGGATACGAGCCCGAGGTATGGAGTTTGAGGCTTGTTTGAACAGGCTCCGGCTTCCAAAGAGGGTGGACGGAGGTATCGGGAGTTGCTATGACGATCACGCCCCATCGAATTACGCGAAAATTGCCCTACGTACCCTCGACCCCCCTCCTTGCGACCCCCGTCCGTACTCAACCCCCGGGCGCCCTTCATCAAGACTTCAGTAATTCGGAACTCCTGCGTTACGAATGCGACGATAAACGGTTCTGCCGTACCTGTACACAACGTTTCTGGGCTTTGATACCCGCCTGTCGATGTGCATTATGCCTAACACGAGACTGCGTCCGACAAAGTGATATGCGTACCGTGTGTTTTTGCTCGTTTTAGAACATCGCCGAAGGAAACGGCGTCAACCATTTGTACCCGAATAATGACTCTCCGGCAATGCTAAAAATTGTTATATCAATGTCCAAAATAATTATGAAATTTGTTTGTATTTAAAAAAAAAAGAACTGTTACAAATGTAATCGACGTATCAGTTACAATACTCAATTTCGTACACAGTGACTCGCAATAATCCGCTTAAATGGAGATAACGAGTCTCGCCCGCAAATATTTTCTGAGCCATACTTGTATTTGATAGGCAACCCTTGCCGCATATTTAAACGTTTAAAAACCATATAGATTTCTTCTAACTGTTACAAAAATATTATCATGATACTTACACATTTTCTTGCCGTGTTTCCTATAAAAAAATTGTGTCGTTATGGTTACACAATGAATAATTCGAAAACAATCGATATTAAAATGGAGTTTAAACAGTTTCTAAACTTTGTTTACGATAATTTCAAACTGATATTTTTATTAACAAGAATCGACACGTTTAGCCGTGCGATTAAATTCGTAATAAATTGATTAATTTTTTGATAACTATAGGGCGTCAAGTTAACAAGAAAAAAATCTCAAGATTAAATAAGATTAACCTTTAATATCATTTATGTAGATGATTTAAAGCTATTTCTTTTGTCCGAGTACACTACTCATTTTTTGAGCCTGTCGAATCTGTTTTTATGACTTTCATCTGATAAATACGTGAATTCTATATTTTACAACTCAATTAATGCAGAAACTTAAACTTCTGAAAATCGTGACACGCGGCGGTTTTCTTTACGACCATAAAAAGTAATAACCTTTAGGTATTATCTCTCTAAGTATTACCTTCAGGTATTTCTTTTAAGTATCACATTTTGCTATCTTCGTAGTTACCTTGTACCGAACAATTGCGGGTAAAATTTTGTCATTGACAAAGGTATTTACATGAATCGTTGAATGACAATATTGTTGGGCAATAATTGGGATTCTGGCATATCGATAGAGTGATCAGTTTAAAAAGTACTATTGTATAGCGGGTGAATGCAATGATCGGGGATCAGCGGTTTGTTGACAGTTTTCCGGTTATACTTGCGAGAACACCAAACAAGGAGCGCGAATAAAAAAGAGTGTGCAAAAAGAGATATAAAGATGTAAGTTTTGTTACCTTGTCATGAAAGAGCAAAATACAGTAAATTCTTCCTAATTTTCCTTTAGCATTTAAGCAAAAATGTACAATTTTGGAAGAGGTTTTGCATCTCATTTTTAGAAGCTTGAATAATCGTATCTCCTCTTCTTAAATTGTCCATTTTCTATTACAAACTGAAGGAAGAAAATTGGGGAGAATTTACTGTACAGCTATGTATTTTTATCTGTTGTCGCACGTATGGTTAAAATAAACGCATGAAAACTGCAGACTCGAATTTATAAAATTATCAAATATTTGATTATCAGGAGTTTTCTAATGGAGATAAACTTCGTACGAGAAACTTTTCCCGGAGTTCCCGCAATCCTTTAGCCGAACTGGTTCTGCGACCCCGAGGTCCACCTGCTTTGTGGCACCGGAGGGACGCAATGTTTTCGCATTAGGGGACAAACCGTCGTTAACCGAAGGAGCCGGCGCGGCTGTCACGGCGCAGCAGTTTATACGCTACAGGCGTCGATTAACCGGATTTTCTTGTCGTAAAATTAATCTCGTGCAATTTCAGCCGGCCAGCGAGGTAAAGGGTCAACGTCACGGAAAGTATTCCCTTAATGGTCCGTTTCGTTTGTTCATTTTAACACGTCCCCGAGTTAAACAGTTTACTGCCCCCGGGGTCGTGGAAGTTTTTTTCTTCAAACTACCAGATCTAACCAGAATTTTAATCGACTCGCTGCGATAAAATGCATTTTATCCGATCGTAAAGAACATGTCTCGTATAATAATCGATTACAAGGATTTCTACTCTTCAGCTTTTTGCTTGTACCGTTTACATACCTTCACCTTCAACGCTGTTTTCTTAACCTTTTAGGCCCGACGCGCCACTATAGCGGCTTCCGCGGATGTCATCTTTCAGAACGACACGCCACTATAGTGGCTTTCGCGGATGTCATCTCTCTGGACGACGCGCCACTATAGTGGCTTGCTCTAGTAGCTCACTCGCTCATCGTTTGAACCAAATAATCGTCTTCGTATGCATTGTTTCACACTTCTTTTGTCTTCGCATCGATTTACAACAGTTTACAGGGTGTCCCAAAAATGTCTCGCAATTCGGAAATGGCGGGTTCCTCGGATCGTTTGAAGCAACTTCTTCCTTTACAGAAATGTTCTCCGAGGCACCGTTAACGAGTTATTAACGAAAAACAGTGACCAATAAGAATCGAGTACGGCTGACGCGAGGCGGCCCAGCCAACCAGCGCACGAAGCCCAGTTCCGCTCATTGGCTCGATCGCCTCGCGCCAGCCGAGCTCGCCTCTCATTGGTCACTGTTTTTCGTTAATAACTCGTTAACGGCGCCTCGGAGAAAATTTTTGTAAAGGAAAAAGTTGCTTCGAATGGCCTGAGGAACCCGCCACTTTCGAATTGCGAGACATTTTTGGGACACCCTGTATATACAGACAGAATATACAGTATCAGACTCTGTACAGTACATATCAGACTCTGCCGTCCAGAGAAATAGCCTCGCGCAGAATTCAGCCGTACCTAAAAGGTGAAGAACTCGGCGAAAATGTTTGGATTATACATAAGCGATCTGCAACGTGATCTCTAATTATTTATATCGATTCTATTGTTTGGCATGATTCATTTGAATATTTTTAGTACACCACAGAGATTAATGCAACATAGGCGTAATTAAATAAGAAAATATTCAATGCACAAAATGTTGAGGTTACAGAATATTGTTGTTATTTAATCCCGTGAATATCATTGTAAGCGAGCTGTTTAACATTCCTGATCAGAATTTTAACATTTTTCAATAATAACAGGCGGTCTGTGAGTCTTTATGCAAAATAAAGATTTTCTGTATCAGTTACAAAAAGTTGAAACCAAATAGAAAGTTGTTCTTTTCTTCAATAATTTTAATTGAATGGAAACAGTACATTGACATTCTTAATTTCATTCGATCTTCCTACCATTTTAAATTGCACATGTTTGATTTAGTGAAAAATACGTCGATGAATGAAAAGTAAATCAAATTGATAATTAATAGTTATCAGTTATAACATATTAGAAATATACACAATAGAAATAACGTATTCAAGATATTTGTAGGTGTATGATAGAAATATCGTATGAATTTGGATGTGAAAAGAGCATGATAAATGTTACTTTCGCATATAATACGGGAAATGTTCATTGCTTGGAGGACGTTCATACAAGTAATAAGCATGTAACAATTGGACCTCGAATTTTTATGCAAATACTCATTTTCTCATGCCGAGTGACAAAAATTAGAATCAAAGAAAAGTTTGCTTCGTCAACTAAAAGATTAATCATTTTAAAGAGACAATAAAAAATGCTATTAATCATTGTTAATTTATACATTTTCTTGCATTATAAAAATCTGAAGATGTCACGAAAGCATAAATCAGTCTGCAAGTACAGAGATTCGTTGAACTAAATCTTGCCTTCGAAGCAGCGATCAGAATGATGTCTTCCCGAAAAAAATGAAGTTCGAGACGCTTCAAAAGTAATCGAGGATCGTTCCCACGATCTCTGATTTATCGGATAAATTAATATCTCTTTGCAGAGGCCGAATTTCCATTAGCAAACCGAGTCCTCGTTAACTTCTTTTGTTCTACCATTCTTCGGAGGCGACTAGCATCAAACGATGAGCACAATGCCGCACAATGGCGCTAGTAGCTAGAAGAGACAAGTATGAATCGACTGAGGATGAAAGCGGAAAATAACGAAAAAAGCGATCCGAGAAAAGGAGCGGGGAAGGAATAAACAAGAATGATATTTTGTTCAACGAGGACTCCCTCAACTTTTCACAGGGACGTTGTCGATAAAGTTTAACCAACAACTGGCGGTTTTTTCTTATTATCTTCGGTCTCTTTCCTGCTTTTAAGATACCTGTTCATAAGCCAGCATTTCGAAGTTTTCACCTGTGCTTTTAAAAGCGATGCTTCGTTTTATTCGGAAAGTTTTCTACAGGAAAATGAGGTTTTCGAATAATATTATATATTATATATTATATTATATTAATAGAATAATATTATATATTATATATTATATTATATTAATAGAATAATATTATATATTATATATTATATTATATTAATAGATTAATATTATATATTATATATTATATTATATTAATAGAATAATATTATATATTATATATTATATTATATTAATAGATTATGAACTAAAATTATTAAATATCTAGTAGATGACAAATATTTACACGTTTACAGTCCATGCGAATTCTGTCATTCGCGAGGCAATATTATTGTACCTAAGAAAGTTAGCGAAAAGCAACAGACATAAGATAGACCGGGAATGAGGAGAATTCTCGTTGCCACGCGTAAGCTTTCATATCTCTTCGACGCAGTCTCCTTTCGTCTACATTATCGTTTTCCGGGCCGGTGAACGTCTCTCATCACGCACCGGCCGCAATCGCCGTGACAGTTTTCCGATGGACCCGGAGGAATCCCGCGAGGACAATGCCGAAGGGTGAAAGTTTGCAGCCGCGTAGACACGTGGCCCCGAAATGTTTCTGCGGGCTGTGAAGGAAGGGTTGACACTTTATTGCTATCGCGAATTGGATCTGCTTTGTCTCCGAGCCTGTCAGAAACCCGATAGTTTCGCGAGTGTCTCTGCATTTCCGCGAAGCTCCTAACTACAGCCATACGATATTCTCGACCTGTGTCATTTACGATACGAAGACAGCGCGAGCAGACGATGCGATTACAGAAATCAGTAAGATTAAAGCCTTTGCTTCGAGTTTGGCTCCTGATGAGAACATCAAACGAAATCTACCGAAAACGGCTGTGTTCCTAGCACTAACATCGCCGGTCAAATGACCGTTTCGACAATCCTTATTCTACAATTTTTGAAATTATAAAGAAACATTCACCGGAAATCATTCAATAAATTTATTTGTCCTTACATATGTATATATAAAAATTGGAAGAAATCTAAATAAATTCAATATTGTAATTTGTATGAGGCAGTCGCTTTTAACGCTCGGTATACTCAGTGTAAATGCTGTAATTACCAAACCAGTTCTGACAACTGCCGTTTGATTTTGTCGCAAAAACGCAACCAATAAAACAATACACTGAGACTTGAAAATGTCTATAGTCAAATACGATATAATGAGCCTTAAAAAAACGCCTGGTCGAACTGGTTGAACATACAAAATCTTTAAATCATAGAATCACGCTGCCACAATTACTGCAAATTCTATTCGAGAACTGATTACAATATTTAGTATAACAAAGTGTAACAAAATCAATTATATACTCATACAATCATGTATAACTAAAAAGAAAGATTTTTTAGACTCACTGATATTAGAAAGATATTTCTGTTGTTTTTTTTCATATTTTAATCTTTTAAACCAGTATTCCTTGTGTTCTTATTATTGAACTGTAGATTATTTATGCAAAATAAAAATTGTCAATATTAGAAACTTGTTTCATTTTTAAACAATTCTAATGTGTTGAAAAGAAAGCCATAGTACTTTAAAATGTTTAAAATTGTTTTCCTGTTTCGCACTGAATTTACTCGTTTATGCACAAAATAGGCAGTTTACTTATTATAATAAATTGTTATTATTACTAGAAAGTTTCTAGTAGAGATGCTTTGATAAACTATATTCTACATATTATAATAGAAATCAATACGAAAATAATGTGTCAGATGATATATATATGTATATACATATATCTTATCTCGTTATATTATATAAAGCGATTAGTATATATTGCTTTATAAAAATGACGAAGTAGTATTATTATTATCTAAATTTCTTAGCTACTATACTGAAATAAAGATATTAATAATAGAAATTATTAATTATAATAGAAATCCTTCCAATTTTATGTAAATCCAATTTCGTCATTTTTATAAAACAAGATATACTAATCACTAATATATATAAACACTAATATACTAATGTCTATGGTTTTAGTTTATTCATACTTCAAAGAGCTTTGCTCTAAAAAGTTCGTCAGAAAAACATTTGTTCAGAATAGAACTCCTAATATTTTTCACATTATTTCTACCGATATTTCGTATACGTTTATTTTTACCTAATTATTTATGTAATGTTCATAGAAGTTGAACGATCAATTAAGGAAAAGTCCGACTGAATTTAGGAAATAATTAAAAGTGCAAATTTTACAAGATGTCTTTTGACCTCTTTGGCAAACATGGTGTCAAATTGAAGTCTTAAAAGGTCTCTTTTGACCCCTTCGGTAAAAATAGCGTTAATGTGCTGCAAAATTGAACGACGTCTGCGCGAGTTAATATGGAACTGGGGCAATGATAAACAGAGCCGTTCAGATTGTACACGAATCCGTAAGCGAGAGGCAAGATTGAGAAAGAGGCCGAGCGGACGAAACGGGAGGGATGGAAACGTGAACAAAGGGAATACGGACAAACGTGACCAGCCGCTTAGTCAAAGTGCAGGCAGACTGAGGCAACCTGAGCGTTCGCGTATAAACGTTTCCATCTCCTACAAAGTCGAGCATATTGCGTTAACACCGAGGGTGCAAACAGCCCTTGTCCGTCTCGTTCACCCTCCGACCGGGTCCTCTCCTTCTTTCCAGGCTTCTGTCACGCTTACATAACCTGAAAGACCCTCTGGAGTACAGTCAAGCTAATAATTAAAGTCGCTAAAACCGCTCGTTAAATCGAGTTCCCCGTGATGGACCTCATCGAGAATACGTGCCGGCACTTAACCCCTATTAATACCTAGGCACTCCTGGTCTTCCCGATCTGCACTGGCTCAAGATAGCAGTCGTATGCTTTATACAGCAAAGTAAGTTTTTTAGAATCGCATCCAAAAAAAATGTTGCAAAAATTGCAATGGGTTGGAGTATCATATTTTTAATTTTAAATTAAAATATATAATAATATAATAAAATAATATAATAATATAATATATAATTAAATTTCACTCTATTGCACTTGGTGAATTATCTCTGATCATCTACCAAAAGCTCGAAATATATTGGCGATGTAGTAAATAATGCTTTAAAGAAAATATAAAATGATAGAACGTTGAAGATAATCGGATTGTCTAGACAGTATTGTATAAATAAATCTCTCGTATTTCATGACTTTTCGTGAATAATTTGTGACATTTATTTTTGAATATTATAACCGAATAATATAACTGGAAAAATAACCGAAGCTTTTATTGAAGATAACTGTCAAGGTTGATACATATAACACGAAATATGAGACGAAATAATTGCGAGTCCATAATGAATCACCTTATTCCACATAAAATATTTTATATATTCGTCTTCGTTAATTAAGAAGAAATAGATTCTGCTTTGTCATATAATTGATGTAATAATTTTTTGCATATTTCATTTTATAAAAAAATAGTAAAGTTTATAGATAGAGAAAGACATGTTTATGTTTGCTAAAAGTTTGTTATCTTCCACACACTTCGTTTAACAGAAATTGTGCAATACAATTTCTCTTTCTGTTAGCTTCGTCCGATTTGATATTTTTAACGCCAACGACGCTATAAAAATCCAGCCATTAAATTAAAAACAAAGGATCACGTTAAATCGGAGCTCGAATTTCATATTCATACGTGTAACGATCGTTGAATTATTCATTACAATATTTTCTATAGGGATTTATTCATGGCGATCCTCCACGTTAATCACAAGACCAATCATTTAATGAAAAAGGGAGCAAACAGCTAAGCGGAGAAGCACGAGTTACAACTCACGCAGATACGCCGATCGGTAAATTATTCATTGTGATGGGCTCCTTTCGATTCCATTATTCCGAGTAGTTCGAAGTGATCCGCGTTCCAAGACTAATGATCATCCCCGATTAAATGAGTCAGTCAGAAGCCTCTGTTGCTTTGAGCTACTTTCCTCTAAATACCATAGCATGTAACGCACGGTGGAGAGACGAGCTTCGCAGTAGATAGCGGAGATGGGTAGTTAATGATTAATTCATCGCGTCGTTAGATGTGGCATTAAGCCGCCTATACATAAATGTTATTCGACTCAAAGGGATAAAACAGGGGGAGAGAGAAGCAGGTGGCGGGTCGGGCGGAACGTAGGTCTAAAGGTGTCCCTTTTCGGTCACATACTAGTTCCTTTGGTTCGTGTCGAGCTACCAACAAGACCATTAAAAGCTAAATGTTTTATTGAAATATTACGCCGACGGCGGCGTGCTCGCGTGCCTCCGAAAAACAGCTCGCGAGGAGCTGTTCAACCGATATCGTAGAGCCTACGACGCAGACGATGGATTCCCCGCTGTGTACACGCGATACTTGCCAGCCTATATTGACCTATTTTAATTTATAAATGGACGCACACCGCGCCGAGGGAATTGATAAAATATTTAAGAACTTTGCCGGTAACTTGTGCCGGATGCGTAAGGCTCGCCCAAATCGTGCCCCGTGAATTCATTCGTTGGTATTCGTTTCGTGCCAACTACTGTTCATGACAATATTTTACTTATTTGAGCCGTTTATTTTGAAAGTGGCATAAGCCACATTGTTTTTAAGTCGATATATTTAAGGGTTTTTGCGTTTTAACACGGTTAAAAATATGGATGCTAACTTTCGAGAAGATTTACTTGTATTCGTTATCTCTGGATACTGATATTTTTCTCAGTATAAATAATTTCGTATAAACATTAAAAAAATCACCACTTTTCATTACGGTAAAGTGACTTATGCCACTCTCGAAATAAACGGCTCATTTATTGAATATACTATTGGAATGTAATACAACAATTTGGCATACGTTAAAATCTCGAATCGATTGTCGCTTCTTATAATATAGTGGTGTGAATAATAATAAACTCAAAGTAACTTTTACATTGTAACAAATATCTACACGAAAACTTAACGAACCATCATATTTTTATATTTTTATTCTATTTTATTATATTTTATATATATATATATATATATATATATATATATATATATATATATATATATATATAATTATTATTTCTAATATAGAAATATACAATTGTAATTCTTTTGTTAAGGTTTTTATTTACATGTCACTAAAAATTTAAAAGTTACTTTGAGTCTATAATTATTCACACCAGTGTACATCATTCGAACATTAGACTATACAATTACATAAAGTTTTAATAGAAATAAACTTACAATATCTAGTGATAATATCGATAGAGTATCTACTATCTCTTGTTTATATGTAACAAACGGTTTTTTATAATAGTGAGTAATTTTATGTTTTCTAAATAGAATTAATAGAATTAGGTAGAACCGGTGTAATAAAAGAAAAAACTGTATAATTAACGATATCATTTTGAAAAGTGTTTCAGTTACATTTCATTGTCTCTCTACTAATTAAATCTTCTGTATTTTGTATTACTGTGCATCTATATATATATTGTGTATTTTATGTCTCTTATTATGCATTTGTTATATATTTGCATTATTACATTTTGCATTATTTGTGTGACAGTGAATAGTAAAAAAACAGCGCACGTACGATTTAAATGCTTGTGGAAGACTATACTGATCAACCATGTTTATCATTTTGGTAATAATATTTCATTAATCGTAGCTTCATTTATAAATTAGTGTCCAAACAATTATTAAGTGGTGCAAGATCGGCGTTTTCTCCTTTATTATCTAGCTGACAATATAAATAACGAGATGATCGTATTACTTGAAAGAAGATTATTCAGAACAAGTAATATTAATGCAGACGCTATGTATAAGTTTACAACGCAGTTAGAGTACCAAACAATTGAACATAAATACACTTAACTTTCCACGTAGTATCATTAACAAGAGAAAATTTCTATGATAAAAGGAGAGAATTTTTATTCCTGCAAAAGAGTATAATTGCAGAATAAAAGGAATAGAATTTAAATACACAGTTTATTTAAAATTTACAAGGTATATTTTTCCTAGAAATGAGAAGAAAATTGTGTTTGTACCCCTTTTTCGTAAAAAGAACAATAAATTAATGTTAAAAATTATGTATTTTACTCGTCCGTGCTATTACAAAGGTATATTAAAGTAAAACTGAAGATGAACACTGGGAAAATGCTGGAAGCACTTCCGGCAACAAAATGTAATCCGAACGTTGCGCTTAATTTAAAATTCAAGCTTTTGCAAATTTAGGAGAATTATGTAAATTACCAGGTTTAAACGACATGCAAAACTTTCCAGACGATAACGTTTTTACTCCTATCGCAGAGAGCGAAATACCTTTAAAAATGAAACGGGTATTTCTTGAACATACGCCAGCTTCCCCCCCCCCCCCCGTGTTACCATGCTTTAATTTTACTTCGACTGAAGTTCATCTACGCTTCAAGGTAGAGAAGCAAAAGGGTAACTATTAAAAACTTAAGCCAAACTTCCGCATTACGTTTAGTGTATCTCGCACTGCATTTAGTAAGCCAGTTAGTTACTTTCGGCGGAACAAGTTTGTCTTTTGCAAACAAAATGATTTGCTATTATCATTGTGCTTCTTATAAAGAAATTTTAATATTAAAATTTTCAAATTCATTTTTATTATAATATATTGAACAAATTGAATGTTACTGGGATTTGTAGGATACAAAATAGCTAAACTAATATTTCCTATGGAAAATTTTCATTTTCTAGTTTCGGTTTCGTTAATTAAATGACTTTGATATTCTGCGAATTTTTCGAGTTTCGGGCACTTAACGCGTTAAAATTGTTTTATTAACGACTGTAAAAGATGCTTTCCAGTTCCATTATTAAGAAATAAAAATCTATTTGTTATCGTTGCGAAGAAAACGTTTCCAGTTTCGGAGTAAAAACTAAATTAGACAAAATTAAATTCACTGATTTGATAACCATTTGTTGAGATTAAAACAACGATATAGACGTATATTATCCAAAATTAACAGTTTAATTAATGGTATCATGTAAACGATGGTGATACACTGTTCCAGCAGATGGTTTTAATTACATTGATCTAGGTTAACGGTCCAGGGTCATGAAACTTGGCTCAACACTGTGCAGAAACTTGTGGTCATTGCGGCCAAGGTAGATTAAGAAACAATTTCAGCTCCAGCGACGCAAATTTATGCGATATAGTATCGGTCACGGAATTAGTCACACTCTGATAAGTTGAACTATTTTCGTAATCTCTTCTCTCATTGCTTTTAGCGAGAACGTAACACAAGAATTATTAGAATCTACAATCTTTCACGCAAAAATTTGTTTCGTATACAATACACTTTAATAGAATTATTCATATGTAAATTCATCTCTCCGCGAATAATTGAAATTAACTAATACATTTTTACATTAATAAAATGGGTACTGTACAAACAACAACGAAGTACGATGGAATTTCATGGAATTCTATATTGTATTAATTAGTTCAGGTTATTCTACAGAGGCATTAAAGCGTGTAATCTAATTAACTGCTGACGAAGAACTTGTTACATCGTCGTTCGAAGGAATCTTTGTAAAAAAAAAATCATATACAATGTAACTTTAACAAAATTTTGTGTTAGTGCAGATCATACGTAAACCTTTCACAAATATTTCAACAACTACCTATATTTGTACAAGATCAAAACCATGTGAAACATATTTGAATATTATAGGTTCATTAAAAATGTTAATTGTATGGCACTTGTTAAAAGAACAGGTCTTCATCGCCTGGACTAGAAGAAATATAAAATATTGATTTTTACTATTATATTTTAATATTGCTTTTCACTATATTTTCTGGCACCGTAAACATGAAACAAGAAGCTACAAACTCGAAACTCTCACTTTGAAGTGTTACCGTCCTTATGTTTATAAAAAATTGGACTTTTCACTAGTTCCAGCCATAACTACATTCTTTCTAATGAACATACCGTTTCCCTTGTTTCTTTTCCGATTCACGGGATAGTTGGAATCATGCCAACCATGGAGACGCATTTCTTTTTTTTAATAAGGCTTACTTTAATGTACTGTTGCTTATACATTTGACATTATTTTTATTTGAAGAAAATATTATATACACTAGTGGTATGAGTAAATATATATATATATATATATATATATATATATATATATATATATATATAATATTAAAACCCCAATGTAAAACAGTCAACAGTTTCTCTTAAAAAAAAATCAGAAAAAATAGCTAAAGAGCGATTATCCAAAGCGGAATACTTTAAACGACATTAATTCCGTAAAAATCTGCCAATTTAGTCGTAAAACCGACTATTTCTATCGTGCAGCGATAGGAAACTCCGCTATCAATAACCAATGATCCATCGATCTTATAGCCACGAGAACGGCGACCTCCGTCAAGCTGATCGCGTTCGAACTATAAAAATTATCTGTCGTTTTTCATCGTGGCACCCTTTCGTCTCCCGAAAAAAGCCGGCGGTGGCACACGCGTGGCCCCGATCTGCTCGCGCGGAATCAATTGTTAGATTCGGTCGGAAGAAAGCGCGGGAAGAAAGTGGAACGCGATTCGTCACGTAGCCATCGATTCGCGAGCACCGGCTCGCTGGGGAGCGAAGAGGATAAAGAGACCTTCGCGTTCGGTTGTTATTACGAAATACCATTGTTCCCTGAGCCGACACGCCGGGCTCCCGAAGAGAAAAACTTTACGCTGCGATTTGTTTCCCTTCCTTCCTCCGAACGCCCGCGCTCTCCTGCTTCTCTTCTTGCTGTCATGCCACGCGCCGGTGCAAACGCGAGGCCGTCAAGTTATCCATCGCTGCGCCGAGATTAAATCGAAAGTCTTTGACAGAGACCGTGGGGGGGAAAGATACTTCGTGCACACCCGGAATTCGCGGATCGAACTTTGTTTCAACGGCCGGCCATCAAAGAGTACCAAAGCGAGAATTTCGATTCCGAATTGATTCTTCCGATCGCTTACCATCTCTCTCTCTCTCCTCTCTCTCTCTTTTTCTCATTCCTTCCTTTCCACCCCGTCTCTTCATATCGCCCCTCTCCCTCTTCCACCCTCTTTCACCCTCTCGGGAACCAAGTCTGAAGGGGCTACGCGACTTTCGAACTTGATACGGATTCGTACTATGGCGATTCGATTCGCTAAAAACAGGCACTTGATTGCTTTGGCTCGGAAACGTTGATCTTTCGCTGTTCATTTATTGTAAGCTTTGCGAAGAAAAGATTTAAAAAAATGCTGCACATGCAGGAGAGATATTAATACGTTGATTGTCAAGCCTATTTTGAAGAAGTCTGTTTAAAACGCCGACATTTAAAACAGGAAAGGATAAGTAGTAATAAGTAAAAAATAATAAATCCTTTTTATGGCGTCTCTTTGTTAGTAATGAAACTTTAACAGATGCGTCTACAGTCCACAAGTTATTTCAAACTTTTAGACGGACAGCCGTCAATTGCTCCCTCTACATTTGATTTACATTACCTGAAGAACTAGACAGCTAAATTAAATATTTAATTTTTGTTAGTTTCGTTGTACAGGATGAATCATATAACTCATAGTTATGTGATAAAATTGTTAAATGCAAAAGTTGAATAGTTTTAAGGAGGGAAGGTGCTTAAATGGAAAGGTATATATTTTTCTCATTGTAGATCGAAGAATATTAAATTTTAACACTTTGCACTCGAGTGGTGACTCTGAGGCACCACTGAAATTTGTTACATCACGTTTTAAGATAATTTTTATGTCGACAAAGTTTAGATTTACAAAATTGTTAAGAGTGTAATTGTTGTGTGAAAAAATATTAATGTTTTTTAAAGGGTGGATTTTTCCAAATTTCACTCATTTGAGTGAGCAAAGGTCGATCTGTGAGCCGCACAAAATGTGTTCAAATTAGAGATGGGTCACTCGAAATCTCGAAACACCTCGAAACATTGTGCCATTTTTGAGACCGAAGTCTTTCGAAACTCGGCTAAATAATAATTTGTATGAACAACAACCTACGAGAATAACGTGACAACATAAATTTATATTTATTAATCTAATAATGATCTAATTGTGTTTGTGCCTAGAATTTCGACACAGTTTAATTGGTACGATTTAACCGATTTATTGTAATCGTCTATATCGAGAAAGAATTAAATTATATACTAAATTTAATAAATAAATGATTTCTGGAAAGAATTCATCGAGATTTTAGTTCCCAACAAAATATAATAGATACTCCTTAAAGAAAATGGAAAAGAATAAGCTGATGAAATTTAGTTATTTGAATATTTAGATTCGATAAAAAAAGGAATTAAAAAATGTTTAGAAAATACACTTTTATTTCAGATTAAATGATTCTCTTGACAGAAGTAAAAGTGAAATTAACGTTTTCATATAATAACATCTATATGAAATGTTAATCTTTTTGTTGCAGTCTCAACAATTATATGTTTGCATGGAGTCATACAAAAGTGTTTTGTTTATACGTAGGTCCCCTTTCGATGTTTTCTCCCATATTACATAATATTATATATTTGCATGGGGTGCGCATACATACCGTGACACATAATGATAAAGTAGAGAAACCAGGGTAGATAAAGTGGCAGCTCAACGAACATGAAATGGGGATGATTGAGAAATTCATATTCGATAGCACTCACGTAAAATGTTCATATTTTACTGAGCTTTTATAAATCCTCTAATCCTCGAGTCGATATAACAATTATTCGTCGAATATATTATTGTTTCAAAGATTCTGGCATTTTTTTGTTCAGAATAATAAGATGCATGCACTTTGTTTAAATCAATTGTTAATACAACATTCGCATCCAGAATTAAGAAAAATAATTATGAATACTTACGGAATAAATTTTAGGCTTCTTATATTCATATTATTGAAAACGTTAGAAATTAATCCTTAGAAGAATATATTTTTTCATAGTCTCAAGAAAAATAATTATAAACGAAGAAAAAATTCTAATAATAGTAATTTAAATAGTTTTCCTATTTAAATTCTAAACAATAACATCCCTAGTTTGTAGTGTTTTTAATGAAATTTCTAACAATATTTCTATAAAGTAATTGTTAAAAGTAGAGATTTTTTTGAGATTTAAGGAAAAAAATTCGAAGTGCACAACGTACTTAAGAATATTTCTACTCATTTTATGAAATTTACAGTTCAAATCAATTTGCACAGCACTAGAGTGCATGCCGAAATGACAACGCCACAAATCGCATATTTTTTTGTGAAATTGAAGTGCTCAAGTTCCCGGGTAACAGTGGGCAATAACCGATTAAACGTGTCCGATTGGAAATATCGAAATACCGCTCGTAAACCATGCACACCGATTAATCACTTCAAACAGCAGTCATCGGTAATCTTTTTCGCCAGACTTCACTCCGCGTTTATCATCGCACTTTTTACACGGTCGCTCAGTTTCATGGTTCGCGCCGCATTCCGCGCGCGTAAATATTGCAATAGAAATCAACCAACCTGCTGCATTCACTGGAACCGTGCAAAAGGATTCGTGCAATAATCGATTACAAAAACGGGATTGCGGAGGACAGCGTGAAAAAACCTCTAACAATTTTTCAACGTTATGTATTCTCTCGACATATAATATTTTCTCCTAAAATTGAAATTTTGTCTTTTAGGTATTGTTATTATTTTCATCTTTTCGTTCGAACTTCAGTCAAATCTTCTTAATTTTCCCATTTCAATCGACTGTAACAATTGATTTTATTTAGACAATTTGTTATGAATTCGTAAGTCATATTAACATATTAGATAATGTGTTATTTAATGTGTTATTAATTGTTTGTAATATCATCGCCAGTAAATACTGGCGATGATTTCATACTTTTCAATTTCATGTACAATTCCTTAATAAATGGTGCGATGGAAATAACAATTTCAGTAGTGCACCAACAAAGTTATCCTTACCCAATAGGCACTGGACATCATAAAGACGTCCATTTTAAGTCCATTTCAGGTCTGAACATCGTACGCCCTGAAATGGACGTTTTTAAGTTTCCACTTCTGAAAGTTGGATTATGTTCCATGTATCCTGACGCGTTTAGACAATTTAGAATTTAGATTTCGGACAAAATTAGTGTCAGAACTAGCCGAGCTATGTTAGGAAAGGCGCATATATTGCAACTAACCAATTTGTTTTCTTAATGAAGTTCTTTTGTTTTTATTGATCATACATGTATACTATTGCTAATTTATTAATAGTTGATTTCAACAGGAGGTTGTAGGCCTTTAAGACGACTTTGTGCAATCGGGATAATAACCTAATCTAATAATTTCGTTTCATTTCATTTCATCATATAACAAAAGAATTTTAAGGTTTTTCTTAGTATAGCAGAACAATTGAATATCTTATTAATTGGCTTCCGGTGGATAAAGTATTAATGATTCATACATCATCAGACTTCTTAACACTCAACAACTATACATTAAACTATTGCGAAAATAATTATTGCTATTATTGCTAACTATTTCTTTCAAACTTCCGATTCAGAAAATGATAGTGAACGTAACAGGTAATTCGTTATAGCTTTATTATTATTATCATCATTTATTATTATTCTATTATCTTTCTAACTATTATGAATCACTAATTGACTATCTTTTATTTTCCTGTAACATACAAGCTGTCTCACTTAAGTGTGGTCCCAAGAATGTCTTCTTTAATTTTGACAAAGTAGAAATATTTGTACGTGCAATTTGAACGGTATCAAGTGATCTGTATACTGCACAGGCTGTTTCTTTTAATATTATTCATTTTTTCTAGTTTGCAACATCATCGATGTTACTTTTAAATAACCACATACGTTTTCGCGTTGCAAATTTTACTTTGTCAAAATTAAATAAGATATTCTGAGGGTTATACTTACGTGAGACATCCCGCAGACTTTCGATTTATACAAGCATTTCTTGTCATCATCAATTGTTCCATGTTATCATCGTGTGTTCTTCACTTGATTGCTGTTAGTGGTCATTAGAAATCGAAGATTGTTTAATCTGGTGTAGTGTACTAAAAAGATCATTTGGTTTAGACAAGGTATTTTATCATAAAGTACAGTAAATCCTCTCCAATTGACCGTCAGCTTGGAAACCAAAATGGACAATTTGGGAAGAGGAGGTAAGATTATTCGAGCCTTGCCTCTTCCCAAATTGTCCATTTTCGGTTTCCGAGCTGAAGGTTAATTAGGGAGAATTTACTGTGATACCACTGGACAAAGTGCAACGAAATTAGGAAATAGAAATACGAATTAGAATTCCTCTTCATTGAAGAGAAGCAGTCTGTGATCATGAAGCATTCTTATTATTGATAGGATTTAGTTACCCTGTCTTGTCAGACTGGCACAGATGATTTTGGTTCCGGGATACAGGCCGTTTGCCAGCGAGCGATAAGAATGATTAGAGCAGAATGTGTTCGTGTTCGCGTTCGCTTCTTATATCTCGCGAGCGCGCGATAGATGCCGTACACAACACGGCTTCCTTCTGGTCGTCGCCAACAATGACGACCGATGTACGGGCTCCCGTGGAATAGAAGTTTGTTCCGTGCACAATGCGATATAGTAGACGGAGCGAGCCGTGCGCCATTCGAAAGTGGTTCACGTATTCAAAGTGGCTGCCTCGGAACCTCCGTGGCCATGAAATCGTTTTACCACCGAAAGGGAAGGCGGAACGTTTTCATGCCGTTAAAATCATCCAGAGCGGATAATCAAGAAACGCTTACCACTCGGTTTAGTTGAAACCACCCCGATTAAAGTCTGATTAAATGCCAGCCGATCCTGTGTTTGCAATTAGACGTTCGCCGACTTCCATTATCCCAGATTATGAGCAAACTGTCTATCGTAATAGGGAATTTTGCAATTAAAATATGCTTCTCGGTATTCAATATGAAATATTTCTATATTTCTATTCCAATTGTGATGCAGACAGGATTTATTTAATGCAAAGCCAGTTAACAAATAAATTATATCGAAGCTATGATTTTATATTAAGGTATCGTACGCACAGTGAATAATTTAGAAGCAGCATGATTGCCAGGAATTTTATAAAAGAAATTGATGAACTTCTTTCGTTGATCACTAATTTATTTGAAAGTACGTACATTGTAAAACTTGTATGAATTTTTGTGAGAAATAATCTTGAACAATGTTCGCATGACAGAATTTGTTTGCTACGTTTGCGAGACCGTGTCAACAGGAATAACAATATCCTGACGATTTTGTTAATATATTAAACGACATATTAGTAGACTGCATGTCTGTATGAAAGATAACAAATGTTTGCGATATATTGGAACCAAGTGCAATTGTTTCTTCATTCTTATATCATTTTAATAGATCGAAATTAATATAGCAACGTTCTTAGCTTATTGGAACCAAGTGCAATTGTTTCTTCATTCTTATATCATTTTAATAGATCGAAATTAATATAGCAACGTTCTTAGCTTATTGGAACCAAGTGCAATTGTTTCTTCATTCTTATATCATTTTAATAGATCGAAATTAATATAGCAACGTTCTTAGCTTATTGGAACCAAGTGCAATTGTTTCTTCATTCTTATATCATTTTAATAGATCGAAATTAATATAGCAACGTTCTTAGCTTATTGGAACCAAGTGCAATTGTTTCTTCATTCTTATATCATTTTAATAGATCGAAATTAATATAGCAACGTTCTTAGCTTATTGGAACCAAGTGCAATTGTTTCTTCATTCTTATATCATTTTAATAGATCGAAATTAATATAGCAACGTTCTTAGCTTATTGGAACCAAGTGCAATTGTTTCTTCATTCTTATATCATTTTAATAGATCGAAATTAATATAGCAACGTTCTTAGCTTATTGGAACCAAGTGCAATTGTTTCTTCATTCTTATATCATTTTAATAGATCGAAATTAATATAGCAACGTTCTTAGCTTATTGGAACCAAGTGCAATTGTTTCTTCATTCTTATATCATTTTAATAGATCGAAATTAATATAGCAACGTTCTTAGCTTATTGGAACCAAGTGCAATTGTTTCTTCATTCTTATATCATTTTAATAGATCGAAATTAATATAGCAACGTTCTTAGCTTATTGGAACCAAGTGCAATTGTTTCTTCATTCTTATATCATTTTAATAGATTGAAATTAATATAGCAACGTTCTTAGCTTCTTTTAATCTTTGCACTATTTTATATTTCACCTATCCATTTTCACCATAAATGCATAAACTCCGCAACCTAGATATTATAATTAATATGAAGTAACGGCTTAAAAGGATTCCATTAAACTTTTCAGAAAAAGTTCCCAAAAGTTACCTTTGTGTTAGGTTATGTAACTGTGTCTCACTTCCTAAAGAAGGTGTGAAATTGAACTAACTATAATTAATACAATTGTTTGGAAGAATAATTGAGATATCAATATATATTCAACCGCTTTCGATCGAAAAGTAGCTACATTAAAACTTTAATTGGCAGTTCAATTTCGATTACGTCCTCGACAAAATTGAAGTCGAAATACCTTGCGCGATTTGGTATCACTTCGATCACGCTGAATACCCTTCCGTTTATAATTATTCGAAGGGCTGGTACGGATGACACGACATCAGCCCACTCCATTTACATCCCTATTAAGGGGTGGCAACTTGGTTTTATCGCCCTATCTGGATGATGTCAGCAATTGACTGAAGCACTTTCAACAGCGTCCCCCGTCGAAAAATGAAAGCTGAATTTTACGCGGTTTCCGTTTTCCCTTTTTGGATCTGCCGACCGTCGATGCGAAAAATACCTTTCTCATTCGCGAGGTCAGTGCAAACTACAATACGTTTCCATCAAAATGCACGTCCTAAAAGTAGTGACAATGTATGTACAAAGTTCGCGTTTTAAAATAAAGCAGGCAAAAATAGGTAGTAAATTGGAACTGAAATGAAACTAAATTGCAAACTAAAAGCGGATGTGACGTTGCAGTTTTATCATGTGATATGCAAAAATGATTTTGGGACGTCACCTTTAAAACGATACCTACATTTTACCTTAAAATATAGATATTACATATATAAGTCAGAACCGTTTGCTTCTACATAGAATTTTTGTTTTTAACATTTGCTTAAGTATAGAATTTGGAATTATCAAATATCTCTTGACACATTGATTGAAATAATGTGAAAATGCTACGATTAATATAGAAAACAATTTTTGTTATTTTATATCTCATTTAAAAATTTTCATATCTTTTAAACATCGTTTTCAACGTTTTTATATATTTATTTCAACAGTATTAAATGCACATCGGGAAACAATTAACGCAATACTTATTTTCGTGAATGAATAGAACGACATTTTTCAGATCTAATCGAATTCGGTGTATTAAAAATGTATTTATTAAAATTGAATGAAATAAAATATTTTTATCTCGGTAGCATCATAATTAACATGTTGTGTTCTTCGAGAGGGGATAATTGAGTACAAAGAATTAAGTGAATTAAGAAGTCTAAGTAGCAATCAAAATATAATATTGTCAAAGGACGAATATGCAAAACTGTAAATGATTAGTTTGTTTCGCAAGAACCAATTTCCACAGACAGTGAAACCACAATGGAGAACTCCACCAGAATCACGGCTGTTAGAGTTTTGTTTAGCACATCTGGTACTTACGACCACCATGAGACATTCAATGGAATTTTGATAAACGCGACTGTTCCGCCGGGACAAATGCACCCTTTCGTAATTTAGGAACAGCGTCTTTACATAATCGTCGGAAGTTTCTCTTGTTCTCGTAATGTGTATTAATTATTCTAATTAGCATTCGCAGCTAAACAATTAGCGCCAGTCATGCTAATTACGCGAAGAATTGTCAGTGACGCAAGAGATAGGGGAAATAAATTGTAATTTAGAGACACAACGGGAGCAGCGTAATTGCATACACGATTTATAATGCCGAAACAGAATTTAACGACTAATGAGAGAGCACAAAG
Source organism: Megalopta genalis (assembly GCF_051020955.1). Taxonomy (NCBI): domain Eukaryota; kingdom Metazoa; phylum Arthropoda; class Insecta; order Hymenoptera; family Halictidae; genus Megalopta; species Megalopta genalis. The sequence goes on from NC_135022.1 coordinate 11,088,632, forward strand.
GTAACTCGATTATGTGAACGAAACAAGAACAGTTCTAGTATGGATAATTAATGTTGTACGCATCTTTTTGGGTGTTCAATTTCCTTATAATGATTCTCGAAAAATTAAATAAAGAAATTGTTATACAGTGAATTGAAATGAAGAATTTTAGATCTTTCTTGGAGTCAAAATAAAAAATTAATCATGAAATTAGAAAGAAGCTAAAGAAGTCGAATTAAATAGAAGTTCAAAGTTAAGACTTGTTTTGTGACACACATACTGTCAATAGTATCAATTGAAATCACTCGGTATCAATTTTAAGAGTATGTGAATACTTTTTAAGTGTTCAGATAAAATATCTATTTACATGGATAACATGAAAATTAATATTTATATTATTCTATATATCTATATTATATCTATATTATATCTACATTTATATTATATATTATAATTATATACTATAATTATATATTATTATTTATATTATAATTATATACTATAATTATATATTATTATTTATATTAAATAAATAGCACGCAATAAAAGGACACGAATGTGTGTGATAATTTTTAATCAGTTCTTCAAATCTATAAATACAAATTCTTTTCTGTATTATAACTTTATAACTCGAATTTTCATGCCGCCTGTTTTAGTTTGTTACACATTAATTATCACATTCTGTACACTTATTACTGTTACATATAAACGTATTTTGGTAAATAAATATCTCAAAAATAAATTTTCACGTAGATCCGAATTATCATTCTGTTCATTTGCAACAATATTTTTTCTTCTTATACAAATCTTCAAACCAGTTTTCTCCGACAGCAACTCTTCATAATAATTCATAATAATCTTCTACACCGTTCATTTTCGATGTATTTCCTTCATGCAAAAGTTCAACAATAAGTTCTCCATAAAAGTAAATATTCTTAGAAATCCTAATCTCCACGTCCTTCATTTTCAACAATATCTTCTTCATTTAAAAATTTGAAAACAAAAACATGCTAATTTTCACTTCCATCGTTTCGAACAATATTTTTCTCTAATTGCAAAAATTTCAAACAATGAATCTTCATAAAAATCTCAATTTTTCTATCGTTCATTTTCGCTAGCATTTTCATCATCGAGCAACAAATCAGGAAACCCATAAATTTGAAAATTTCCGCCGGTCGATTTTCCAGGGTGATAAATAACCTTTCAGCGAGCAATGCGAAGAAAAATTTCGCGATTCATCTTATCGCGGCGTAACCGTTCACGCGTGTCATTTTCAATGTACAGGCTCGGTCAGCGGAGAACGTAGAAAAAGGCAGTGGATAGAAAGAATCGGCGAAGTTTCAGCCGGTCTAACGGGATAGGCAGGTGTCACGCCATCGCAACCCCCCGATGCGACGATTACAACGATTACTGGTGGCTCTCCCGAGGGGTCTCGCAGGGTGGAATCACCTCCGTTGACATTGCATCACGAAGCACTAACCACATTATTTATGCCACCTCGTAAAACTTGTGGCGTGCTTAAACACACTACTCTCGTTGCCATCGCCCGTTCCCTTTCGAAGGCGAGTTCCAGAGACCCGCGGACCAGGTGGGGGCTCGCTGTTTGCGAAATCCACCACCTCCAGATAGTGGAATTGCTTGTATCAGCGATGCTTGAAGGAGACTAAACGTTACGCGGTCCTAGCATGTGGTCGGAATTCGTGTTCGGCATCAAGGGGGTGGGATCTTTCGATAGCGTATGGTGAACGTTGCATTTGTTATTGAAATGCGGACTGATTGTCCGGAAATCACTCCATGCTTGAAAAGCAATCCAGAATTTGAAAAGATTTCAAAAGTAACAAATTGGAATTGTTACAGAGTGATTTTATCACAATTTTATTCGTAGAATTGATCCGAAATATTGTTCGAATGAAATTCGATTCGACGAATTTATTCGATATATCGTTATTTTATTAATTTATTAATTTTATTAATTTTATTAATTTTATTCGAGACGTTAGTTGAATACAATTTTATCAGAAGAATTTATTCGGATGATATATTCAAAGTGTTATTCGAATTCAATTTTTTACAAAGGAAGATGATTCGTTATTGGGAATAACTTTCTAATTTGCAAATTTACTCCAAGATCCAATGTTATTTAGTATTAAAAGTTTTCTCCTATAACATCAAAGCTCCTTTATTTAACGATCATATTAATGCATATCTCAATGCACGTCCAAATATGCAAATATATGTCTATAATTATTGACTAATAGGTAATTCTCATGATATGTAATGAACAAAAAATTTACTAAAATAGTTATTTTGTTTAGTCACGCACATTTGCACATAACTAAACGAAATATAAACAAATGTCGATATTTTATGTGGAAGAATTTTCTCTGATGTAACCATAAAAGCCATATGAACGATGTATTCTTTTTTATAAAATTGCAAATAGTCAAACATGTATGACTAATGTTTGCAGATACACGGACATTTCTCTAATTATGTTTTGAATATTGTGGTTAAGGCTTTATTGTTGAAACTACAATAGCAAATGTTAACGAATCGAACACATAACATAATAATTTGAGGAACGTAATGAACGTAATGAATAAATTCCGAATTTTAATTGACATTAAGAGTCTGACTACAAATATTGACGATGTAATATTTTCAGAAATGTACTTTCTTTGTACAAGAGATAATTATTTATCCAGCCAAATAAATTATTCACTTGTTCCAGTGCTCGTCAAATAATTTGTAAAACTGAGAATTCGCACGAAGATCCACAATTTGCATATAAAAATCTTTATTTTCCATCGCTTGTCGGTTCGAGAATACTATAAATCCATAAATCTGTACTTTATACGGTATTAAATAAGCGACAGATCTTTATGCGTTCGTAGCTCATAAAAATGGTTGGAATAAAGTAATATTGAAGGTTTAACGGAGTTCAGTGCAGATATCGGTTATTTACTGCATACGAGAAAATTGTCTATAAAAAGAACGAGTCTCTTATTTTCGAATTAATAAAATAAAATCTCTACAATATCCTACATTAATATATAAAATGCTGTATAAAATGGTTATTACGAATTTGATCGTAAAAACGAGAACGTAAATTCTGGTACAAATAGGAGAAAATCATTTTAATTGTGACCCGAAATTTTCAACTAACCGATGTTAATAATTATAATGTAATAATACAACTGTTTTACAAACCGGATAGTAAACAATAGACATGTAAAACGGTTTATGAAATCACCTACGAACGGATGCAGTGTGAAAGATTGCATGTGCGTAATTATATGCGTCCTAAAAGGGGTTTCTCGTCGCTTTAATGCACGAGTTCTTTTCGAGATATTTTAGTTACGCACGTGACGTCGGTTTGACTAATGTTAGCGTACAACGGAGATAGCTATTGTTGAGCGAAAACTGATAAAACGTTATTTATGACATTCAAATATTAAATTCCGCTCGCTATTAAAACATTAACGGTCTGTACTGCACAATCGCATTAGGTTTCAATGTCTAAGAACCGATAAGCCATTTTTTCACCGTGATTTTTATTGCATTTTTAATTACCACGTAAATGTGACAGCAGGTGTAAACAAATTTGGAAAAAATTGCATTGACGAGCATTTTTTATTCGCGAGAATAATATCGTTAAAGCATTAATACACTTAAAGATTTCTCATTGTATATTGTACTAAATTTTGACTTGAATACTTTTTGAAAACTTTTGGTAGCTACGAATAAAAATCGTTTCGTGTATATCATATGGTTATTATTAATTTGATTTTAGATCGTTATGATAGATGAAAATTATCCACGTTCATTGCCAGACGCTGGAGGTGTAACGAAACATTTTTCCTTTCTTTGATACTATTAATTGAACGATATTAAAGTTCAAAACAGCAGCCTTTTATTACCTCCATTGTTTCAAGTCTCATAAGATCAACAGCTCTCCAGTGATCAAGAAAGTAATTGGATGCAATTTTGCATTTTGACCTAGTTTCTATTTCGTTAAAAATTATTTCATATTTTAGAAAAATGCAAGAAAATTCTCATTGGTGTAAAAAGAAGTAGTATGAAAAAGTGTAATATAATGTAATATACTATAATATTATATTGGATTATAATAATAATAATGTAGTATAAAAGAGATAATATAATAGAAAATTATAAAAATAAATATAGGAAATGCTTTCAAAATCAACAAAGAGAATTTGTAAAAATTAATTAAGATAACCTTCGATACGATAATACAGAAAATTCTAAAAACGAATGTAGAAAATATTTCAAAACATACTATGGAAAATTCCAAAAACACATATAGGAAATATTTGCAGAAATAGCGCGGAAAACGTTTAAATGAATATTATGTAAAATAGTTCAAAAGATACTATAAAGAATTCCAAAATATTTAGGGGGATAGTACAAAATATTCCAAAAGTAAATGTGGATAACATTTCAAACAATGTATGTACCGAAAACGTTTAAAGGAATATAACATAGAAAATTCATAAACCTAATATTTAAAAAGACAATAGAGTAAACGAAGGAAAGAAATAGCTTAACTCTTTGCCGTATTTTGACGAGTCCGACTCGTGATAAAAATTTCTAGTAATAACTTATCGAATATATATATTATCCTGTCCTTTAAAATTGGAATAAAAATCTAATCTCTTGTTTGCGCATTCAAGTAAATTTAGGTACACAGTAAGCATCAATTTTCTTTCCCGTCTAAGAAATTGTTCCAACAGAAAAATTTCTAGTCGCAGTAACTGCGAAGAACATTGTATTTAATTAAGGGGTTAAATACTCTTTCTTTTTATAACGAAAAGTAAAGCGATGATTGATTTTTCCTTTGTCGGTTGTTTGCAGCTACCGTACTCGATGAAGTTGGATTATGGCACGATGGGTGTCCCGGGTGGCGTTTCCGGAATGGTGCCTCTGTGGCGGCCCACGGTGAACGTGTCAGCCAAAGGAGAGGTGCCCGTCACGTTGCAAGTCTTCAGGATTCGGCTACTGTGCTCGGGCCGCGTCAGCGCCGAAATTCCTTTAGCCCTGAGCTTGAACGTCACTGCCCCACCTGGAACCAAATACAACGACACCATTCTCGTGTTCAAGAGAAATAAAATCTGCTTCAAAGGTAACCACAGCGCAATTTCATTCGTCTCACCGCGTCACTCAAGGATCAGAAAAATCTCATTTTCGCGTCTGGTCACACGCGAGACGGTAATATATATTCTCATTGGAATTAAACGTGTCACTATCAGACACTTTCGGATGCATTTATAACCACAATGGAATCTCTGAAATACAAAATAGTGAAGTCAAAAGAGAGAATTTAATTGTTTTATAATACTTTATTATTTATAATAATATTATTATTATTATTATTAATTATTATTATTATTATATTATTTATAATATTATAATACTATTATGACATTGCATCTTCTGTTTAATAACTAAATAAATACTGTTAACGAACGAAGGTAATACTTCAATAGTTTTCAATTCTTTTAACTGTTCTTTTTCAAACAGCAGCTAAGTATTCTTGTCATAAATGTGCTTGAAATCCGTAGTCGTTTATTTTATTATTAATCTCCTTTAATTAATACTTCTACTACGAATTCTTAACCATTAAGATAAATATAGGCTTGTTATTAATCGTTCTTAATCCTTCTGTTATCAATCTTTAAGCATTAAAAAATATAGCCTAGGTATTAACCTGTTTTAATCCTTCTGTTATCTCCTTTTAAGCATTAAAGTAATCATAAGCATTCAATAAGTTTTGCACCATCGACCAGAAGACTTTATTAACACATTACCGTCCGAATGATTAAAAATAGTAATTTTCTTGACTGTTCGTGAAATGCAATTTAAAATAAAAAGTCCAATCATAAAATTTATTTGTGAAATTGAATTTAAGTAAAATCTATTTCGAATGAAACAACGTATTTTGTCAACAAAGAAGCCTGCTCATTGTATTGGGATATTAAGTATGAAATGCGTAGAGTTTATGGAAAAATTATAGAGTAAAGTATGTATTAGGTCTACTGGAAAGTTCTGTCCGATAATGTCATTGCAAACTTCGATAGGTATGCACATGTTCATTTGAGACATATATTTTTGAAAAATGTTACAAATTGCCATCACGCTGGCAAGAGGTCATAAATAACGACGGAAATTATATTGTACAATATATAAATATTACTGAATTTATGAAAAATCTATTATTTCCTTTCACTTCTTAAACGGACAGAACTTTCCGGTAGACCTAATATTTCACAGTTAACGATCTAATAAACTTGAAAAACTAGTACGACAAGTGGTGCAAATGAAAGGAAAACTTTCTATTTAATACAACGTGTCTATATGTAAATTCCTACCGCGCGCTGAACTCGCGTTAAAGCTCGCGTAAGTCGAATTGCTTATTGGATTTGATGCAAGCTTCGAACAAGCTCGCTGGAATCTACTCGCTAATGCTGCGAATTTACGCCACTTCGAAGTCGCGTATTTTTTCACAGAGTCAAAGGCGAGCGCCGGCAACTGCTTGGTAAGTAGTTCACTAAATTCCGCGAACTTTCGACAGCCGCGCGAAGGACCCTGACAAAGAACATGAATCGTTAGAGTTCATTGAGACTCTCGGAGAGTGAGAGAGAGAGAGAGAGAGAGAGAGAGAGAGAGAGAGAGAGAGAGAGAGAGTCTGTGAGTGTGAGAGAGAGAGAACACTTGGATCTATCTTCCTGTAGCAACTTCATTTGACGCGCGAAAGTTCGGCACTCCTTTGAGGAATCCGCTGCCTTCTGCTCCGGACAGAATGAGAAAGAATTATAAAGATGAAACTCCGTGGACACCTGGCGAACAATAGTCGCTCGATCATGGCGGACGGGCCCTGCAGAAGGTGCAACCATTCGATCTCCTCGGACTTGTTCGTTAAAATTGAAACGAAATAATTCTTCTTGAAACTTATCAGAAATCGCGGTTGCAGGATCTATTTCGAAATTAATTGACGTGCCGACAGATATTCTTGCTAAAAATATTCTTCGTTGTAATTCTTAACTTACGAAAAGTTTATATTTTAGATTAGCCACCCTTCCTTGCTTTCGAAATAATTCAAATAATTCTTTCAAATCACTGAACTTCGTTAGTACAGAAGCAGAAGATCTTTATTTAAATTCATACGAATATTAAACAGAATTACTAACATTTTACTTGAGGCAGTGAGAAACTTTGGTGGGCAAATTTGTCGTCGATCTAAACGAAAAAATAGTGTTGCATATACAGTAATATGAAGTAACGCTTACATTCTTAATGATATCTACAAACAAAAACTGAACGAAATATAATATTTCAATATTTTTTTCTATCAGAAATAATTGAAAAGAGAAATACGCAAATAAGATATTTTGTTCAGTTTTCGTTTAAATATTGTAATATAATAACTATCCTACGAATGTCGGAGCATTAGAATAGGTCATAATGTTTCGAACAATGAAGATAACAACAAAAGTTGCCAATAAAATAGTCCGCATTTAGGGATTATTATACCATTCTTCAAATCAGCGTTAAATTTTGAACTAAAAATAACAAAAGACTGTCGAACAGGATATCGAATACGATAAAACTAGTTTCCATAACAGTCCACAGTCTGTACGTAATACATAAAAAATATTAAAAAGAGCAAATATAATAATACAAACAAGCTTTGTCATAACTAGACTGCGGATCTTTATGCATTCGTGGCATATGGAGATTTTCGAAATGCAAGAAGACATATAAATTAGCGTGGTCTAATAACATTTTTATTGCCTTTTGACGACGAGGAATCGTTTCAGTTAACGAAAGAAACTTTTGTTGAACGCAGTCTAGCCATATAACATTTATCTTTACCATTAATGACAAAAACGTTCGCATCAACTGTACAATGAATAATATTAACGCTAAATGTTTCGTTTCCTTTGATAGAATATTTTACGATTCAGCATCCTACCATGGGTCGTATTTTTTGGTGAATACACCGTTATTATCCGGATCGTCGAACGATATCCGGATTACTCGAATTTTTAGATGTTCAAATACCTGGAAATCTGCATCTCACTTTGAGCCGCGGCTTTCAACAGCAGAGCAAACAGCCTTGACGTGCTCGTAAATGCAATATTCGGTTTAAGCATCTCGAAAATAGAAAATATCTCTACGCCGCGCACTGGGGAGAGGGAAACGAAGTTATCTTTCCGTACTCCGAATAAACACAGACTCGCAGATACCCCCGAAATCTTGTAGCTTCCCTCTTCAATCTTCCGAGAGGAACGATTCGTAGCGCGAGAGGATACGATATGACGTTCAGACGTGATTCTCATAGCGACTGCCGAGAGGAAACATCCCGTTCTCCGGCAGGAAATCGACAAGAACATCGAGTATCTTGGAAATAGTGGCAACAACGTTTCGCCAGACAGGTGGATGGAGTCAGACGCCCGTTCTCACCGTCGAAACTATTCTTGTTTACACCCACCGATAAGAAGTGTGTGAAATGGTGTGGGTCAGCGGTCGAAAAAAGGAACAGAATATACCCTGTGAACGTTTAAGGTTGTTCTGATTTATAGATATCCACAACTCGAAGTGAAACGTGAAAATAATAAAACGTATTTTTCCAATCACATCTTATTCAAATTAAACCAATTAGAGTTTGGTGCAAATTCGCAACAGATTTGGCGTATTAACGGTTCAATATACAGGGTAGATGGCCGAATTAGTGTCAGTACACAGGATATTCCAAAAATGTTTTGCAATCCGGAAATGAGGGATTCCTGAGGTCATTACAAGTAACTTTTTTCTGAGCGAAAATGTAATCCGCGGCTTTGTTTACGAGTTATTAACGAAAAACACTGACCAATGAGAGGCAAGCTTGGCTGGCGCGAGGCGGCCCAGCTAATGAGTGGACATCTCGCGCCGATCTCGTCTCTCATTGGTCAGCGTTTTCCGTTAATAACTCGTAAACGAAGCCGCGGATTACATTTTTGCAAAGGAAAAAGTTACTTAGAATGACCTCAGAAATCATCTTTTAACATAATTATGGGACACCCTGTAGACAGATATTTCCTTTTCTAATGATTTTAATGCGTTGAACATAAAACAATAGCATTTTTAATTTTCTCAAAAAATTCCAACGTTCTGCATTCAATCTATTCATTTTTATCAGCTAATGAGTGGACATCCCGCGCCAGCCGATCTCGCCTCTCATTGGTCAACGTTTTCCCTTAATAACTCGTAAACAAAGTCGCGGATTGCATTTTTGCAAAGGAAAAAGTTACTTAGAATGACCTCAGAAATCATCTTTTAACATAATTATGGGACACCCTGTAGACAGATATTTCCTTTTCTAATGATTTTAATGCGTTGAACATAAAACAATAGCATTTTTAATTTTCTCAAAAAATTCCAACGTTTTGCATTCAATCTATTCATTTTTATCAGCTAATGAGTGGACATCCCGCGCCAGTCGATCTCGCCTCTCATTGGTCAGCGTTTTTCGTTAATAACTCGTAAACAAAGCCGCAGATTGCATTTTCGCAAAGGAAAAAGTTACTTGTAATGAGCTCAGGAACCCCCCATTTCCGGATTGCAAGACATTTTCGGGGTATCCTATATACTAATTCGGCCATCTACCCTGTACATTGAACCGTTAATACGTCAAATCTGTTGCGAATTTGCACCAAACTCTAATTGGATTAATTTGAATAAGATGTGATTGGAAAAATACGTTTTATTATTTTCACGATTCACTTAGAGTTGTAGATATCGTAAACAAAGCCGCGGACTGCACTTTCGCTGAGGAAAACGTTACCTCAAATGACCCCAGGAACCCTTCATTTCCCGGAAGTACCATAACTTTGGAACACCCTGTATAACATACAGCTTTAACGTTTTAGCACTTATTTACATGTTTATTGTTAAAAATACCGTCACGTTAGTTTCGATGCTTCGGTACAATTAAATGAAGAGACACGTTGCTACCTAACTTCTGTGTGTTTTACGGTTAACATAGAAACATTACATCTCGCACGAAGAGATCCGCAGTGCAGCAATAAATCTCCTGCCTCGGTTCTGAATATTCAAACGTACAGTCCCCAGTAAAGAGGTCTTGCACAAGGATTCCAGTAATTAGATCGCTTTCACGGGCGCAGCCGTCTCGAACTCTCGCGGCAAGCTAAATGAAGGAGATGAAAATATAAAAGAAAGAAAGTTATGCATGGTACAAAGGCGAGGAAAGCAGGCGACTGGCGAAGAGGAGGAGCAAGAGGAGGAAGGAAATGAGAAACAGTAAGAAGCGCGGGGACTTGACAGACACTGATCCGGATCCGGTTACTGGCGTAGTCGCCGTTACAACGAAAAGCAATCCGCCGAATAAAATTGAATCTCGTCGGGAGTAGGTGTATTTAATGAAAGAGAAGAGAGGGAAGATCTCTCGCCGTCCAAGATCAAGAGGATCGACTGCGTATAAAAGAAGATGAGAAGCGGTCCGGAGAGGGTGGACGAGCGCTGCGGAAGGGAGAAAAATAAGTAATCGCCTCCGAGGGAAGGTTCGCCGGCGAAGAGTACTTGCGCCCGTGTACAGAGTTCCTTTTTCGGCGGGATTTGCTTTCTTCTTGACCCGTTGCTGGGTTTCCGTCCCCCCACAGGCGAACCATCCCCGGTCCTCGGGTTCTTAAGGGGTCCTGCAGAAATCCGAAATCGCCTAGAGACCACTCGAAAATAATCGAATCTCGCGCCGGCCTCTCGAGTGCTCGTCCTCCGGCCTGTGTACGTCGCGGCACGTTAAAAACGTTCCACGATGTCCGCCGGACTAATCTTTGCGAAAAAGAGTCGCCAACGGTTCGACATTAGCGCCGTTAAGTGGAAACTCCACTCTGGAACTTCGAAGAATTCGATTTTTCTTTTCGTTCGTTTTTCACTCTATTTATGATGCTTCAAGAATATGCGGTCGAAAAGAAACTTCATACTTGTAAAAATTACCACAGTTATACGGCCTGTACAAAATATCGCGTTGCACGGAAACGATGACCGCAAAATTATTCACGCGCTGTAGGAATTCGCGTTGCACAGCGGTCTATCATAATTTGCTGAATACGAATGTTACGTCGTTTAATTTATGGTATTTGTGAAAAATTCGATCTACCATGATTTCTATATATATGATTTTTGTAATATGTATATAATGTAAGTACAAATAATATGATCCGAATGGCACTCATATAATGCAAATATAATATAAAGTCATAAAGTAATATAAAGAGTGGATGTTTCTTCTATTATAATTGTTCATTTCAGTTAACATTGCAAGGGTGACAGTTCTAATATCTTAACGTTCACGCTTAAATTACATGTTACTAAATTAATTAATATGTCAATCACAAAAGTCAAGACGTCTTGGACCTATCATTTAAAAAGACGAGTTTTTAATCAGAATAGATTTATCGCAGCCTGTAGCGCGGAACATGTTCTTAAAAGATTATTGGAAGCGTTACGCAAAAACTTCGCCCGGCCGGCCATTAAGCATTTGGCAACTTGCCCATTGTGCCTCGCGGCTAATTACCGCCGAAGCAACGCAGAAACGTAATCGTTGAAGAAAATTCTCTCAAGTGTGCCTCCGGCAAGCTTGAAGAAAGGAACTCGAGCTCTCGAAACTCTTTACTTCTGTTCGATGACCTAATGAATAGATGCTCTAAAACGGAGGCGAATCCCCGTAATGAACGGTTTAACGCCGGGCGGGGGAAACCGAGGTGCTTGATTTTTAATTACAAACGTTGATGGAAGGGTAACGGGTGGCGGGACAAAGGAATCAATTTGCTCGCGTTGCCTCGAGCCCGGCAAAGGATCGATTAAACTTCGCTTTCGTCGACGCACCGACAAGTAACTTGCGGGTTTAAGAACAAGCACAAAGTAGAGAAGCCACGCCGAAGGCCTGGTCCGGAGGTATATCTCAGTTAAATCCCGGCCGGCGATGCTATCCGACACTATCAAACAAACCTTAACCGAGATTTACGGAGGCCCAGAATTAAGTCCCTACGGGATTAATGGAATGACCCTCCTCGAGCCGCATTCACCGAGTCACGCCGGGCTGGCTCTCTGTCCTCCTGAAGCAAATTTTATCCGAACGTGGAGCACAAGGCGAAACTGCGGACACTCTCCCGCGAGGAGGACTATATTTTTAATTTTGCCTGATTAAATATCTACCGACGACCGCGCGTTCCTAACAGAAACACATCGCTGATGGCACTGTCACCGACTGCTGGACGTGGAAATTATATTGCATCGGGGACGTGTAGAAAACGTTGACTCGACAACAAATTTTAACGCGAGATTATGGAGATTTTGATAACATTGTTGTGCTATCTAAATTGAGAGAATAGTAAAGTGTGCGGCGCATTGTCTAATATTTGCCAGTGATCAAAGTGATCGGTTTCACACCTTCCGTTTTAACTCTTTGCACGATATCAACAAGTTTTTGTTAATAAGCATCTGCATCGTTTCAATCTTTTATCAAACTTCCTTGAAACGGTCTAACTACGGTAATTTCACCATAACTCGCGCTCAGATTGCACACTGATATGGACCGTCTGGAAATCTGGGCTCGTTTTTATGGTTACCGACCGTCGACAACTATAAAAACGAGACGCAATGTTTCGACACATTTTCTAAATTTTTTCTTCTCATAACACTGAAGTATCTCATGAAATTTGACAAGACATTACAATATTACAAATTATAAATTACGGTATTACAAATATGCATAAAAGTTATAAAATATTATGCATTCAAAAAAGTATCAGCTGTATGTACGTACATATAAAAGGATAGGCAGTGAGACAAATGGAGAAATAATATACTCTTCTAATCTCTACATATTATATAATATATGTAACTGTTGAAGAAGGCCAAAATAAAACAGCACAGTCGGTAAACAATGGGCATGTTAGTTATTTTTAAAAAATGTGACATACGACGCTATTTATTTATTATTATTTATTATTATATATATTATATATATAATATTATATAATATATATTATATTATATATATTATTATATAATATATCTTATATATTATATATAATATATAATATTATATTATATATATTATTATATAATATATCTTATATATAATATATAATATTATATTATATATATTATTATATAATATATCTTATATATAATATATAATATTATATAATAATAATATATATTATATATTATTATTATTATTTACTATTATTTATTATTATTCATTTACTGAAACAACGAACCGACCAGCTAACTTATTTGAACGTATCACGGAGATCGTTTATGTTCGTAGGTAAGACATTCGATGAAAATTGGCAGACCGTTTCACAAGAGCGCAAAGAAGTGACTGTAACCGATACAGTAGAGTTTCTTTTTGATCGTACTCTCCGCGCTGATGTAATATTGAGAGGCCATTTACTAGTCGAGGTAAACGTCAACCGATTTTACTTCATGACAACGAGCGTCCACACGCAGCAAAAGCAACAAAGGACGTCGTTCTCTCCACGTGCTTTGAAGTTCTCCTTCATGTTGCTTATTCGCTGAACATGGCTCCGTCTGATTTAGTCGTTGCAACATCCTTTAATAGGCGCACGGTTTAATTCAGTAAACGATGTACGAAAGTGCTTCAACGAATTTATCAGCTCAAAGCCGGCGATGTATATCGCAGGGTAGACAAGAATTGCAGCCGTCGGTTCGCGTTGACTATATCGAAACGCTAGGAAATTAAAGTTAAACATTCTGATTACGGGATTAAAATATTTTAATTTATTCATGTATTTATCTTTACTAACTATCTAGTACGAGCGATCGAATATATATTTTACTCGTTTATTCTATTTGCACTTTTTGGAAAAATATTCATTGTTTTCGTCATTTCAAACTTGAGCGGATGCTCTAGGACAGGGGTGTCGAACTCAAAAGCTAACTTGGGCCATAATAATAAATAAACGATGCTTAACTTTAGGTGGGCCGCAAAAAAGCAATCAATGTCCATAGAAACAAATATTTTTATTTTGACTAGTACATTGTAATAAACATATATATAAAGTTAAATTATTGTTTACGTCCTGATACTTGACATCAAAAATGTTCATCTAGGGCCGCGAGTTTGACACCCCTGCTCTAGGATAAATTGTTATTTGAATACGTTCGTGTGTCATGCCATCGTGAAGCGCATGGTTCGTTCTATCGATTTGTGCAAATTGTTTTCACATTCGTTGTTTCGTATCGTCTACTAGACACTGTTGGGATAAACATCTAAAACTGCAAGTTCGAGTAATTTTATTGCAAGACGTCCCGAATGTCCTGCGCCAGACGTTTCTATGCTATCTGATAGTATTAGACATTATTTGACTTATTTCAACTAGCTCAAAACGCGAACATGAAAGAGTCCGACTCAGCCGTAACGAATAAACAAACGTTCCAGTTCCAAGGAAATGTTGGAAGCAAGCAGAAAAGAAGGCAAATAACAATCAAATATATATATATATATATATATATTTATATTTATATTTATATTTATATTTGATTGTTATTTGCCTCCTTTTCTGCTTGCTTCCAACATTTCCTTGGAACTGGAACGTTTGTTTATTCGTTACGGCTGAGTCGGACTCTTTCATGTTCGCGTTTTGAGCTAGTTGAAATAATATATATATATATATATATATTTGATTGTTATTTGCCTTCTTTTATATATATATATATATATATATATATATATATATATATATATATATATATATATATATTTGATTGTTATTTGCCTTCTTTTCTGCTTGCTTCCAACATTTCCTTGGAACTGGAACGTTTGTTTATTCAAACAAATTCATGTTATATATATATATATATATATCCATCCAGGATGAGCCCGGGATCCGAAGGAACAACAATTACGAAAACAACGGACCGGGATACTTTGGTTTCTTCTGCAGACCGTGAAAGTCCTGAAAACCGTGAAACCGGCGTCTTGAATGGCGGCGGATAACGCGTGCGGGTGCACCGTTTATGTTAAGAAACACAAACGATTTCGCGGTAGGGAAGCTGCAATTGCCCCTCACACGGTAATTACGCCGGCTAGCCGAGAGAATAATCATGAAACAAGTAAACTCGCGGCAACAATTCAATTGGTCGGCCGTGGAAGCGGACGGACGAAGAAACAACAGAAACGTAACGGCATCCTCGGAACGAGTTCCCCGACTAAAATTACATAGAGACGGACTGACACGGCGCGACGCAACGGACGGGCAGACGGAATGAAAACTAAAGTTACTTAAAAAGTTCGGCGGCGCGGCGGTGCGCTTCGGCGAGCATTGTGCCGCGTAAGAGCCGGACATTTTAAAAAGACGTCGCAACGCCCGCCCCCCGCCCCCGTAAATAAAGGAGCAAAGATCCCTCGAAGTAGCCGGGACCACCACCGGCTCCGAAGGCAGCTGGAGCCCGCACGATTTATTTAACTTTTTCCACCCCCCGGCCACCTTGTTTCCGGCGCATATCTCATCGCGCTCCAGCAAATTTCTCCTCGGCCGAGTGTTCCGCGAACGTTCCTGTCGGTTATCGTGTAAAGTTCATCCGTCTGCCTTGCGTTATTTATTCTGGCGAAAACGCTGGACCCGCCCGCCATCGTCCCGCCGGCCCGCCTCGCTCGACGGACAAAGAAGGACGGCGCCCGGAACCGCCGAAAAGGGCACGGACCGGTCCTGGCCACCAATTTGCATTAAACCGCGGGATTTGTGCAAATTAAACACCCGGCCACCGAAAATAGTTTAACGAGATATTTATTAGCTGCGACGCTTTAATTGATGTGTTTGCGCTGCTACCGGTTCCAACCTGTTTGCCGTGCGATGAGATTCGCGGCGTTTATTCCCGCGCACCAAAATGTTCCGTGAATTGTGCGTTGAGTGGAAAATTGGCTGGAATTTGTCTGCTGATTTTTGGGTATATTCTCGTTTCCTTGGGATTCAGTTTAATGTTTAATACAGTTGGAGGTTCATTTTGCAAAATGAGACTAACCGATGATTAATACTAATTTTCTAACAGTTCTTTTAAGATCGAAACAGCTGAGAATTGCTGAGAATATTATTCGAAACGATAATAACCCAACGAAGTACTTGGATAGAATAATGTAACAACTTCTTTTGGAATTAGTATTTAAATGAAAGTTATCAAGATACACTAGTAAATAAAGCACAATAAGCACTAGACGTTTTAAAGACGTCCATTTTACATCCATTCTAGATATGGACGTTGTACGCCCTAAAATGGACGTCTTTAAGATGTCCTTTTAAAGTCTGCAACATGACGTCTTAAAGACGTCTGTCTTCAGTCTCTTTCGAGCCCTCTTTAAAATGTCTGTTTCTAGACGGTTTTTATGTTTTTATGGTGTTTTAAATAAATCAGTCAATTGCTTTTAAATACAACTTTAATACAGACGATGGAACTAGATCATAAAAATGACGATGTGAATTTTGTTTCTTTTTATACAAAAGGTTGCTGTCAACAGCGCATTGATCAGCAATTCATTTTCTATAAAGACAGCGTTTCCAGAAGTTCACCCGTTATAATAGTGACCACCGGAAGAAGTGTCACTAAAATGTCGGTCATTGAGATCGGTACTGTTCGGGTGTGTGGCGAGCCATATACTTTATGGTAGGGCCATGTGTCCTGGAAACGTGTACAGGACGTCTTAAAGACGTCCATAAGACGTTCCGAATGTCCTACATTAAACGTCTTTGTGCCATCCGGGAGTGTTAGAAATTATTTTTTAGAGGACTTCATATTTTTTAAATTGTGCTTCATGCATCGGAACCACCGATGTTAGTAATATGAATTTATAAGTTTTACAAATAATCCAAGAACAATTCAACCGCAACAACTTAGCATTATATCTTTCAGTCGAATATTTTTAATGAATCTAGTAATGAAAATGATAATCTAGTAATTTAACTATAAATCTTGTAACTAAAATTTTACCTTGTTTGCAGCAGCTTCATTGCAATAATTTTGATTTGCACAAATATCAGCGGAACTGGGCTTCGACCGCTCGTTGGCTCGGCCGCTTCGCGCAAGTTAAAGGGCTTTTTGTAAACCAATATGAAAAAGAATTGATTCAAGTCTAGCGACGACAGAAAACCCAAACTATTATGTACCGGAAAATGTTCATACGCTCCTTTCATTACTATATTACTCACAAATTGATTTTCTGCTTGATATTGATAAGTAGCATGCATTCAGATTTCAATTGTTTCGACGTTGCACTGTTTCGCAAACATTAAAATGGACACCGAAAATTCGAACTTTCATGCTTTACGAGTTTAAGCTTGTGGAAGTTCAAAAACCTCGCAGACATGTTTTAAGAGAAATCGATTGAATACATAAGTTCAAATTTGAGAAAAGTCGTTCAAACGTTACTGAAATATTTGAATATGAAGAATCAACCAGAAGAAAGCGAAAGCACTAATATTTATTATTATTAATAATTTTATTTACTATTATTATATTATTATTTTATTTATTATTATTAATATTTATTTATTAATATTGATTATTATTTTATTTATTATTATTAATATTTATTTATTAATATTGATTATTATTTTATTTATTATTATTAATATTTATTATTATTTTATTTATTATTATATATCAGCACTAATATTTTTCAATGCCTAATACTAATAAAATGGTTCCGAACGTGAGAAAAATGTAAAAATTAAGAAGTTAACGTAAAAATAAGATAAAACGTTAATCTGTTCAATTATTATTTGTCTAGATAACGGAGGAATGGAGACCACTCCGAGGAACGACTCGGTTCGTTTGGAACCAGGACCCCTGGTAAACGGTGCCGGGGCACTTTATATTGCTGCGACTTGTGCGTGCGCCTTAATATTAGTTGTCGGCAGTGTCGTGAGCGCCTTGTACATTCGCAACAGCAAGGCTCGCATACAGGAATCACAGTGAGTACAAATTCTCTCTCGCTTTGCTAAGAAATCCCCGGTTTCATGCTTGAATTGCCTAAGAAAATTATTCCTTAGTTGCGAGCAATTCTGAAGTTTACTGCGCGAGCAAACGGATGCTGCACGAACTCGCGGGAACAGTCTTTTGGCAATGAAAATTATCGTACCGGTTGAATTAATCGAGAATAATTGAAACTGGCTTTTTGGTTTGATCACATGTATGCAAGGAAGAAACATTTGCGATATGTACTATTATATTCGCAATATGTACTGACTTCGAATGTTGCTCCTTTGTTGATTTTCAAAATCGGATATACCAGTGTGCTTGAGGGGTTCTCGACGATCTTCGGTTTCAGTAGTGACAAAGAAATTGTAAATTATTTTACAGGTGATCGTTGTATATTTTTAACTATTTTCTTCTCTATTGAATATTTTGAAATTTCTACGAACGTGCATACTATTACTTGAACAATATTTTGAAGTAATTGTCTCTGAATATTTGTGTTATTAAAATGTTTCATTATATAACTCATATTGTTGTGAGTTTTTAATAGAAAATTCAATAGGAATATACTTAATGGAAATTAAAAATACAAACACAGAACTAAGTACGTAACACAAAATAATACACATATATTAAATAATCTCAGAATGACGAACAGTAATATAATCACATAATCTCGAACAATTAAAAATTATATATTGACAATCTTAAATCCATTTCATCGCTTTCCTACCTTAAACAGCATCAACTTGTTTTTGTCATAATTGCATAAAATCTACCTACCGTTAATGATACTATATGGATGCGCGATCGACGAGATAACGAGCCGAAGCTTTTTATGCAATAAAGTACACGATATCAGAATCTAATTGCAAATTCGTTAAAATGATGAGTTTCTACTTTATCGCGTTTTCAAGCTTCGAGAACTGAAGAGAGTCATTCATAATTGATTCAATCTTCCCAGCGTCGCAGAGTCGCTCAAACTGGAATGAAACAATCGCACAGTCGCCGGCATCTCTGTGCAGTGAAACAGGCGCAATTGCGCATCTGTCGTGCGTGTCCCGCTTATTAAATCCATAATTTCATTCACGCAGCGGATCGCTCGCGAATAAATCAGAATCAGAAAGGGCTGTGGGTGCACGAGCTCGGTGTCTCGCAAGGTACACACGTCCATCGGTTTAGCACGTACAACTGCTACCTTGATACGTGGAAACGGTAGCTTCAAACACAATAGAATAATTTCTAGCTATTTGTATCCATAATTTTCATCCGACACGATGTTCGCAGCATAAGTTTTACAGAAATTAAAAAGATGATCTTATTCAGATTTTCGGTTGTTCTTCATTATAATGTATACACACGAATAAGTATGTCTTTTTGGTAGGTCTTTCTCGTTGAAAGACGTGATTTCAAAAATTCTACTATCTCATTTAACACGTTCCGTGCCACGTGTACCATCGATGGTACACGCTTGCATGTTTATTTAGTGAACTGAACAAATTGTTTACAAGAAATTTAGAACCGAAGAATCAATTTCCACCGCAAGAATGGGCGTTGATAAGTTTTTGTTACGTTGTTATGTGTACGAGAATTAATAATTGCACGTAATACATCAAGTTTTAGTAAAATATCAAAGTGTGAAGATTCGAGTAAAAAAAGCTCGGCACGGAACGTGTTAATGATTGATAGAGATTGAAAAGTGGCGATTTAATAAAACAATAATGTAAATCAGCGAAATGAATAGTAAAAGTCAATGTTCAGTCTGGCTCGAGTCTATCGCGATGATTGTCAGATATCGCCGATTAGTCGCTTTATACTTTCTCGTAAAATAAAAGATTGACTTCAGTACTCGAAGATCTGTAGAATGGACCCTTCGAATCTCATTTTTATTGTTGCACAAGCATTCTCAAAAAACAATTCCCATAAAAGGGCTCTTTGCATCACCTTTGAGAATCGAGCTTGATAGAAGTTGCTGAGTTGTGGATTCGTGGCAGATGTTGCAGCGCATTGGTCCCGCCTTCTTGAGATTGTATTTGTGTTTAATTTTCGAACAACGTCGTCGCGAATCTGACACGATATCACGGTACAAGCGATTTACCGTTTGCGTACCAGATGGTTCTGAAAAAAACAGGATCGAAAAGCGCCGAAGAGGACGATAGCGCTCCTTCGATTATGTGTCGAAGAAAGCCGAAGAGCGCGATAGCGCTCCTTCGGTTGTGTGTCGAAAAAGCCGTAAAACATAAAATAAAACGTTACGAATGAAAATATATATACTATTAATTTAGAATAGGTAACAACAAAATGCAAATTGGATTACCGACAGCGATGCGACGCGCGACGTATACATGCGTCCGAAAGACTGAGCACGTTTCGACAAATTTCGGGCGGGCCGTGAGTCGTCTGTTTCGGCCGAATGCCCTGGCTTTTCTCGACACAAAATCTGAAGAGCGCAAAAGTGGCTCGTGGTACGTAAACGGTTAATCCTTTCGGTACGAGCGCCGGATATATCCGGCATCCATCCGACGACCGATATGTACGAGTGCCGAATACATCTCTGGCATCCATGTAAGCCATATTTCTGCAGGCCCTTCACAGAATGTTTACAGGAAACATTTAAAGAAAGATTTAGAAACGGATTAAGCACAGTCATTTACTTAACGCTTAAGAAAATCTTGGTACAAAAGTGGACCGACCCTGCGTTATGTGCGCATTTTCGGCGCGGCACCCCGTACGGTGGGAGTGTCACGGCGGACAACGCGCTCGTGCCGAAAGGGTTAAACGTCCTCTGACACTTGATTAAAAGGTGTCAGCTGAACTTAGCATTCTTTCCCGTCGGAAACGAAGATACGTAGGAGAGCCGCAGGTGTTCCCTAGTGCCGTCCAGTCCAATTCATACCGAAACCCGTTACGAATAGTTCGCGTCGGTTCAGGATCAGTTGGCAGGATCCTTCGGAGAACCAGCTAGTGCTCGATTCTTCGCCGGAGGGTAGAGAGACAGTAGGCAGCCGGAAGATTTCCACACCCCGCGGGGTATTCGCCGGATAAGCTGGATAGGAAGAACTCGTCCACATGAAATATCCTTTCAATAAGCCCCGGTGATCTGTCGGTCGCTTGGCACGGCAGCCGACATTTTATTGCGCGGGTACGCGCCCCTGTTCCAGAGGGAACTCCTCCGGGAGAGGACGTCGGAAGAGGCAGGAAGAGGGTGGAAAACTGGTAGGAACAGGGAGCAAGAGGAACCACTTCCCCAGTCTTTCCGAGCCGGATATTCTTCTCTCCGCGTGAACCACTTGTCTTCTTCGCCGGATGCAGGGATCGAAGATGACTTTAACACGTATAATACCTTTCTCGTTTGTAATGACCGTGTAGGATGATGGATTTTGCGCCCCGGGACATCCTCTTCTGCGCGGAGTACCTGCGGTGTCGGCGAAGCATTTATTTTACATACACTGTGCAGCGATAACACAGGGTGTTCACTTTATCTTGAGCTCGCGTAACGTCTCTGTGGTGCCTGGCGGTAGGGAAAAAAGAATGCGCAGGTGAGAAACTGCATGACTTCGTGGCACGGATATAAAAGATAGGGTAACATTCTTCTTCGAGCTCATTTTAAGTCGAGCTTTCAAGGTCATTGTCGATTTTTTTAAACGTGACTTACAGTATTCAAGGCCATCTGTAAGTCACGATATTACACATGAATGAATTTGTTTTTTTTGTGAGTTATATTATTGCAGTAACAAAAATATACCGTCTCGTTTAAAAAATTGACGATGTTCTTGAACAGAAATCTTGTCCTATCTTTTATTCGTCACATGAAATCATGCAATTTTTCACCTACGCAGGCTTAACAGACACAATTACGTGTGCTCAAGATAAAATGATCACCCTGTATTTTGACGCTTTCGTTGCGCTCAAGATAAGATGAACACCCTATATTCTGATTCCTTCTGAAACGGAATAACTGTTTTAGAATCGAATCGAATGGCTTGAATTATTTTGGGATGTTATGTTTACTAGACAATGAGTAAGACAGTGAAAATTACAGGCATTGAAAAATGTAAAAATTTCTATCTTTCTTGAGAAACTGCGATTTTCGCAATGTCTTGAATTGTCGGTAGTTCACTGCAACATTAGCAGATTTCGAAGAAATTTTCAGCGTGCACGAGTTGCAGAAATCTACAAATCTTCTTATAAATTACTTTGTAAGAAAAAAAGTGACTGCATTTATTGGAGGACATAGGAGTCAGACGCAATTGTTTTTCTCTCTTAAATAATTTTCATAAATCATTTTAATAATAATACATCATTTTTCATTATAATGATAATTATAATGAACATAATTTAATAAAATTTAATAAAATAATTATAACTTCATAAACGATCCTTTTTTTCAGATATAATTCTTACTAATTAATTGAAACATATAAAAGAGGTGTTCTTATACTAAGACCGGGATTCGGATCCAGTTTATTTGAACTTTATGACATTCGAAAACTATTTCCTTTTGGTATGCAAATATTGATTAATTATTTCATTGAAAATATGTTAGCGTTTTGACTTGAAATCACCGCAGCCACAAGCGTATTGCAGTAAATTGCATCTCCATGCATTTCCATGAATCATGCTAACATTTGACATACAAATCCACAAATTATTATTCTATTTTGCTAGTTTATATTGCCTATCGTCGACTAACCAATGCTTATTCAGTGACAATTCGATGTTTTTTGAAACCGTATCATCTCTGAAGAAAAATAAATAAAAATAAAATAAATAAATGCTGCTTGCTTAAGTTTTTAATTTTGTCTCACATAGATTTGATTCTGTTTTGTCATGCAATTTTTGTAGTTGAAGAAATATTAAATAAATAAGAAGACTATGCGAATTTTAGTTACTGTTTTGTTTTTATAAAAAGTGCATTTTAATATGTTCCGCATAATTCGAAAGAAATTCAAGTATTGAAACATTTCTTCAATATCATATTAAACCAATTGTAAGTGAAAAAAAAGTAAATTTAGTGTACATAATTTGAACGTAACTAAAAATCATCAAGCTTGTCGTCTAAATCAATCGTAAGGGGTAAAAGTTGTATATACAAAATTAATTAATATAACTTCGATGCTCCGTGCACAATATTTATTCGACTGCATCGTTAAAACAATTTCCAGAGCCGTCGACATTTGGTTCCAGAAACAAAATACGATTCTGTTCGTACCATCGCAATTAATACGCAAATTTTATTACATCGACTAACGAGCGACTTTCGCATAATTGTGATCGTACAATAACAATAACAATAATCATTCCCGTGTTGTTGAATACAGTGCAACATTAAACGAGTGTTTCTCATTATTATGTGTCTGCAGAAAATTCGCAATTAGATCCGAGTTCGGACGGATCAGAACAGTTACGATCGTTTCAAAGCATCAGTTTCGAAAGAGTCGCAAACAACTTTAATTAGCTCCGAGCAAGAAATGTTATTCATTCCCGGTGAAAGGTTAGCTACGCCGCGCCGCGAAGCTTCTATAACCTATTTTACGGTGCATACATTATTAACTATATCTGCCAGGAAGATCTTATCCAACAAAATTCCTGTAAAAGAAGATCTGAGACAAAGTTTCAAGAAGCGGAGAACTTTTCCTTCTTCGGCCGCCCTCCCATCCCTTTCCTGGCTTCCCTCTTCTTTATGCAGACTTGTCATATTTCCTTTGAATATATTAATTCTTCCGAGACTTCCGGCACGGGATTTTACGCGCGATTTACTCACAAAAGATCTAATTTCAATCCGCGAAACAGGATCCGTTTCCTCTTCCTTATTTCGTTATTAATTTTTCCATCGTGACCACTTCAATTGACGCCAATAAACACTCGCCCACAGCTTCGAGATCTTAACAAATATTTCACGGTTCCACTTTATTTGCATCCACTGATATTTCAGTAGCATTTTCTGATGCATTCTTTCGAGCAATGAAAGAAATACGATCTTTTCCTAGTTAGTTGATGAGTCTTTTACTTCAATCGATTTCTTTCTTCAATTTTTTGATAATTAGAGAACTGGTTAGAGTCGATTCTTTAAAATGTGACTGATAGAAAGATAAAAAGCGAGCATTGTTAATAAATGCTACCTATGATTTAATTAATAAAACCAATGACGATATTAAATTGAATTCAGAATTGACGTAATGGTAATTATTAAGAGTTACATTCTATTGACGAACAACATTCAAATGCTGACTAGTTACTAGACAGCGAATCTTTATACAGAATATAACTTTTCGAAATTAATTCTAAAAAACAGAATTGAAATAAAACCGTACCATCTCAGTTAACAATTTCGATAAAGCGACGAAAATGTAAGAACGTTTTCAGAGAATTTTCTAGTGTATCCATTGTTTGAAATTTCACTTATTATAAACGCATGAAATCCACATTTTATTAATTACATTTACAGCAATCGAAATATCAAAATCATTAATTATATGAGCCGTATATTTTAAAAGTAGACCTAAATCCATTTTCCAAAAAAATTAAGCTAGCTATTCAAATATTTACATTTCTACGTTATCTCTTCATTTTGAAGGAAATTGTTACTAATGTATTTAAAATTATAAAGATTACATGAATTATAAACAAAAATATCCGCAATCTTATATGATATGGAGTTGTATAACGGAATTTTATTTTCCAAAATAACAACGCTAGCTGTCACCGCAACAAATTAGTAAATGTCTATTCAAAGTAAAATCATATTAAAACATTGAAGTTGCCTGCGAACAATTCCGATTTGGTCGAGAATCGAGAACACGTGGGCAAAATTTTAAAAATTGATTCACGAGAAAAGATCAAAAACCAAAAAGGAATTTCGACATGCGATAAAATTGTCGTGGAAAGAAAGCCTAGGAAATGCGAAAACTTAGCAAGGTCAATGCTCTAACGCATTAAAAGTGTCACAGGAGCACGTGGTAATCTAACGAAAAATTAATAACTCAATGATCGGAAACTTTTTTCCAACATTTGTACTGATCAGACACTTTTTTCCACACAACATTTCGTTTTCTCTGTGGTTTCTTTTCGATAATAAATGTAAGATTGTGTTATGTTATATTTATTTACTTTATTTGGATCCCACCTACGTTCCCCATTCGTCTTACCTGCACATAAGCACATTTTATAATTTCAAAATACGAATATTATTTGTAAATTTTTTATTAGTGTATATGATCGGAAACTTTTTGCCCGAGCTTGTATTAACAGAAGTATCCCCGGAGATATTATATCTGCCGCGTTATTCAATTAAAACCCTTATGAAGTCTAGCTGTAATTAAGAGACGCTCTTTGCGTTACTCGCATTAAACCTCGGGTGTACGAGGAATCTACTTAACGATGAGCACGGTGGAGAATCTCTCGGTTGTGCATATTAATTACACGTTCAGCGAAACGATAGTTGTCCTTGGTATTAACGATTTAAATGTTCTCATGTAGCGGCCGCGCAATATCTACGAAATGAATTCCGCGGTGATGAGATTCGGAGAAGAAAAAGATAAAGTGAGGCAAGGACGCGCTGGCTATAGGACGCCATCTTCCCCAGTTTTATCTTTATCCCCTTTCGCTGCTTTTCCAATTTCCCACTAAGTGGCTCAATTGTCCTTTAGTGGATTTTATTAAATCTTTTGAAGTCACCAATCGTCATTTCTGTTCCCTTTGCTGTTGATTCATACACCTTCACATCTGCCATGCCTTCGCCGTTAATGAAAGAAATTTCAGTATTATTAGAGGCGCATAAAATTGATATCCTACAGCACAAAAGAAATGCGCAAAAGTATTGGATAATTTCCTGAAAATAGAAATTCGAGGAATATTTAAAGACGATAGTTTTGCTAATGTTAAAAGGAATTTAATTTAACCTCTAAATCAATCTATTGTATCGTTATTAATAGACACAGCGGATATTTAGGGAAAATAAAAATTATCTAAATTAATTGCAAGAAATATCAATTAGATGAAAACATCTTTCATCTTTTAACAATTGTAGTAAGTTGAAAATAATGCGACAATATCCTCAAATTCTTCCAATATCTTTTTAGTTTTGTATTTGATCTATTCGTTTCTGTCATAAATGCACAAAATTCTCAATCTATAAATTAACGAGTTTTCGTTTGAAAAATTGTAAAATATGTGAAAGTAACTGGCAAAGCTATTCAATCGAGATCAAAAAAGATCTGTTGCAAAAAAGAGGGGTAACTCAGAAGTTTCGTCTTTTCTATAATGATTTTATAAGATTGAATGTAATAGGTCTATTTTATTTACTTACCGGCAGAATTGAAGATCAACAGTCGAGACTTTCTTAAATTCAACAATTCAATAGTTTTAGAAATTATGATAAGTTTATTAATTATAAACTTATGATTGGAAAGCAAATTATCAAGCTTCTTTTACATGCAGGTGAATCGTTGGAAATTTAATTAGTAGATACATCGTGTACCTACTTACGCACTGCTCTAAATGTAACTGGAAAGTTATGGTTAATGGAAATAAATGGCCATAAAATGTAAATCAAGTAACTTCTCAAACCGTGTTAAAACGAATGAAATCGTGCGAAAAGGAAATTGAATTTCCTTTTCCAGACCGTGTTAGATGAAAACCGTGTAAAAAAAGAGTCGAGTGTACTCGCTCTGGCCACAAATGAATAAAACCAGCAATTTACTTATAATTTGCATAACATTTCCGACGCGCGAGCAGAGAAATACCTATAAAAATGAAAACAAAAGTAAAGATCAGCGCTTCCTTTGTAACTTTGTAATAAGCCAATGTAAAAGCATGCTGCAGAAGGGTGCGGTAAAATTCTTGCCGCGACGATGGAAGTTACGTTTATAATGCAAAGCTAAGTAGCTGTTCCATCAGCACTTCGGCAGGCATTGTTTAAATAACGGCGGCAGTCGGTGGCCTAATATTTTTCAGCGTTAATACACCGGGTGTTTTTATGGAAAGGAATGTTTATGGCAGCCTCCCTTTCTTCTCGTCGGTGTTTCGCGTCGGGGATGCCTTGGCATCGGCCAATTGTCTCTCGAGGGATATATTAGCTCTTTTGAGACTCTCCGGGCTGATAACGCACGGGAAAACGAGGCTGCTGAATCTCTCCTTCTCTGCCCCTTGCAGGCTCCCTGCGGGGCAGAGGCTACAGATTTTACATCCGCTCGCTCGAGTAAACACAGCATACACCCTCGCACCCTCGGCCCCTTTGCCGAGCGTCTATCTCGACGCGCAAAGGACGATTTTAGGGTTCGACAAGAACACGCCGGTCTTTGCGGCCGAATTCGCCGTTCGCGAATGAGAAGAAGAAAGTCTGGCTTCCTCGCAGTCTGTTGAATGAATTAAACCTCCTTATATTCCCGTCCTCCCTTCGACTTCGTCAAGCAAAATAATTAACTTTCTTCGCTTCTCTTGGGCGGAGGCAAAACTGCTGCCTCTGCTGGAAACTGCAGATGTTTTCCAAAATTATATTTAATGCAATTTATTTGACGCCCGAACGTATAATTTCGTGTAACAATCTCTTTCCACGCATTCTTTTTAAGGAATTATTTCTAGTTTTTGCAGACACTTTCAAATTCTGTAGTTTGTATTATTTTCTGTCAGAGTTGAGCATATGATACAAATAAATTCTTCGAATCAAATTTTATTCGAATAACTCCAAACTCTACTGTGTGTACGTATATTCGATTGGGTCGTTCAGGAAAATGTTTCGTTCCATCACGAAAAAGAAATAAAAGACGATTTTATAATGTTTTCAGTAAAAAATAACTTATCGACATTTTTCCGGTAGCTTTAGAATCTTATGCTCGTAGAAGTCCTGTGTTTCCATTGACAAAATACTAAATAAAGCTTTACTCGACATAACACAAAATACTGCCACTTCTCCATGACGAGTATGTGCGCAGCCAACTGGTTGAATGAAACAAGCGTTCTCGATACTTATTTTTCTGTAAAAGATTTATTTCTCGTCGTTTTCGACTTACGCCACTTGTCGATTAATTCCCGGACAAAAGCGGAACATGAAAACTGACGATCTCAGCGTCGAGTGTGCAAGATGTGGGAACAGCGAAATCGCGTTCGCACGGCACCAGCAGTCAAAGCGTCGACGAAAAGGAAAGCAATTCTTATCGGCCGAGATAGACAGATGTCAGCAAGTGGAGACACGCAATTAATTCCAGCAATTGATCGCAGACAGAAACGGGCAAACAATTAATAGGGCACTTGCGCTCGCCACGTCTCGTCGACGGAATCGTTATCGCGTCCTCGTGGAACGGCGGCGCAGCGTTGCCCGTTCGAGCGCGTTAGCCGAAGAGTAGAAATAAGCTAACTGAAGTAAAAGAAATCGAAGGCTGGCAGCGCACCCCGTAAAATACAGTCACCGGCCCGACGGCCGTGCAGATAGAGAAACTGGCGAAACAAAAAGCAAAACTAAAAAGGAAGGAAACAGGTGAAAAAAAAGAAGAGGAAAGAAAACGCGAATCGTGGAATGTTTGAAATCGTTGGCGCGATGCATTCCGCCCGTTTTTCGCTCAACTTTTTTTTTGCGAAATCGTGTGCCGGGACGGATTTACATGTGCAAAACGGCCAATAAATCCGACGGAATATCGGGACCGGCGCGGCGTTCTTCGACGAATTCTCCGCGCCAGTATTTCAGCTTTCTCGGTATCTCCGGCCTCGTTCCTCGAGCTTCTCCGTCTCCTATCGCGCGCGCCGCTTTTGAGGCTCTCTCGCCGCCTCTAATATCGCGCTCTGCAAAGGGAGAAAGACCCTCTTTGAAAATTTTTCCCCGCGGGCTAAGCGGTAATTTCACACGCTACGAGGACCTTCGGTGGAATCGATCAAACGAGACGCCTCGCGTCGCATCGCCTCGCCGAACCGTTGCGGATATATTCCCATACTTTCCGGTGTGTCTCGTGACGCGAGTCCGAGCGCGAAACGAACGGATTCCGTCGAGCTTATGCGAGCACGTCGACGCTCCACGTGAAAGTGGATAAGTATGCCCCAGGGGGTTGAAACCGAGCCATTCGGGATCCGGCTGTTTCGTGATTGGACCGCGGGAAGAGTGGAGACGGGATCAAGCATAATCGTGAGCCGGGTCGAATCTTCCCGATACACAGTGTCTCGGTTAATGCTAATTAGGTGGACAAAACTCGTAACTTAATTTCGTAAGAAACAGGTGACTCTTATATATATATATATAATAATAATAAATATACTATACTAAATATACTATATATATAGTGTATTTAAGTGTGTAGAATATATATATATATATATATATATATATATATATATATATATATATATATAATAATAAATATACTATACTAAATATACTATATATATAGTATATTTAAGTGTGTAGAATAGCGCAAAAAAAACAATTAGCATCCTGATTAATATTTCATTGCATTATGCAGCGAACGTGCTGTTCACGATAAACGCGAACTATACGCATATTTTTGATATTTATGATGGATCATATATCTTACGCATACGTCAATGTATGACGTTAAGAACCTGAAGCTAATATCGGGAAACAAGTATGCATGAACTAATTGACACAAGGAGAAAGGGGCAAGGGCTTCGACGGCGGACTTCTTTTAAGCAAAGGATAATACATCATTCTGCGAAAATAAAATACGAATCAGTGAGAGTTTCGTAGAAACTAAATTCTCTTCGCTACCAGCGTTACAGGTGTGCGACAATTACAATCTTACATTTCACATAAAGATAGGCGGTATTACTCCTGTGCATGTCGTTATTTAAAATTATATGCTATAAATAGAGTGGAAAGAGACCAATTATATATACATATATAAGAAAGAGGCATTGTGCTCTTACAGTTTCATTTTACTCGGCGTGATTGTACATTTTTATAATTTTATCTCTATAATAACTTTTTTCATTTAGCTAATTTATCTCTATAATATATTTAATCTCCATAATACAATTTTATTTTATTTAAGTGAATTTTTAAATTTTTTGGATTTAACGTTTATAATATATATATATAATTTCTGTTTTCACAATTTCAATTCTACATTTCAGGATTTTTATAACATCGCACAGGACAGCTTTGACAGAAGAAGCGAAGTTTCTGACAAAAAGCAAACGAGTTCTCTTCGCTCATATTATGTTAATAATGCTCAGTCAGTACGTTTTATAACGAACAGATACATTGAGAATGCCGTATCGTTACAAATTCAATCGAAATAAATGTTACCTCGTAAGAACTGTTTCACAAAACAGAAAGCATATATTTCCAGTTTTTCGATATTTTCCTCACGGTACGTAAATCCGGCGATCGTAGTAGCATTGCTTTCAAACGTCGTGCGATTTTCAAGCGGATTTACGTCGCTCGAAATATTTGCACTTTGCCTATAGTTCGATGTTTGAAGAACCAGTTTGTCTATTTATTTTTCAAAATAAAATTGTATTTTTCTAGCAAATTCGATTCAGAAGCGTATCAATCTTTAGAAATGTAAATATCGAAGAGTGAGTAGAATCGGTACCGCTATTTCCAGATCTATCCAATCGCTGAAGTAAATATGCAGATCGACGAATAGCGCGCGTGTGGTTTTCATAAAATTTCGACTCTTTACTTTTAACTCTTATTGTGAAGAATCGCTATGAAAGTGTTCTTATTGAACAGATATTCTAGAATTTATATGTATGATAGATGTTCCATGAAAACAATTTATTTCAGTACACTTATTTAAAAAAGCTTTACATTATAAATAAAACTACTAATAAAAAAACATATTCGTTACATTTTCTTTTACAATGTGAACATAAATATATGAATATACTGTTACATAATATATAGCATCTACGCAAACAAGGTTTTGAAACATGAAATATGAAAAATAATCTTGAGAGGAAAATAACATAAATTATAACATCTTTAACTTCGGACTAAACGAAGTTGCCCCGACACAATTTTTTGTATCATAAAGGCAAGAATTTTTTTGAGGGAAGGTTATGTATAACTTCTTATGATATGTTATATGTATTAATATGTGTAATATGTATTATATTATATGTAATATATATAATATGTATTATATTACATATAATATATATATATTACATATATATATATATATATATTATATGTAATATAATACATATATATATATATATATATATATATATATATATATATATATATATATATATATATATTATATTGTATTAAGTTATAAGGTTATGTCTAATCCTAACCTGTAATACATAACCTATTAAAACGTCTCAGAATTTTTTCCATCTCTGAGGTCCTTTGCAGCATTTCACTATGAATTTTATTTAACGAAAATAAATATTACTGTATTCGAATAATATACGCATTTCCAGTTTCATTCAACCTCGACGACGTGCAACAATTTCTGCATAGAATATCGGGAACGTTGATGATAAGACTGAAAAGTAAACTGCGAAATGGGAACAAACATCTTACAATCGTGAAAGTTTTAAGTCGTTTCAAGCCTCAGCATTTGCCGGCGACATGTACTTCATTTTCGGTCGGACAAGTTGAAATCACTCGCGAAATAGTTTGAAAGCATCCATCATACTTTCGCAACAACTCCGAAGAAAAGTTTCGTGATCATCGTGAAAAATCTCCGCGGGCAATGTTAACTTGCAATAAAGCTTGGAGAACAATTCCTCAAGAATTGTGTAACCCAGTAATTTTTCAAATATAATTGTATCCAAGTTATTCCACCTTTTCCTTCTGCATTTACATTGAATAAAAAGCAAAGTGTGTAATTCTCAGAATTCGATTTTTGATTCAGAGATTGACACTTTCATAAAAGTAAAATATAATATTAATACTGAATTGTCGAGCTTCCTATAGACTGCAGATATTTATGCAAATTCAAAACTTTTCGCATCGATTGAAAGAAGCAAGGGTTGTATAGTAATCATTTTTCTTTTTCGATGATCTTAAAACGTTTCAAATTCATTAAAAACGTCTGCTGTTTCGTATTTCAACTACTAAGTTTGTCGATGATTGTATTTTAGTGATAATATTTTAAATTATTATTATAAATTAATTTGTTACAATTTAGTAATAATATTTTAAATTCGAAATTAAGACATTAACACAAATCTCATACACAATATTTTGACGTGTTTTGTTCCACCAAGTTTTGTCACAGACGCATAAAATTGATAGTTTAGCTATTATACAAATTACAAAAATAATAATTTAATTACAAGAATCATACTTCATGAATCATTTTTGCGACAGACCGGAATATTTCGTAATACTTAGATTTTGTAATCTTCATCCTAATATTGTTTAAAAATAGATATCGTTTTTATGGCAACAGTATGTTTAACATTAAACAGAAAGTTGCTGAAAGAATTTCAGAACCCTCAATTTCCTTTCATACTGAGTTCTGCGATTCAAAAAACATTGCAGAGACGATCGCTCAATGTGTTGTTAAAAATATGTTATACGTCCGAGTTGAATCTTTTAATTTCGTCGAGCACGAAATTCCATTTGTGATTTATTCCTGCTTCACCGACGAATTTCGCGAAAGAGGATTGCGCAAAACCAACAACAATTATTTCAAGTACAATAAATTCGTCGTCGGAACAGCGTCGCGTATGATCCTATACCACCGTAATAGCTTTAACAGGAATATTAAAACAGATACTAGTTTTGAAACATTTTCAATATGTATGTAATCCAATACAATTTTTGAGAATTTCAAATAATTCTGGCGCTAGCTATATATTATAGTAGCAATGCAGAATTTTGATACCGGTATCAATTTGTGGTTCTAGTGCTCGTCGAAATATTCAATCAAATATATTTTGCCCTCCGAATTCCCAAGCTACCTTCACCCCTTCAACGAGGATGGTGGCAGATAAAAAACAGTAGTAAAAAACACAAACATTTTTACGGGAAATAATTTTTACGCGAACATTTGTATCGTTATTATTAAATATTTGAAATACGAGGAAGCCTTCAGAAACACTGAAATTTCATTGTTGAAGCTAATACCTTCCGTTGCATACGGATAAAATTAGTTTTCCGAGCTCCGTTTTGAAACAGTAAGTTGGTCCTTGAGTTACAGCCATGTAAACATTTATTTTTATGTGACAAATAAAAGAATATTTTATTATTTATTCAAAGTCTATTGCTTTATTAATAAGAGTAAACCTACCGATTAATTATGAAAAATAATGTTTTTCAAACGACTGTCGCCACTGGCTTATCATTAGCCTATCCGACTTACCCAATCTTTCAGTACATTTTCGATTGTTTATAACTCTATTTCGCAAATATCTCTCGATAGATATTCTCATTAAGTGATTGAATTGTTTTTAGAGTGTTGCAATAACAAGGGTTAGGGTTGGATTTTCTTATAAAAAAATAAAATTTATAAATAAATTTATAGGGATATTCAATTTATTTATGAATCATGAACATAATTATGAATTATAATAAATTTATGTATAAAAATTATAGTAAACTTTAAGATTATATATTGTGATGTAAAATGTATATAGAAAAATTAGATTTATTTAATTTATAATAAATTTAAATAGAATTATATAAAAATATAAAATTTACAAATAAATTTATAAGAATATTAAATTGATTTATGAATTATAATACGTTTATAAATAACATTATAAGAATATTCAAACTTATATATATCTTGTAATAAAAAATTATTTGATAAAATTGTATAAAATAAAATTCATAAGTAAAATACAAAAATTACAATGAAAATACAAATAATTTAGAGTTCCTCACAATGAAGTCCAACGGCGTCAAATCGTAGTTGCGTGGCGACCACGGTACATTTCCGAAACAGCTGATCGCACGATTACCGCACTTAGTGTGCAAAAGGTCGATTGCATGACGGCTGGTGTGGCATGTTGCAAAGTTACAATTATCTTTCATAACCAATCGGTACGTTTACTCTTCGTAAGGAAGCATTATACTTTGAAAAATATTAACCCTCGGACGTCCGACTTTCCGTCATGCAGTGTGCGGCCGACCCTGGGTATTTTTGGACCCATACCAATATATACTTTAAAAGCAGTTCTCCTGTTACAATTATGTATTATTATACATCTAAAACATAAGCAAGACAATACAATGAATGCAGAATACAGGAAAATTACCTTTTTTATTCGTCATCTTCACAATTTATTCACATAATACATAGTGTATTGTTGGTGTGAATTTTACAAATAAATTATCACTATTTCCAGGGTCTTTTAATCATGTAAAGACATCGTTGTCCTCGCTTAAAAAATCGTCTTCTCTGACATCGTAATATATTAGCTCTACCGGAACGTTCTGTCCGTTTTTGAATTGAAATATAACACAATTTTCATACATTTAATAATATTTATTGTAGAATATACTTTCGATCGTTACTTATGACTTCTTTCCAGCGCGATGGCAACTTGTAAATGCCATTTTTAAAAAATGATTTATTTTTAGAGGCGAAGAACTCAACTAGTGCTTGGTTGACATCAGCTTCGGTTTTGAATTTTTTTCCTGTAAAAAGTTTTGCAAAGAGAGAAACAAGCGATAATCGGAGGGTGCTAGGTCTGGGGAGTATGGTGGATGCGACAGAATTTCCCAGCCTAGCTCTGCGATTTTCTGACGAGTCGCCAAAGCAGCACGTGGTCTGGCATTATCATCGGTAGCCATGTTTTCACGATCGCGTCTCGCTTAATAATGACACGAGACATATTTGTTTCAGTTTATTTAGGAGAGTACACGTGTGTAAATGCAATGATAAAGAGAGATAGTCATATATGTCTCAAATCAACATGCGCATATGGATTGAAACTTGAAGTGACACTATCGGACAGAACTTTCCGGTGGACAGATAATAGTATATTATTTCAAGCGAAATTTTACAAAGAAATGGAATAGAATTTTATAGACACAGTACTTCACTGTTCGCCTGCATGTTGAATACTGATAGGAACTGTATACAATGAGCATAACATTGTTTACGTACTTTTCAGATTAAGCGTGAGCCAGGGTCGGTCTGCCGAGGGTTAAACGGTGTATTTCGTAGCAACATTAAAAAGAAACCAACATACGGTCCCGCGCTGTAGATACATAATTTCCGAAACCCGGCCCCGCGTGTTCGTAATTCGAGGTGACAACGAGGCGTAATCGATCCAGCCGGAGCTACAAGTTGCCAAACTAGTGGTAGAGCCGAACAATAAGGCGAGCCACGAGAAAAGCCAGAGGTGTGTCGATGTCAGCTTGTACACGGCTGGATGATTATTTACGGGTGGTGTATGTGGGCGGGAGCGCGGAGCGTGTAGTGCATTACAGAAATAATTAACTCCGTGTATAATGATTACATGGGTACAGAGTCGTCTGCCATTTTAGGAAAACACTGCCCTGCTGCAGCTATTCAGCGGCAGACACCGGCGGCCTGGCCAGAAGTTCTGTTCTGGTTAGGGTCGACCCACGACCCGGAAGCGCGAATTCCGGAAGTTACGCGACCATTGCGGACCTGGAGCCGCTCTATGCGAGACCCTGCGGTTCCAGAGCGAGTTACTACGCCTCCAGCCATGTGACGCATCTGAGCCAGGTATGGTGCAAAATGATTTTATGCGAAGTTCCACCAAGATATTGCATTAAGTATCCGCTATCCCTCCCCCACCGTCGCTTCCGGACCTAGCCGCGCCGAAACTACCGAACAGCAGCCCAGCCGGGCGCCGCGTCGGAGCCCGTAAATGTTTAACCGGCTTTACCTTAAGCGCGATGCAATATCCGCGCTTCGATCCACTGAATTTTATATTCGATCGAGCGCGCCGCGGGATTACACGCGGATTATGTACAGTTGACGTGTACACTGTTTCCGTTTTTCTGGTACGATCGAACGAGGACAGTCGGCACCCGGGATATTAACGCTTTACTTGCCGGCGGATGCCTAATAGGTCTTTAGAAATGAAATAGGAGGGTTATATCCTCGAGAGAGAGAGAGGGAGAGAGAGAGAGAGAGAGAGAGAGTGAGAGTAAGAGAGAGAGAGAGAGAGAGAGTGAGAGTGAGAGAGAGAGAGAGTGAAAGAGAGAGAGAGAGAGAGAGAGAGAGAGTGAAAGAGAGAGTGAGTGTGAGAGTGAAAGAGAGAGACAGTGAGAGTGAGAGAGAGAGAGAGAGAGAGGGAGGAAGGTAAGGGTAGCGGACATCAACTGTTGGATTCGTGCAAAAGTTCGTGCTCGATTCTAACCCCTTGCAATCGGATGTCCTCTCAGAGGGGACATAACTGCTGACATAATTCTGGTACTTTCAAAGTTAACAATTTTCATTTCGTAGAGCATAAATTGATACAACTTTTAATTAAATTTTATTTATGTTCCAATTATACTCCAACGGCCTATCATTTTATATCTTCTTTGACATTTTCACATCGGCACTTTTTTGTTTCTGTCGCATACGTTTATTAGTTTATTACAGTAAGCATAACACGCAGTTGTGGTTGCTCAAAGAATACGTTATAATAACGTATCTTCTCTCAGCATTTTACTGAGAGAAGAAAAATATTTTGAAGAGAATGTGTGCAAAAGGATATCCGGCTATTGGCATTACGGTTAAACAGAAAGTTGTTCAACTCAAAAGGGTTAATCTCAGAAGTTCCCTAACTCTTCCGATCACCGATTCGAACAGTCTCATCCTACTAATTAAACAAAATGGCACATTTTCGATGCCATCTTCCATCGTGCCGACCGTAAACTTCCGCCATCTGTCACGCCGAATATTTCTTGAAAAGAGTTAATAGACCGTAATTGAGTTAATCCTCTTACACGCTAATATCCGGCGTGATTCGCCGCGGTATTTCACTGCCGGAGGCCTGCAGCGAGCTGCTTAAATCACAAAAGTTTCAAGAACTTGCTATATTAAATAAACTTGCGCGCGAAGTATTTCCGCGATACCCGAAGCGGTCGGAAGGATTACCGGGGAATTTCGTTTAAAAAGCTTGACACTCGACACTCCTTCCCAAGATGTCGCGCGCGCGCGCCTCCGAAACCGCGCGTTAACAGGCTCGAGGC
This sequence comes from Megalopta genalis, assembly GCF_051020955.1. Taxonomy (NCBI): domain Eukaryota; kingdom Metazoa; phylum Arthropoda; class Insecta; order Hymenoptera; family Halictidae; genus Megalopta; species Megalopta genalis. Next base: position 11,125,704 of record NC_135022.1, read on the forward strand.
TGGTGAAACAGTGCGCGAAACAGGGTCGAAGGCGGACGAGAAACTCTCATTACATATCAGGAAATCGGATTTGCCCTTAGCCGTTCATTCTCTTCCTCGAGGTTCACTCTGCTCTACCTGTGAACTCGATTCCTCCGCGTACCACTTGTCCTTACAGGAAGATTCTTCGGAAGATTCTTCTGCCGGAAGATTCTTTTTCTGAAAGCTGTTATAAAAACTATAGCCCTGCAAGGATGCATGGGAAAGGACTGTTCTGCACAATGTCTAGAGTTTAGAACAAGGTCACTTGACACTCTGTTCGTCAATGCGACCGGTCCTTCATCGGATTTATGGCCCGGCTAAGATAAACTATCTAAAACACATTACATCCAAACAGCTTCAGTTTTTGTATTTTAACCCATACAGTCCAATTCGATCCTTCGTGAACGGTATATTAAGATCTTCGCGGTGCGTTCGCTTAGGAAGATACAGCACGCGAGACAGTACCGAAAGTGGAGGCCGCGAGACGTTTCTGCTTCCCTCCGTATCGTCGCGCCGCGACCAGCCCGCGTGCAAACCGAGCAAGTAAAAGCGGGAGCAAGAGAGAGAGGCGGAGAGGGAGACAAGCTCGAAACTTTATCGAATTTGCGGTCGTGGGGGGGCCGCTTTCTACCAACAACTTTCTCTCTCGACCCTTTCCAGCCCTTCGGCGCCTTTATTCAGCTATTCCAAGCCCGCCAACCTACAACATGCAACCTCCAAGCTGGCGCACACTGTCCACGAGCGCGTGCAAAACCTTCTCTCTCTCGTCCTTTTTTTCTTGCCGGCTCTTTTGTACGGATTTTCCTTCCATCACGACAACCAGTTTCGACCTACCCCTCGCTCCCGGGGATGATGGGGCGGTCGCCGGCTTTCTTTCGTGGGAGAATGTACGGTGTTTGCCGCATCGTGTAAACAGCGATCGGATAAAGGGCTGATCTTGAACTTTTGCTGCTTGGCCCATGTTTACGGTTCTACGACGACGACGATGCCGCGTGATCAATTATCATTCGGACTGTTTTATGGGATTGGCAGGGATGCTATCTGAATTTTTGTCAATTTTTTGAAGATTGATCTCTTTGGAGGGGGAAGTGTGGTACATTGATCACTGTTATATGTACGTTGGTTCTGACTGGAACAGTTACGATTAGACCGCGGATTTTATGCTTTTTTATGATGAACCGCGAAATTCTCGCAACTATTATTTTATAGTTCTATTTTGCGTAATAAATACATTGCATTTCCTTTAGATATCAATTTTATATTTATATTTAGAGTTATTTTATCACTTTTGTGTTATAGAACTCTTGAGAAAAGAATAAGACAGATCTTTTCGTACTTCTTTCAGTTGGCGTTTCTTGGCTATAACTATATATTGAGTTGTATACAGAAATCAGTGTAATAATACCTTCGTGTAATCATATATCATACTAATAATAATAATCATATTAATATATATATATATATATATATATATATATATATATAATAATACATATAATTATAATATATATATATATAATAATCGTATTAATAATATTATTATATAATATTATTCGTAATCATATTATTTACAATTGTAATTTATTGTTATGGGAACAGGACAGATCCATATGTATATGTACGCTCTACCTTTATAGTTTCTGCAAGTGTATAATATAATAACAAGACGGCAGTAGCTACGGATTTTAATAATTTATGACCACAATGAGTTGAATCAAATATAAAACAGTAAAAACATTGGAAGAATTTAATAATACTGTTGGATTATTTTCAATTTATTCAAATAATTAAGAAACAAAATAAACATAAATGTATTGCAATTAATGTGTAAAAAAAATTTTTTTTTACATAGAAATCAACATAGAAATCTTCATAAAAAGGATTAGTACAAAACATTTATGTTCATGCATTGAAATAATCTGAACAGATTCATTAATGTATCAGCAAATCAACAGTTCACGAGCATATACTGAAAGGAAAACTCTCGTTGGCATAATTTTCCATTTCTACGACAGAATCTATTCGGCAATGCGGGAGATTTATTTTCTGTTTGCGATCGGAGTATAAAGATCGAGATGTCTTGAATCTTGTCTGGAATCAAGAAATTAGCATCGCGTGGCAACCCGAATCTTGAGGATTTCTTTTATCGATACGAAATACGTGTATTCCGTTATATCCCATCATCCGTACAAAGGGATCCGAGTGTAATTGAGTAATCGATCATCCGTGCTCGAGCGAATAAAGCGGATAAATCAGCAATTTACAATTTTTATCCATCTCCGATGGGACGCAGCCTACCGTGGAAGAACGAATATGGGGTGATGCTCCTCTTTTTCGGTCTTTTACCTCCTCCTGTTCTCCATTGAAGAATACGATCCCTTCTATTCACTTCCGCCGCTGCTTTCGAACGATGCACGCCCAGCCGGTTGATTTCTTTAGTCGCTTGGAATTCAAATTTCAATGGATCCCGCTAAATCGGACGATATATGGAAAGATGCGAGGCACCGCCATTCGATAAGAACTGTTCCTTTCAGGCGACTTATCGGGAAATTATGATACCGATGAGAAAAGGATTCTTACTTAACGTGCGCGCGCGGTCTGGTTCTATTACACTGTTGAGAGTCGCATTTCGGCTTTGCTTTTCGGAAAATCAATTTGTCGATTGCAGATAAAGTATGTGACATTTAACCCTCGGATAAAACATTTCGACAAAAATGTAACCGAGCATACTTAGGATCATTTGTAATTTTATTTGTCAATTTTTTACAATGCGTTTGTTGTATTCCTTTCTACGCCCACTGTATGTACCAAGTGGCGGTAAATTTCATCAAGATCTTATGTTATAAAAAAAATGTCCAAATAACACTTCTCGTTTGAACGCTTAACATGAGTCTTCCTTCTTAAGCATTTACAAAAGAATGAGTATATAAAATATAAATCAGCGGAAAAATTAAAGTATTAGATAAAATATAATATAGCAGGAAAATTGAAGAAGACTAAGAATATCCATGCACACGTTACTTGCGTCATATTAAAATGATTAAATGTTGAAACATTTCTCCCTAATTCGCGCTTAGATTACGCGCAAAAATGGACTATTTGGGCAGAGGAGATACGATTATAGCCATGTGGCTCGTTTTTATAGTTACCGATTGTCAACAACTATAAAAACAAGACGCAAGGTTCGAATAATCGTATCTTCTCTTCCCAAATTGTCCATTTTCATGCGCAATTTAAGCGTGAATTAGAGAGAAATTATTGTACATCGATCTCCTGTGACAATTGGCAACTCAACAAAAATAATATTTCTAACTCCTGCATAATTTCTCTAACACATCTAAATAATATCTATAGCTACTACACCGATAATTAGAAAACAGTTGCACAAAGCAGACAACACTCTTTCGACAGGTGCGATTACAAAATAACGTTGTTGTTCGATTAACAAAAATAATATTTCTAACTCCTGCATAATTTCTCTAACACATCTAAATAATATTTGTAGCTACTACACCGATAATTAGAAAACAGTTGCACAAAGCAGACAACACTCTTTCGACAGATGTGATTACAAAATAACGTTGTTGTTCAATTAACAAATATAATATTTCTAACTCCTGCATAATATCTCCAACACCTCTAAATAATATTTCTAGCTACTACACCGATAATTATAGAAAACAGTTGCACAAAGCAGACAACACTCTTTCGACAGATGTGATTACAAAATAACGTTGTTGTTCAATTAACAAATATAATATTTCTAACTCCTGCATAATATCTCTAACACCTCTAAATAATATCTCTAGCTACTACACCGATAATTAGAAAACAGTTGCACAAAGCAGACAACACTCTTTCGACAGGTGCGATTACAAAATAACGTTGTTGTTCAATTTTCAAAAGTCTCACGCCGTTCTAGTCCCTAAGCAATGCAACAGTGTTTCACGAACTCGTAACAAAGATCGAAGTTCCGCTTGCACTTCGAAGCCGAACGACCTCGTTACGTCGACATTGTAAAACGGAATTTGCACTGTGAAAGCCCAGGCGTCGTCGAAGTATGTTGCAACAACTGGCGTAAGAAACATACCGAAATATCGTTAAAGTGCATTGGTGCATCGGCGCATCGATGCATCGGAAGGACGCGACGATCGGAATAATAATAACCTCCGTCGCGTTTTTCACGCGGTTCGAGGACAAAAGGAGCGCCGGGGAACGGTGGCCGGGGAGAAAAACACAGAGATCGCGGAAATGTCGAATAAATATGCAATCGATTTCCGCGAGAGCAGCTGACCGTGGCTCGCATTCGCATAACAAAGTCTGACCGGCAGTTTCCGCCGCGGGAACAGCATTTTACATTAATTTCCTCGGTCGGAAAGAAACGGCGCGGTGTCACCTGGGCTCCGCGGCACAAAGAGGAAGTCGTCGAGGAGGGTTACGCACGCGGTTACCTTTCTTCCTGCTTGCGGAACCCTCCTTCGCAACCGGAGAAACCGAGGGAGAACAACGCCGGGAAAACGAAGAGGGAAACTCGACGTGAGTCCTGTGATTGTTTCGGCTTTGATCTTGGATCAATTTACCGGGTGTACGCGTATGTCGGGACCCTTCGCGTGTTGCCGTCTCGGAACCACCCTCTACCCCCGACATCTCTAACCAGCGACTCCTGATCGAAGAACGAGGGAAACGCTTGTTACACGATGAGCCTCCTAACCTGGCGATCTAACACGTCCGCGAGCAAGTAAAAATTTTAATGAGCTGCAGAAAGAGACAGGTGATTCATTCTTAAACTAATTCTGATATCGAAATTTTAGTAATTATAAAAGATGATCTTGTAACGATAAAACTCTGGACTCATTTTAAAGCATCTACTTTCGCAATAAAAGTCGCGTAATATTGGAATGTCGGATTGTTGAACGAGAAAGAAGATTGGTTTTTTAATTCAATTAGTGATATGCATCGTTTGCTTGCATTTATGTTAATTAATACGTTTCCAATAAATAAATGTAACACAGTTTCCAAACATATAGCTTGGACGATCTATTAGTGACAGATAAGTAGACGACGGATCTGTATGCAAAATAAGAATTGTCCGAGTTAATTATGAGAAACATAAATTCGATGAAAATGACTTTCCTCTTTTAATAATACTATGTTGAAAATGATGTTAGAATATCTTTGAACTATCTTAATGTCTTCACAGAGTTTTTCATTTGACCTGTTTAAAGATTTTTAATTTTAAAGATATTCTAACATTATTTTCGATTTAGGATTATTAAAAGAAGAAAGTTATTTTCATCAAATTTATGTTTCTCATAATTAACTTAGACAATTTTTAATTTGCATAAAGATCTACTTATCTGTCACAAATGGATCGTCCAAGTTATATGCAATATATGTATACAATGTAACATATATATTATAATAACAATGTATATAACATCATTCTGAACTGTGAAAGTTTAACTCGATATATTAACCTAACCTGACGATCTAACACGTCCGCGAGCAAGTAAAAATTTTAATGAGCTGCAAAAACAGACAGGTGATTCATTCTGAAACTAATTCTGATATCTAAATTTTAACAATTGTATTTTGTATACACAAGGAAAGTACGAAATGAAATGAAAATACTCAATGAACCAGTTAGCCATTACATTAAAATTTCAAAAAATGAGTGCAATGGATTAAGAAATATTTTTCATTCTATTTGAATATACGATTAATAGCACATACATGAACAATTGTACAGAGATACAATATTATTTTCGTTCTTAATCAATCGAACGAAACCGAGGGAAACTGCGTTTCACCGATATCTCGCGCGTATCGTGCTTCCGAAAAATGAAAATAAAGGGTAGAATTGACATTCCGAAAACACTTGGTGCATCTCGAATTTCAGAGGAAACGTATTCACCGCTCTTTCAAACTCAGCCAGTCATGTAATCCAGCAGCGTCTTATCCCTCTTGTAAAACGATACGCTTGAGATCCCATTGCTGAAGAAGTCATTACCGTCTCTGTCTACAGAAGATCTTCGCTACAGGAACAAACCCGTTCCCTTCTCCCGATTTCCCCGATAGAAGCGTTCCACCTTTGTCCAATCTTCCGCCGGTACAGGTAAAGGAGACGGCCGGTATGTTTTTAATATGCATAGCTTTGCAGTATATGCAGTTTAGTTGCAAATTTCTTGTTGTTCCGGGACCTTCTTTCCAGATAATTTCGTGCCGGGAAATTAAGCTTCGGGTTCTTTGAATAATTTTCATCCCTGCTGGCCAAAGCAAAAGGAAATACGTGTTTCCGGCTACTGTAGGGATTTTAAACAAGCGAATTCTTCATCTTGCAGCATCCAGAACATGGCCGAACAGTTTTGTGATTATCGAATGGAATTTACTGCGGAAACGAAGTTAATTTTGATGTCTGCTCCAGGTTACAATATTTTGTAATTTGCACATTGATGTTTGTTCATAAAGAAACTGTCATCTCTTTGTATTTATTTCCTGGCACGATTTGTGGTGGATATGAGAAATTCTAAGCGAATTGATCTTGTCTGACCACTGCATATCATTTCTACTTAAAAGTGACTATAGTACATAATGCTTTAGAAAAATGTATTCATTTAGATTTCGCGTGAGTTTTATCATAATTAGAGTTATCAGAAAAATGAGTAAGTAAAGTACAAAATTATGAAGTCATTGGAAAAATTTGAAAATATTATTACACGATTTTGGATTTGCTGTAATTACGAAAGAGAATTTTGTTCTACTTGCAACTGACTTCGAGAATTTTTATTTTAATAAAGATCCGCAGTCTAATTATAACGTCTTTCCAGCCTCAATGGCCGCAGATTAAAATGTTCGAAATTCATCATTTTACCGGATCCTGTAATTTTAATAATTCGGAAAGGAATATATGAACAGAATGTCCTAAAATTATGTAACTATATGTATATACTTCTCACTAATCAATTCATTTTTAAACAAAGCAACGTAATTAGTGAAGAAAGATTATTAACAATTTGAGAATATATATAATATATATATTTGAGAATATATATAATATCGACATTAATAAATTCCTCTCACTCAATTACGCAATAAATGTAGAACGTTTCGTAAAAATATCCAAAATATTAACAGCTGAAAACGCAGAGTTCAAGTTATAATGTAATACAGCAACGGACCTTCCAATTAATGTATACACGAATAATTTGCATACTTCGAAAGAATCCATATTTTTTGAGACTGTCCGGAAAAATTTCGAAGTTGATTTAAACGAATACAAACTGCGTCAATATAAATGTTAGCTTAATCCACCGACTCGCGTTTTCTCATAAAATTGACATACTTTTACATTCGTTTTACTGAGTTTCGAATGGCAGATGTACTACCAACGTTACAATAATACAGGGTTTTTTACACGACCGAACCTGTTTTCTCATTTCTGTTGCATTAAACAGTAAAAGAAAATCGTATATCAAGTCTCAGGAGGTCGTTGCAACGAGAAAACTTCAATCTTAAAATGCATAGTAGATTCTATCACAAAGAACATTTTTTAATGTTTTCTGAGACGTTTCAATTGGTATCTGAGTATCTTGTCTCTTAAATTTCGCAACCACGATATTTTGTAAAATTGTCTTATAACGAGAGGAATTTGTAATTGAATTGAAAAATTCAAGAAAACGTTTGCGGGAGAAAAATTATAATTAAAAATTATACAACACAACAAAATTTATCTTCAAGGTAAATAAAATTTTCAGGTTATTCTAATATATCGAGTTAAACTTTCACAGTTCGAAATGATGTTATATACATTGTTATTATAATATATATGTTACATTGTATACATATATTACATATAACTTGGACGATCCATTTGTGACAGATAAGTAGATCTTTATGCAAATTAAAAATTGTCTAAGTTAATTATGAGAAACATAAATTTGATGAAAATAACTTTCTTCTTTTAATAATCCTAAATCGAAAATAATGTTAGAATATCTTTAAACTTAAAAATCTTTAAACAGGTCAAATGAAAAACTCTGTGAAGACATTAAGGTAGTTTAAAGATATTCTAACATCATTTTCAACATAGTATTATTAAAAGAGGAAAGTCATTTTCATCGAATTTATGTTTCTCATAATTAACTCGGACAATTCTTATTTTGCATAAAGATCCGTCGTCTACTTATCTGTCACTAGTAGATCGTCCAAGTTATATGTTTGGAAACTGTGTTACATTTATTTATTGGAAACGTATTAATTAACATAAATGCAAGCAAACGATGCATATTACGAATTTAATTAAAAAACCAATCTTCTTTCTCGTTCAACAATCCGACATTCCAATATTACGCGACTTTTATTGCGAAAGTAGATGCTTTAAAATGAGTCCGGAGTTTTATCCTTACAAGATCATCTTTTATAATTAAAGTAGAAGCTCCGTAACTGCACTTGATTAAATAACGAATTAACAGTTAACATATTCCATTGGTATATCTGAATGAATGTTTGCATTCGATGCTTTTTGGAGCCGATTCCCGAGACGGTATATTTCATTGTGTGCCGAATACGATCGGACCGATCGGACCAATCGTATCGAATCGTATCGCAAAATGTATTATTAATTTCTTGATGCGAGGGAGTGGAAGGCAATCCACCTCGCCTTTAGCAGAGGACGAGCCAGCCCGGTTTTCTGGGAATAAAGCTTTTGAAGCGTTCACCGCCGCGAAAAAAACAAATGGCGATGTTTGACGATACCATCCCGCTAAATAAAACGAATTGCCGCTACGTGCGCATCTAGCAAAAAGTTCGCTCGCGGCGCTGTTAAATCAATAGCCCGATTGTGATTGTATAAAAGCGATTCGTCAGTCTACATTCATTACAACAAAAAACGTTCGGCCGCCGGACGGTTCAATTTCGTTCCCCATTCATTTACCCCGGCAATTACAAATCCGTTATACTTTCTATCTGTTCTTTCGCCTATTAAACTAACAGCGACGCCATGCTCGCAATTATCTGTAACAGACGTCGCCTGTAAGTATAAGACAGTTTGATTTTTCCTGGACGGTTGCGCGATCAGTTTTCCAAAACTCTATCGGTTGTGATCGACGACGCGGAAGGTTGAATATCGGAAACGATTTATCTGTAGCCTCGGCAAGAATCCTTGTGATTTTAGAGCGATATTCTGCAGTAGCTGCAGCAGATATTCGTACACTTTTTGAAAGGAGTATCTCTTTTAAATTGCAATTTTTGCGAATATTTTTTTTAAACATTATTAAAAATACTAGTCACTGTAGCCATTTCAAAAAAATTCAAGTCGTTCGATCACGCTTTGAAAAAGTTATTTTGTTTTAAACGGTGTACGTACAGCTTAAAATACTTGCATTTTTGAATAATATTACTATTATTATGTTGAATTTGTGTAAAAAGTTAAAAAAATATCTGACACATTTATGCTAAATAAATAAATACTGTCAACAAGGAACAAATTTACTTGTCCTGTTGAAATAGCATTTTGAAGACCTCTAATGACATCTCAGGAACATTAATGTATCTTTTTGAATTCTCCGTTATACTGAAGAGTTAATAAGGGTAGAATATTTTGTAGGGGTACAATGATCTATTCGAATTGATATTAATCGTTTATAATACTTCTAGTCGCCAAAAGTTCAACGTGAAACATTTTTGCAAATAATTTTGATCATTCATACTAGGAATAGAATTATCGAAAACATAATAAAATATAATGTGCAAACAAATAAAATTATATTATCTGGTTAATGGTAATATCAATGACATTTTAAAATAAATGACATACTTATATATCTGTACATTGCAATCCAAGTAAAATGACTTTTTCACAGCTGATATATCCATGAAACCCTGATGATTATACAGGATTCTCAAATTGTTCAGCTTCTTAATACATTAAATTGACGGTATTGTTATCAGTATTTAATTTACTTACATAACCTATATTTTTTCATATCAGTAAAGAATGAAAATGAATGTGTATCAATGTGTGTAACAATAAGTGTATATGTCTTCGTACAAGTAACATGTAATATTATCAAACTCTCATAAAAAATGTAAACCAACGCGTATCAAGTAATTTTCAGTTACACGAATCGAACATCCATTGATAAAACTGTTTTTGTTCAGGATGAACAGACCATTGTTGCAACTTTAAAAACTGTTTAAGCATCGCCAAAGCGAGCGTCGACGATGCACTTCGTCACCAAAAAAAAGAGGTCTGTTTTCACTCCGTTTTTCCTTTTTTCTCTTTATCTCTGCCTTTCATCGGCGTGGTTCATCCATTCGTTGATTTCGTTTCGTCGTCCCCCTATCTTTTCGTTTTCATTGCGCTGGAATCCTTTCGCAGTTTATCTGTTTCGTTTCTGCCTTTTTCGTTTGTTAATGAAAACGTGATGAGACAATTTGAATTTGTCGAAAGCGCGTCTGCCAGCGAATAAAGTGCTGCGCCAGGTAAGTTCGCGTGTATATGCAGATTCACAGAGAAATTCAGGCTTTGTTTGACGAATTATCGCGGAATTAACGGTTCCTCGGAGTTGCATCGAGATCACGATTATAAACAAGTGTTTAATCATTGTTTTAAAAAAAAGATGAAATTCATGATTAGCTGTGAAAACTAACACTGTTCATTTTATATATATATAATTCCTGGTGTTTATTAATATTATTATCATCACAGTATACAAGACGGATCATCCAACGTTTTCATTCGATTATATATTACTTTTTATTCATAATAAATCATTCATTGAACTATTATAATTACAGAAATATTGTCTCAATTTTGGCTATTCGCAATAAGCAATTTTTCCGGACACTGCGATTGTTAATTAAACAATTGTAGCATATAGTTATCTTGCTTCTTGGCAGATGTCTAATTATTATAAAAGCAATTGCGACAGTTCAGAAGCACTAATTAGGAAAAATTCGTTTTCATTTACGGTTGTCTCGCTAAACATTATTAAAAGTACCTTGTAGCTATGTGATATACAACATTATTTAAAAAAATCTTATTATTGTTATAATTTACCTCTTTCTACAATGTAAAATATTTACTTTATTCACAAGGCTTCCTGTTTCTATCGAATCTGAACCTTTTTTCCGTAGCAAAACTATTTAGTTTCAAAGAATAAAATGTTTTCATTGATATCTATCGAATTCATATCTAGGCATAAATAAATAAGAATCGTACGATATTAACAATCCGATAATTCTTTAAGGTATTTATAAAACAATTTTTTACGTATCGAATATCGACTTACACATTTCGCTAATATCGATAGCATCGAAGAAGAAAGAATAATCCCGAAGTATATTCTACTAAGCAGTAGCATTAATTTGTTTATTGCATAAAATACAATTTATTAACGGTAGAATTGAGGTCTAGCTGATTAGTCGATATCGTACGTCCCTCCCCAATGCATACTATAATCGAATTTCAGATAAGCTGTAATTGGACGTCAGCTCTGATCCAATTAAATTCGCAAAACACTAATACAACCATTTCTCAATCGAATCAGTAGGTTCAAACAAAAACATATGGACCGCGGTTTTAATCGAAATTACAATCGCGTTCAAAATTTTTCCAAATTTCCTAAACAGAATGCCATTCGAGTTTCAAGTTTCAGAAGTACAATAAATTCTCCCTAATCGATGCTCAGATTGTATACAAAAGGACAGGCTCGATTTTATAGTTATCGATTGTCAACGATTATAAAAACCAGTCACAAAGCTCGAATAATCGTATCTCCTCTTCCCAAATTGTCCATTTTTCAGCCCAATCTCATCATAATTTTTCAACAAGTGCATTAACTCTCTACTTTTGTCGAGAATACTTTCAATCACGTGGGTGCAGACTATCGAAATAAAATACTGATAGAGCTAATAACTTTAATAACGCCGAGTATTGTATAACCACATATTTTAATTGTGTTCAATACATATGCTGACGCACAATCAATTACCAAACCGTGGATGTTAACGCAAAAGAATTGTCCAAGTCAATTCATAAAAAACAGAGGTCAGTAGGTATAATAATTAGACAGCGGATTCTATCATTTGTGGCAAAAATTTGAGTGGGAAAAATTTGAAAATGTGAAGAAATATGGAAAGAGACTGAGAATGTGTTAATTGAATGTTAATTGAAATTATTAAAGGAGAAAAAGACTTGAGCTTGCAAAATTTTTATTTTGCCTAAAAGTACGCATTCTAATAATTTATAACATCCTCCAGTATGTATAACATCCTTGTGGCTTCGTGTTTCAACCATACAGTTTTGCCATAAACACGTAAAATCCGGTTTAGCGATAGCGCAAACACTAAACTGACAAAAGAGCTGTATCCAGGCAGATATAATACGGTGTTCGCAGTTCCATTGGCCCGATATCACCGCAACCTCATTCCACCTAATTTCTGATTCTTTTTTACCAGAGTATTTACCGACACTGTGTTCCGTGTATTGTACCGAAATATGGTTATAGAGGTATTATACTAAAATATGACTGTACACCAGAATTGTGCTGCATATACCAGAGTTGGGCATTATTCGAATTATTTCGAATAAATATTCATCTAAGATAACGAATTCTGTTTGGAATGAATTCTGCTTAATCATTTACATTTTATTCGAACAACGATTATTCATTATTCGTCATTAATCATTCGATTTACTTGTTTGAATAATTCTTTATTTGAGAAGAATTACCTTAATCCCTTGCCGAACTTTAAGGAGTCTGACCCGTGATTGAGATTTCCAATAACAACCTGTGATAAGTATGAATGTTATTCCATTCTTCAAGAGATATAAAAACCTTCGAATTTGTGGCAATTATCGGTGTCGAAGGTTTAAAAAAGTCCTGGCGAAACTGCAATTTTCGCCTGTTTAACTGTTTTCAGCTTATATAGCAAGGTCACCGATTTCGATGAAATTTCGAACTATCCAAAAATACCGGTATTTGCCGCACCAATTCGTTGGCAAATCCGTGGCCCTTACCTATTCAATCGTCCCTCGCTTTTGAATAGTCCATTGGACGGTGTCGATCCGCGTCCGTAGTTTCGGCAAATGACGCCAGCGCCTGGACTCCAGTCGGCTTTCTCCCTTGATCCCTTCGGTCGCGCCACTGTCATCGTGCCCTTTCCAAATCCAATACATCGTCCAGTAATTTGCGCCCACGCTAATACGTTCCCGGGGCTGGTTTCCGACGGTCTTCTGGCCTTTTTTTCCCCCTCGTCGTGACGCCGATGTGTGCCCACGGTCACAGGAACACGGCCGGGCACGTTGAGCCGGACCACGCACGCCTAAGCGCGTGCAAATGGAATGGGAGGGGCCGGAGGCAAAACTCCGGAAAATTGAAATTAATGAATAAACTGGTCACCCTTCCTCTCGCGTTCGGCACTCCGCAGCTTTCGGGCGTGCGAGAACCCTGCGCGCGGAACACCGTCGAGGAACAATGGGGAACGTGGCCGCGATAGGAACGACGATATAACGACGACACCGGAGCCGAGGGATTGTCCCTTCCGTCCTTCGCTCGTCCTTCGGAGACTTCGCGATCTTCTTCGCGTTCCGTTACAGGCGACAAATGCTTTTTTAATGAGTTCCTCCGGCGAGACGGCCAGCTCGCGAGCGAGCCATCGCGCCGAGATTTTGTACCGTGATGAATTATGCAGGCCGGACGCGACTATCGGGTGCTAGGGATACGGTCACGAATTGTTTAGGAATCTCTTTGCCGTGCGGCGGTTCTAACGTCCGCGGCACTTCCGCCTTGTTAATTTGCAGACGAACGATCCCTGCGAGAAGGCCAGGGCGCTGGCCGTGTCCAGGTCCGCCCTATACTGCCGCAACCTCGTACAGGAGGGCACCTTCGGACGCGTTTACAAGGGGACCATGGAGCTGGCTGGCCGTGAACGGGAGGTCATCATTAAAACTGTCACAGGTAAGGAACGCGTCTGATTAAACAATTATCTGTGTTCGACGAGTATACTCGTCGTGAAGAAGTGGCAGTATTTTGTGTCATGACGAGTATACTCGTCGTGCGTAAAAAGTAGTGACCATTGGCTATTTAAATTGTAATTTTAGTGAAAACAAAAACGTATTCTCAAATTTCAAGATGTTTAGAATATTTTTTGGGCGTAAAAAGTAGTGACCATCGGCTATTTAAATTGTAATTTTAATGAAAACAAAAACGTATTCTCAAATTTCAAGATGTTCAGAATATTTTTTGGGCAATCTTACACTAAGGTGTTTACATTATTATAAAAATAAAATTAGAAAGGAATCACGATATTGAGGTTCCTTGCTTTGCTGAATACCGCTCTACAGCAGCAATTTTTAACTTTTATAATGTTTTATAATGTTTTCTATAATCTTTTATAATGATTCGAATTATATACAAATTATTTTGCCAGCCGATTTCGGTTATAGTAAAATATTTTTTTTATGAGAATTTTCAATCTTAATATACTGTCGCAAACCCGTTTTGTTAAATGACGTCATATAACTGTCTGGGTTTATTATAAAGAATTTTTCTTTAATATTCTGAGGAAATAGAATCCTATTCTTCTTTCAATCTTGTTTGCAATTCATTTTTTAAACTTATTATTATTTTAAGCTTTTCTAATTCTATGGTCCAATTCATCCCATAGATTTTCTATGGAATCTAAATCTGGAGATTGTAGGGGTAGATGTAAAGCTTGTGGGCAATTATATAACAAATATTCCTGTACTATTTGGCGCTTATGTTTGGAATCATTGTTTGGCAAAATTTAAGAGTACTTCGGATTCCTATATTGTTTGCAATAGATTGTTTAACCTATTGAAATAGTTAGTTACATTATTGTAGGTTAGTCATAACTGTTGAAATAAATAATTATACTATAAGAAAATTTACAAAAGAATCTTATTGTAGTGCTCTCAAATTAATTTAGAGATCCATCAAGAAAATGGAAAATTAATTAGTGGAACATAGAATCTTTGGGAATTCTTAAAATGGGTCTCACATTAGGTACTAATTTTGTTCAATTAAAGTAAATTCCATTGAAAAGAGACATTGTACCGTTTAGACAATGTTTGAACAAACATGTAAATAATAAGGCACAGGAATAACTTAACATAATTTCAAATTTGAAATTCATATTTTTCATCTGTATTCGCGTAATTTACGTTTTCGTTTTAGTATGAAGCAACTAAATTTTATACATTTATATTTTCTAATAGATCGCGGAAGACAGAGATTTTAACAAAACAGATCTTAATCTTCAGACCCATATGTGCATACAATTTGAAATCCAGTTTTACCACGACATTTTAACTGAAATAACGGTTCTTGATAAAGTAGAGAATCTTATACCAACTGTTGATGTTCTAAACGCTGACCTAAACCATGAACGATCTGTAAGATCGATGTGTAGATTTACACAGATTTAGGATCTGTACAGCCATTGCATCTTATGGGCTTTTCTATCTCAGCGACTCTGGAGCCCCTTTACCATTTCGTGTCGCGCTCAGGGTTACCGATAGTTCACGAAAAGTAGGCACGTTAGCATGAAGCGAATATCCTGTATATTTCATTTCTACTACGAGTGCTGAATATTATTTGGAAGAAATAATATTATATATTATTATATAATATATTAAAGAAATATTAAAGAAATATAAATAATAAATATATTAATGAAATATAAATAATAAATATATATTAAAGAAATACGATATAAAGTGTAATTATTTTTATGGCCGATTGAATAATTATTTCTACTAATTACGTAATTAGTGATGGTATACATATAGCAATAGTTTTATACATATTATCTTGTAGATAGTTCGTTTCGAAATGCAAATAATGCAAATAATGCAAAAATCGCGATGGGCATATCAGTGCTGTTCGTTGGGACGTCCATTGCTGCAGCTGCAACACGAACGTCTGAAATGTCGGAAGGCAAACTATTGCAACGCGAATGTTTCATCGCGACGCTGATACAATGAACAGAAATGCAAACGATTACTTTAATTTCTAGAAGCAACGACTTTGAAAAATCTAAAAAAAAACTGACAAGTCTAAGCACGATTAGTTCGCAACGCTGTATTCGAAGCAACTGTACTCGACAATTTAAAGAAGAATCGCGACTATTCGCAACGCTAACTTCGATTTCTGTTGAAAATTATCTAAAGCAACGCGTGATCATTTTGCTACGCACGATTATTTCGCAACGTTATTTGCAAATCGCGGACGTGTCCATCTGCACTGATCGTTGGGGCGCCGAGGCATGCTTGTAAGCAACACTACTGCTACAACTACTATAGGGGTTGGCAACTAAGTAATTGCCGATTTCAGTTAATCAGGTTGCGCATTTTATGCATGTATAGCAAAAAGATAATAAAAGGTAAAAGAAGAAATACATTTTCATTGAACATCTGTTCCTTTTGATTAATACAAATCATTTTTACTTTGCATAAAGTACGCAATATAATCTGAATGTCATGTACATAATACGAATATAATATAAAGTCCTAAAAATAGTATAAAATGTGAATATATCTTCGATATTATATTGGGTTGGCAACTAAGTAACTGCCGATTTCAGTTATAGATGTCTCTCACTCCCATTTTCATGATCTCCGTAAATGTTATATTATAAAATTATTATTATTATTATGTTATTTTTTATTATCCGTGAATGTTAGCAACTGGACAAATTGAATGCAGCGGTCAAGGAAAAGCGACCAGAATTGGTCGATCGTAAAGGTGTCATTTTCCAGCAGGACAATGCTAGGCCGCACACGTCTTTGTCCACTCGGCAAAAATTGATGGATATTGCTTGGGAATTGATGTTACATCCACCATATAGCCCTGATCTCGCGCCATCGGATCACCACTTATTTCGATTCCTGGACAACTCCCTTCGTGGTAAAACTTTTAACGACGATGACGCTGTAAAATCTCACTTAACTCAGTTTTTGGCCGAAAAGGATCGGACTTTCTACGAGCGTGGAATTTTCAAGTTGTCAGAGAGATGGCAAAGGTCATCGAACAAAATGGAAAATACATTACAGATTAAACTTTATTCCAAGTAAAAAAAAATTGTTTATTTCATTGAACAAATCGGCAATTACTTAGTTGCCAATCCAATATTTCTACAAACGAGTACAGTGACAAAGTGGGGTAACGACGATAAATTTGCCTTTGTCGACAGTTCGTCGCGACAGC
The DNA here is from genome assembly GCF_051020955.1 of Megalopta genalis. Taxonomy (NCBI): domain Eukaryota; kingdom Metazoa; phylum Arthropoda; class Insecta; order Hymenoptera; family Halictidae; genus Megalopta; species Megalopta genalis. The sequence continues at coordinate 11,142,956 of NC_135022.1, forward strand.
CTCTCCTTTTTTTTCGACGATTCGCCTGCTAAACCTAGAACCCTACACGTGCTCCGCAGCTAGTAGAAGATCAACGAATTCCGAGACAAAGTAACAAAGTCTCGGATAAAGTCGATAATCCTGCTGATGCAATGGAGCCGATATCGTAAGCCCTAATTCCCGCGCGTTCGTGTTCGCGACCGCGGAAGCTAAGAGAATTCTCAAAGGATCTACTCCGAGCCGTTATCGAACGTCATGCACCGTTCGAATAGACTTCCAATCAAATCCTGCGAGCTCTAGCGGTGGCTGACTATCGTATGATTCACGGCCTACCCGTAAAGAGAACGATAACACTGTCCGACATGATTTTTGAGTTCCTATAGCCACTATGAAATCCTTGTAAAGCTTCACTCCCTGACCAAGAATCCGAAAACCGAATTGCTCCATCACCCTGAAATAATTCGAGTGGTTCAGGCCAGTTAGAACACTATTTTTATCATACAATATATATTTTGTATTATACAATTTACCGAATTAATTTTGTGGTGACTATAGCAAAAGTCGTGAAGCGATTACATAGAAAGCATAGAACATAGAAGATCATTTTCATTAAAAATGATTAAACGATGTCACAAGCTCTTTGCAAACGATAGTGTTGAATAGAAATGATTAAAAGGTGTCTCTCGACACCTTCGGTAGAAATAGTGTTAAAAAACGTTATACCGTTTTAGCAAATGTTGGCTGAGTTTTGCTCCTCGCTGTATATGTAGCTCGTTTGTTTCGCTTTCCACGTGTAGGGAGTGTAATTAAGAGAATTACTTCATTTCCACGAAATACGAGAGGGGGTACTGTGCAAAGCAAAGTAAAGCGCATCAACCAGTAGAAATAAAGATCGCCAAGGGTTCGATACCTGTTCGGCAACTTCAAACATTTCGTAGCCAGCCTTGAGTTTCAAAGCGTGATGCGCTACGAGAAATCGGTGTCACGTCGAACTAATGCGAAAACTTTGAAATTTTAGAAGTGGCGTCCGCTTATCAAGCGTCTTTGCTGGTGGTGGAGGGCTCCCAGTTGGCTGGATTAATGCATTCAAACATAGCGTCGCTGGCTGCAGCCTGCTTGGACAGTTCTTGCCCGTTGCTGGCGTACACCAGCACGGCAGGAGAGCTGAATTTAAAGTTATACCTTACCGACGGGAATCATCATCCTGTGACCAGGGACCTCGTGCACGTTGGCACTCAGGTTGCCAGGGCAGGGGCGTTCATGCACGGCCGAGGACTCTTACACAGGTAATTGTCTTCGTCGCTTAATGCTGTGCTTTTAACCCTTGGGAAATGTAAAGAGTTTCGCCGACTCGGTTAGAAACTACCAAAAATTATGCATCTGGAGTGCTTCGGGCATTTTTTAATATTACGTTTATAAATGCAAGAAAAGTGGAAGTTAGTCTCAGGACTTACTAAATTAGACCTCCTGGTGTTAAGCGCAGCCCCCTTTTCGTGAAAATATTGCATTAGCGTACACAGATTCATAAATAGACTGCTAATCTTCGTGCAAAATAAGAGATGTCTAAGTTATCTGTGCGAAAGATAAATTATATGAAAATGTTCATTCGCTTTTACTAATTGTAATAAGATGCAAAACGTGTCACGATATTCTTAAACTCTTGTAACGTCCTTCCAACCATAAATGTGTAAAATCAGCAATCTGCAATATACAAATAGTCATAGGTAACATATATGTATAACTATCCAGAAGTGACATTTCCAGATGAACAATGATTGTTTTTCAGTAATTTTAAGCGATAATTAAGTCGATAGTAAACGTTGATTTTTTTCTGAAGATTCCCTGTAAAAACGTTCTTATTTCTCTTCATTAAAATGAACCTTGAATTTTATATTACGATAGAGATATATCATTACATATTAATATATTACAGGTTAAAAACAAAATAGATGCATTTTAATAAACTTCCTTTTTACTATACATATAATTCTAATATTTTTTATGACCCTAAAGACTCCGATGAGGTACTGTTAAGAACGTGAATACAACGAAGCCGTCTTTTTCCTGAGCATCGAATTTTTGTAGAATATTTTTATACAATACTTTTGTACTGCATCTGCGCTGACCTTGCTCTGAGAAATATCAGAATCTAACCAAACGATTGTTTTAGGGATATCGCCGCCCGAAATTGTCTGATCGAGCCGAGCAGTCTTCGAGTGCGGCTAGCTGACACTGCTCTGGCGCGAGATCTCTTTCCTCAGGATTACCATTGTCTTGGCGATAATGAGAACAGACCCATTCGCTGGATGGCCTTGGAAACACTCCAGCACAATCAATACAGCACGGCTACGGACGTGGTATGCTCATAATTTGTATCGGATGCCAATAAAACGTTGACGCCTCGGCGTCTGCCGGAGACAACGAGCGATCGGCTTCCAATAAAATTCAGGAGTAAACGAGGATTCCGGTGTACATGGTTCTACGTACGTTCCCAACCTATCGAACTTTATTGCACCGTGTTGCGATTTTATGCGCTTTGTCGCGCCGTAACTTAACGCATCGCCTCGTTGCGCTCCGGCATCCTACTATCTCAAGGTTTTCGACAATAGCGAAACGGGGCGCTAACTACATTTTGACAGAAATATCGAGGATTGGTGGAACACAGGATGGTAGAAACATAGAGATCTGATCGATCTGTGGCAGCGATTCCGAACATTTATGGGAACCTGTTCGCGCGACGTCCACTTCGCCACATTCACAATCGGAAAGATTGTAATTGGACTTCGGATTTCTGTTTGGAATGCAAAACAGTGAACGGATTGAAAGGCTTTCAGGATATTGTTGCATTATTTTCAATCTATTACACTAATTTAGAAGAGAAACAAATTTATGTTTTACTTAATTTAATGCAATTCAGGTAGATAATTTTTATTTTGCAAAAATGTCCACGGTCTATTTGAAATAGATCTACAGGAAATGTCTATCCAATTTGAAGAACCGTTTTCAACAAAAATTACATTTCTCATTTTGCTACACTTATGCGGGATATACAGGCTGTCCCAAAATTATGTTTCTTCCGCGAAATGAGGAATGCCTGAGGTCATTCTAAGTAACTTTTTTCTTAGCACTAAATGCAATCGCTTTGTTTACGAGTTATTATCGAAAAACACTGACCAATCAGAGATCGCGTACGGTTGACGCCCCGCCGTCGCGACCATTGCCGCTGCGTCGGCCGCACACGCTTTCCGATTGGTCCATGTTTTTCGTTAATAAATCACAAACAAAGCCGCGGATTGCATTTTTGCTAAAGGAAAAGTTACTTCAAATGACCTCAGGAATTCCTCATTTCCCGGAAGTACCATAATTTTGAGATACCCTATAAAATAGCAACTTGCCTGATGAAAAGTATATAATGACGTCATGATTAGACGGCGGATCGATATGCAAAGTCGCATTTTCACACGTCGTTTGACAAAAATGATAATTAATGGAAGACTTCCTTCCATTGGAAGAGAATATTCAACTGAAATATTATTCATTGTAAAAATAAAATAGAAATAAAATTGGATCTTGTCAATCTATACATTCTGTTGCAATTTAAGAATTTGCACATACCGTGAATAAATAATGATCCAGTCATAAATGACATACGCATCGATAGAACGGCAAAAACCTCCATTTTCGTCAAAATTTAACCTTTTAGGCACGACGCGCCACTATAGTGGCTTCCGCGGATGTCATCTCTCTGAACGACGCGCCATTATAGTGGCTTTCGCGGATGTCATCTCTCTGGACGACGCGCCACTATAGTGGCTTACTCTAGTAGCTCAATCGGTCATCGTTTGAATCAAATAATCGTCTTCGTATGCATTGTTTCACACTTCTTTTGTCTTCGCATCGATTTACAACAGTCTACAGGGTGCCCCAAAAATGTCTCGCAATCCGGAAATGGCGGGTTCCGCGAATCATTCGAAGCAACTTCTTCCTTTACAAAAATGTTCTCCGAGGCACCGTTAACGAGTTATTAACGAAAAACAGTGACCAATAAGAATCGAGTACGGCTGACGCGAGGCGGCCCAGCCAGCCAGCGCGCGAAGCCCAGTTCCGCTCATTGGCTCGATCGCCTCGCGCCAGCCGAGCTCGCCTCTCATTGGTCACTGTTTTTCGTTAATAACTCGTTAACGGTGCCCCGGAGAAAATTTTTGTAAAGGAAAAAGTTGCTTCAAATGGCCCGAGGAATCCGCCACTTTCGGATTGCGAGACATTTTTGAGACACCCTGTATATACAGACAGAATATACAGTATCAGACTCTGAACAGTACATATCAGACTCTGTCGTCCAGAGAAATAGCCTCGCGCAGAATTCAGCCGTACCTAAACGGTTAACCGTGCACCACTATGATGAATCTTATTTCTGTTACAGTGGTCGTTCGGAGTGTTTCTGTGGGAGCTAGCAACTCTGGGCCAGCAGCCGTACGTCGAAGTGGACCCATTCGAGATGATGGCGTGTCTTCGGGACGGCTATCGATTGGCTCAACCTAGGCCGTGTCCGGACGAGCTTTTCGCCCTGATGGCGGTCTGCTGGCTAGGCCTGTCCAGGGACCGGCCGACGATGCCTCAACTGCTCGCCTATTTGCAAGATTTCCACGACGCTCTCGGCGGTTTCATCTAAACCATCCGACCAACCGTCCGGCCATTATCGGAACAGCTGTGCTCAGCTCGGACACGAGCGACATTCGCGAGACTTTCTCCGCCCGAACAATTTCGAGAAGTGAACAGATCTGCAGGCCCGAACCGATCGGGAAGAACAATGACTCTTTGTTAATGAGACGGCGAGAGGTGTATGCGACGAGGACGCGGACTGCGTCGGAAAGTACGCGGAAGCTCGCGACGATCGGCTCGTTCACGACTGAAACGAAAGTTCAAAGTGGAAAATCAAACCGTGCGCAATTAAAAATCTCTGCCCATCCGCGATTATCGATTGTAACCGGCGATACTACTCGACAACCCCCTCCCCTCCCCCCTGCCGGCATGTGTCGGACGTTTTCGCGTATTGTTTTAGGGATTCCGTTTCGAGGACACAGGAGAATCAAAACAGACGGGTCGACGTAGGTCCGTTGATTCGATCGATTTTTGGACTGTTGTTGCCACTGTGATCTGGATCGAAGAATTTACCGACACTTTTCGATACGAGTCTTCAACGTCATTCGGAATTCGCAGCGAACCGTGCTACAGAATAATACGGCTTCGATGCAGCGTGTAGCTTCTGCGTGTTATCTTTTCGAAATTCGTTCGATACTGTGGACTTAATTGGCTGAAACATATTTCGCATCTTGCAGAAATCTCTAGTGACGAGTTTCACTTCGTTCGATCAAAGAAATGTGAAATCGTGTTTATGATCGTTTCTCGGTGCATTTAGGTGTGCACTGTTATAATTGCTCGGATGAATTTTTGGCAAATATCAATGATATACTTACTTGAATTACTAATTCGTGATATTTCTCTATCTCTGAAATTCAATTAAATAATTGCAGTGATCTGCGTAAGATTGCAAAGATAGCCTCCTACAAAGATAGAATGTCGTATCCTTAAAGCAAACACATCCTGCTTAATTTAATTGCTACTTATTAACATAAAGGAAAAACATTAGACTGAGTCAACATAGTGTATGAAGAACAAGGAGCATAAAAACAATAAACAATGTTACTTTAAATTTGAACTGTTATTTTCAGAATAAGTTCTAATTTAAAGTTATTATGATTACTTTAAATTCAAACAGCTATTTTCGATACAAGTTTCAATTTAAAATACTTTTGTTATAATTTCGTCATATTACTTCATGTTTTCAGAATAAGTTCTAATTTAAAGTACTTCTAATTTAAAGTTGTTATGATTACTTTAAATTTAAACAGCTATTTTCGATATAAGTTTCAATTTAAAATACATTTGTTATAATTTCGTCATATTACTTCATATTACTTCATGTTTTCAGAATAAGTTCTAATTTAAAGTACTTCTAATTTAAAGTTGTTATGATTACTTTAAATTTAAACAGCTATTTTCGATACAAGTTTCAATTTAAAATACTTTTGTTATAATTTCGTCATATTACTTCATATTACTTCATGTTTTCAGAATATAAGTTCTAATTTAAAGTACTTCTAATTTAAAGTTGTTATGATTACTTTAAATTTAAACAGCTATTTTCGATACAAGTTTCAATTTAAAATACTCTTGTTATAATTTCGTCATATTACTTCATATTACTTCATGCTTTCAGAATAAGTTCTAATTTAAAGTTGTTATGATTACTTTAAATTCAAACAGCTATTTTCGATACAAGTTTCAATTTAAAATACATTTGTTATAATTTCGTCATATTACTTCATATTACCTCATGCTTTCAGGATAAGTTCTAATTTAAAGTACTGTTGTCATAATTGCAACTATTAGCCAATTTTACTGACTTCTTCAATCTTAAAGATACCAATTCGATGCGAGAGCGTTGATCTTTTAGGAAATGGTGATAAATGATTCGATCCCGATTACAGCGCGCAACCCGATCCCCAGCGAAACGATCGACGCGTATACATCCGTCCATAGCAGTTAGAATGAAGAATGCACTTGAAACGCGCAACGTTTTTTGTAGCGTGACAGATAGATGCGACGCAGTAGCTGAAACCGCGATGACGCCTGCATCTCCGCAACCGATGTTACAAGTGCAAGTCGCATCGTCGTTGCACAGGCGCCCCTTCGGACTTATTCTCTGCTCTATTCCCATTCTTTCTTCACGGTCTAGCGGGTTTTCAACAGTCTGGAAACCGAGTTTCGATGAATCACAGTGCTTCTCAACTGCGGTTCCGCATACCTATCGCGATCACTGCGTTTCGATAGTGTGCGAACCAGGGGCCCGAAGTCGCAGTTATTTAAAAAATTGTCGCGAAACGATCGGTAACAAAATTATGTTCATTATTCAATTTGAAGCTATTAATAGCTAAATGTAAGAGAAACTGTTCAACAAGACACACGATTAAAACTGTTCAATTTTATAAATATTGGTTGTAGCAGTTATGGTCCCTGGTGCGAACCCCGTATTTGGTTATTATGACGAAACCTGCATCTAGTTACTGTGCACAGTAATCGAAAACGAAATTTTCCAAATTTTCACCTGCGTCTGACACTGATACCGACACTATCGAATTCATCTTCGCTTCAACACGGTGACAGCTATATTCAATTGATTACTAAATATCAATTAACACTAAACCTACCGTTACAGGCTAAATTTTTTTTATTTAGGATTATGGAAGTTATATAGAGAGACATTTTTATGGAAAATGATTGACTAAACTTTTTATTCCAGCACATTTTGTAATAATTGAACGGTGGATTTTATACATCTACGATAAATAGAAATATGTTTAAACAATAGTGTCACCCGCGTATGACAGCCGATGTGTTGACGAGTATTGTGTTTCGCAATACGTTGCAACACTATAACGGAGAAAAGTTAAAAAATGAATATCACTGTTATCGAACAATTCTTAGAGACAGCTTTAAAACAGAGGAAATCTGGATTAATAAATAATTTGGCTCACGCCAACTTGGATGAATGAAATTTTATAGATGAATTCAAAATGAACTTTATCATTCTTGCCATTTGTAACTTAAAACAATAAAATCACATACTCTGGTGAAGTCAAAATCTGCTCGAATCTTAGAGTACAGAGACCGACGAATAAATTAATCTGCTTAATAATAAACTAAACACTAAGTTTTTCAACTATATGAAGGCATTTCCTTCACAGTCAACGCCTGAAGTCACGTATTATTTATATAATCATTTCAATTAATATTCAAATCAAAACTAGATTAATCATAAATCTTCCACAAAATCAAAACCGTTACCGATCAAAACTATGCCGGAATTTTGCAACAAATATGTATTTCGAGTAAATCGCATATATTTGTAAAGCATGGGCGATCAACTTATCGGATCAAGAAGATCGAAGTAATCTGGACAAATTAATTTTGAACGAATCGCCGAATGATTTCAGAGGACTTACATCGAACGAAGTATTTTGCTTTTAACTCGTGTTAAAAGCAGAATTACATAACTTCATACAAGGAATTTACCTTACCGGTGTTTCCGTTACATAAGAGAGGTTTATACATAGACCGTATGACTTAATCTCAAAATTTCCAAAGGAAATGAATCCGATGAAAATTGCCAACACTAGATGTCGATCGGCGCGCATAAAAATCCGTAGCATTCGGTGACAAAACAGTGCGATAACTATAACTTGATCACAGTAATGGACATTCCACCTTTTTCTATCATGCGTTACACGTCGTTGTCTTCGTAACATATCCGTGTTTTTTATCCACGAAACTTTCAAATTAATCATACAGCCAATATTTCTTGTGTAACCATGATATTAACTGTCCGCCGATTTCTACGTTAACGACAAATATACGGCGGAGTTTATAACAAGATAAGTTTATATGTGTATTCCCGGAAATGGTTCTTTTATGTAACGAAAGCAAAGAGCCAAAATAATTTTATACACGCCCTTGAAGTTCGAAAGTATGCAAAATCGAATCAAACCGATTAAGAGATTGCGTTTACAATAGAAGGATGATCCGATTTTGAACAAAATATTTGTGTAAAAGAAATGTTAAAAATTAGCATTTTTATTACGCCAGTTACACAACAAATTACTGTTCTCAAACAACAGAAGCTTCCTACGAAAATCAGATTTTTCAAAATGTTACAAAGTAATTTAATGTTCGTCGCAGCTAGTTAAAATGAAATTGCATAACTCCGAGGATTAACTTGCCTCGAATCAATTAACCGTCGCCTTGAAAGTCGGCTCGGCGATCTCAATTATTGATTAACAGGTGCGACCAGTTCTGCAGTTGCATATGAACAATCGGAGAAAAAAAAAACAGATCAGAATCAACGTTCGTAACCACGTCGAAATCTCATTACCGAGTTTAATCTTATCGTACTTACGAGAATAGCAACTTTGCATCGTTAACTGCACTGTGAAAGTCGAACGAAATGCCCATTACCGAAAAAGAGATAGGTAGTTTTAGCAATTTAGGGAAAAAAGGAACCGTTGCGTACATTCGTACATGCCTTGACCCGATTGATTGAGATATTCTTATAGCTCCGTTTTTGCACTTTAACAGACTTCGGGTGAATACGTTCACTCTTATTCTCGCAATGGTATCGATGCAGTAAGTTCACTTTCAGCAACTGTAGCAACGGCGCGTATGATTCATTTTTTTAAATTCTTCAAATCCATTAATGCAAGGTTCGAGACGGTGGTTCCACCTTTGTGAAAGATAATCTCAGGAAGATAAATTGACAAGTCGCGCGTCGCATTGGTAACACACGAGTGACGCTGATTTTGAACTAGATTTTGAAATTCATTTTTATTGCGATATACTCGAGCTGAATGTTACTAGGATCTCTAGAACATGAAAGAGTTAAAGTGATTTTTACTATGGTACATTTCAGCTTTCTAGTTTCGGTTTCATTAATTAAACGACTTTAACGTGTTAAGATTGCTTGCCGGTCAATGTGTTAATACTAGAACAACGGACCTTTTCGATAACACTGTAACTATATGCTTAAGATCATTTATCATTTTATTTATCAATTTCTTGTAGCAGTCTTTTCCAAGCACTCCTTAATGAAACGTGTGAAAAATGAAATTCATTGTATCATCTAGTAACGGTATTTGCACTCGGGGTCCATTTGGACCCCGTTGTCGGAGTGTTACTCGCCATCATTAAAAAAAACGTTTTATAAGAGATCATATCGAACGGCTATTTTCGCGGAATATGTTGAAACTGTTCATTTCTTTGGCAACAATTTTCTACCGACGATCGACGCGTCAGGTTGCACGAATTCTACAGAATGATAACATATAAAGCCCATGACATAAACTCCGCTTCTTCTATGCGCATGATTGCATATTGGCCCAGACGATCAAAAAAGACCGACGTTGGTGCTAATCATCTCCTAGCAGTCATAGCACAATTTCGTCCTCTATAACTTTTCACTTTTCTTATTTTCATTAAATCTCTGTACGATGAAATGAATCTGTTAGACAATTTAATAATCGTACTGCAACATGTTTCTTGTAAGATCGTTTAAAGAAATCAGTATCGAATGATTAGCACCAACACTACTGCCAATGCTATTTTAGGACTACAACGGTTAGACTGCGGGTTTTATGCATTTACCGCGAAAACGAATGACTGAATCGAATACAAAACATCGGCTTAAGAATGCATTGTACCATTTTCGACTGATTGAGATATTGTTAAACGAAGAAGTGCATTTTCATCGAGCTTTTTTGTCTCTTACAATGGTCTTCGAAAATCAATGTTTCATACGAAGATCCGTGGTCCGACGATTACATACAACGACACAGAAACGGAGTGAAACACTGTAAACATAATCAGCGTCAAAAACGATTGTACATAGTATTCATGTAACATTTATGACTTGAGTCGCTAAATAATGTAATCGTTGTAAATATTCGATTCATAAGAAAGTCAGGATCTAGACAATTATTGAGGATGAATTTCAAATGGTATTGCAAATGTTCGAAATAAAGTGCTGCCTCTGTTTAATTCGCACACATTATATGTAGATACGTACTCTCTTGAACTTAACACAGTATTATTCAGAGGTAATGGTTCAACGTGTACTACAACAATGAACATGTGATATCTCTTTGTGAATTAGAGCTCAATGTTCGACGAATTAGTATGCCCATTCTGTCCATATTCTGTGTAATTATAAAATTATGAAATTCGTACATTTTTCGTAACTTCGTATAAATGTCTATACGAAAATGAAGTTATGTAGATAAATTAAAAAAGAAATGATATAATTACTATATATTATGTTTTCACTTGTGTTTGCATCAGAATATTGTTATTATCGTTATTTAATTTGCACCGTTGAAAGATAGTTACGAATGAATACACAGAGAAACTTTTCCTAGACAGTGGACGCCACTAACAATGGCATTAAATAAACAAACTGAAAATAAAATTTCCTTCAACTATGTTTATTATTACAAAAACACAAATATTGAAGGTTTATTTGCTAGCACTTGACAGAGTGTGAAAAAATGTCATCACACTGCCGGGAAATGTATACTAATTTGTCGTTCATTGTACCACTTACCTTGTAAATTCATTTCACCGAGCTCTAGCCGTTAACTGTATAAAATTAATCGCAGAGCCTCGTCTAATTAAATTCAATCATTCCGTGTTCTACACATGAATCTTTTTCTCACGCTGTACGCTACGCATAACCGCGAGGCGCTTTTCAAACTGACAATTATTTTTGATAGATTTATAAAAGCGCGTCACCATCGAAGCCAACTCTTTCGTAAGATTCCGTCGCGCGTGCGAGAAGTTCGTTTCGCATCGGCGTGTAAAAAAAAATAAAAATCGAAGCACTGGATTTGTATAGAACCGAGCGAATTCGGACAGAGTATTCGCATCCGAGAATTCTGTATTTTTTGAACAACAGGACGATAGTCGTCGAATCACTCGCAGCGGCGATGATCGCTGGGAAGGCGGAAAATCCACGAAAATGCGCGAGATGACGCAACGCGGACGTATAATGTACTCGATGTGTAAATGTCGCATGTTCCTGACTACGACCATTAAACTTTATCGCACTCTCTCTTTTTCTCCCCTTTCCTCGCTCCCTTTTACGGCTACGGTGCTGCACGGTTAAATTTACAGCGATTCGGGTGCCGGCTAAAAAATAGAATTGTAACAATGAAATTTTCATTTTCAGTAATAGTCAACTCACATTTATAATTCCGGCACCAATGGATAGCTTAGATTTTTCCGATTAAAATGAGTCCAAACACGACTTGAATCGGATGAATTTAATCTATTCTCGGACTAATTAATAAGCAGTCTACAGGGTGACTCGTGTAACTAGCATATCTCAAGTAACTTTTCAATTATGATTTCTATGCAAAATTGTTAAACACGTGGTTTAAATGGTGAGTAGACATTCTTGTGTCTAGAGAATCATCTAATTCAAAGTTACCGAAGTTATGCAAGTTACGTGACTCACCCTGTATAGGCTTTTGGATATAAGTAGTCCGATTTGCGTCATGTTTGGACTCATTTTAATCGGCAGAATCTCAGCTATCCATTGATGGTACAATCATAAATGTAAGACGAAAATGACTGAAAATCAAATTTTCCTTCTTGTATTAATTCTGCAGTCGTTCTCTATCCTTGTGTACTAAGATAACGCCACGCCGAACTATAAATTTCAGCCTACTGATTTCGTGTAAATTTAACCGTGCACCACTGCGTGGTTCGGCGTTGTAAGACGAAGTCGAAGTAAACCGCGAAGTCGACGATCTCGCTTCGCTAACTACTGCCACAAGCAAGTCTTCTCCCACTACTAATCATTCGTATCGCTATTTAAGCTAACTATCGCTATTTATTATGTCGCGACTACGTCCCGAATGGAGAAAATAATAAAAATGGAAAAAAAGATTAACGATCCCCTTGTTTCACGAAATCGTCGTTTTCTACTAATGGTAATACTATGGTCTACTAATGGTCCCAGTATTCGTTGTTCATTGGATGTCTTTTTCTATGATATTTATTAATGGAGGAACAGGGTAGGCTAGCACTGCACACGTTTTTCGCTATCGCTGTACGATGGAAGATGCCTCACATTTCCCGAGACACGTACACCCCCTCGACCCCTTCTTTTTCGTTCGTTCGACGAAGGTCCCCGCACGAAAATATCGAAGGGGGAGGACCCGACGTGCCCTCCCTCCGAGTCGGGCAACCCCCGAAAACGCAATCGAAAACCTCACGTCGCGAGAGAGTTCCGATCACTGTAAATACTTCAAGCGAATAATAGTGGTGCGCCGAGTCAGTTGGTTTGTGCAGATTCTATTATTTCCTACGACGATTTACGGCATTATTTTTCAACGGAAAGTGAAATATACGTGTTAAAAAAAGAAGATGACTTTGCCTCTTTCTCTGAATCCCTTATCGTCTTCGCTATCGCTCTTTATGTTTTAACCCTTTCGATGTTCACTCCGTATGTGGTAAGAGTAAGTGAGCACGTATGTTCAATTCGTAATGTTTATGGAAAATTTGGTCTACTATGAGTTTTCTATGACCTATAATTAGTGGACTGCGGATGTTTATGCAAATGTTTATGTTTCTTTCTTGTATATATTGCATATACTTATCCTATTTCTGCATATCTCGTATACAGGGTGTCTCGTAATTATGTTAACGAACGGAATCGGGTGATACCTGAAATCATTTGAGGTAACTTCTTCCTTGGCGAAAATGCAATCCGCGACTTTGTTTACGAGTTATTAACGAAAAACGGTGACCAATGAAAAGCGAGAACAAGCCAATAATTCGTTAATAAATTGTAAACAAAGCCGCGGATTGCATTTTCGCTAAAGAAAAGGTTAGTTGAAATGACCTCAGGAATCACTCCTTTTCGGGTGTTAACATAATTCTGAGACACTCTGTATATTTGATTGACAGTACATTTATGACGAAAGCGTGATAGTGCAATTTAAAACGGTGAAAGAGTTGTGATGATTGAAAAATATGATTACACTAGTTTCAAGTAATGAAAATTATGAAAGTGAGAATGAAATATCTAACTGGCTCCAATCTCTTGCAATTGAAGCAAGAAATTTGTATTTTGCACAAAGATCAGCAGTAACGAACAGTATTTCTTTCTCTCTTTAACAATTTCCGGTGAATTAAAAATAATACAGAAACATTCTTAAATTGTCTCAATTTGCCTGCTGTTTGAAATTTTACCTACTCGTTTCTGTCGCAAATGATAGTCATTTTTGACACAAACCCAGCCTATTTATAATGTATAAATACAATACAAGTTCAAGTAACATGATATTAATAACATTAATAAGTAGATTTTGCCAGATCGGCAAAGGTTCACGGTATAAATAATAATATTTTCTTAATAATATTGAATACGAAAATGAAAACAATTTCAATCGCCTCTTACATCTCATTCCCCATTCGATCATTCAATACGTCGATTCATACTTCTCTCACATCATTCGATTATTCAATGATACTATAATTATACCATCTTAATAAGAAATAACTGACACACTTTAACTAATAAAAAATAATCTCACACTCGCAGACTTTAGGTAATAAAACATAATTCATACTTAAATGCTTTAACCAATAAAAACTAATCTCATGGTCACACAGGTGGTGCATGATCTGTAACCGTGACTGATTGAGAGACTGTCGATAGTTATCAACCGGCGCTTCGTAGCTGTTGAACGGTGGTCTGTATGAGGCGCAGTACATCGTGCACTTCTCCTTGTCACGGCAGAAAGGTGCGACAAAAGGTGTTGCATTAACATTTAATGTGGTTAATTCGTCGTTTTGGTATTCTGTCTCGAAGAATATTATTAGAAGTTTAATATAATATTATATTAAATTATTAATCATATTTAATATGATATTAATATAATAATATTATTAGAATTAGAATTTAGAATATTATTAGAATATTATTATATTATACGATCGAGTTAATATAATATTATATTAAATTATTAATCATATTTAATATGATATTAATATAATAATATTATTAGAATTAGAATTTAGAATATTATTAGAATATTATTATATTATACGATCGAGTTAATATAATATTATATTAAATTATTAATCATATTTAATATAATATCAATATAATAATATTATTAGAATTAGAATTTAGAATATTATTAGAATATTATTATATTATACGATCGAGTTTGTATTGCTCAACACTTATAGCATTACAAGACAAGGGACATTACAAGACTGCTGATAAAAGAGATCTAAAAACAATTAAAAACTATTGAAAACAATTTTATACTTTGGTTTCGTCTCATTTAATAAGCTACAGCCTTATATAATAATACAATATATCATTTAATATACCTTATTTTGCTCCATACGTCGCAGTGTAAAAAATAATGTAAAAGCCGTGTTTGCATTGTTAACAGAAACTGTACGGTTTCCAATGACGCAAAGAAGAATATCGGGACTCACATGGGAGCCTAAAATTTCATTCCTGACAACTCTACGAATGGAAAATATTGCGACAAATTATAGGGCATCTTTCAATTTGAATAATTCTAAGTAAACAAACAATAAAAAAGTGAAAATTGCAGAAAACTATAGTGTATACCTGTCTACAAATTGCCTATAAAGAAACAATAAAACAACGTCTGCATCACATGTAAACAATCTCAACGATCAAGTGATAATTCAGAAACGAGCGAAGAGAAAACAAGTGCTATGCAAGCATAAATAAAAGAAATTAATACTGGTACATTGTCGTTCGTACATTGCAATAGTTCGGACAACGAACATTCTTCATCTCGCGCGATGTTCGAAAAGTCGTATTCTGGCCAGTTTTTTGGGCCTAATACTGTGTACCGCGCGTCGTGCCCAACGCCGGCGATTGCATAAGGCGGCCCTGGCGTAGATCCTCGGTTTGGATCAGTGTTCTCCAAAGAGCGTAAAGGTTTCATACGCGGGCACGGGCAACACGCTGGTAGGAGACCCTTTCTAAAATCGCGGGAGTTGGCCGGAAGTGGCGCGAGGGCCCCCAGAAAGAGGGACAAAGAGCGCCGGTGTTGGCGGCAGCCGCAGCGGCAGCGGGCGCGGGGGACGACGAACGGAACGAGGGAATACGAATGAGAAAAAGGAGGGCCCGGCAAAATGGAGGGGTACGCACTATTTCCTAATCCAAGCGAGAGAGAAGCGAGAGAGTCGACCAGCCGACCAACGAAAATGAAAGTGACGGAGAAAGTTGGGGCATTGTTACGAAGCGTAAAGCCCGGCGTGCGACGATGTTATACCTCGGCTCTCTGGAATCGTTGAATTTCGATTAGCGTGGGCATACACGCGCACGCACACGCCGACCAACCGTGAACCACATACAGGGCGCTATTTAACGCTTTTAGCGCCGCGTCTATGGTAAAAGTGTGTACCTATTATGAAGCGCCGCTCGCGATTCTGTGACCCCTTTGTGATACAGCAGCACACAATTAATACAATAAAAATAGGATAGAACACATGAAAGTCGACTTCAAAGTGTTAACCATATTTGCGAGCATTTTTAGTTATAAATTCACTCACGCAAATACCGTTAAGTAACAGTCAGATGTAAAAAGAAATGTTTATTCGAATACGAATTTCTAAGCAAGTGTACGTATACTATTCCCTGTTGCGTATTTCAATGCTTTCATTGTTCCGACTTTTGGTACAATTGGAATCCATCATATTCAATGTCCCTATTTTAAAGCGGGCATTGCAAATGGACGTTCCAAATTGGGTACAAGCTCATGATAGGTACAAGCTCGTATTTTATTATTTTGTTCGTGCCATTTTTCTTAAGTAGATATTTATATAAATATTAAATAAATATTTTAAGATCCATCGCGTTACCTAGATATATCAATATATCAAACAGCAATGTAAATATTCAAGAATAATAGTTTTAAGCTGTAATACAATCGATGATAATCTTATACCCCCGAAAAGCGTTCCATAATAGGTACGTTTACTTGATCAGAAATGGGAATTATTTGAACAGTCCACAATGGTCTGAAAAGCAGTATCTTCTGACCAAAATTCAAATTTTTGTTCCCATGTATTGAAAATCCCGTGCTACGAATTTGCTTAGGGTCTATGAAATGCAAGATCATGCATCTCGATTTTTCTCAATTTCTGTTTTATTAACACTTAGCATTCGATTTTCTCGGGTCATCTACAAAAAAGTGGTACATTTTTTTGCGAAGTATTATAGTAATACTTCGATATGTTAATTATAACTTGTTAGAATTATTTGAGAGAGAAAAATGCACTTAATCATTTATCAAAATTGCACTTGGCTTCTATATCTTACAATGGACCACTTTTATTTTGCATAAAGATCTGCAGACTAATAATAATACAATTCACAACAAGTGAAACCGTCAAAATGACGAATTCCAAATTCTTTATTTTATAGTTATTAAGATTGTAAAGGTGCTTCTATGAAAACTATCTCGATAAATATCTGAATTAGAAAACGGAGTAAGAATTATATTAATAGATCAACTGAAAGGAATTTCACACTTTAATATGCAAAATTAGCTGCACACGCAATAAAATTACAAAAACATTAGTCACAACGTGAGTCACAAATCATTTCCGTTTCAGGGAGGAAGTTGTAACGCGGTAGTTTGTCGCATTAAGGACTCGGATACTCGACCTAATAATGTCAAGATTAATTAGACTGTCGAGCATGATCTCAAATATGAAAATATTAAAAAGTGATAATCTACGAGTACTCAAAAGAAAAATATTTCTATAAGTATGAATAAATCATATAAATAAATAAATTTTATAACAGTTCCGTTGAATAGTGTTCTACTTGATATTTTCCTTAGCAACAACTTCTTACAATTTCATCCAAATGAAAAAAATCCTATTATTTTTTATTAATTGATGTTCTATTACATTACTCCTTTAAATCCTATCAATGTGCAGCGAAAAGTTTAGGCTACCATGATCATTATATGATCTATAATCAGGATGCGCATTTTATGCATGTATAGCAAAAACATAATAAAAGGTAAAAGAAGAAATACATTTTCATTGAACATCTGTTCCTTTTGATTAATACAAATCATTTTTACTTTGCATAAAGTACGTAATATAATCCGAATGTCATGTACATAATACGAATATAATATAAAGTCCTAAAAATAGTATAAAATGTGAATATATCTTCGATTATATTGGCTTGGCAACTAAGTAATTGCCGATTTCAGTTATAGATGTCTCTCACTCCCATTTTTATGATATCCGTAAATGTTATATTATAAAATTATTATTATTATTATTATTATTATTATGTTATTTTTTATTATCCGTGAATGTTAGCAACTGGACAAATTGAATGCAGCGGTCAAGGAAAAGCGACCAGAATTGGTCGATCGTAAAGGTGTCATTTTCCAGCAGGACAATGCTAGGCCGCGCACGTCTTTGTCCACTCGGCAAAAATTGATGGATATTGCTTGGGAATTGATGTTACACCCACCATATAGCTCTGATCTCGCACCATCGGATTACCACTTATTTCGATCCCTGGACAACTCCCTTCGTGGTAAAACTTTTAACGACGATGACGCTGTAAAATCTCACTTAACTCAGTTTTTGGCCGAAAAGGATCAGACTTTCTACGAGCGTGGAATTTTCAAGTTGTCAGAGAGATGGCAATAGGTCATCAAACAAAATGGAAAATACATTACAGATTAAACTTCATTGCAAGTAAAAAAAAAATTTTTATTTCATCGAACAAATCGGCAATTTCTTAGTTGCCAACCCTATAATTCTTCATTTTAGTCAGCACTGAATTTATAAAACCGTTAAATTCAATATGCTTGTTTCGCATATAATACTATTCACTGTTAAAACAATATCAAGTTTCTTTAGTTAGACACTAGTCTTGATATCGACCTTTTCGGCGTTCATGTAAGGGCACGTCTCAAGGACAAATGAGCATGATTTCTAAATTATCGGCTGCTTACTTCTGTTTGCAGCCATTGAGAAACGCGTCACTCCCAGTGAGAAGTACTGCTGGTAAATAGAAATTCTCGCATGCTGACCTTTTTTCCATCTCCGAAGACGGTATTTCGGCTTCGCGGTGCTCCCGTGCTCACCGCCGTGACCCGGTGATAGTTTACGCTTCATGGTCGTTTTCGACCAACAATCGGATAAGACTTTGTGTCCTTTGGCATTTCACTGTCGTTTAGCACGCTTTCAGTGACGTGTGTTGTGTTATTACTGGTTTATCTTGTTATTGCTGGTTCGTGACCGAAGCTTATGGGTAAGTAAAACTGCTTTTTTAAAGACATAAATTCGATTTCACGCAATCCTCTAAGTTTATTTAACACCATACATATCGAGCACTGAAAGTCACTGACCTGATTTATGAACAGGTTTTTGAGAATGACAAGACTGGATTTTTGTTTGCAGTATTTATCATTTTTATTACAATATACAGTTGGATTAAAAAATCTGATTATTTTCTCTGAAGGAGTTTCAATAATTTTAACAATTTTAAAACGAAAAATGTGATTTAATGTTAACTCATCAATGCTGTGTATAGTTTAATTATATGATCATCAACACACATACTTAATACAGTAATTAATACTACCTTTTTTGTTGTATTTTTATGCCGCATACGTCATCCTGCTCCTTAATTTTAATTATGTTGTAATTTCATGCTTACTCTTTAGATTTTGTTTATTTTTTCACTGCTAAATTTTAATAGATTTTCTGACGATTTCAATCCTCCAGGTTCATTTAACAACGAAACTTTGCGTTATAACGCAGAAAATAATTATTGTCAAGTTTTCTTGTACACGTAATAATAAATTAAATCATATAAAAAACGCCCATTCGGTTTCTATTCGTCTTTACTCTTATAAAGATGAAGAATTAATACGAAAGATAAACTTATCAAACGATATTTGCAATATCGAATTGTATTATCTTTAACAATGTGATGTGTGTACTAATAAATCTATGATCATAGTTATTGTGACTTAATTGATGATTAG
The DNA here is from genome assembly GCF_051020955.1 of Megalopta genalis. Taxonomy (NCBI): domain Eukaryota; kingdom Metazoa; phylum Arthropoda; class Insecta; order Hymenoptera; family Halictidae; genus Megalopta; species Megalopta genalis. Next base: position 11,162,635 of record NC_135022.1, read on the forward strand.
ACTGCGGATCTTTATATAAAATAAGAATTGTCTGCATTTTTTCTTGGAAAGAAGAGTCACTTAGAGATTTCTACCTCTCTTGAATTATTTTGTCGAATTGAAAATAATACGATAGTATTCTAAAATTCTTCAAACGTTTTTATTGTTTCACATTTGATCCACTTATTTCTGTCATAGACGCGCAAAGATCCGCAGACTATTGATGATTTATTAGATTGCTGACAAGATTATTTATCGAAATGCCAATGTAAACGAACATCATTATCATTTCCGTTCTATGTTACCATTACGCAAACGTATCCGATTTCATGAAATGATCTAATAAATTATCAGCGGACTTTTATGTCGAGGCTATCGTTACCAAAAACGTCTTACGAATATTTGGCAGGGTGAAAGCCCCAAGAACTCCCCTCCATTAATGCTAGTTACGCCATTCACTATGGATCATTGGTATTACGATATCTCGAAACTTTCTCTTCGGCTTAATAAATCGTAATAGATTATTAACCACTATTGTAATGAAAAAAAAAAAATGAAAACTTTCTATGGATCGATGGGTTAGGCCGTATTATTTAAATTGAATAATTCTTAACGAGTATCGATGTCACGTACATTACGTAATTAGAAATTCTTTCTATATCCATCCACCTACGTTTCTATAATAGCCGATGTCATAATAAAAATTGACACACTTTTATTCCAATCGTTCGGTCTATGGTGTATTGGAATTCTAACATATTCGGTTGTTACGATTGAATTGTTGAATTGTCTAATTTATTTAGGATAATTGTATTATTTGCGCTAGGTTCATTTTATTTTATTTTGGAACGTTCGCAGATGTTCTAATTATCTTTCATACTTTTGTCTACTTCTTTTTCATTTTTTTACTCGTTCGTTTAATGTTTCAAATATTTTCAATATTCAGGAACATTGAATAAGCAGTATCAATAATAAGACATAAACGAATTATCTATTGTTCATTTGTCTATAAAATTAGTGCATTAAATTTTATACCATTTTAATGTCAACGTTTCATCAATTAACGGTCAACGGCCAAGTTTTTGTAAATGTTAAACCGTTAAATTCTTCTAAGCAATGATTCCAAAACAAATTACTAGATTATGTTTTTCGAAATAGTTTATGACTAAAACTGATGATAGGTTTATGAATAAAACTGCTATTCCTTTTATACAAAATTAATCAAGAAATTCTCGATTAACGATTTTAAAGGGTACATAACAAAAATGTACGTTAATTTAATAACAAAAAGTATAATGATTTATTATTTATAACGCTTATTCATTATCCATTTCTTTATGCTGTGAAATTAAAAGTTAGATGTAACTTATGCACTGTAGAAATTACTGCAAGAAAAATGTATGATCTACAATTTACCATTTATAAACAGTCTATACTCTTTTATTTTCGACCCATTTCAGTTTTATTGAAAGTTCTTAAAATTTCTTAAGAAAATTCTTACTTCAAAATCATAAATATCATAAATATGTTTATACATGTTCACCGAAATAATTGTAAATATATAATTCACGACTGTATATTATATTACAATCATTACAATCATGAATTTGTTTAGAAGTGCACTACGACAAACGTGGATACCATGTTCATTTAAATCCCATGAAAATTCATTTCGAATTGCAATCGGCGCACGATAATAATAAAACATTAATATTTGTCATTTGTTACCGATCTCGAAGAGACCCCTTTTTCATATTAATCAACACAAAACTACAGAAAAACTCTTATCTCTAAATTCAGTTTATTCAAATCAACGTTTTCAATCCGAAGCTCCAATTGGAATTCGGTATGAAAACAGTTTTCAAAAAAGATACTGCGCATCGTCTATAAAAATTTCCAGAACTTTGACGAATCCCGAGTGATATGCCGGGTCTGAACGGACCCAGGGTTCGCCAGACAAGGGTCGCTCGTGTTGCAGCGGCCGACGGAAATGCCGGCACCAAAAGATGAAGAGGAATGTTCTGCGGCCGAGGAGTCGAACGGTGAACGCGATTATATTTTTTTCTTCCGAGAAGCAGTAACAAAGTAGAAAAGTTTCTTTTCTCGTTACTTAATTTCCGTTTTTGTCCGCGTCGCAATCGCCGCGCCGCGCCGTTGCGACAAGGTTAGCGTCGGCCACAATGAAACACGGTTTGAAAACGAGACGCGACGAGAGGAGAGGAGAGGAGAGGAGAGCGACAGAAGCTGGCTAGGAGAAGAGAGAGACGACAGAGAAAGAAGACGACAGAGAAAGAAGACGACACGAGGAGGAGAGAAGAGAGGAAAGAAAAAAAAGGGAATCATATATACGTGTGTGTGTGTGTGTAATCAGCGCGTTAGTGCCTGTGCACGATGGTAAAGGCCTACTGACATAAGAGCCACCGACGAAAGTGCGATGTTACATAATTCGAGCACGGGACATGCGTCCTCGCGTCCGGTTGGCAGAGAACGAATTGCCGACAGTCGTGTCGGAAAAAAAGGATGCAAGACGCCATCCATGAAACCATGCAAGAAACTAATTACATTGTTTTGTCGAGCGGACGAAACGTCACTTTCGACCTGGCTCACGGTTTTTGCGCGAGCCAGCCCGCTTCTCGTACGAGAAATCGATTTTCCGTGTCCCTCGGAAGACGTGCAATCAAATCCAGAAAAATTCGATCTCGCGATGGCCTCCGGTTCTGTCACGCTTCGACTGATCTTTATCGGCCGATTCATCTTTATGCAAATTCGCATTTTTTTATTGGCAGTTTTGTAACGGTGTAACGTCGGGAAATAAGAGGCGGATTTGTTTCGGCGACCAGTTTCCTGCGAAGAAAATTCAGAGTTGCTTCGTGTGTACGTGTGGCTCGCGGTGTTTGAAAAATCTAGACGCGCCGTGAATGCGCAATGATGCGCAATCTGATTATCGTTTTTGACGATCGTGTGCGTGAACGTTACGTGCGAATGCATAAAATGCTAGTGAAGCGTATCAGATAGACTGTGTGGATCTTTACCCGACGCGAAACCCACCAGAGCGGCCAAATGACCGCTTTTTAAACTTTGGGCAAAATTTTTTAATGAAACGTTTTCGCTTTTCCATCATTATTATTGCACGAATTTTTCTATAATATACGCTGTTCGTGCACCACTTGAAACGCAATATGTAACTATTTTAAAACTGAATTTTATCTTTTGTAGATCATAGACGGACTAGTCTACAAGATGATGACTGAAATGTTTTCTTTTTAAATTTTGCTATTACATACTTGAAATAACAAAAAGAAGTAAGAACTTCTCGCTTCTTAACTTTTTTATGCGAGCCTATAATGAAATTTAAAAAATGTCTTTCGTAGATCTTGGTAACTTATATGCGGGTTGAAAATTTTATCGAAATCGGTTCACGTTGTTACAAGTTACAACAAATTAAAGTTCGCAAGAATTGTAGTTTTATCAGGATTTCGACCAGAAACTGTAAAAAATCTGCAGTTTTTGAAATCCTTCAATATCTGTAACTCAACTCCGAGTTAACCGATTTCGATCAAATTTTCAGCACGCATATAAGTTACCGAGATCTACGAAAGGCATCTTTTAAATCTTCGTTATAGGCTCACATAAAAAAGTTAAAAAGTGAGAGTTCTTAATTTTTTATTTTCATTCTAAGTAATGGAAAGATTTAAAAAGAAAAGCGATTTTTAGCCATCATCTAGTAGACTAGTTCATCCATCTACGGACACTTTTGTGAGCCACTGTACACAGCTACTTCATTTTTCAATATCTATTTCTCTTCTTCTTTCATTTTTGCTGATAATCTTATTATTGTCTTTACGACGATAAGATAAATGCACCGATTACAGCGGTATCATACTTCGATCGTACTTTATTTTAATATTTTTCCTAATTTATCATGAAATGAAAATATGTTCGATCATTTCGTTTCAGAACGATGTGTCATATATGTATCTTATATGTATCATATAAGAAAATATTAAATAATAAAATCAATTACATTTTGTACGTATTATTGACGATGAAAAATGGCCGGCCACCAATTACAGTAAATTCTCCCTAATTGACGCTCAGATTGTGCACAAAAATGGACAATTTTGGAAGAGGAGATACGATTATTCGAGCCTTGTGGCTCATTTTTGTAGTAACCGATTGTTAATAACTATAAAATATTACATAAATGTAATATTACATATACGGCTCGTTTTTATAGTTATTAACAATATTACATATATGTAATATTACATATATTTCCAATAATTTTTGAATCTATTTTGTAGTTCAACTTAATTCAATCGACTAAAGTGTCTTTTCCAGTTTCCGTAAAAATGCACTCGAAAATTTATTAGCAACATTGCCGAATATTGTCCAACGTTGCTCTGATCAAATTTCATATAATTGAAGGTAGATAATATGATGTATTTAAAGAATTCTATTTACCTCAATTAATTTGAAATTTATGGTTTTGTGTCGTTTTTGTCGATTGCAGAAAATGTCCGAAGAGAAATTTTCATTTCTGTGGAAAAAGATATTACCTATTAAGGTTAGAGGACATCATTTCAACTGGTCATATTGATATAAGTTTTCTTCGGTAATCTCTCCGTCCTACATAGTTACTTCATTATTTACATCCATTCCCACACATCTCTGAGTTTTTCCTAGTCAAGGTTACGTAAATGTCATACCATCGTGGATCATTGTAATGCTCTTGACCTCTAATATTACGCCACGATGATAAAAATATGTCGTCGTATTTAACAAAATATCAATAACACTTTGAAATCTCGAAAAATATGACTTTGAGAGCAATTGTTTACATACCCGTGCCAAAATCCACCCACGCCAAATAAAAATGTTTTTATATAAAATCTTCTTTCCCCTCCCCCAAAAAACCGAATTTTTACAATATTCGAATCAAGTAGACTTTTCAACATGGTTGTAAAATATACATTTTTAATAGAATTAATGTAAATAGAATATATATACAGAATATAGAATATATAATATAGAATATTATATATAGAATTAATATAAATTTGAACACAACAATAAACATATAAAGTTGACATTGAATTATTCTTATTGAATTGTTATATAAAATCCATTCGAATGAAAGATCGTCATTGAATAAAAAGACGTTGGACTAATTTTGGATAGATGTTCTAATTTTCAATTAAAAAGTAGTCTCTACTAAAGTATAAGAGGCATTAATTAAATAGTTAATGTACTTTAATAGCAAAGTAAAACGGGAACAACGGGTTCTTACTGACAATAGCGTTGCAAATAGTTGCATTGTAGCAAGTTAGTCAAGGCAGACTCAAGTGTTAAAAATCAAAATGCCTCATATAAACACAACTATGTAAGAGAATACTATTTAAGAATAGTTAATTATCATAAAAAGCTAAATAAAATTAGACCTACCATTGTATAACAAAAGTAAAAAATTAGAAGTCAATGTAATAATCATTTGACATTGAATGTATTCGCATTTCAGTGCCGTCCTCTACATTATTATTACATTATTATTACCCCAAGTTTCTCATATAAATGAAAACAATTTCTTCAATGATATTATTAATTATACAACCACTCAACGCTCTTCAACTGCTCTAACTAATCATAGACAATGCCATCATTACGTCTCCGTAATTCCTTAAAGATATAGTTAATTCACCCCGTGAAGTTTCATGCTATTCCTGCACTAATGACTTACACAATAATTAGTGCAAGTATTTGTGAACAATCCAGTCGCCGTATCATTCTAAAGACACGACTCTCCTAAGCGACGGGAAAACTGAAAAACTTCTTATGTCTATAACCGACTCCATGAAATTGAGCGAGCGTGTCTAATGATCACATACCGTCGACGGTAATTAACGAGATGAAATAAACATTAGCGGGAAGGTTACGGAAAAATTTATGGACCGAAGATTCGAGAGAAAGAGAGAGAAAGGGAGAGAGAGAGAGAGAGAGAGAGAGAGAGAGAGAGAGACGAATGCTGATCGCTATTTATTATGGAGCTAAACAAGCTTCCGTGTTCGACGTTGAAGGACCGCGCGGATCGGCACTGTGACGAAACTCTTTGTTTCTTGCGTCTTCATCTTAAATAGCAATTATCGTGTTTTCCAGTTAGACCGGGTAAAACAATTGACCCTCTCCGGCTACATAAACCAACGGGTATGAGCCGACCGGTCCATGTTCGGACAAGGAAAAACTGGTCCCGAGAGCGGAGAACCGGAGATCGGAACCGCGATGAACAAACTCAGAAAAGGAATGATACGAATGAACGTTTTGTCGCCTTGATAGCCGGAGAGATTCAGCCGAAAGTGATGAGTCGTCGCCCCTTTCATTCCAGGAACAATATCATGTGCCGTTTCCGTGACGTTCTGAAACTGGTCCTTGTCTCTTTCGGTATCCACAATCGCATCATTCCTTTCCTTCTTGACGAATGTCCAAGTAACTCGACTCTATTTATGTAACCATATATATGCCATATCCTATTTTTTTTATACATTTTCATATATATCTCTAGTAAAAATTCACGCTTCTTTTTTAACACTGTCCCTGCCATTGTCGATCTTTTCGACCAGTTTTACGTTCTTTTATTTTTTAAATTGTTGATAAAGACTTTTTTATAGATTTTCTTGGCATTCGTGTAGAACAACAAATGTCAGTCACTTTTAATGTTCGGTAGGTTTAGTGTTGAATCACATGTAATTTGTTCAGTTAACCTTTGACTGGTATGTACGTTGGGGTCTCCAGTGACTCCAACATCGTATTTTCGTTTCAATTTGTGGTAAAAGTTTTCTTTTCCATGATTTTATTATTTTACACACTAGTTAAGCATAAATTATCGTTCAAGATTTTATTTGGAATTAGACTAAATATATTTTTTCGAGTTTTTATTTTGAATCTAATAGAATTCCACAGTACGCGCCAGATAGATTTGTGGAAATCGTTATACAATTTATGGAAGAAATTTTAAATATAGAAGCTTTACAAATGTTTATATATTTTGGTTAGTATCTTACTGTGATGAATGACTTCCGAATCAAATGATGGCAACAAATCAATATAAATTAATAATTCCTACAATTTTGAAAGTAAGAGTACTATATGAATGTATAGTTTTTAAAAGTAAGATCATAAGTTGTCGGATGTTTTAAAAATAATATGATAAAAGTATGATTAAATTAATAATATGATAATATGATTAAAAATAATAAAACTCTCAGCTTATTAGCAATATTCGTCAAAGATATCATTTTGAAATGAATACCATTATTTTTAAATAATATTAAAATAAATAGAATAAAACTATTGTCATCGTGTTGTGAATAATAGACAAATAAAGAACGCTTCTACAAGCGATATAAGTGTCAAAAAAGATATTATTACAATATTTATCTTTTTAATAGCAATAAAATTACGATTACAGAGTTTATCAATATAATACATAATCTGAAGATCTTGCTTATAATCCTATTCAGTAATTAACCCGTTACTTCAATATAGACAATTAACTCGTCAATTTCCATCGACAATATATTTCACTAATTTTTTCCCATTTCTAATCATTCTAACTCTCTCGATCTAAGTTCACTTAACATTTATCTTCATTTAACATAGAAATACACTGAATTCACAGTTACGGCAATGCGAACAAAATTCTATGCGCTCTCACTCGGTAAAAAGATACATTCTTCTTATTCACTCCCTGACTACGCTTAAGCGAGCATCAAAGTCGACTCGAAAAGCCGTCTAACAAATTAATAAATTAGTAATTGATTAACAAATTAATAATAACGGCTCAAACGAGTCGATCAAGAAAAATTGAGTTACCCGTAATTAACAATAGAAGATCGAGAATTTCGTGCGAGTCATTGGTTGTCGCCTCGGATTGCTGTTCCTGTCAGTAATACGAAAGAGAGACGGCGAAAAGCAAGCTCGCGGACACCTGGACAAACGGATGAGCGATCCGAGATCTAATCATAAGGAGACTCGGATCAAACCGTTGCGATCGAGCGAATGATCGGGTTAGTGAAACACTTGGAAAGGCGGCTCAAGGCTCGGCTAGCCTTGGACGCGTTAGATTACCCAATATTCAGGCTTCGAGCAATGCTGCGTGTCGCCGGCATGGGGCAAAAATACACGTGAAACTGTGCGGCACACTCCACAATGAACGAGCCAATCTCGATCTCGTATTCTAGCGATACGACCTAGCAACAGGAACCAAATTTCGAAAAACTCGAGAGCGTTCTTTATGAACATCTTTTTGCAAACGATTAGTTCGCGTGTAACGATAATTGCGATTTTCTTAAAGTAATCGTTACTTGAATGTGTTTAATTTATTATTCTACATGCTAGACAATTTATTATTGTTCATGTGTATCAGAGAATTTATCATTATTGTTGTATATTAGACAATTTATCATTATTATTGTATATTAGACAATTTATCATTATTGATGTATATTAGACAATTTATCATGTATTCATGTGTGTTAGACAATTTATCATTATTCACGTATTAGGCGACAATTTATTAGGCAATTTTCTTAAGGTAACTTCTTACTTCAATGTGATGTGTGCTATTGCACTGTAAAGCGCACAATTAAGTATTGATTTCTTTGTTTATTTGATACTGTTGAAGTAAATGCGTAAAAACGCAAGATTCGGTGATTTTGTTGAATGTGCTTGAAGTGTTTTATTAATTTAATCCAGAATAATTGGATAGACTTGTTTTTCATGGCAATATTATTTAATCTATTATATTATTTGAATAGTATATACAATATACAATATATTATTTAATTGTGTATACAATATATAATATTTAATTTGACACTACATATAATATACATAGTACATTTAATTAGTATGTAGAATAAATATTATATGCGATATACAATTTAATAATATAATACGTAATTTGAACAATTTGTAATTATTATTCGCATACCAGAACGTAAATGCAAATGTTTGCTTCTTGTTCGGCTAATATGTACTTCATGCCGAAGGACATCTGTTTTAAGGTTGATGTTTCAAAACTGCAATTATTTATGCACCAACGTAATATTTTGCAGGGATAGTTTTCTAATCTCCTTACATTATAATTAGAGCAGTTTATAGGTTAACTCGGTCGACTTAACTGTTTACATTAAAATATTAAATATATTTTCATCGATTCACTCGCTTATCTTGAATATCTTATCGTTGACACAAACATGAACTTCCAAGAAGTATTGTGTTACAATACAGTGAATCCATTGTAAAAATATATTCATTGAATTCATTTCTATTATCATTTTTAGGGCATATAAGATGTAAGCTATATAAATAACGAAATGTAGGTAACAACCATTTAAATGGAATTTACGTCGAACAGGTTAATAAAAAAAACAAACAAACAAATGAAAACAAAATGACGACAATCGATTATCAATTTAGAAATATTTGGAACAGTTGTATTATTGTTAATCTGAAATATGTGAAGCTTCGATGAAAGCGTCTGCATTATATGTTAAAAATGAATAAAAAATATGTTTAATTTATTCGAATACGTTATGTTTACATTTTTCCTAAAGAAAATACAGTAGAATGGACACAATTCTTTTTCGTATCACACTAGAAACTACAACAATTAATAGTCTTATTAAACAATAATGAGCTTACTCGATTGTTTGTACAAATATGAACCGTATCTTCGCGGAACATTTTCGTGCGTAATTAAGTGCTCGTAATGATCACTTAATCGTAAAAGAAATTCTTGCATACATTGTGAAGTCTTTACTTAATATGGTTGCATATTTAGGTAAAAAAGAACGTTTAAAGAAAATGTTGAAATTTTCATATGCCCGCGTAGACAAACGTTCAACAATGATGTAATCTGTTATGCCGACGACATCCTTGAGCTTATTGCCTTCATTGTTGTATGCATACTTCGATATTTTATGAATTTTTTTTTTCTCTATGTGTGATAACTTTAACGTTACCGTTTTAAATGTAATAAACAATAGTCAGTTTTGTGTAGTAGACTACGAATTTCTAGGCATATTCATAATTTTCGAAAATTAATTCATAAAACGAGGATAACATTAAACGGTACTAACATCGATTCCAGTGTGTGTGTGTGTGTGTGTGTCATATAATAAATTCTCCCTAAGTGACTCTCAGTTTGTATACAAAAATGGACAATTTGAGAAGAGGAGATACGATTGTTCGAATCTTGCGGCCCGTTTTTATAGTCCTTGATAATAATGTACAATCTGAGCGTCACTTAATAATAATATATAATATATATATATATATATATATATATATATATTATATAGATAATTATTATTAATATATATTAATAATTATATATTAATATATTAATAATATATTAATAATAGGGAGAATTTATTACTACTAATATTATTATCAACTTATATTAATATATTAATAATTATTATTAATATATATATAATATTATAATTGTTTATTATATATATATATATATGCTATAGATTTAGCTCTGGGTTTTGCAATTAATATCGATTGTTTTCATCTCGCATATAAACCCATAAGGAATCTAGCCATAATATTGAAGCTTCTCGCACGTTCCAAGTGCAAGCGGCGCTGCACTTTTCCCTATTAATAGGGGAAATATACGGTGATTATTTATTACATATATATCACGTGTATAAATATGAGAGCTTTGATCTTTTTAGTAGCCTGATTCATGCGAAAATGACTAACACTAACGTTATTTATACTCCACTCCTTTCAAAATAATTTTCTTGTGCAGCTTCGCACTTCTGCCAAGTTCGTAGAATAGTTGGAAACAGTCCTGGCACTCATTTTTCGACGCCTCGTTCAGCTTTTTTCGCGCGTTCTCGTTTCGAGATAAATAATACTTTCTATTTACACGACTGACATTTTCCTTGTAGATCACACAAAGGATTTCACTTCCGCCGACAGAAAATTGAATTGCTTCTTTTAACACATTATGGAAGAACCGCGGCAGACGTTGAAAACAAAATCGTTTACGATACACAGTTACTCAAAAGAAGACATCTCAAGGTAAATATCTATAATGATTCTCTCAAAGTAAATTTGTATGAACGTTCAGTCGCGTACCAAATCGTTGCATAAGTGATCTCATTTTTCGACGTTGGTTTTCAATGCCATAAGATTTCTTTGATTTCTTTCCAAATACTTCTCGACACGATGTTATAAAATTGAGCAACGGAAGATGTTTGTTGATTGGTTGCAAATCTTCAGGCAAACCAACGTAATATAAATAGACATAAATCAAGTCTGATGTTTCTAGTGTTCAGGTTTCTCTAGTTTTAGGTTCGTCCTGCTCACTTTTTGCCATAAACGGATAAAATCGTAGTCTACTTATTTTATAATTTGACTCCCACTGGGCTGTTAGTGGTAATTTTCTAACTGAAAAAGGTAATTACGTTGATAAAGCAAGTTAATATAGCATGCATTCATAATGCAATAACATAATATATAGATGTGTTTATTGTACAAACTCGATATTTATATACGATAATGTTACTTCTAAACTGATGCAACTCGAGGATACACTTATTTATTAATCACTCGACGCATAATAACATAATTTGCTATTTGCTTCTTCAAAATCACATTTCTTGTCATGAATTTTAAGCAACAAGAGTGGACGTTGGTGCACAAGAAATATACATTTTTGTTGGCTTTAAGAAATTTTAATTATTCATCGTTTAGCTGTGTATATGCAACAATTGAATTGCACTTACAATTGAAGGCTTGGCAGGATTAACGACGTTTCTGGCAAAATTGTTTTCAGATAATCAATTTCAAAGTTCTGTTTCACATGAATGAAACCGTGATATCAATACAAAGACTGTTTCGTGTTTTCTATTCAATTATTACGTTACGTGTATACCGTGTAAATAACATCATGTACAGACATAAAAAATATGGGATTGGTTCCATATCCTTAACACTAAATTTACGCAGCACTAAAAGATGCTGTTTCATATTAGTTTATAAAAATAACAATAAGACATTTATTCTGATTTTTCACGAGTCTTATTGACATTTTTCCTATAAATAACACATATATTAAATAAATAACTCAATAAATGCGTCTGAATAATAAATAATAATAAAATAATAATAAATCTGAATAATCGTAAATCAGAAAATTAGTGACCTGACATTTTAACGGGTTCCGTGAAGCTATCGTTAGAACTTGTAAAAAATAGCTCAAATAAATGGATTCACGCAAAAACAACTGTATTAAGAATCTCTATAAAAAGCCTGAATTAAAATCAAACAGCTTTTTCAAACTTGCTAAATCGAATGAAATCGTGCGAAAAGAGAATCGCATTTATTTTTCTGCACCGTGTTGAATCAGAACCGTATTAAAAACAAATACCGTGTAAAACAAAATTGAGCGTATTACAATGAAAATGAATTTTAGAACCCAGTTAAAAATGAAATTCTCTCACCTATGCAACGGTTTCCACAAGCAACAGATGTACCCTAGATACCGCGTATATTTCACGATCGAAATGCTAAATGGCCAGCTAACAACAAAAGAAGAAAAAAGTAGAAAAGCCGTAGAAGTGAAAGCGCAGCACGATACTGAATTCGACGAACGAATAGATAGGGGCTCGGATAAACGAGCCAGGTCGAATATGGATGTCCGTGCTCGCCGAGAATTCGTCTAATCAAAATGGTAAGTGATCTTCGTTGACCGACGCCTCTCGACCATTCACGGAGAAATAAATTTCCCCCGTGGGACGGCCGATTCCGATTAAGATTACTCCGGGGCTCGCATGCCGCGAAGGTCGCAGAATCCGAGGCAACGTGTGGACGCCGATCGGCGTACCTGTAGCGCACCTGCACGCATCGCGGGCCGCGTACACCGAAGCGTGTCAGACGCACGCAACGTGTACGCAATTGCGTGCGGGTTAGAAGAACGGGCACGCTCGCTTGACATGCCGATGAAACTGCGAGGAACCACGTACGACCGGGCAACCGATCGTTCACAATCGTGACAGTGAGAAGCAATCGGCTCACAGTGGTCTGGAAAACGATCATTTCTGACCGAAACTCAATTTTTCAACTTTTACGTACGAACAAAATTTTGTCCCTATGTTCCTGTTATTTCTCTTGGAATTTCGAAATCTAGAATATTAACAAACTCGTGTAACTATGTAATTCGATTTTTTCCCTATGTATTAACAATTGCTCGGAACATCGAAATCCAGAATGTTAACGAACTTATGTAATTATGTGATTAGATATTATTATGTAGATAATATATAATTATGTATTAAATATATAATAATATAATTGTTAATTATATAGATAATTATGTGATATATATATATTTATAATTATAAAGACAAAAAGTATGAAATTGAGATTAAAACTAATTGGTTTAAGCACTTGTTACAAAATATCAAAACGCAAGTCATTGCTATACTTTTATGCATGTAAACACCTGTGCATGTTAAAAGTATTTTTTAGTCCATGCAGGAAAAATGTCAGGTCTTTAATCATTTAAACTTTAACGAGGCTTCCAAAAGAATGTCTAATTTATTGAATTATGTTTATTCTTGTATCTCTTTAAGATGTTTGTAATATAATCGAACTATTTGAAAAACTTATCGCAACATATTTGAGAAATATCAGTGGACTGCGAATTTTTATGCGAATTCTCATTTTTATGAATTTTGTTATAAAAATCTGAAGAAGGAAAGGATTTAACACTTGGGAAAGCAATGTACATTTCCATACTCAAGGGCAAATGCATTTATCAATTGCGAAAACGGCGGAGCAAAGATCTTGCATAAATTCTGCGACGAAATTGAAGTCAAATGCAGCGAAATGGGTGAAATATAAATTCAGCGTTTATAACTGTGACAAATGTTTTAGAGATGGTCAGGGAGACGTCGAAGATGATGATCGCGTGTTGGCTTAGCACATCAAATACCGAAGAAAACGTGAAAAGTATCCAGAAAATTATTCTCTATGTATAATCGTCGTATTACTGTTAACCCCTTGCCGTACCACAAGGTACGTACACAATCGTTACAACGATTAGAAGTTTTTCGATTGCAATAATTTCCAAGAAGAAAAAAGACAATTTATATTTATTGTGTGTCTACTGCTGACAAGAAATATTATATTATAATATTATATATATTATTATAATATAATATTATAAATAATAATTATATAATATTATATTATAATAATATATATTATATTATTAATATTATATATATTATTATAATATAATATTAATAATAATAATTATATTATTATAATATAATATTATAAATAATAATTATATAATATTATATTATAATAATATATATAATATTATAATATAATATTTCTTGTCAGCAGTAGACACACAATAAATATAAATTATCTTTTTTCTTCTTGGAAATTATTGGAAATTATATATATATATATATATAATATAATATAATATAATATATAATATATAATATTATACTATATGTAAATACTGCTGACAAGAAAGCAGAATTTTATTCAAGCTAAAGAGAACGGAATAGCGTTCATATTTAACAGGTTATTACTAGAAATCTCTCCGTCACGTGTCAAACTCGTCAAAGTGTGGCAAGTAGTTAAGGATGTTGCTGAAGAAGTTGATGTATTATTTGAATGGCGTGTTGGGTGTAAAACTAGTGGCAGCTTTTGTCGATAAATTTACTGGCTCACGTTTCGCTATTCATTTCTGGATTTTTGGTAAAAAAAAAAAAGAAACAAAGTGACGGTGATGCCGCAGCCACCGTATTCACTGGATTTGCCCCCCGGCCACTTTTTTGCGTTTCCGAAGATGAAAAAATTATGAAACGACACTGCCTCGCAGTTAAGTACAGTCAATTCTCCTTAATTGACGCTCAGCTTGTACACCAAAATGGACAATTTCGGAAGAGGAGATACGATTATTCGAGCCTTGCGGCTCGTTTTTATAGTTACCGATTGTCAACAACTATAAAAACGAGTCGCAAGGCTGGAATAATCGTACCTCTTCTTACCAGATTGTCCGCTTTGCTTTCCCAGTTGAGCATCAATTAGGGAGAATTTACTGTATAGAGGAAATTAAAAGGCAAAATTACCGAACGAGTTGGCAGCAATTCCAAAACTGCGTTTCACAAATGTTTCGAAAATTGAAAACAACGCTGACACAAGTGTGTAATAGTCGATACAGACTATTTCGAAGAGGATCACATCACAATATTCAGGTATAAATAAATATTGAAAATAAATACAAATTCTGGGAACTCTGGAATCACGAGTGAGCCCAACATTGCGTGCTTCTATTTTATTTTACAGTAAAAGTTTAATTTCCTATGCTTTCATTCTCTTTCGCGCTAGCTAGGAACAAAATGCAATGAATGGTTTATCTAGACACAGATTGACACATGTGTCTGCATTTTTCATTTGATGTCTATCATGACCTGAATTTATCAGTTGTTTATATAAAAATCATTGCGGCAGTTAAAGTTCAACCGCCGATTCCATTTAATTACTTGAAACTGATAACTAGACGGCGGATATCTTTATGCAAATTCTCCTTTTCATGCGTCATTTTATAAAACTTCGAATCGAAGAAAAATTTCCCTCATCAACTAAAAGATTACTCATTGTAAAAAGAAAATAGACATGCCTCGAAATAATCTTGTTAATTTATATGCTGTCCTGCATTTTAAAAATTTGCACATGCCTAAAATGCATAAGATCCGCAGTCTATTGATAGCACTTGCCAACATCTTAAATCTTTTCGATTTGGTTAGAAGTCACAAGTATTTTATCCTCTAAATAAATTATTAGTATAAAAAAGTTTGCCTATTCTTCGTACTCTAAACAAAAATGCTCCGTAGATTCCAAACGGAAATAGACGCTAAAACTTTGCAGAAATTAGCAGCACTTCATTTTCTATCTCCGAATATGTAGGTGCAGTGTAGAGACTCGAGCAAACTGTCGTTGAAAGTTTCCATATTTGTACAATAGTTTCTAATTATAATCATGACCAAATGTTCGAGAACTGCTTGCCGAAAGTGTAAGTTATTACATGTGGAAGTGTAAGTTATTACATGTGGATGTGTAAGTGCGTAATTTTGGTTCGTATCAATTGTTTTATACAAATATCTAGGGTGTTTCGAATGTTACAAATATGTTGCTGTTGATGTTCGGTGTTACAAATATATAGGGTGTTTCGTCTAACTGAGTACAGTGAAATAAAATAACTGAATACAGCGAGGAGCAAAAGTGACCACCTTTTAAAACGGCATAACATTTTTAAAACTGGTCTAAATGATTTGACTTTTCTCGCAAATGTTGGAGGAACTAGTTCACTGTACAATGATTAAAATATTTTTTTCTAATATTGCTATTATTTGGATTAAAAAATCATGTAAGAAACTCTCGTTTATTTCACTATTTTTACCTGAGCCCATAATGAAAATTTAAATAATGCGTTTGGTACTTTTCGACAACTTGCATATATAATATTTTGAAAATTTCATTGAAATCGGTTGTCGCATAGTCAAGCTGTTCACAGTTTATGTCAAGATCAACCGATTTCAATGAAATTTTCAGCATGAGAACTGAGAAGTACCAAATGCACTTTTTAAATCATCATTATAGGCTCAGATAAAAGAGTAAAAAAGTGAGGGTTCTTAATTTTTTCTTTTCATTCTAAGAAATAGCAAAATTAGCGAACAAGTATTTTGGTCAATGTACAGTGAACTATATATATAGTTCCTCTAACATGTACAAGGAAAAGTCAAATCATTTGGACCAGTTTGAAAAAAGTTGTACCGTTTTAACGGTGTCGCTTTTGCTCCTAACTGTACTATCTAAAGATCAGCGTCTTTAAAAGAAAAGGCAAAAACTATTTAAATGATTTCTTTTCCAACCGTGACACTAATCAAGTGTAAAAGTTCGACGACTTGAATAATACATTCCAGGGAACGGTGTGTTTTATGGCAATCCTCAGCCTTCGTAAAAAATTGGCCACCGCTCGATGCGATAGTGTCAATCATTCGTGATTTCCAAATTGTCTATGCGAAGAAAAAAGTGTCGGTCGGTACACTTTCTAAGGCCCAATGACTGTTTAACCAATCACCCATTACCAGCGTCAACGTCGAAGCAAAAGGGTTTGCGAAATGGTTAGTGCTACCTATACTTGTCTCTCCATTGCCATAATACCACTACACTCTCAGGGACAAACGAACAGTATTTACCTCATTATGGTAATTCACCTACCACGGTTAAGTGAAAGTATAAAGGAATCGAACTTTTGTCAATGAAAATGGAATTTTTGACGATCATGTGTCCGCGTATTCTGCTGCAATAGGCTATCATTTAAATGCTACGTTGCTCCATCAACTATGTAATACAATATTTTTTTAAAGTAAAGAAATTTTCTGAACAACTCTTACAAGTAATTGCGTACAGATATGTTGAAACTATACGTCGAATATAAATCATTGCTATTTGATAATACAATTATTTCTTTAATATAGAAATTGTATACATTTCAGTACTGGATTTATGATGTAGTTACGAAATACAAGTTTATTCACTGACGTAAGGTTAAGCAAATATCATCCAGGCAAGTCGTTATACATACCATTAGATTGTAATATTTGTTTTATAAACTAATTCCTGTCTAATTGTATAGTTTCATACAAGTTCTTTCTAAAGATTCTCTTTGACTGACAGACATAAATGTATTATAATTTGCAAAGTTAAACATCTGCGTTTAATGCAATTCAATAATGAAGTCAACTCTGATTAAAAATCATGTTTAATTTATTCATTATAAATCTCGTTATTAGCATTTTCGTAAGTTGTTAAAATACACTCTTCTCTTGTGTAGCTTCATTTGTTATTGTATGTTTAAATGTATATACATATCTATTTTCGTTACTACACTACAAAAATGTTAAAAAATGAATTTATTTTCTGACTGTGACAAATTGTTTAACGCAGCGATGCAATATAAATATGGCTGAATGTATGTTAACATGTAGAAATACATTTTCTTTGCAAACGAAAATATGTGAAAAACAAGTAAACGTGAAACTTGGCAAGATCGATAAAATTACTCACTTAATTCTAATTTAATTATATCTATAGTATATTTTCGTGAGCATTAACAAATAAGAACTTTTCATATGTTTAATTAGCGGTTGTTCATTAATCATTCTCGATGATACTGAAAAGGCTCGTTCATTTATCAAATTGTTTCAAAACAAAAGCTAGGAAAAAAGTGTTAGAATAATTACATTGCTTTTCGGTCAAGTGACAACATATATTGTGATGCACATGTGTAATAATAATTTGTCTAACATATGTGTATAATAATAAATTCTCTGATATACATGTATAACAATAAATTGTCTAATACACACGAATAATGATAAATTGTTTAATATACATGTACAATAATAAATTGTCAAGTATATGTGTATACCAATAAATTGTTTTAATTTATACGTACAACAATCAATTGTCTAACAAATATTTAAAGTAATAAATTATCTCTTATTCCATGGGGTCAACAAAGTTGCTATTTTGTGGTATATAGCCTAACATTAATGAAATTTATTTCAAATATAACAAGTTGAGAGACTTGATCAACCATATTAACATCAAAATTTAAAAAACTTTTAAAATGTAGTTCGATTTGATCCGCGAACGACTCAATTATTAATCTATAGCATTCGATTTGTCCACATTAATGTAGTATTCCATTAATCACTGGCCTCGTAATTTACGAAAAATACCTGTTCGTCGTGTTACATGTCGTATCGTTACGTAATCATCTTTCTGCAGTTTAATAAAAAGAACGTTCGACGTTATTTTGTGCCAAATTTAATGGACTTATCGCAGCCGTTTAATAGTTCTATCAACCGATAAATTGAAACAGACTCGCGCTCCCCGAACGCGTGTCGTCCAACGTAAAAGCCAACGAACCGGTGAAAGTGAGCACTGCTTTCCCTCATAAGAAAGCTCGCATCTCCTCGATAGTCTCCTTTAAACGCATGCATTACACGGTTATGTCATAACCAAGCCGTACACGAGCGAGAAAACGCAACACGCGTGTCCGCGCACGTGTTACAGGCGCAGCACTCTTATCGTCCATTTACTTTTCATCCTGCTCAACACTTTGATTCATAATTACTATACCATTAATCATCTCTGTCTATTTAACGATTTCATCGGGTGCCGAAAATATTTTTCGGAAATTACCGTAATAATAACAATAGCTTTATTATGTGACACACGAGGGATTGTTGTACTGTCAATGAACTTTCGGAAAGAAATACAGTGACTCACTCTTTTGTTTACACGTCTCCTTTGGAAAAATGGAGTGATTTGTTTATGTTCGTTTTAATGACAAGTTTTATATGCAGCTTAGAAAGATAAATAGATTTGTGTTAACAAATATATGAATCAAAATTCTATAACAAAGCAAAGTACATGTGAATTTGTGAATACGAGTGTACAAGTACTTATAAAATATGTATTTTTATGTTAGATTAAGATCTTGTTAAAGTCAATATTTTTATACTTACTGAAACATAAAATAGCACCATTTCTATAATAATAGCAATATGATATAATCTAATAATATAATCTTTTATTATTAAAAAATAATAAAAAGATATCATTTCTATAATGTTATGGACGTTCATAAATTATTTGAAAATTACAATTTTGGATAGAACTTTGTATTATATTTATTATTAATTATATTATTCATTCTTGTTGGAGAAGTCCTTTCAAAATAATAACACAAATTATGAATAATTTTGTTCATAATTTTCAAAATAAAAAATTATTAAGATAATTTCTTTTATAATTTCGAGAGTATTACATGTTTTTCTGGAAAAATAAAATGATTATGATAATAAAAATTTACATAAAGATCTATAATCTAATAATTATATATAGATCTTTATGTAAATTTTTATTTTCAGGAGATTCATTGCGGATTCTTATATACCATGTGTAGCAAAATACAAAATAAGGTTGGATAAAACGTTCCTACATTTCTTTAGTCTAAGACTTACAAAACACAATCTATGAAAATAAAAATTTATATAAAAATCCTCAGTTCAATCATTACATTTAAGCACCACTCTGTTGATACAAGAGCATCATTAGAGATATTATGTCAAATTTCTTTAAAAATGATAAACATGCTCTAATATTTTAAACTTTCACATAAGTACAGTAAGCTGTCGGTTCGACAATCACAAAAATACAAAATTTAATCTACTTGAAAAAGCAAAACCTACGTATTGAAAATTTGTATATTTTCATTACGAATTTCGCAGATCCCAAATCAATTTAATAAACTCCTTAATATACAATAATTAATTGTTGATATTTGTACAAATACAATAACAATAAAGCGAATCAATTCACTCGGTTTTCGAAAAGTTTCGAAAATCCGTATTTTCCATCAATTAATACTAAAAAGGTAGATGTAACATTGAATATGCGAATAATCTTGATTGAATATAATCTTCCACTTAAAAATCCTTCCTTCTATTCTACCTTTCTGTTACCAATATTTAACAAACCGAGCGAATGCGAATATACAATAAATATGAATTTCCTTCATCTTCTAGAAGCTACAATTAAAAAGGAGTAATAGAACAATTTACAAAAATCTTTCGTACAAATTCATTTATAACTATTGAGTAAACAGTACGATAATTACTCAATAACTTAAACCTATTCAACTGTTAATCTCAGTTTATAAATTCGTCGTATTATTTAATTTGTTGCAGTGTTAAGTCTGCTTCGAAATTCAGTTTAACATTTCGGGAGTTTCCAAAAATTCGCTCGATAGACCGGGGGGGCAATTTCGAAAACGGTTCGCGTGGGCCAGTTCGCAAATTTTCACTTCGCCGTGTGTTTCGATCCCCGCCAGCCAGGCTGGCAAGTAAAAGCAGGAGACTAAGCGTGCGCTCCTTCATAAGATACCGCGTATCCTCGCCGCGATACGTAAAGTAAGGCGGGCACTTTCGAATTGCATAACCGCGGCCCGCGCCTTCATTCGGTTATGTCAGAAGAAAGCTGCCGAGAGCCTGCCTGGGAAATGTAGGTAGGATACGCGCCACATACGTACACACGGCCATTACTGTCTGCCTGCTTCTCTTTAAACGTTATAAATAAACGTGCTAGCTTCTTGCACACGCCGGGGTATCGGGACCCGATCGACGGGCCCCAGACGAGACGAGAGGCCGCCATTCACGTGCATCCTCGAAACCGCGAATAATAAACTCGCTTCTTTCTCGGCCTTTTTTTCATCGCGACCGTTTCCTCGAATTGCAAACGACCAGACTCCGCGATACGCGGGATAATGTTCTTTGAAAAAAAAAATTCGGCTTCTTTTTTACATTCTAATGATGTTTCGACATCGTCGTTGCTGCTGCACTGCGATTCTTTGTGCAGATGAAACTTTTCAGAGAACCGGAGAGATGAATCTCCGGCGAGTGAAAGAGTGTAAGTCGGAATTATATCAATTGTGCACAAAAATGTGTTCAAGGCTTTACCGGTCACTCCAACGATCTCAAAAATTATTTGATCTAGTCGAGTCAAAAATAAAATGTCGAATTACGCTTTTCCGATGTTCTTACGTTTCGCGCATTGTGATCGTATTAGGTAGACATAATAGTACAACATAACAATTAAAGACAAGTACAAGCAGTTCAAATCAAGTACAAAGCAAATAATTCCCTCGTTCATATATGGGTGACGCAACGGTCGAAGTGTTGAAGTGCAATGGAAGATTGGCTGCATATATGAGCCATTTATTTTGAAAGTGGCATAAGTCACTTTTTCAAAAACATCGAGTTAATGGTAACACTAATTACAATTGAACGGTATCTTTTCATTAAAAAAAAAAAAGTGACTTATGCCACTTTCAAAATAAACGGCTCGTATGACAAAAATGAATAGATCAAATATAAAAGAGTGGAAACATTTAAAGAATTTGAAAATACCACTGCGTTATTTTCAACTCGATAAAAGAATTAACAAATGAAAGAAATATCTGCGCAGCTTCTGTAATCTTGCAATTGCTACCTGGCAATTTTTATTTTGCATAAAAGTCCGGAGTCTGTTGATAACATAAATTTAGTTCAATCAGATTTTCAAAGTGTACATTATTTATGGACTGTAAAATTTATATTTATAGTTATTTTTTTATTAAGAATATTCTGTATAACAGAGCCTTTGATAATAGAGGTTCGACTGCATTCATGTTAAAAAATGCTATTCATTTTACTAATAGCTTCACTCAATGAAATGGGAAATAAGTGAAGCTTCAGAACATTTATTTTCTTGGTTTGTTGTTCTTTAAAACTAGATAGAGCCGAAGTAACTTGTTAAATCAAACAAAGAGTCAGAAATTAGGGTAAATATTCCGTATGTAAAAGGTTATATTACAGATTGCAGAAAGGAAGAGATTGATCTCTAGCGACGGAAATATTCCAAGTCAAAATTATTAGTTGTACTCAAAATTTTGTTTGAAGTACAATGAAAGAATGGCTGTATAATTTTGAATGTTGACATGATAATTATAATTTTAACATTATAATTTTTTTATAATTTGATAAATAGCTAGATAATGACAGTCAGGCTCAGTACATTCTGTTTAATCCACACTACTGTAGCATAAACTGCTCGTTAATATTTAACAAGCACACGTGTCGTCACATGCAAAATTTAAATTTGGAATATCAGTCGAAATTTTATTTTTCTTTTCAACTAGAAAGAAATGTTATCGCTCGAAGTAAGTTATTCTCGTCCTTGAAAGTCTCTTGGATATGTTCTTGTATAATTTCATCGTTTTAAAAGTTCTCGATTTTTGTTTAAATAAAATTATCCAGACCAAGGCAATGCAACATTTCTCTACACTTTCAACGTTGCTGAACCGAAGCGATTATATACAAGACATCGTTTAATACTTGCGTCAACATTTCATTGCCCCTACGAAAATTTTATTATAATTGTTAAGTATCGGTGATCAACAGCTGACTCTTTGATAAACTCTGTATGTCGATAGCGATTTTAATCGCGACTAAATAATTCATCTTGTATCAAGCTCTGTGTGGAACTGCCGAATACCATTCGATGTACAATTAATGCAATCGATACAATGGGAAGCAATCGATGCGAATTCGTTCGAGGCGTCCGATCGCACTGACAAACATTTCGTCATGTAATCACGTGCATAGTATGCAGACGACAGTGCACAAGATAGTTGCACGGATCTCAATTGAGTTTATCTTCCGAGCAATTAACATCACGCATAGACGGTAGCTGGCGTACCCCAATATTAGAGTAACATGATCGAACACGTAACATACGTTTATAATATTAACATCGCGTGCAGACGCAAGCTAAAAATCCTTTGCCGCATTAATTATTACGACACGACGATACTAGGATGATCGATATCAACTGTCATTTAATTCATCATTTTATTAGGTCGAACGAGGAGATATATACTGTTCTATCGTAGATAATTATAGGCTTACAGTAACTTTTAAATTTTTAGTAATGTCTAAACGAAAACTTAACAAAACATCATATTCGTGTAAAAATAATAGAAAACAGAAATATACAAATATAGTTTTCTTTTGTTTTTGTTTAAATATCAGTCATAATGTAAAAGTTACTTCTAGTTTATAACTATTCATAACAGAGTAGGTGGCCTTTTTCTGCTACGACACCCGGTGTATGTAAAGAAAAACTTAACAAGTCATCATATTTCTATTTTCAATTATTTCTAATATTATACCAGTATTACTATTATATAAGCCCGTTAGTTGATTTAAACATTGAAAATATATATGTTATTTATACCCTGAAAAATAAAATATACCTACTTGTATGTGTTACAGAATTGATGTAAAAGTATTATTATCGTTTTAAAGTAACTTGATATTGTACGCATAGTTATTTATACAATTTCTGTATTGAATTTTTAGTAAAATTTTTGAAAAAACTATCATTATTAGTTTTATACTGTTCGATAAGTGTATAGCATTTTATGATTAAATTGTGACGGAAAGATTTTATTGGTGAAAAGAGTGAAGAAAAAATCAAAAATCAAAAAATAATAGCAAAGTATCTAATCAAACTAACGGATATCAAAAACTAAAGAAAAGAGAAATCATAAAATGAATACAAATTTTAGAAGCTGTGTAAATCTAACCTATTAAAGAAACTGGATTTTTCACTTTTTCAGCACAATAAATGTAGTATCTGCTTTAAAATTGTCCAATGTGAGATACAATTACTTCTTTAAAATCACACAATAAAATATAAACAAAGTCAAAGAAGATATAAAAATAACATACTAAAGAAAATATAAAAAAGGAAATATTTTCTTTCCTGATTATTCCGTTTTTCTAAACAAACACACAGTTGAGTATACATGTACATATACTGTATTCTGAATGAAAGTCAAAATGGAAGATCTGAAAATTGTTTCCATTCTTATACCTGAAGCGAGATCGTAATGCATAGTTTCGAAAAATATTTAATTTTTCAACGTAAAAAATGATCGTTTCGTTTCAATCTGTTGTCGTTTGGCCTTTCCGATAATTATAATATTGATAAATTTCAATATAATATAATAATAGAAAAATCTCTTGATAAATTTTTGTAATGACCTGACAATTCTATATTTCGGCCTGAAATTTTCTGCTGAAATGCTGAAAAACCGCAATGTTTCAACGTCGAAAGTGATCGCTTCGTTTCAATCTGCTGTCGTTTGGCCTTTCCGATAATTATAATATTGATAAATTTCAATATAATATAATAACAGAAAAATCTCTTGATAAATTCTTGTAATGACCTGACAATTCTATATTTCGGCCAGAAATTTTCTGCTGAAATGCTGAAAAACCGCAATGCTTCAACGTCGAAAGTGATCGCTTCGTTTCAATCTGCTGTCATTTGGCCTTTCCGATAATTATAATATTGATAAATTTCAATATAATATAATAATAGAAAAATCTCTTGATAAATTCTTGTAATGACCTGACAATTCTATATTTCGGCCAGAAATTTTCTGCTGAAATGCTGAAAAACCGCAATGTTTCAACGTCGAAAGTGTGATCGCTTCGTTTCCATCTGCTGACGTTTGGCTCTCGCGATAATTAAAACGTTAATAAGTTCGAAATAATATAATAATAAGAAAATATATCTTGGTAAGTTTTTGTGTAATGCCATAACAGCACCATGTATCAACCAGCCATTTTCGTTCTAAATGCATAAAATCCACAGTCCAATAATAATTCAGCACGACACAGCGTGAACAGAAGAACAATGAATATCTTGACACGACGGCGGCGTCGGCATTCCTGCAGCAGGTCTCGAAATCGGTACGAAATGTTGACATCACTGACCTTGTTTCCCTGGAAGATCGTTCGCAAGATTTGCAAAGGCATCCGTTGAAAAATCTCCTCTCGTTTCTCTCTCCCCGGCTGTTTAACCATTCCGTGCTGTGCAACGGATCGCAATGGTGAAAATAGAGGCAACAGGATACTGAGAGGGAGGGGGGGAGGGCTTCGTGTCACGGGTTGGAAAGATTGGAAATAAAATGCAAATCGGTTGTAAATCAGGTCGGGCGCGTGGCACTGACGTGGGACCGTTCCACGATGACAATTCCCCGTCGGGCATGACAAAGGGAGTTGGGTGCCGCCGTTGGGGGTTAATTGTGTTTAGAGCAAACAGGTATCCGGATCAAATCGGGGACTCAGGTGGTCCTGGGCGTTGCCTTCGGACGCCAACGTGTTTCACTACCATTTCGGGAGCTTCTTATGCTACCATTCCTTTTTCGAATGGCAATGTTTTCAATGTTACGGTCGTCGATACCTTTCTACCAGGGATCAAAGAAGTTGCTTAACTTTTTAACCCTTTGCAGTCGAAGGCATTTCAACTGTAACAATAAACTTGTCATGCCACAGGTCTGGGCACCATCGAGATAAGGGATTTGAGAAGTAATCGTTCAGACAATATATTATTATATTTGGCTACACGTTATTTGAAATAACTATACTGTTATTTCTGTTCTTCAACTGTTTGGGCAGTTGAATAATTTTTTGAACGATTTGAATTTAAAATAAAATAACCCTTTACTGTATTTGTTACTTGAATAAATATTTATTCAAATATTTTGTCGAATACTCTACATTTCTATCATGTCAATTACGTCAACAAATGAATTTGTATGTGCAAAAAAAGCGAATGCAGTTAAATTATAAAAATTAGATTTAGTTAAGCGTAATTAGTTAAGCGTAATTTAATTCAGTAATTTTCAGTTAATTCGTAATGAAGTTATTATTTGTAATTTTATGTGAAACAATTATGTTTTTAAAATTGCTTTCAAATTATCCTCATAAAAATTACACAGAAACAGATATTTGCTAAGATCAAACATTTAAGATGGAAGAGTTTAAAAATAAAGAACTATTTATTTCGTTCCCCGTGTCTCATTTTTATCGACAATATTTTATCATCGATCACAACGTTGAAATTAATGTCCTCGCTACAGAATGCATAGTGCAACTCATTATCTTGATAACTGGCTGAAAACAGATTAATCATGTAAATGACAGAACAGAAAAAGTCGCGGAACAGTTTCTGCCGTCCGTTGAAATTATGTAATTGTATTTCTATGTAGAGGATTTCCAAACTCGTTGTTATAAAAAATTAAAGCAGAGAAGAGTGTAAATATTAGGAAATTATTGTATGATTGAATGTGCCACATTTAAAAATTGAAACTCTCTTTTTACAGTAGCCTCGCAAAACTTTATATGTGACTTTTTTTATTGTTTTCTGAAGAATTTAATGAAACATGTTCTACCAACGTTATAATAATACAAGATATACCATTTGAATTCCACATGATAAACTCGTTTCCTCATATCAGATCTCTAAAACAGCCAAAAAAGATAGTAATTAAAACACGCGAAAATAATTCTTCGATATTCTCAGCGATGTTTTACTTCGTAGAATTCTTCGGAAGAATCGTGTCTTTAAATTCCGGATATCGATGATGCAGAAATATTTTAAATATAAATTAAACTAAAGGGTTTAAACCTTCAAACGAGTCCGGATTTACCATTGCACCATTCTGATTTATGAAATTATAACAGTTCAAATATTGAGCATTCTTCGAAAATCGGAAAATTGCATACATTATAGGTACGCTTGGAAGAGAAACGAAGAACTGTTCATAATTCGACAGCGGATTTTATGCATTAATGGGAAAAGTATATAAGATTTATAAAAGTATATAAAAGTATATAAGATCAGATCAATTTAAGAACATCATGGTATCAGTTCCAATTTATCTAGAGATTTAAGAAAACACTAAATTTCTGGTCAGCTTCTGCGTCTAGCAATCGATGCAGAAAATGTCTACTTTGCATGAAAGTCCACAACCTGCCCGTAATAAAATTAAAATACATGATTTTGTTCACATTGACAATGAGGACACAGCGTACAATGAGATGCATTTATGCAATACGTCTTAACGTAATCCGGATCAGGCAAAACGACTTCATTGTTTTCCATCGATCGATTTAAGAAGACGAATAAACAGGACATTCATAATTCGTCTTTGCAACATTGTCATAGCGATAAGATGAAAATCGTATTTTCGAACTTACTCGTTGTTGCATCCTCGCATACGTGTATTTGTACGTTTTCTTCTCTCCGCGAGATAATACGATCGCATATAATTATCATATTGTTAATATGCTTTATGCTCACTTTTTCTGCATCGTTAATGCGATTGACACACATCATTGCAGACTGTCACGAATTATCCGAAGTATGTATTCATAATTCGATTGAAAAGTAATTGCTCGTCGCGCGACTGAAATGAATCGGTAGCCAAGAATCAATTATGGAGGCAGTAATAAGGAGCAATTAATGTTTCATCTGAAACGAAGATTAGCTGAACGGTAATAAAACAAAATCGATCGTCCTTTGCGGTAATTATCGAATCACTTTCGTGCCGGTTGGCGCTTTGCGTAAACCGCGATAACTATGTTAAATTAGTGAAGTATTACCTTATCTCGGTGCCGGCGTGTACGGACAGTAATGAACTGTCATTCGCGGATAGTCATTGTTTTTCATGAGAGTTACAGTTTATCTTTCGAGTGTTGTTAATTATACTTTATAACAATTCCACTCTCTGTGGCCGGCGTTATCAGGTTTTTTTTCCATTCCCATTAGCAATTGCTTTCCTCCGTGTAATTTCTTTCCACGTGTAAACTAAGTTATTTATATCTGATAAAGGAATCTACCCGGGCGACCAGTTAGTTTTGAAAAAATAACAATTAGAAGTTATAGTAGCATCTCGCCCCCTATTAAGGGGTGAAGCCTCAACTAAATCGTTAAAATAGGGATGATTTTCAGTGAGTCTTTTTACAACGTAAAACGTTGGTGAAACTTTTTGTCACCTGATAGGTTAATATTTTTTCGTTACACTTTAACAACGCATAGTAGTCGATTTGACCACTGTGCGACGTTTAAAATAATAAATCTTGTTCTCCATGAACCTCTCGATCAACGTTCTTGATCGGCGTGCAGTCTAGCATGTTTTTCCTTCGATCTGGAACAAAAAATAAAACTGAGTCTTTTTACGAGAGAATCACGCGTCGTACGAACGTACATCCTATTTTTAAAAAATGCAAAAAGAATGATAATACACGATTATCATAAATACAAAAAAATTATCTGCAGCAATATTGTATATTGTAAAGAATATGAATCAAATAGTAAGTTCTCCCTTTTATATTCAATGACTTAAATGGATTAAAAATAATATATTGACATGTTTCAACTAATTTTATCTTTCTAATATTTTAAATTGCTGCTACTCAATTTTGCCATAAGTGCATAAAATCTACAGTCTATATATTAGTTAATAGGAGGTGGAATACTATGACTTCAAATCGTTGGTTTCTCAAAACTGTGTGTGTGTGTGTGTGTGATTAGACATTTCAGTAAATTTCCTTGTGAGATTCTAGCAGGGATTGTCGAGATTTGATTTTATCAACAGGAAATGTGCCTGTAATTATTACCACATAATTAATCGTGTCCATTGAAAGTGGAAAGATTGGAAAAAAAATAGTCTAGAAAGATCATAGCAATAATATCTTTGAAATTATCATAGTATATTTTTACCATATCTTCAATGTTATGAACAACGTTGCATGTGTGCAGAAGATGTTGCATAGCTACGTATTCAAATGAACACGATAAACGGCGACTTAAAATACATTCAATACGTCACAAAATGCGACAAACAAAGTGGAAAAAAAATATTCAACGCGGACAAGATAACTTGAAATTTCTTTACTGCGCTGTTTTTTTCCTACAAAGGAAAAAGCTATTTGCGAATAGAACATTTTAAGAATTCAAGGATATTCGAAGCTATTGTCTAAAAAGTGGATGTACAAAGTTGTACATTTATATAATGTATAAAATATACACGTATATAAAAATGTAACATTCAAACATGATATCAATGCTCGTTAGATATCAAAAATAAATTACAATACATTGATATCATGTTTAAAGGCTACAGTTTTCTGAAAATAATTGTTTACCCCATCTTAATCATATATTTTCAACAACCATATATCTATATATCTCATAAGAAATTATCCGCCTGTTTGTTCAAAACTGATACTCGAAAATTGTTCCTAATTTAACACACCTTTATTTTACGAACATTTTTTAAATATGGATCATAATTATTATTATTATATATTAATATCATAATTATATTAACAATTAATGAATAATAAATAATATCTTTTGTAGTGTACTTATTTAACCCTCATTTTAATAATAATATCCGGATATAAACACAATCCAGGCCTGAAGCATCTCAAAACTTTGTTTTTGTATTCCATTAACCCTTGCACTATATATATATATATGATCGACTACATAAGTGTGACGATTTATGACTTTTGTTAATAGATTTTTCTGTAAAGGTTACACGAATATGAACATCATATATAAAAATTGTAATCAGTGGACTGTCCTTTACATTATACCACCTGAGTCATTCTTCTTGATAAACTTCTTTCAGGGGGTCAAAGGTCTTTCATATACTTTCAGTCCAAGCTTTCCCAAGCTTCTAAAATTGCAGATTTTAATTCAGACATTGTATTATGCTGCTTTCCACTTTCATATAATGTTCGGCTGAGATTTCCCCAAACATTCTCGATAACGCTTAGGTCAGGAGACCTTGCTGGCCAATTTCAAGCTTTTACATATTTTCTGTTTTAAAGTAATTTTGAAAGCGGTATGCACAGCTGCATTATTTTGCTGAAATATATACTTTGTCTCAGCAATTCTGCGAGCGTAAGTCTCTATCTGTTCCTTAATTAAATTTAAGTACAGTTAATTAAATTTAAATACACAAAAATGGACAATTTGGGAAGAGGAGATACGATTATTCGGGCCTTGTGGCTCGTTTTTATAGTTACCGATTGTCAACAACTATAAACATGAGCCACGAAGCTTGATTAATCGTATCTCCTATTCCCAAATTGTTCATTTTTGTTTAAAAGCTGTGGGTCAATTGGAGAGAATTTACTGTATAATACAGTGTCTGAATTAAAATTTGCTGCTTGGGAAAGCTTGGATCAAAAGTACACAAATGATCTGTATAGAAATTTATCAAGAATAATAATTAAAGTGGTACAACGTAAAGAAGAACAAACTATGTAATTTTATTTCATTTTAATGATTTCGTTAGGCCATATTTAAAATGCTTTACCATTTTGTCCACATAAAATCTAATCTTTTTTGGTATAAATAACAAATGGCTCGAACGTTTTATTTAATTTCTTCATATATTACGTCAAACTTTATTTTGTTGTGTATTCATTTTCCACGTATATGTATAAATAGATGTTCATATACCCAAAAAAACCTTTAAATACCTTATCATTTTATCCACCAATGTAAGTCTAAGATAAAATTGGGCAAAAGATTGTATCGATACACTTTTTGAAACAATGAAAAAAAAATGGCGAATCTTTTAAGTACTATAATCATCAGAAGGTAGGTTATATGTCTCCTCAAAGAGGACGTCCGAGTTCAAAGGGTTAATTTGAAACGGTTTCACACGTGTGGAACGGTTGCTCGGCCACGATGGCGAGGCTGAATATGAAAATGAAGAAAACAATCTTCACGGTTATTTAACCTGGCCAGAATTGCAATGCTCCCTTGGATAGCCGAGCTGTCCCGGATCGTTGATCGAGGGAGAAATACCTGCGCCGCGTGGACGTGCAAATGCGTGCTCACGATTGTCACGGAAATAGGTCGCCGGTGTGACGCCGTTGATGAAAGGAAAAAAAGGAATCGTGCTAGCCACTTTCCTTCTCATTCGCCGTGGAAGGTGTCGCGGACTGTGTACACGCAGCAGCGACGTTTACTTGCCCTCGGCGTAAATGCTCGTTTGAGCGGCTTTAAAGCAGCTGGCTTTAACTTCCTCGACTCCCTGTTCACTCAAAAATCCTTCCTCCGATCTCATACGAGCCGTTTATTTTGAAAGTGGCATAAGTCACTTCCTTTTTTTTTTGTTTAAATGAAAAGATACCGTTCAATTGTAATCAGTGTTACCATTAACTCGATTTTTTTCAAAAAGTGACTTATGCCACTTTCAAAATGAACGGATCATGTCTTGAAAGTCCTTCCTCTCATTTCAACGCATTGTCGTTAACAAGCATGATATGCCCACAAGAATTTACCAGAGAATCCTGAAAATTCAGATATTTCGTTCAAATAACCGTCCATTGACACGAAATCTTGAAGATCCTTGACTCATTTTGATACACCGGCATACGATACGCCGACGTACCTTCCTGAGAATTTCAAAAGTTAAGATGCTATGCTCAATAATAATTCCACCATTTCGTTATCAATATTTAGCAAATGTAGTATATGTAAATATACAAATGCTAAATATTGATAACGAAATGGTTTAATAGTTGAAAATGAATCTGAATGAGAACACATTTTTTAAAATTATTTTACTCTCTGTTAATTCCTTACTGAATTTCTAGAAAAACAAGGAAATTTTCGTACTTAATGTAGTATATGTAAATATACAATAAGTACGAATTTCCTTGTTTTTCTAGAAATTCAGCAAAGAATTAACAGAGAGTAGAATAATTTTAAAAAATGTTCTCATTCAGATTCATTTTCAACTATTAAATGGACTGCAATATAATTATTTGACGATTTAAATCTGCCTCATTATGTTTTCCATACGGAAGACAATAATTTCCATGTATATATTCGTTAAGAATACATATTAGACGTATTGTTTACGTTTCGGAATTTTTTGAATGGAATAATTTACTAATTAATTAGTGGAAATTTTATTGAAATTTCATTAATAATAATTACAATTGAAAAAATTGGAATAAAATTTTACCGGTATATCTTACTTGTTATAAAATTGTTAAGAACAGGAGCAATTAATGTAAAATAAAAATGGTAGAGAATAGGATTTCGCAGATTATTAGGATGTGAACGACTTAATGGGGTTTTGTCATTATATGTTCCTCCTATAGATAATATAAAGACGTAATATAAAATTGGATGCACAAATATTGAAAAACGCATGAAACGCGTGTTTGTATTGGTATAGGCAAGCGATGATTTGAAATAAATATCTTCAACTTCGCAGTACCATTAATCTACATTACGCTTCAATTGAGAAATCGTTCCAAACTAGCGTGCGTTACACAGACTAAGATCTAAACAAATTACATAAAATATTATCCGCACGGTGCGATCAGTTTCAATATGTGTCGTTGATCATTTCCGTCTTTATAAACGGTGATCGAACTCCTATAACCAATTGCATGAATTACGATCGAGCATTAAATCAATTAATTTTTAAATGGATGCTAGTTATGCTGCTTATTCTTATTATTTCATTGCAAAGTATTAATGTTGTCACACGGCTTCGTTTAACACGGCTAATGTTTTCGTTCCGCGGCTCCGATCATTTAATTATCCAGCGTGTTCTGCAATAATTAGACGCTACATATTACGATTAATTGGTTCGACAAAAATCTAAAATAACTGCATTTAACCTTTAATTTTCAGAAACTGTGCATGCTAGAACAAACCGGTTCGACAAGACTCTAAAAAAATGTGTATTTTGACGAAAATCCGGGAAAGTTGATATTTAGCTATTAATTTTCACGAACTCGTAAAATACAAGATCAACATCACAAAACAATGTAGCGTATAGAGATTCGTAATCCAGTAATACACTCCAATCCAATTGACATTCGATTCTTGACAAAATCTAGTTCCTAACTCATGCAAACTATGCGTGCAAACTATAGCTATTCAACTAATTTCTGGAAGAAACATTGCAATTGAAAGCGTTTCTGCCAGTTTTCTGCCATCATTCATTATCGAAATTAAGACATTTTTTTCATGAAGCAACCGAAGCGTGTATTATAGGTAGTTGAGCAACGAGCACTTGGAGGATTAACGATCAGAAGCTAACAAGACGAGCAACGATTAGAAATTCAATTGGAAAGTGTCCCTTAGAAAAAGATGCGTTATCACCCTCAACCAGAAGGTTAACTCTTCTATAGTGTATCATCCAAACCGTGTAATTAGGCTTACATAATTTTTTTTATTACCATCTTATCGATGCCACATTTATTGACTCTACGTATTTTTAATTAATACATTTTTACTTTCCCTTGTTCTTTCATACTAATTATTGTATGCTTTCATGTACTAAGCTTTAAAACATTGTTTTATGTATGTTCGGAGGCTGAAAAGGTTCCGAGAATAACCGTTTCAAATTGTTATATCCATATCTGCCCCGACCAAAGAAGTTGTGCAGAACCAAAAAAGTCCCATAACTGTTGTAAATAGACCGTGGATCATTATGCAAAATAAAAATTTTTTATTGAAATTTTTTCCTATATTAAACAATTTTAGCAAGATGAAAATAATATAGAAGTATTCTGTCGACCGTTTTAATTGATGCCTACTTATTTTTGTAATAAGTGCGTAAAGATCCGCAATCTATTGGGTTGGCAACTAAGTAATTGCCGATTTGTTCAATGAAATAAAAAATTTTTTTACTTGGAACGAAGTTTAATCTGTAATGTATTTTCCATTTTGTTCGACGACCTTTTGCCATCTCTCTGACAACTTGAAAATTCCACGCTCGTAGAAAGTCTGATCCTTTTCGGCCAAAAACTGAGTTAAGTGAGATTTTACAGCGTCATCGTCGTTAAAAGTTTTACCACGAAGGGAGTTGTCCAGGGATCGAAATAAGTGGTGATCCGATGGTGCGAGATCAGAGCTATATGGTGGGTGTAACAACAATTCGCAAGCAATATCCATCAATTTTTGCCGAGTGGACAAAGACGCGTGCGACCTAGCATTGTCCTGCTGGAAAATGACACCTTTACGATTGACCAATTCTGGTCGCTTTTCCTTGACCGCTGCATTCAATTTGTCCAGTTGCTAACATTCGCGGATAATAAAAAATAACATAGTAATAATAATAATAATTTTATAATATGACATTTACGGATATCATAAAAATGGGAGTGAGAGACATCTATAACTGAAATCGGCAATTACTTAGTTGCCAACCCAATATTTAGGTGGTGAAATTGATATTGTACTTTCTTCTTAATCGCTTGCGCTATACAACGCGATGAAAATTTCATACGTGATCTATTAAATGTGAACTCTGCGTTCATTTCTTCTAAATCGAAGCATAAGATTCTTTTGTTATCGAAGTCTAGGAGTTAAAGTAAATGAAGACTTACAAGCAGAGATTGATGCCTACTTATTTTTGTAATAAGTTCGTAAAGATCCGCAATCTGATTAGGAGACTTTTTCGGTTCTCCACAATTGCTTCAAGGACAGAAGCTGACTATTAAAATCGTTTTCAACCCTGTGATCATAGTACAATGTTCGGAGATATGCATGTATCTTTTTAGTCAGATTTATGTAAACCCAAGCACAATTTATAGAAATACCGAAAGAAGTTCTTCGAGAACGAGGGACAGAGAAAGAGACCTGAACAGTATCGAGGACGAAGACGCATAAATGTACAAGAAACAAAGGTTCAAACTTCAAAGTTGCAAACGCATCGAACGATCGGTTTTCCAGACAGACTCGATTCTTATGCAGAAATATGCGAGAATACGTGGTCTCTAAGGATGGGATCAAGTTCAATACATGCTTATAAATTCGTGTTAACCTCAATAACCAAGTACTAATCAAAAACAACGCGAAAATATATATTATATTTATATAATAATATAAATATAAAATATAAATAATATAAATAATATAAATATTATTACGAAATTAAGATAAAAAAGTTAAAAACCGAGATACTTTATACTTTTTCATCATTCCAAATAAGAGAAAAATTTTTAAAAACCATGCCACAGTCGTTGTCTAATAAACTAGTCCCTGTATCATCTAAAAAAAAAATTCAAGTAATTTAGTGCAGTTTGAAAAAAGTTATTGCTTTTTAAGTGATATTCGAACATTCTCGCGAGCTTCTGTAAATGTACAACGGTTGCACGTGTTTTTGAAGTGTCTTCGATAACCTAAACAATATTTACGAAAGATTTGCTGCCGACGACTAAACGGGTGCGCAAGGTTTCAGGAAAATTGGATGAACGAGCAAAAGTATCGTGCGGCGCGAGGACGTATTGTAATAATTTGATTTTTACGTGGAGATGTCGTCGTCGACAAACAAAAGTGCGTGAGAGGCTATCGCGCCCAAGAACTGGGTCAGAGTGCTGGAATCGTCGATGTCGAAAAGAATCGAGGACGAAATGGGTCAGCGCCGGAAACGATGTCGAAACGGATCGCTCGTCTAGCCGCGCTTTCTTCGTGACCTTCCTCCCTGGTCTATAAATAAGCGTGTGCGTATGTGCGTGTGCATGCGCGGCCGTGAGTACACGTTAGAAAGACACACGGTGCGTGCGAGCTTACAAGCGCGCGTATATCGTTTGTGCAATAATTGTTCCGAGCGAAATATAGGTCGGCGCCGAACAGCGGTCTAGGTACTTTCGACTTTGCCGGCCGTGCGACCGGTGGTGGATCCCATCGCTCCGCGGCGTCGAATCTCGTCGGTTCTATAACTGATAAAAATTCCAAATTTTATCGTTCCTTGTCGCCCAATTATCTCCAGCGGCTCCAGAAAGTTACAGTGCCCTAAATACCCGATTTCCGATAAATCGTTTAACCCTTAAATGCATGACTTTTTGTTTTCAATTTCTACTTATCAAACTTCATTTAAAAAATGAGTGTGTATTAAGGGAAAAAAGCGAAGAAAAAAATTATATCTTTAGGAAAATAGTTTTTTATTACAAAATTATCGTATATAGCCAATCGGCTACAAAACAAAATATTCTTCTGTATGTTGCCAAATGGCAACACGGTGCATTTAAAGGTTAAACTGTTGTATCAGGTCGATGCATATGAAATGTCGGATTTTTAAACGAGTAGTGCGAACTTCGTATCTTTGCTTGAAATGCAGAATTTTGAAAATATTCTTTTCGGCGAAAATATGACGCTCGGAGTGCACAATAAGACTGTAAAAGAAGTTACGCCGTATAAACAACGATGTAACGTAAATAGAAAGACAAACATTTACACGTGATAAAAATCTGACATTTCATATGCACCGATATAACAATTAATCCTTTTTTTTTTAACTCGAGCGGCGACTCTGAGGCACCATTGAAATTGTTACACCGCGTTCCAAGATCATTCTTATACTATCAAAGCTTAGATATAAAAAGTTGTTAAAAGTTTAACTGCTTTATAAGAGTCGCAAGACTCAATTTCATACGCGTGAAATGCACTTTGTCGCATCAAATAGAAATGCTATAAGACAGAAAAGTTCATTTAGATTTACAGTGGAAATCGTTTCGAGTGCAAAGGGTTAAATTGCATGCATTTGTAACAGAAATGAGTTAGTATGCAAGTTAATATGCATTAAAATGCAAGACAGTGAAAGTATTAGAGGAATTGACGAATACCGTCGCGTTATTCTCAACTTAATTAAATCGTTGCGAGATGAAGTACATTTTTATGGAACCTCTGTTTCGTGTAACTTGATACAGATCAATCTTATTTTGCAGAAAAATCCGTAATCTAGTTATAATTTTGTAAAATAACATAAACGTACGACAATAAACCTAGACTCATTTTGGAGCTTGAAACTTCTACTTTTGCTATGGATTGTACACTTTCTTGTAACACGTTTTTCTATAAAATAGCAGGTGGGAATTGACATGTTCGTCCTTGATTATGCTAGGGATCGAAACGTCTACAAACGCATTGAAACATTTTTTCCGTGAATGATCTTAAGATAGACTTGAAGATTTAAGTTTCTTCTTTTACAGTTACTAATTAGCAGTTATTTTATTTTCTAAATCCATTCCAATGAAAAAGTTGTTTAATTGTTAACACCCAATTAGTTGATAGTTATGACCTGTAGTAAAAATCTAGCCTTTTACGGATTTCATATAAGGTAGGCCATAGTTTCATTTTACATTAGTAGCTAATGTTTTATTGTCGGATCCGCAACAGTCACAAATACACAAACATACAATGCATAGAAACTCTAATTAAAATTCCGGACAGTATCGATTAAACAAGAGATTCCCAAGTCTTCGGCATTTAATATGACACCGTATGTTATTTTATTGTTCTCTTATTTCTATAATACAGAGTGTCCCATAATTATGTTAATACCCGAAAAGGAGTGATTCCTGAGGTCATTTGAAGTAACTTCTTCCTTAGCGAAAATGCAATCCGCGGCTTTGTTTACGAGTTATTAACGAAAAACGCTGACCAATGAGAGACGAGCTCGCCCAGCGTCAGGCAGCCGAGCCAATCAGCGGAACTGGGCTTCGATCGCTCGTTGGCTCAGCCGCCTTGCGCCAGCTGAGCTCGCCTCTCATTGGTCAGTGTTTTTCGTTAATAACTCGTAAACAAAGCCGCGAATTAAATTTTCGCTAAGGAAAAAGTTACTTCAAATGACCTCAGGAATCGCTCCTTACCGGGTATTAACATAATTATGGGACACTCCGTATTATAGAAATAAGAGAACAATAAAAACAGGTTCCCATAAAAATTTAACACGCACTTCGAATAATTAAAATAGTTTAGTAGCGCTACAAACCCCAAGGAATTCAGAGATTAAGGTCTCCCCTTTACTTATCTGCACTAAACCTATCATGTCAGTCAAAATGATCGTTCTCACATTTTTTTTTATTTTCAAATTGTTGTAACTTTTAAGACACATTCTTGAGAAACGATTCAATAAATTCCTTTGTACAAACTTACATTTTAATAAATGTAAAGAGTACAAATAACTATAATAAATGAAAACTCTGAATAAATTCAGTTTTGTCATTTTTATAAAGCAACGCACGTTATTCGCTTTCGGAGCTCAGTAGTTCTAGTGTTTAATAAGTATGATTTTTCATCGGGCAGAGTCGTCGTTTGGCCCACTGTGCGACACGCCACGACGCGCCAGAAATTCGACCGTGCTCTCTGGTTCGAAGCTCGTGATCCGCCTATTGTGGTGACCCGACGTCACATTTGTCTTTCTAATTCAGTTTTTCATTTGCAAATAAGCCGCCACGATCGACATATTCCGTGGAAAAGAGGACGCGCTCGACCGCCTAACCGCGCACTTTCTTACGAATGAACCAGCAAACCTGTC
Source organism: Megalopta genalis (assembly GCF_051020955.1). NCBI lineage: Eukaryota > Metazoa > Arthropoda > Insecta > Hymenoptera > Halictidae > Megalopta > Megalopta genalis. Next base: position 11,201,492 of record NC_135022.1, read on the forward strand.
GCAACAATAGGTGCCATGTCATTTATTTAAAATCTTCAGCTGGCAATTGGATAGAATTAGGGCGCGACTGAAAGCCCCGTTTTATTTTCGTTTAAATTTGTGGAAAATTCCGTGATAGATAAGACTTCTGATTTTTACGCAAAATAAGAATTAGCTGCAGTAATTGCAAGATTCAGTAGCTAGATCGACAATGACATTCTTTTTTAATCATTTTAGTGAGTTGAAACATTGCAAGAGTATTTTTAAATCTTTTCAACATCTTTACTCATTGTATTTGATCTGCACATTTTTATATCTTATCATCTTCTATAAACTACGAATATTAATTTCTATTTTTGCAGAGTTTGTTTATCTGGGGTAAAAATCTATTATCTTGGTTAGACAGTCTTCAGTTATCAGTTTAAAATTGCCATCGATTTTTCAAGTAAAGAACTTTCTTCAAGTTAATAAATACTTATTTAACAGATTCTTTTTAACAATACGAAATATTATTTCTTAATCAAACAGAGATTCAGCTGGAATACACAATCGCATAATTACTGCTGGCCAATTTAACAAAACGTTGCACGATAGCCTTCACTTTGTTAAGCGAAAAATAAATGACGATAAATTAGTCGAGTTCCATTGAACATTGAAATTCATATGACGTCACAATCACGTCAGCAGTCGTGAGTAACAGTCATTAAGAAGTTTTCGTCGAAATGTATATTCAGTTCACATAGATAAGAAGAGCATTATATGCATATTTATTTTTAAGTAAAAGAAAATGTTTTATACAGCACACCTAGACATGATAAACTAACTGTTATAGGTATTATAATACGATCGATATATTTAGCAGACGGTAATGAGATAAAATAATGTCTTTATAGTAAATGCACATAGTTTACACAGTTTATACAGTTTTATATATTTTTCACTTCTAAAATTATTTAAGTGTCAGTTGAAAAACTTCCTACTGACTAGTTATTAGGACGAAATTGATAAATGTTCACAATTCCTATAAAACGAAACAATAAGAAACCAAGTAACATTGTTCCATAACGATATGCCACATTGTTTTCTAATACCAGACGCAATTTGATGATCCCACGCTCTCAAGAAAGAAGTACCGAATTTAATACTAGAACTACCGAGCCTGCAACTAATGTATCTATATTGTATATGTATTACGTATATTGTTTCATAACAATGGCAAGATTTGATTCATTTCAACTCCGTGCAAATTCGATTGCAATGGAGACTGGAATAAAGTTTATTTAAAAATTTCTCATGGAAACATTTTTGTAATGTCAGGAACTGTAGAGGAAAAAGATCAAATCACTGATTTTAACTTATAATTATAGTGTCGAAAGTACTGTCACCTTGTTAGAAAAATAGACTAAAAAAAAAGGAAAATACTTAACGTAAAATAATATTGTAACTAAATGCAATGCAATTTCCAAAAGTAAATCGACCTTACGACCTCTTCATGCAAAATAAAAATTATCTAAGTTAATTCTATGAAGTAGAAACTGCATGAAAATATCATTTCTCTCTTAACAATCGTGATAGGTTGAAAACATTATCCTTATTATTATATTATATTATTATTATTATAAATATTATCCTTAAATTTTCTCCTACTTCACTGTACTCGACCATTTTCCAAATGCAATCTTGTGTTAGAAACGTCGTCTCGCCATTGCCATGTTTACACTGTACCGTCTTACAGTTAATTCGCCACCTTCCTTCGAGAAGCAGCCCTCGTCAACACCGCGCGGGGATCACGGTAATTTACAATGATTGTAAATTCCGCCGTTAGCGGAGTAATCTATTGTCGATTTCCGGTAATAAAACGCGAACTTGGTGGACGTTCCAACCGACGGCGGCGGCGTTCACGCGAATGCATTATTAGTACCGTGAATGTATATAATTTTCCAATTCGTCTGCGTCCACCTCGAGGTACAATAATATCATTTACATCCTTATTTGCAAGGAATAACGTTACACAACGCGTAGATGATATTATTAGTGACCCGTCTGGATGATTGCTCGGCAGCTGCCTCTGCCAAATGGTCAAACGGTCTAGGCGCTTTCTTCCCGACCTTCCTCGTCTATAAATATACGTATAAGCTTACGCGACTGCGTTTATGCAATTGTCCGTCGTAAAATAGGTCAAGCTATCATGGATAAGACTGTTTTATTATACCGTCAATGCCGTTTAACTATCCTCCAATTTTTCTTCCTGTTTACAGATGAGTCGTCGCCGCGACCAAATGTCAACAGATTATTTTTTCCGCTCTCGCATTTTGCTCCGCAGCATAATCGTTCGCGTTCGCGTCGTCGCCCACGTATATACAGTGGGTCAACAACGTTTTCGTACAGCTTCTAAAACGAGATAACTTTTCTATAATTCGTTGAAGCGATTTAGATAATATATTAATATATTATGTGATAGATGATTGCAATCTTTCGTCGAATTTGATCTAAACAGTCTAATTACTTCCAACGTTCTATCATTTCGTATGTTCTTTAACCTTTTCGACGTTGAATAATTCAAGCCATTCAATTTGCTGCATAATTTTTATAAATTTATGTTATATTCGTGTTATATGAATGCCATTCAGATCATATTATTTGTACCTACATTGTGACAGTATTATAAATTATATACAGTGGGTCAACAACGTTTTCGTACACCTTCTAAAACGAGATAACTTTTCTATAATTCGTTGAAGCGATTTAGATAATATATTAATATATTATGTGATAGATAATTGCAATCTTTCGTCGAATTCGATTTAAACAGTCTAATTACATTCAACGTTTTATCATTTCGTATGTTCTTTAACCTTTTCGACGTTGAATAATTCAAGCCATTCAATTTGCTGCATAATTTTTATAAATTTATGTTATGTTCGTGTTATATGAATGCCATTTAGATCATATTATTTGTTCCTACATTGTAACAATATTATAAATTATATACGGTAGGTTAACAAAATTTTCGTACACGTTTTAAAACGGAATAACTATTATTTCAGCCAAGCGATCTAAATTTTTGTAAGATGTTCGAGAGATTCATTTAATAGACAATGGCTGAAAAATTGTTTTCAAAAATTCCAATTAGTTGGGATTATACAAAAATTAAAAATGATATTATTTTCAACTTTTCTATCTGAATTCGCGACGAAAATTTAAATAAAAAATTTAATTTAATCTCTGTAACTTCATGAAAATTAAAAACCTAATGAAAATTCCACCGAAATCGGTTAACGTTGTTACGAGCTATAAACAATTAAAGATTGCAAAATTTCGAGATTTCCTGTTATCGGCCGAAAGTTGTGAAAAACTGCGATTCTTGTGATCTTTCTTTCAGGTCTTTCTACAAATTTTGAAAACAGTCTACCCAGATGTGCAGATTTTAATCAAAGATTTGTTTTAACATAACAGTGGCTTCACTCGATTTTTCGACAAGTTGTCGGTATTTGAATTCTTATCATTTCGTAAAACCGAGTAGTACAACAATAAACCTGAACTCGTTTTAAAGCAAGAATCTTCAGCTTAACGAAAACCCCTTAAAACATGGTGTACGATTTTTGTTAGTCCACTTATGCAACAGAAACGGAGAAGAAGTCGCGTAAAATCCTCGTGAAACTTGAATTACTGTAAAATACTCTTCTCGCTCGTAGCTCAATGATGCGTCTGAAAGAAATCGTACACCAAAGTTGAAGGGGTCGTTGTAAAGGGGAGACTTCAATCTTCAAATCTGTATTAGGTACAGTCACGACAACAAATTTTCAACGTACTTACAACCGTTTAATCCGTACTATTGTCCACGAAGAAAACATATTCCCAGTTTCTCGTCTGTTATTATTAAACCGTGGATTTTATGCATCGATTAAAAAAAAATTTGCAAGTAAAATACATATCAGGGACACATTGGAAGGACTTGAAAATATTGTTACATAAGTTCCAAGTAGTTAAAACCATCGAAAGAAGAAATACGCTGCTATTTTCTGTTTCTTGCTATCGATGCAAAAAATTCTTATTTCCGATAAAGATCTGTGGCCTAGTTATTATTAGACAGAAACATGTTACGAGAAAATGAACAGTGCGCAGTAAAAGTAGAAGCTCTAAGCTTTAATCTCGAGTTCGTTATTCTACTACGCTTTTTAACCAGATTACAACAATTTGAATATCGACAAATTAACGAAAATGGAAACAGACCTTCTGGATCCTCATTGTGCATAGAAGAAAGTCTGGGAAATAAAGGATTATGGTTGCAGGTAAGTTGCTTGTGGTGACGAGACATTTCTTCCCAGGGTTAACGCGCTGTTGCGTGAACCATGGCGGAAAAGGAGTCGCGGAAAGTGAAAAAAAAATCGTTTAGGGAACGCGGGCGGCTGTACGCGGGGCCGAAAATAGGTCAAAGACCAGCGTAACGGGCCGGGGGGGAAATTCGGGTCACCGGAGGCTTTCTTCGTGGCCTTCCACCTTCCTTGACTTCTCGGTTTTTCGTTTTCACCCGATCTCCTATAAATAGTGCGCCACGCGGTTGCGTTCGAACGCGTGTCGAGTGCGTGCGCCGCGCCAGGGGACGCACGCGTCGCAACGCAAGACGCAACCGTGTGCCCCGCAACTTGCTCGTCGTTTGCGACATCGCAGTCCAATTGTGACAGAGCGGACAATGCGCGGAGGAGGACCCCCTTTCTCGGTCCCAACGTTGTCGTCGATGATCCACGTGCAACTGTCCCCCCTCCCCCTCCCGTTTCTCCAACTGTTCGCCACTTATCGAGTGTTCTTCCATCTTGGAATCGTAGACGCGACCTCTGACAGCCTTTTCCTCAATAAACTTTTTCACACTTTCACGACTGTACTAAAAGCCGCCACAAATTTCATAAAATTAAGGTATTTTATTCAATGAAATTAAAATCGCAGAGCAAAGTTATATGACATCAATTTTCAACATTCTTACTCCTTGCGAATCTTAATAAAATTAAGAAATTACGACGGATTAGCGTAAAAATGAATTTTCGAAAATTAGATTTTAAATAATTGTGTTGCTAACGTAGGGGTGACTCTTTTAATAGTGCAATTGTGGTATACTTTGTTAATAATATGAATAAGATAAAAAGTTTGTTAATGATATAGCAATGATACATTTTTAAAGAACAATGCGCTGAATCGATTTCTATAATTCAAATTTTCGTGGATACGTAACAAATACTTCAGACCCGTTTTCACTCGATTGTCAACAAAAATTTAACATCGTTCGATCGTCTCCTTGAAAAATGAATTTAGTTTATCCTTTCTTTACCCTGATTCCGCCGTCATTTTTTCAGCTTAACCCTAGCATGCTTAAATAAGGTCAAAAAATGACCTGAACAATGTAACACACAATGTTCTTTTACAAATATTTTATATTTTATTCTTACATTAATAGATATCTGTATCTGTATAACAATATTGTATAAATATAGATACTTCGAACAGAAAAAATAATATTTATAGCACTTTTTTCTTACGCGGATACAAAATGATCCTCTCTGAAGCAGACCTTGAACCATATTGACGCTATCGTAAAAGGCCAATATAAATAATAAGAGCATTTTGCATAATATACAAGAGAAAAGAGATTTTCATCAAACTTACGTTTCTTATAATCAACTTGAACTTTGCATATAAAAATCCATAGTCCAATAATATAATAGATCCATATACTTCATGTTAAAAAAAATAAAAGTCATAAAGTCTGAGATCAGTTTTCCTAAAAACAGCAGGATAATATACTCTGAAACTTAAAAATTGATACTAGGAAGGGAAGGCAATTAATTGTATTCTGGTTTTGAACCTCCAAAAAATCAATATATCCTTGCACTTTGTTAGAGCGTTGATATTTCAGAACATTTGCGTAAAACAATGTGTTTGTACTCGTGGAAATAACGAAATTATAAACGTTTGAAATAGCTCTCTACATACTTGCACATAACCCAAAAGAAAGAGATACTTTTATCTCAAGCCCTAGTTGGTCAATCAACATTTTCATTATATGTCCTGTTATTATAATTGATAATTGATTTACCATAATTGATAATCGTTCTGTTTAGGCAAGAATAACGAAGCAATTTATTGATTCATTAAACATATAATTTTACGTACTGAAAGCATTTTCATAACCATACAATCGACGTTGTTTATCTTATTTTGTAAATCATATTTTTTTAATACACTTCATATAGATCTTTTAATCTTTGCATTCTTTTTGTAAGTATAGTGGAAATTTATTCAATTTAGAAATTAGCTTACGATTTAAATGCTTTGGATCTCAAAATCATCGGAAGCACAAGCAATTGAAGACGAACCATATTACTGTAAATTCTCCCTAATTTACGCTCAGATTGCACACAAAAATGGACAATTTGGGACATACGATTATTCAAGCCTTGCGGCTTGTTTTTATAATTGTTGACTATAAAACAATCGGTAACTATAAAAACGAGCCGCAACGCTCGAATAAATGTAACTCTTCTTTCCAAAATGTCCATTTTTGTGTACAATCTGAGCATCAATTACGGAGAATTTACCATATTTCGTTAATTTGTTAGGCTGTAACGGTCCACAGAGAAATGATATTTGTCGAGTTGTGGTAAATCTGAATGCGAACAAGAGGAACAGATATACATAGAAAAGACGCGTTGAAATGTTTCCGAAGAGAGATTGAAGAACTAGGTATTAAATTACGTGGAATGAATTAATCTGAGAGAAGTCTGAAACAGTCTAATAGCTACCTGCGATCGGTGTGCCATCTAAATCGGGAGTTTTAAATTGCTTTATGTAAGAACATAAATTAACATTATATGTCAGGAGAAATTATACGTTACGGAGGAGCTAAAGATACGATAAGAATTCGAAATTGAACCTGCGGAAAGGGGCGTGAACGATGTTACGTTTCTATGAGGCTGCCGAGTCACGACGATCTCTCAGGCCGACCTTAACTCTAGTCTTGAAACGGGAGCATCGTTTCTAAATGCGTCGTTCGCGATACTCTTTGAAGCCTGTTAGCGCTGGTGCAAACAACACCATCGACCAAGACTAAATTAACCCTGTTTTAACACTCGTAAAAACGGCCGCGTCGAAAATTGCGCCAATTTCACTTGCACCTACTGACTTCCTCCGACGTAAGAAAACCCGCAAAAGACATTATTCTTTTTCATATATATATATATATATACAATCTATAACAAATACGTGTGCGTCTGCTTATTATTAGACCACGCATTCGAATTCAGATTTGATGCAACACTATTTGCATCAATTGTAAGATGTGAAAACTACTGAAACATTTGTTTGTTTCTCTTTTTTTTAAATTTGAGTACGTTGAAAATGATCTTGTTTATTATTTAAGCTGAAGCTATTAATCGCATCATGTAAAAGACATTTTTTTTAAAACCATATAATTAAACGATTAAAATTTTCAATTACAAATAAGACTTACAATTAAACGAAAATTTGTTATGCTTTCAATAATCATTGCTGATGACGGAGGTTTTGATTTATCACTTATGATAATTTTAATAACTGTTATAACCATCAGTAGCAATTACAGACAACGAAAATAGAATTTCAAATAGTTATAAGTACAAGTGTAACTAAAAACATTTGAATTAAAACAATAATTGTTATGCAATCACATCTTCAATATCGATTGTCTTCGCGACTTATGATCTCTGCTCTTGTAAGTCTTCATTTACTTTAACTCCTAGACTTCGATAACAAAAGAATCTTATGCTTCGATTTAGAAGAAATGAACGCAGAGTTCACATTTAATAGATCACGTATGAAATTTTCATCGCGTTGCATAGCGCAAGCGATTAAGAAGAAAATACAATATCAATTGCACCACCTAAATACAATAGTTGTAGAAAGCGAATCAAGGTGCCACCAACACCCTCGGAAGATGACCACCTCAGACAACCGTATCCATCGAGGAGATCTTTAACGATCTACAGAATCACCCGGGTGCTCTAACCGTCAGGTTTACTCAGGATTCGACGTCGGTTCTCCGTCGGAGCGACGATCAGGCGTCTGCAAATATTTGACGGTCGATTTCGAGTAGCGTTTCTTGGCAATGTATCCCGGTGTTCCCGATCGAGGAGCAAAAGACCCGCCCGAGCCGGCGACCAGTGGCAGAACAAGGTACATAATAAGAATGGCCACTATTATTTTGACATGACTTGGATCGAGCAACGCTGTGGTGAGCCGCGTTCCCGGCTTACGTAATTTCGTCCGACCGCCAACGTGCCACGAACGGCGACGAAATGAAAATGAAAGTAAAGTAACCAAACATTGGTTCTACTGCGCCGCTACCATTCCCGCTGCCAAGGAGGATGGCGAGAGCTAGCCGGATGCTCGAGAAAGGGGGACCTTTGTTTGGTAAAAGTTTCTTCCCGTGGAGAACTTCCTGTCCCCGATGTCGGCGAGAAGAGGAACGCCTTTGAAACGGGCATCGGAATAGCTGTCCATTCGTTTTCAATCAAATTCTGCTTGAAATCGTGCGTCTCGTTTGAGAAAGTGCCTGTTGAATTCTTATGAAAAGAAATGTCAACCGTGGAAACGTTTTTTAAATGGTATATATATATTCTCCTTTTTATTTCACTGTTTAACTCCTCACAGGAAGTTATTTTAAACAGTATTATTCAATGAAAGAAATTTTATTTTATTTCAGTCTACATAAAAATAGGTGTTAAAATTTACAGAAAAATTCGCAGTCTGGTTATAAAATATAAAAATAAGGATTTGTCTCTGACATATAGTTCGTACACCGATGTTATGAAACAAATATTAAGTATTATTATCGAACTTATGCAACCTTGGAAAATTCTTTTTATTCCACTGTTTAGCTCCTTACAATGTGTCATTTTCAACAAAGTCCTGTTGGAACTTGTGTACGTATTTTGTTTGAGAACGTATCCGCAGAATTTTTTTGAAAACAAATGTTAATCAGCCAAAGAAAACTCTTCGAAAAATGTTTTCCTTTTTATTACATTATTCAACTTCTTAGTGTAACTGATCTTAGGATCGTTTAGTGGAAAGAGTACTGCGAGTAAAATGGAAACAACCCTTATAAATGAGTAATAGATTCGGAATATATATCAGCTTAATCGTAATAATTGATTGATAATAATACTGGATATTTGTTGCATAATATCGGTGAACAAACTATACGTTAGAAACAAATCTTTATTTTTGTATTTTATAATCAGACTGCGGATTTTTCTGTGCACTTTAACACTTATTTGTGTATGCAAACTGAAATAAGATAAAATTTCTTGCATTGAATAAAAGATCCCTTGCGATGACAACAAAATAACAATGCTATTCATTTTTATCGATACACATGATTTCTTGAACTTTGGAAATTTACGCGTGCCACCTTTTCTTTAGCTGTACTCATTGGAAACAATGACAATATGTTTTTTAAAAAAAGGTTCCATACTTCCTGTCGATCTAATTTAATATATTTTGATTGATTACACCTCATCTTTTAAACAAATAAACAGTCTTGCTGGTAGTAAATATTATATGTTGCAGAAATGTTCGACTGAAAATTGACGGATTCAAATGTTTCACATTTCCGTGTTCAATGTTTATTTGTTATTGTTTATATAGACTGTTACATCTTGTCGAAAAGAGGCTATTGTTACGTACAATGTCGAACAGGAAGTGATAAACAAGTTTCAACATTCTGAAACGTCTGACCTGATATTTCTCAGACTGGTCTATTTTCTTACAAGTTAGTCAGTTGACCAAGGAGTTGGCTTCGAGCCACCTATTGCACCTTAGCAGCCTCTTCCTAACTTCCCGGACCTTGCTCCCATTTCTCTAGTCGAGGTGAGATCGTGTAAATAGATTTGTGCATCTCGAAAAACGCTTATTTCAACGAAAACTGATCACGCGAAATAACGCGTTCCCATAAATAACATAATTGCACCGTTGCAATGCAAAAACAGGCGTCAACCTGTGACGCATCGGAAAAAATATTCTCACGTAGGAGATCTTTGCAAACTTTCTATCAGATCTATTGTTTCCGAGAACAACACGTAATTACACATAATCAATTTTACGTTGCGTTTAATTTTGTATCATTAATTTCAAGATGATGAAAGTCATATGATTTATTCGTGGAAATTGAAAACAATAATTCAATAGTTACTTTATCTACCTTTTTCAAACGCAAGAAATGTTTATTCCACACACCTTGATATTAACATTTAACGATAAATTTACTGTGCTGGTGAAAATGATTGGTTTCGCAATGTTTCATTTAATATTATTGAAATAATAAATCCTTTTCCATGGCAAATAATTAAATAAACTTATTTCACACAAGCATATATTATAATATAAATGAATAAAAGTTTATTGAAATTCAGTCGTATCATGCTTAAAGGGCGACATACAATTATTGACACGTTAAACAGATTTTTACTTAATTTTTATCTTAAAAGTTTTCGTGTGTCTTTTAAAACAACATATTTATAATTATTTAATTTATAATTAGGTCACAGGATATAAATTTCTTTGAAAATGTTAGAAGGATCAATTTACTAGACAATGGTTAAAAAATTCTTTCTAAAAAATACAATTATTTGGAATAATAAAAGAATTTAAAAATTGCATTTTCCAACTTTTTTACATGAGCCTACGACGAAAATTTTAAAGATGCGTTTTGAACATCTTGGTAACTTAAATGCATCATGAAAATGTCATCGAGATGGGTTAACATCGTTATGAGCTACAAACAATTAATGATTGCAAAGTTTCAAGGTTCCTTGCAATATTTAATATTGCAATATTACATAATATTATTTCTGCAATATTTAAAAGGTGTACACAAATATTGTTTACCCACTGTGAAGATCATGATGATCAAAATCAGGCTTCGAAGTAGATGATCCAAGAAAAAACATATTGTAACTGGAGTTTTTCTCCAGTTACAAAGGGTTGAAGAAATCATCGGAAATGTATGTTTGCGCAAGGATTAGTATCCTTGAAGTAAAGTTGAACGAGGGTAGAGCATTGACTGGACCGTCCGAGGCTGTTCAAAGGATTCGATGCAAAACCGTCCGAAAGCCCGATTTCACTGACACAGTTTCCCGCCGAGAGGAGCGCCCGTGGCGCAGTAAAATAAAATCGTTTCTCCCTGTTTCCGTATCGGTGTGGACGGTGCCCTTAGACGCCTTAATGGGTGCACGCCGAAGGCCAATTTCTAATCCCCTTGCGACTCAAGGATAAGAGAAACACGGTTCCCGGGCAAAAAATGCCCGGCCGACGAAAAACTCGGCGAAGAAAAGGCCGGTCGGGCAAGAACGAGTGAAAATCGTCTTGGATAACGTGGCGGTTTCCTTCCGCGCCTTCGTGCACGGCCAGCGCCGAGCTACGACCCGACAAAAACGGCCAGCCAACTTCCTCAAACCCTTTTCATGGTGGTAACAATAAAAACCAAAAAAAAAAGAGCCCGAGCAGAAAGAGAAGAAAAAGAGATGCGGCCAAGAGGAGAGTCGGGGCATAAAAACTCTCATAATCTGGGCATTGTGACCGATAACGGGCCGAATAATTTCCAGCAGAACGCTAGTAAACGACCTCGTAAACACCTCGTAATGCCGAGACTGTAGCCCTTCGTCGTTGGCCAGACCTTCGACAGATCGGCTAAAAGAAAAAAAAAGGGTGCGTTTGCCATTTTCCTGGTATGCGCCGTCCGGTGCTCTCTTTCTTCGTCTTCCTGGTTTTGTCAGCGCGATATAGTTTTTGGCAACGCCGACCTTGGTCGCTTTCTTAGCCGGCAGTAAAATCCTTCCGCCAGGGTGTAGGGTTAAATTTTGGGACAATATATACCGAGTCCCAGAATTGTTGACACAAGTGTCGAAGGTCGTTTCAAGGTTATGTAAATATTCTTTTTAATTGGATGCTATATTTTTCTTTCTCGAGACATTTCATGCTCTTTCAGAGCGTGAAACAACGAATTCAAAATACTCTGTTTATAAGCGAACTTGATGTGACTTTCCAAGTCGTAAAATAAAAATGTTCAGTGCAACAGATGAGGATGGGGTTTCATGTCGTTTTACCTGCTTTGTCCGTAGAATGTGTTCGTAATTTCTTCCTTCGACTGAACGTTGGTGTAGTCTTCTCGGAAACGATCTTTTCACAGCAACAGCAATCGTTGCGCAAATGCATTTGCACAGATGTTTGCACAGACTGTGTTGATTAATATATTTGACGGTATTGTTTCTTCCTTCATTCGGATTCTGTGTAAAATTTCAAATATGTGCAGCACTATGATAAACTAATTTTTATATGATTTTTGTACGATCCCTTATTTTATATATTTCTATATATTAATATATATTGTATATTATATAATATAATTAATAAAATAATATTTATATTATATAATAATTTCTATATTTCGGCCGAATAATATACAAATTAAGTTATTTTATTAATTGTGAATTTATTAATATTAAACTATTTCGTTTCGCAACGATCCAAACATCTTTATGATAGAATGTATATGTATACTCTTTCGTGTAAAATGAAGTATTTATCATAAAATAAGAAATTCTTTATATCATTATAATATATATTTTTTATATACATAATATTTCGTTTCGAACATAAGTGGAACAATTTTGTTTAATTGTGAAAAATTAGAATTATTCAACACATTAATCACATTAATTATAATTAATGTAAACGTTATAATTAAATATTACACGTACGATATTAGCATAAAAGTTATGCATGTACAGAATATATTATTTTGCAGAGACGATGTACACATAAAATTAAGTCAGTTCTACGAATCACGTGAGAAGTGAAACGAACTTATCATTCAGTCGCATCCGAGTTTTTGTTGTATATATCAATTATTCAGCATTATCGATCGATCTTTGATTCAGAGGTTACCTTGATCTTTCATACTTATTGGCAATGTAATGTCCCAACTCTGTCTGTAAATTACATCACCGCATTAAGATTATACTGTTCAACGTGTACAACAACTATGCATACCTTTGTTCATCGCAAGATTAATCTGAAATATCCCGCAACAGACTTTTGCCACTTTTAGTATTGTTGTCGCAATTTTTGAGAAACGGTTAACGCTTCTTATATCGAGCCCTAAGATCCCTTTGCGAAACAACTTGATAAACAATTTCACAGATCGAAGTCGGATGTCTTTCATTCAATTCTTAAAAATATGAATTCATATACTTATCCATAAACTGATATAAATCTGATTACAAATAATTAATATTCATTAGTCTTCAATAATTATTTTCAAGATGTCATTCAATTGTTTAAAATATGAATTTTATCACAAATAATCACAAGCAAGCTTCAATTTGTAAAAAGATTCGTTTGAAATGCAGGACGTGAATAAGATGAAAGAATATGAATTTGAAGTGCGAAAAGGTAAGCGTAACGTACAGAAAGATGAATTTTCAGTGAAAAACCTTGACGCGCGTTTCATAAGAATGACAAGACGGAACTTATTTAGACTTATTTGAACAGCCAGTCACTTTGATCAACTCGATAGGTTCAACGTTGAACATCGAAGCGTCAACTTCCGCGAAGCGAACAGAATTGCCTGCGCCCAGAAATTCCGCGGCATAATTTAGACAATCCAACAATTTATCGTTTTCCAGTCGAATGAAAGATTCATCGGCCGGTGGTTTTCGCGATCGCGCGGAACAAGGAAAAGGAATCATGACGAAGGAAAGGCGCTTCCCCGTAGGGAGCCGATAAAAGCGGCAGGAAAAAACTTTTCCGCGTTTGAATAACCATGAAGCGATCCCAGTTCTCCTCGCGAATCATTAAAATAGCTAGCCGCCGCCGCCGCCGCCGCCTCGACAAACTTCAGCGAAGCTAAGCTGCAATTTGCATAGTTATTGCGACCATTAAAATCAGCATTTATCATTCGGACGCTGTGATTTCCGCGCGGTTGGAACAGGAGTATCAGAAACGATTCGTAACGCGATCGCTGGAAACATTTATTGAAATGTAAATCGTGATAAGACGGCTGTTAACTGAGAAACGGAGGAGAGAGATCGGCTGGAAACGGGCCGCCTTCCTTCGGCCGTCGCGCCGCGCGAATTAACTGCCACGTAATTACGCGCGGGAAACAACGCGTACGCCCGTCTAAAAATAATTGCATTCAAACGACCATGTCTGTCGCGATGTTAATTCCGCGGAATATCGGCGTGCAACGCGAACGAGACGAAATCGTGGTTTTCCCTCTTTCTCTGGATCGTGGAGATTGCCGAGCCTCTTCTCGCCTGGCGAACGAACCGCCGCGCCGCGCCGCACCGATAGTATCGAGTACCGCGAGTGGCGTTTATGGCCATGTCTAAGTTGGCCGAGGCTACATTTTACAGCGTTTCTGTCTCAGATGGTTCTTTGGTATCTACGCTTCGTTTCTCCTATCTGCTCGTCCAAGGTTGCAATTTTGTCGCGCGCTGTTTCCCTCGATGTGCCACCTTCCGTACGAGCGAAGTTTTTGCGCTTCTGCGGCGCACCGAAACGACGAAGCCTTATTCCTGGCTCGTCAGACTTTATGCACCGACGATCGCATTGACGAAAGGAAAATATTTTCCGTAGCGAAAGATCAGTACAGCGGGAACGGTATTTAAGAAGTCGATTAAAAATTCACCCAACGTTGGTAGGGGTGCAACGCAATCCTGGCTGGCTTTAATCCTTTGCACTTCGTATTTCCGTTTTTATGGAACAGATAAAAACTGCTCGGAATTATGGTACTTTGACACCTCGTGCACCACGATCTCATAAACTTGATAATACTAATGTATCTTCTTCGATCAAATTAATATTGGAAAGCTCAGTTACGTAACAACAATTGCGAAAGTTGGAAAAATAAAAAAAAAAGACGTTAGGAAAACGTTAGGGAATCGTTAGGAAAATGTATTATAATAAATTAACGTAATCAGTGTTACATACAAACTTATGTCAAAATCAATGAAGTAAACATTAAATCTGTTAGGATCTGCGTAGTGTAGAAACGTTACGTAGTTACTGAAATAATAAATTTTGTCTTTTCTGTTCGTATAGGGATCAATAAATAAAACTCTTTTGATTTTGTATTAGCTTTTGTGTGATGTATTTTAAATGAATCATGAAATTTTCACGGAATTATGAGGTGTTGGAGTTAACTCTTTCCAATTTACAGATAATATGGAACTGTTATTGGAAAATAGTGACAGGAAGTTGATCGTGCAAAGACTAATGTCTTCATGTTAATTTTGTGGTAAACGATGTTGAATCGATCAGATCTTGTGGTAACTCAAGGAATCGATAATGAGATGAAGTTATGTCAGGCAAAAATAAGCAGTACCAAGAAGATTTTACCAGCGCCAGGAGAAGATCATTTCCATTGTCGTTTTTTGCTGCCTACGAATGTGTGTCATTACGAAGCAAAATTGATTATCTACCTCTGCGAGTAAATGGCCAATTTTGCTACGATTCGTCGTCGCAAGTTCATTAGAATATATATTTTGTAAAGTTGTACGGTGACGTGTCAAAACTGTAAAATGACAGGAGAATAGTTTCATTTCAATAGCTGAGTTGATTGAAAAGGACACATTTCTATACTTTGCAATTAAACTGCGGATTTGAAGTATTTATGTGCAAAAATGAAAAGGTACAACATAAAGTAGTATGAACAGATTGAAAGAATATAAGAATACGAATGTATTAGTTTCAACTTTTTAACATCCTTAAGGGAAGAGAGAAACGTCTACTTTGTTAATAAATATCTAATGTAGCGAACAATCTAATTGTTTAAGTGACGCAAAGTTTGAACAAATTTTCCTTACCTTTCAATATCAAAAACTTCAATGAACTCGGTAAAAAAATATTCGTAGTAATTTAAAAAATTGTCATTTGATTAGACTGCACAATGAAACTGCGAATTTTATGCAATTATGCTAAAAATTAGCATAATTTTACGTAAAAATACTATTGCACACTAGTTTCAACTCAATAAAATCATTAATGAAAGAAAGCAATGTCTATGTAGTTTATTAATCTTGTAATTAATGCAGACGATTTTTATTTCGTGTAAAGCTTCGCAGTTTAGTCATAATTATATAATAATATGTGAATGCATTTAAAATTCGGTTTTTAGAAACTGTATCAGCTTCGAACTATAATTAACCGCCGCCGTTAATGAATAGACAGACGGATAAACTTATAGAATCTAAAATTAAATAACGTGTTTTTTCCTGTATTAATGGTTCAATAAATCAAGAATGCGGAAAACGTGGGGCGTGGTAACCCTCAGTATATTGATAACATTGAACTGCTAGTACACGATACTTAATTTTCATTTACGTATCTTTATATCATTCTATGCATTATACATGATTTCACTGAATACAAATTTCTTCTAGACGTCCTGTTCTATTGGTTTTACAACAATTTAAAAAATGCAGAGTCAAGATGCAAAACGCATAGATAACTTCTGCATAGTCTATACCTCGTAGATTAAACGAAAAGAGGTCTTTGTCAAAATAAGTATTCAGACTAATTAAATGGATCACAATTTCAAGAAATTAGTAAAATGTAAAAAATTCTGTAATATATAGTATTATAAGATATTTAAATTACCGAAATTATCACTATAGTCAATAATGTTCTACTTAACTTCAGATTCCATTGTTTTTTCAAACTTTGAAGTTCACACGGGAATTATAAATTTTTGTTAAATATTTTCGAATTTGTTTTTAAATAGGCGATCCATTGCATTTTTAAAAGTTATTGAAGTTTTTCTGCTTTGAATTATGTTATAATGGTCAATGAAGTTGAATATCTGTTAAAACTTAATTTAGAGAAATTTTCATTAGAAATAAGCTTCTCTACTGTGATATTAATAATACTATTTATTTTTATAACATATCTCATGTTCTCGTACAGGCGTAAACATCCTTCAATTGATAAGGAATAATTTCTCAATTCGCAGCTTTTGCTCCCTCAAGTTGCGATGATATAAATCAACTTTGATAGTTATATTTGGATTGTGTAACAACGCTGATTGATAGACTTTGTACGAACATAGTACCAAACGGAACTTCAAATTAGAGAAGACGTTGCTGTTAACAAATTTTTGGGATTAAAAGTTTTTACCTCATTTGAATTGTTTGGATACCTTCGAAATTGTAATTGCAGAATATTTCATTCAAAAGTTATGCTTCTTTCGATATTGGTGCCTTCCTAAGAAATAATAGCACAAAATAATCAGTTACTTTGAACAAACGTTTATCTTTCGGAAACCGTGAATGGTATTGGCGTATTTTTCTAAATAAAATAATAAAAAAATATCTAAGTAAAATAAATAAATATCTTAATAATATCCATAAATATATCTTAACAAAGTAAAAACACAAACTGAGCAAAATTGTTATAGAACGCATCTTTTGAAAAATACATTTAGTCTGTTTTTTTAATGTTATTTCTATATGTTAACATGTACGTACTTATCACTACTACGTCATAAAATACTAGTTCTACATATTCTGTATATTCTCAACGAACTCGGTTTCTTTTGCAATATATATTTGAATAACGAGTGCGCCATGAAAGAATGTGAAGAAGGATGATATACCAGGAGTTAAAAAATTACAAAAAAATTCATTCATTAAAAAAAGATGGAACAAATTCTAGCGAAATTCTGGTGCCAAAAATTCTAGTGGAATAAAATTTGAGCTACACACAAGTATTATACAACTGTATAATGTCAAAGTTACACTGGCTTATATAGACAGTTCCAATTTCTATAAAACTTCTCATTATTTATAAATGTATATTTAATCCTCAACGCATCTCAGAACTAGATAGTACAACAATAACAGCACTTAATCTATGATTAATCGTGAAAGTATTGCATATAATGATTGCATGTAATGATTGCATATAATGATTGTACGCAACGATTGCATGTAATGATCATATGTTTGATGGTTGTCGCCAGGTCTCTTTCATGCATTTGTGAAAAAAAGATGAATAATTCGATTACAAAATTCTAAAGACATTAGAAGAGAATCTAAAAAAGGGAAAGACATTTTTGTCTAACTTATATTTCTTACAATCAACTTCGCGCAATTTCGATGTTGCACAAAGATCCGCAATCGTTAGGTAAAGGATCGCAGAACACAATTAACATGAAATATACATTGTTAAAACTCCCCGAACTATCATCGAGGAACGTGCGAAGTTCAAGACAAAAGCGAAGTCGAGCGTTATCTTCACTCTATATTTCCTTTGAAGCGTGAATGCCGCGAGATTTTCTATGAAAAACATCGGCCGGCGACCGATTAAAATCGAACCGATTAATTTCGTCGACCACGCTCGATATTTTCGATACAGCCAGCGGATAAGCGGTCGAGAGGCCGCGCGCTGCCGAAGAGAATGATTAATCAATCATGCCCGAGGTAACGCAGGTTTGATACAGTGGATATTGGAAAGATTGAGTGACAGGAATTCCGATAAGGGGCTCTCGCTTCTCCACCGTGAACGAAGTGTGGTCAATGAATAGCTGACTTTTACGGCGAGGGAAGGAAGGCCACCGAAAAGAAAGATAGCACCGCGTGCAGATAACGATAGGCAAACAAAAAACGAACTTTCCTGCGAAGGTGTAACTATGGCGGACGATCGACGAGTGTTTACATTTTACGGGCGTTGCGTCACAATCGAGCGAGGATTGTTCGACCATTTCACAACGATAAGTCAATACGCGTCCGTATGGTAACCGGGCAATCAATTTTCCCGTATTATTGAACGTCGATACACCATCGCGGCTCTAATCGTTTAATTAATCAGCCGGGACACAGCAGGCATTCGCTAGGTGGATCGTGGCGCGATCGTCGAGAGGATTTCTGCGAAGCGAATCTCTAGGAAAACCGAAACGGAGAACAGGCGACGACGCGTTCGCGAACAAGGAGCCCCGGATACCCGTGGCATCTATAATATTGCATAATCTCGCTGTGTTAGCATCGGTATATAAATAGCGGCCGTTAAATGCATTCACGAATTTGAACGCGGCGGCGGCGGCGGCGCTCCACGCGTACGCGTCGAAAATATAACTAACCCCTTCGAATTTTTATTTCACCTTTCCGTTCGTAATTGCGCCATCGTGTTTATATTTTTACCGCATCGTAGCGCGTCGTACAAATACAGTCATTCACGAAAATATTTATACACTCTTTTTAAAGCGTAATAGAGGTGTGCGCAATTATAGACTCAAGGCAAACTTTTACATTGATAGCGATATCTGAACCGATACTTAACAAGATATCATATTTGTATATTTCTATTATCTGTTATTTCTAATATAGAGATATAAAAACACGATGTTTTTTGTTAAGTCCTTGTTTAAACACTACAAATGTAAAAGTTACTTTCGACACACCACTTTTCTGAAATTGAAACAAACGTCTTGAAGTTGCGCGATGTTCGAGGAGTCGTTTGCTGGACAGTGTCTGAATAAATTTTTGCGGACAATAAAGAAATGATGTTTTTCAACTATTTTATTTAACATGCCGAGCATGTTATCGAAATCGGTTAACGTTGTTACGAGCTGCGATGCGTTGAGTGCCGCGTCGGTCACAAATGGCATTCATTTTTAACCAGATTTTGAAGTTCATTTTTATTGCGATGCATTCGAACGATCTAAATGTTACTAGGATTTTTAGAGTACAAAAGCGTTGAATCAGTAGTACTACTATGGTAAATTTTAGCTGCATAGTATCGGTTTCATTAATTAAATGACTTTTACGTTATGGGAATATTTAGGGTTGATGTTCGCACTTAACGTGTTGAAGATTATGAAAATTCTATTTCTTCCATATAACAAATTACAATTTTTGCGAGAATTTAGTTAGACATCGTCTGGTAAATTAGCCCCTTTAACGTCACACAAAAAGATTCGAATCGGTTGGCCCAATTTTAAAAAGAGCTTTCCGTTTTATAATGTTCAAATATTTTAGTGACTTCAAGTATTAGTAACAATACCGTTCGTAATGATCATTAATAATAATATCTCTGTCATAATGATCAACAAGAAGCATTATGTTCTCTTTTATTAATTTATTTATGGTTTTATCGAACGTTGGTCATTACCAGACTGTGGATTTGATAGATCAAATGGTAATAGTAGAAACATTTTAACAATTTGAAAATGTTATTATATTACTGTCAACTCATTCAAGTGATTAAGGAAAGGAGTAACTGTGTCTATGTGACTGTGGATTTTTGTGGTGCAGATTTATAGTGCCTACACTTTTCTATATTATTTTACACCTTCCTTAAATACAACGTCTACGCAAACAAATATTCATAGCATTTCTACTCTATTATTGACATAATAGAGTAGAGTAGACTAGAGTAGTCATAATTTTCGTACATTGAAATTTGTATAGAGATTCGCACTGCAATTACACAAACTATTTATTACTCTTATAAAGGGTTGAATAACAATTTTCTATTATATTACAAATTATATATTTACATAATAAACACAATTGTAAACGTATTAAAGGCAAAAACACAATTTCTCAACGTTTAAATTTCATCGTTTATCATGAACGAGTAATTAATCAAACATCGTTTAAAATTTTCCAGCAAAACATACTACAAATTGTACAATATATGAAAGAGTTAATAACGTTTTGAGTCACGTTTTCGAAGATTTTATTTTATACATTAAAATGTAATCTACGTAGGAGACAAATGACATAAGTTATAACTAAATTGTGGATTCTATGCATTTACGGCAAAAATGAGTAGTTTCAATTTAAAATGATGGAGAGAGATTAAAAGAATTCAAAAAGGTCACTGTATTGTTTCTAATGTAATAAAATTATTTTAAAAAAAAGAATTTCATTTAGCTTCTGTTTCTTGCGATTAATGTAGACAATTTTTATTTCGCATAGAAATCCGCAGTCTAGTTGTGACTTGATCTATAAATGAACTTAACTATGTGAATTAACTTAATTACAAAGTGAAAGAAATGAGGAAATTACGGCTCGCGCACCACTATGACTTAGACACCCTCGTATGCACCCTCATAAATAAATTTCGAAAATACATGTGCTCGTAAATCTTGCAAACCGCGGAAATCTATTTTGTCTAACTTCATCGAAATTGAGATATCAATTCTATATTATTATCAATTATTTATTCAATTATTTTTTTAATTTTATTATTTTATTCATTTATTTTATTATTTTATTTTATTTATCATTATCAATTCTATTATTTACTTAGTCAATCAACCGTTATCTATGACTCCAAAACGACACATCATCATAATCTTTTGTGGACCTGTTAAAGTATTCAAATGCTGATGACTAGTTACGTGCACGATACGCATACTATCTCGCTGTTAAATTTTACGACATTTGGCGAGCGTGGCCGCCGGTCGGTTGCCGCTATTATGCGCGTTCTCGAGATAAAAATGGAAAGTTTCTTCGAAAAGTGTTTATCGCGGCGTGCACAGGGGGGGAAGAAAACGTTCGTGTAATCAAATTGATTCGTACTTGTCGGGTTAGCGCCGCCGCGCAAGGAAATGGGTTAGTTCTCATTTTTCTACGACTTTGCGGCATTCGCGTGGGAGCATTAAATTAGGCTGAAACTGAAAACATTCTAACGTACACCGCCGTTGGCGAGTCCCGGACACTTATGCCCGGCGAAGTTATTTTATCAGGTCTACGGAGTGCAGTGGATAAACGTTTACGTCGTAATAATACAGGAATGGGGAAGTCGAATCGCGGGGACCTTTGAGAATTTGTGAATAAATGTTTGCTGGATACTCTTGATATTTTTATAAGTTCGTCCTTCAGCGACGCATCGACGAGATCGCCATTAGCGACTACTTTCATGCATTTTCTGTATTAAGCGACGTATTTAGTAGCCTCAGAAATAATGCACACGTGAATGCACAGCAAGTAACGATAATAATCGGACGCATTTTAGAAAGCGATAACTTTCTTTAAAATTGGACTAAATCATTTCAACTTTTTGAAGACGTTAGATTGAATACTTTGAACGTTTGTTGTATGATTTTTTTATTGATTGTTTAGTATACTGACCGGTCTAATGACTCAAAAAAGTTGAAGCCATTTGGTTTGTTTTCGAAGATGTTATCGCGTCTTAAAAGGTGTCCGAATATATCGTTGTTATATATATTATATATATTATTAATAATATTTATACTGCATCTAACATAGTGTTAAAAATAAATTAGCAGAGTTTATAGTTTGTCGTTTAACAGTGTTGCATAGCAATCGTACGTATCGAGTTCTTTTTCTACAACCTGCTAAATTATTTATAGTACAATATGAAGTGCTTTAGTGCGGTGTTCGATATAAATATCCTAACTTCAACATATATTATAATTGCATACTACTTATCATATTATAACGATCTTTTGAACATTCTAATCTTTACGAAAACTTACACTTTTATATCCCAATCTTTCTTCCTTCCTCGAATTTTTATTAGCAAAACTTTCTTCAACTGTGTAACAATTGTATTGTAATAACGATTTAAACGGTTAATAAAAGAGTTTCTAACAGTTTCTTTCGTAAGGAAAAGCATTTTCTTGGTTAAGTAAAGAATACTGTAACATGCCAGAGAGCATTTTATTGCTAGATAAGGGCCGAAGCTTGAAGTATAAGATTTATGTTAATACGAAGCACTAAAAGCAGCGCGAAATATATAGTCTCTGTAAAATGTGGTTTTCTTCGAACGTATAAAGTGACCTTTTGCATTTACACGGGGACATTAGTTCGTAAAAGTCGATTAGAAACTACTCCAAGAATATCAGTCGGTAAAAATATCGACAACGTGGAATTCGAAAACGCGAATTATTGCAAGTTAAACAACTCTTGTTTCGAATATATTCCTTGATTCTTTTCAGTCGAAATATGTCATCGAAAAACGAGATTGTGTCAGTGTAAAGAAAATACAAGATGCAGTAAACGAAATAATACAGAACGGTGGTTCAATAAGATCAATTGCAAAATCTTTAAACCGTTCAGTTGCATAATAATTCAAGAAATCATGCCGACACTCTTTTATTAGCACACTGCGTATTTTTAGGCGAAATAAAAATTGTCTAAGTTAATTGTAGGAAACATAAGTTAGATGACAATGTGGTCCTTGTTTTGATAACTGTGAGAAGATGGAAATAATGTAGCAATATCGTTGAATTCTTCTAATGTGGTGACAGTTTTCTATTTGACCTATTAATTTTTGTCATAAATGCAGAAAATCCGCAATCTATTTATTACACTAATTCATTCACATAAGTATCATTTTAACACTATGCCGTCCGGTGGCACCACTTTGGTCCCATTTTAAAAAACTGGAATAACATTTGAACTATATCTCTTGGATGTTAAAAGGCAGCAAACTAACTATAGCCATTGTGCTTATTTAACTAAGAATCAAGCACGAAAATTCTTGGATGACATATCTTAATTTTAGGAATTTATATTACTATATTAAAGGGAATTAGGGAATTCTTATTATAGGGAATTAATATTAAGGGAATTATTACTATATTAGGGAATAATTAGGAATTTATATTATTATATTAAAATCTAAAATTTCCAAGCTATTATACCGGCGTCAAACGAAAGAATCATATCTAAGATCTGCGGACGGCATAGTGTTAATATAATCAATCCATGAAGAAGACAAAATACGCTGATTTCAAAATCGAAAATATTCCATGAACATAAATGTAGGAACAGATTAATGGTACCATGTACATTTATAATCAAACAGTTGAACTTTCCAATGGTATCAAGTACAATGATCTCTCAACTGTTTTTATATCGTGTGCGAAACAGAAGTATTCATATATATATAGCATCTCTATTTTATAATTTACTTATCCATCATTAATTTACCCATCATCTAAGCTTTTCATACGCAACTTAGTTCTCTGAGAAAAATATTCTCAGTAATTTCAAAGATTCTCGTTCCTTTAAAACGCAATAACTTTTTCAAGACTTCACTGAATGACTTGAATTTTGCCGAGATGTTAGAGAGACTAGAGTTTATACTGTGCTAATTACTAAAGTATTTTCCTTAATTTCGTTATTACTTAGAATGGCGAAACAAAATAAAAAAACTCATCTCTCTTTTATATATATATATATTATATATATATATATATATATATATATATTTTTATGTGCTTAAAAACATAAAAAGCGAGAGTTTTTCTATTTTGTTTTGTCATTCCAACCAGTAACAAAATTAACAAAAAATATGTGTCTTACGCATTGTGTAGTATGCTAGTCCCTCTAACATCTCCAAAAAAATTCAAGTCGTTTAGTGCAAGCTTAACAAAATTCTTGCATTTCGAACGATCCACCGAATACTTTAGTCCTGTCACTGTACGCTGTACTTCCTGAACTGCTACAATCGTTATTCCGGAAAAGGCACTTCGAAGCGGAAACATTATGATGATGAGGGTCGTGAACTCGTGAAAAAGGGATCGACAGTCTTCGATCAGGTTCATGGAAGCGTGTCAAGCGTTGAAGTCGCCTTGTTATCGGTAAAATTTCACGTGTGTCGCCTTCGCAGTTGCCGTCATCGCCGCGAAGAACAAGCGGATCAGCTTCAATTTCTGGCCGACCCAATTTCGCAATTTGCCGTATGCACGTACGGACCTCCAGTGTGTATGCACGCGGCTTCGATCCGCAAAATGGCGACGAACCGTCGAATCGCCGGGTTATTATTCGTTACACGCCGTTGTTTCCGATGATCGATCGAGTCCATCGCGATTTATCATCGGCGCTGGTCAGCGAGAAAGAACTTTTTGGCTGACTTAACGCGCGGCGATGCTCCGGCGAGGCTCTACTTGCGGGAGCCTGAATTTGCAGCGAACCGGCGCTCGACGCTTCACCTACTGGAAATACATATGAGCCGTTTATTAGTGACCACTTGTGGGATAACATTTGTAGGATTACATGTGGTGTAATATACAATGATTTTGCGTTACATTGTACATTATTTTCTTAATCTAAGCTTCTTAAGTTGCTATATAATTTCGCTAAACAATTTGGCTTCTTCTAAGTATGACATAACTTTTGCTGTTTGTTTGTAGTTTGTCCCTTTGATGGTATTGGGCATCTTCACTTTTTTTTCTGATATTGTACACTGGACATTCTATTAGGATGTGCTTAACTGTGAGCTCGGTGTTACGGTTGTTACAAAGTGGTTTATCTGTTTTAAAGTATGCACTGATGGGTTATTTTCGTATGCCCAATTGAGCCGTTGATTTTGAAAGTGGCATAAGTCACTTTGTTTTTAAGTCGAGATATTTAAGGGTTTGCGTTTTTTAACACGTTTGAAAATATGGATGCTAACTTTCGAGAAGATTTACTTGTATTCGTTGTCTCGGGATACTAATATTTTTCTCAGTATAAATAATTTCGTATAAACATTAAAAAATCACCGCTTTTCATTACGGTAAAGTGACTTACGCCACTTTCGAAATAAACGGCTCGTATGTGTCTCGATGAGTGTGCTGTTATCAAGGACAAGCTTCGGCGACTTATTATTCCCCTGGAATACTAGTTCGAAGAAAAAGAAAACTAGTTCGAAGAAAAAGAAAACCGTACATTTTTGTGCAAAATTTTTGACTAGAAATTTCGAAAACATAAACGAAGAGAATTGTTGACTTAAATAAATATACTGCTCAAAAGAAAAATTTAGAAGAATTTTTGATAAAAATTGGCCAACTTTGACTGACGATAACTCCGCGAAAAATCATCGTAGAATAATGATCTTTTTTTTCAATTAAAGCTTGAAACCTATACCTTAAGATAGCGTTTCTGAATTTGAAACTTGATGCACCATCACTACAGTAACCCTTTAAATGTGAGGCCATGTTTATCATATTGAAAATTGCCAAATTTGAATCTAAAAGGAATCGTCATCCTGCAATGATTTTTCGCAGAGTTATCGTCAGTCGAAGTGGATTAATATTTATCCAAAAATTATCTATAAACATAATGAATGTGAAAAGTCCTTGTAGAGAGATTCATTTCAATATTTGAGTAACTTATTATTTTAATCTTGTGAGTCAAGCAAAGATTAGGTATAAATAGAAATGTAAAGTCGACAAAAGTGTCATTGAAGTATGTATATCTCTCCTACACTCGTATAGAATTTGCTATATATAACTAAAATACTTATGCATTGCATTTTATACACCATCGATTACATAACTGGTTATCAATAATTTTTAGACTGTATAAAATAAACAGTCGTACAGAAAATCCTAGGACAATTCTTCGCTCATTTTCACCTTGCGCTATAAATAATTAAGCTGTGTTCTATTAATTGCACATTTTGGAGGAATATATTGAACAACATAAACAGATGTTGCAATTAAGGATGTTGCGAATAAGTAATTGAAGATGTTACAGTAATGAAGGGAAGTGGGTGAATTTGATTAATTCGAGCGAAGTTGATATTTTCACGGAAACATTGCAACTTTCCAAAGTCTGCAGAGGATTTAGTAGTTGTAACAGTATTGAACAGATTTACAGAGAAGGATGTGTTTAGGTACGAGGCTTTGTTTTTAAAGAAAGCAAATTGAATTCGTCGAGTTCGCAGCTTCACTTGTTTACACGCGCCAGACTTTATCATCATTCGCGTGGGGTATGATGAAGATATGATTCTATATTAAATCAATCCTAAGTGCTAAAGTAACGATTAAATATTTAAACTTTTTTCTCTAACATTAATTTCTTTTTAAAAATCATCCTTTCGAAGTCGTTTAAAATTATATCAGAATCATATCAAGATCATGTAAAAATCAACTCAAAATCATATCGAAATAATATTAAAATAATATTAAAATCATATCAAAATCATATCAACGTTATATCAATATCATATCGATATGAAATCAAAATCATGTCAAAATTATCTCCCACAGGATAGTATTATTACAGATACTATCTTCTAATCGAATGCATTGAAAACTATCAAGTAAATCCATTCGCTCAATTAGGTGGACATTTATATTACTTTTCTTACATTCACAATTACCACTCCTGGTTTTATTGGCAATCTCAAACACGAATTTTTTTTCAGTTATTTTATTAGATTTGAATGTGATTTATAATCAATTTTAAGGAGTCAGAACTTTCCTTACATTTCTCATTAATAAAGTACTTAAAGAACTTCGAAATTAAATTCAGCGGATCTTCATATAGAAAATATCTGTTCCTCCAATTGAGTCGAAAACCAGTTCAGAACTATCTAAGCAGGAAATAGGAAATAGAAAATAGGAAATAGGAAATAGGAAATAGGAAATAGGAAATAGGAAATAGGAAATAGGAAATATCTATTTAGGAAAACTAAAAAATACTTCATATTTCAGCGCAAAGATGCAACTGTTTCTTAAAAAAAAAAAAACATTCTGACGCTGAACTTAAATTATCCAGCACGTTCTTAAAATAACTATAGTCCAAACGTTTTATATCTTATACATAATTCCGGTAAAATCTGAAACTAAGAAATATTCTCTGGGGATGTTGGAAAAATTAAATTTACTCTGATATGTAAAATATGAGTTGAAAATTTCCAAGCAATTTTGATGATCTTCGTTTGATTATCTAGGGAAAGTTAAAGAACAAAATATTTTCGCCACATTGTTGCTGAAAATTAAATGACACTAAGAAAACGTAGTAAGCCCGTATCTGACACCGAAGTTACCGAGGATTATGGTAGGATTTGACAGGAAACGTGTAGGATAAACTCGGTAGAACGGTATACGAAAATGGTAAGTAGAACATTAATATTAATGGTTTGAAAAGTGCAATTTGTGGCGGTAAAATTATATAAAAATCTGCTTCATCGGAATGATCGAGACAATACAAAGTAAAAAAAGAAGGATCAACCCTTGCTCGTACTGAACATTTTTGACAATTCTTTTTATCTACATCGTCTACTATTCTAGCGTCTCACAATTTTCCTGAAGTAGAATTTGATCGTTCCTGTTGAAATATATTATCTCCCGTACCATATCAGCAATTTCCGAATACGTTGAATACAATTAACCTGATTCAAACTCCGCCAAACTTTAAAAACGATTAACGCATGTTGCTTTACAAGAGAGTAACAAGACTGATTTTATTAGTATATTTCTATATTAGAAATAATAGAAAATACAGATACACAAATACAGATTTTTTGGTTTTTGTTTAAATATCGGTAAATACGTAAAATATATTTTGAATTTATAATTATTCGCAGCACTTCAAGTGGCTAAAATACCCTCCTTTCGCTAAAATACCCTGTATATTTCAAAAGAAAACTCAACAAAGTATCACGTTTGTATACTTCTATTTTCTTTTATTTCTAATACGGAAATTGTTGAAACAACGAAAACACTTTCACAGGAAATTATTGAATACATTTCTTCGTTCATGTATATACAGTGGTGTGCATAATAATAGTCTCAAAGTTACTGACAATGTTGCTGACATCTAAAGGAAAACTTAACAAATCATCGTATTTGTATATCTCTGTTCCCAATTATTTCTAACACAATATGATGAATGTAATAATATGTAATAATTTTCTACGAGAGTTTCAACAATTTTAAAAGTTAACATGTGAACATTGTCATTCTCATCGGATCTACAAGTAACTAACGCAAATAACTCTATAACGATGAAAAGACTATATTTATTTAGACCCTTCGTCATTTTCATTGTAATGCGTGTTCGAATTAACAAATTTATTCGATAATTCCCTATGAAAAGGAGGAATTATAAAAATTCCCTAGAAAAAAAAGCACAGTCTTTATAATTCCAGCAACTTGAAAACAAAAACTGTGAAACCGGTCATTCTGGCCAGCTCGGTATAGGTTTCGTGTTAACATAAACGCAAGACAAAGTCCTTAACCCTCTAATCGTCGGGATGCCAGGCACACTTTACCAACTACAACAGCAATTACACAACACCCGAACAAGGTAGCAAAACTCGCAGGGAAACGCAGCATTTCTTTCAACGAATGCCACACGATCCTAACGAAATGAGCCTTAGCCGCAAAACCGATTGTTATTCGCTGCTCAACATTCCTGCCCGATACATTATGCATACCATACACCGCGCCGGGCCGATTACAATGCAATGGTACTTAAACATTTGTATCTGGCCTACGTGATACAGCTCGCTCGCATCGTTTCCATCGATCCGGCCGATCATTATCGGCGCCGAAAATATCAATCGGCCGGGAATATATGAATGCGAGGTGTGCAAGCGCGCGCCGCTAAGCAAGTAACTTGTGAAACAGTCGTAAATAGAAAGGAAACTTTATTTCTGCAGGCACGTAGGTAGGCTTTACTCGCGGCGACACGCTCTTTCCCGCTTCGCTCGCTCGCTCGCGCGCGCTGCGCTGCGCTGCGGGACCCTGTGTGTGCGTAGACGAGATGCGTGCGTGCGCGTGCGATCACGTAAAACGTTAAAGACGCGTACAACCGCGTATGCCGAGTATAAGTAGGCCACGGTGCTTTCACACGATAAGACCTTATCAGAATGTACGCATACGGCTTTGCTTCCACCGTTTTTTACGCCGCTTCCCCTTCCCTGCTTTCGTATTTCCTTCTACCAATCTCACTCTCCCCCACTTTGCCAATCTGTATTTCTCTCTTTCTTTCTCTCTCGATCTCACAATCTCTCTCTCTCTCTCTTCCTCTCTCTCCTCCATCTCTCTCTCTCTCTTCCTTTCTCTCTCTCTATTTTTCCTTCTCTCTCTCTCCCTCTCTCTCTTCCTCTTTCTCCTTCTCCATCTCTCTCCCTCAATTTTTGTTCTCTCTGTCTCTTCCTTTCTTTCTCTCTATTTTTCCTTCTCTCTCTCTCCCTCTATCTCTCTTCCTCTTTCTCCTTCTCCATCTCTCTTCCTCAATTTTTGTTCTCTCTGTCTCTTCCTTTCTTTCTCTCTATTTTTCCTTCTCTCTCCCTCCCTCTCTCTCTTCCTCTTTCTCCTTCTCCATCTCTCTCTCTCTCAATTTTTTTATCTCTCTCTATTTTTCCTTCTCTCTTTCTCTCTCCATCTCTCTCTCTCCATTTTTCTCTCCCTCTCTCTTTTTTTCTCAGTCTTATATTTATTCTCTTGCCATCTCCCAATTTTCTTCATTTCTTCTTTCTTCCTCTCCATCTCTTTCTTTCTCTCTTGGTTTGCTATTCCTATATTTCTTCCTACAAATATGGTCGTTTAAGTATCTAGTTTCTGACAATTAATCGAAATGTTCTCATGTTTTTCATTAAGATCTATATAAGAACTAATGTGCCTACGAGGAGTACCTTAAAAACTATGTTGAAACAAATTATTAAATAAGATTATAAATGATCCTAAGCATAGTCAGTTATGCTTTTACCAAAAAGTCTCGCCGTTCGCGTGATTTAGCCATTTTCGGAGCTACTCATTACGGTTTTTTGATTACATTTCTCTAACGAGTATGAAATTTTCCGAGACACTCGTATTAGTTAATAGAAGTTGGGACACTATAACTTCCAATCGTTAGTTTCCCAAAACTAATTGGAGATCTGGGCAACCTTCCTGAGAAATCTCCCTTCTCAGTCTCTCCCTCTCCCTTTCCCCCTTTTCTTTCTCTCTATCTATCCACCACTCGCTCTCTCACCTAGTCTCTGCTTCTTTCTATCTCCTTCTTTTTCCTCTCTTTCCCTTTTGGTTTTCGATTCCCAGTTTCTTTCCGCCATGCGTCTTCCTCTTCTTTCTTCGTCCGCATCCCCTGGCCGGCACTCTCCCCCTTTCCCTAAAAATTCACCTGCCCCCATTTTTGTTCTCTAACCACTCTTTTTGTTTTCTTCAGAGGACCGAGAGCTCTCTTGTTTCCTTTTTATTGATTAATTATACGCATGGACCCCCGTTTTCCCATTCATGCGTTTCCTCCTTGGAATTCCACCTTTCTATAGGTGACACACGGGCGTAATTTACGGATTTTTCATAGCTTTCAAGTTTAACTGGTTTTATTTCATATATAAACAACTTAAGAACAACCCACTTGCTGGATTTCGTTTCCTCTTTGTGCACGCTGGTTCACAGTTTTAACCACAGTTGCGCGAAAAATAATCTAATTAATTATTAACAATTATAACTCGTTAATTATTATATTATATTATATTATATTATATTATATTATATTATTATATATTATTATATTATTATATATTATTATATTATTATATATTATTATATTATTATTATATTATTATAATACATATTATATTATATTATATTCTTGTTATAGATTAGTTATAATAACTAATTATTAGTTATTACCATTAATCATTAATCAGATTATTTTTTACCCAACGCTGCTTTTAATCGAAACTTGTGCATTCTACAGAGTTGGATTATAATTTTTAGTTCCTTCATTGATTAATGCTCACGATTAAAACGGTTAATCGATCATAAAATTGACAATTAATATAACTGATCGATAAAATTAATCGTGAATAGTTAACGAGAAAAAATTAATTACTAAAGATTAAGTACAACAATTGCGCATACGAGTTGCAAAATATAGTTAGGCATTTATTCGATGTCCTAATCGTTTTAATTAGCTATGAATAACGCACACAGGATTTTTAAATCCCACACACGATTTTACTATTTTGCACCCGATTTACCCATTTTTATTATAAATCCATGAAATACGTAGACAATTTATTAATCTCTCATTCTTTCAAGTCGCTTTACAAACATCTTTCTCACTGTTTGATCTGCCAACGAAATTTCCCGTGAATTTTCTTACAGACGCTTTTCCCCCAGTTCGCCGAACGATATCAATCAACTCGACGCATCTTCGTTCTGTTCCGTCGCAATTCCCATTGTCCCTTAACTCGCTTATGTATTTCAATAACCTATCTTCTTCCTTAGTTTTTGCCCACTCCCAGCTGCACACGCAATAAAACCCTTCCCACGCAAGAGACCCGAGGATTGTAAAGACCGCCGCCGTCGTATGAATGAAAGCGTTCCAGAGCAAGGTCCTTCTCGTTCCCTTCGTTGCTCCACTTCTACGAGTCGTGGTCCTTCGCGAACAAAAGTCTCTCGGAGAATATTAACCCTTTGCGCTTGGACTTTTTTCCGGGTAAATCTTCCGGTAATTTATATCTACGGAATGTGAAACCTACTCGAGAAAAGAGCAATGCTATGGACGAATGTAGATTCTAAATATGCATGGCTTTCATTTCAGTGCCAATCTGTGCAATAAATCTGGTTCGATTCGGGATATAAAAATCGTTATTTAAATATCTACTCGATTACGTTGAAATTGTTTTTAACAATTAGTCGGTAGATTTACTCTTTTTAATAAAGCATCGAACTTGGTAAATATTGAACGATTTTTCTTCATAGCAATTTCAAAAAGACAGCCCACCCTATAGATTCATAGTCTGGAGAAAAGAAACTTAACTCTTTCGATGCTGACTAAAACGAGAAGCTATAATAGAAGAGATGTACAGGGTATATTGATACTAATATAATATAATATAATAATAATAATAATAATAATAATATATTATTAATATTATAATAACAATAACATATATAATAGTCGTAAACAAAGCAGCGGATTGCATTTTCGCCTAAGGAAAAAGTTGCTTCAAATGACCTTAGGAACCCCCCATTTCCGGATTACGAGACATTTTTGGGACACCCTGTATACTTTTCATATTATCTTTATAATATTATATTATATTAGTATTAATTGTATGAATGTAAGTCACAGATTATATTACTCATACTTACATTACACAGGATGCCTCAAAATTATGGTACTTCCTGAAAATGGGGTTCATATATTTTTAGGGGTTCCTAAGGTTATTTCAAGTAACTTTTTACTTAGCGCAAATGAAATCCGCGGCTTTGTTTACGCGAAAAAAAATTATTGACGAAAAACAAAATCCTGACCAATGAGAGGCGAGCTCGCCTGGCACTGGGCAACTGAGCCAATGAGCGGTCGAAGCCCAGCTCCGCTCATGGGCTCGACCGCCTCACACCAGCTGATCTCGCCTCTCATTGGTCACTGTTTTTCGTTAATAACTCGTAAACGAAACGGCGTATTGCATTTGCGCCAAGGAAAAAGTTACTTCAAATAACCTCAGGAACCCCTTATTTCCCGAAAGTACCATAATTTTGGGCATCCTGTATTCATACATTATATATCGTATATATGTATAAAGATTAAATTGATAGATAAGATAAAGATCAAGATGGTATATCAAATATTTTAAAATGACTACGAATTAAACAGCGCGGGTCATTGTTACGGACTAAACAATGCAAGGGTTAAAATTGAGTTGAAAAAAATTTGATAAATAAAAGAATTTATTTGAAAATTAAATTAATTAAATTTAATTATTTATTATTATATATTTATTATTTATATATCATTCTGAATGTAATAATAACATTAACGAAAGAAAATTTGATTACTATATCTCGGAACTGATTCATTTTTATGTCGCACAAAATTACCTTGATTCCTTGACTGTTCAATCATTTACCTTAATTCCTGCACACACACTGTACGTGTAACGTATATCGCGCGAAATCTCGACAAATACTCTCACAATTAGTGCAACGAATTAAAAGCAAGACACGTTGATTAATTCCACTGGAAGAAACAAAAAATTGATTTTTATTCATGAGCGTTCGGTTACGAAAGCGAATCTCGTTGCAGAACATATTGAAAGCGTTTTCATTGCGATACAAGAATTTTAAATATTGAACAGTAAATTCTAGTAAAGCTGCTCGAGTGTGAACATCAAGCGGACAACTCGCGGAGCGCACTATACGAGAATGAAAATGATCGTAAAGCGTCGCGCGGGTAAGTTTATTTCCATAACTGGCACCGAGCGCGTCTTTCTACGATGCGACTGACAATGAAAGAATTGCATTACCGATCACGCGACAATGCAAAATTACGCGTCTCACGCCGGAAGTATCGATTTCAGCACTGTTTAATCGCTTGCCGTACAATATTGCA
The DNA here is from genome assembly GCF_051020955.1 of Megalopta genalis. NCBI lineage: Eukaryota > Metazoa > Arthropoda > Insecta > Hymenoptera > Halictidae > Megalopta > Megalopta genalis. The sequence goes on from NC_135022.1 coordinate 11,235,595, forward strand.
TAACCCGATGTCCCTGTAAATATAATTCACCGAACGATGTAAACATTTCACAATGTATTTTGAACACGTTCCTCTCAAAGAACGTTTATATATATATATATGTAAAAGCGCGTTTTAAACTCGGATTAATTGTTTGCGCGCGCGAAGGCACGTTTCAGATGCAACGGGTAAAAATGAATCGACCCATTTGGTTTTTCCTCGCCCACATTCCGCGCAGCGAAGTTTATTAAAATACCGATAGAACGGCGCCAGTGCAGTGTTGCGGTGCAATTAGCTCTCCGTAATTATCGTATATACAGGAAGGAGGATATAATTCTTCTGCTACTGCCGAGTGAGAATGGTGTTTACGGAATACGTCGTTGCCAAGGCGGTGTCTGAGAAGGAAAAAGCCGGACGTGATGGTACTTACGTAATCCCGTAATAATCGAGCTAACAAGATATTTAGTGGATTTCATGAAATTATTGCTTTTGACATCGTTTCTGCGCACGGTTGCTTGCGCAATTAACTCCTCGACCACGAACGGGGTGTACGAGCGCGCTCGGATTTAAGCTGGAGCAATCGTTTTCGTATTCCGTGGCATCAACGTTTCTTCGATTCTGATTGAAAACAGCGAAGACACAGCGATGCGCATAATTATAGACACGAAGTAATTTTTATATTGTTGCTGATATCCAAACGAAATTTCAACGGAATATCATGTTCGTATATTTCTGCATTAGAAATAATAGAAAATATGAATATACAATATATAATAATATACAATATATAATATTGTTCGGTTTTTCTTAATATACAGGGTGTCTCAACTAAAGGAGATTACCTACAATGCTGCGAATAATTATAAGCTCAAAGTAACTTTTACATTTTTACTCGTACTTAAACATAAACCAAAGAGAAAAATATTTGTATAATTGTATTTTCTATTATTAATAAAATAAATTTTTAAAATATAAATAAATTATTATATAATATAAAATTAAATCCATAATCACTGCAGCGTGTGCGATATTTTTCAAATGTAATGAAAATTGTGCTACACCGTAGAACCGATGTTCGTGAAATCTTTTATCTATGTTTTCCTATGTTTTTCCCTATTTTTCTTTCTTTATAGGCTCAGATAAAATAATTAAAAAACGTGCGTTTTTCTTTTTCTTTTTTGTCGTTCCAAGCAACAGCAGAATTTAAAAAAGTATTAGAGTCACTGTTTAGTAGACTGGTCTCCCTGCCATCTAAAAAAACAATTCCAGTCACTCAGTCCAGTTTGCGTTTTTACTGCGTTTTTTCCATTTTATATAATCTAGTGCATTTTATGCATACGAAATCGAATATTATAGTCCATGCGACAGTTACGCAAAACAAATTCGATTAATAAAATCATTTTGAGACGTGTCATAACAATTTTGAATGGCGCCTCGGAGTCACCACTCGAGCGAAAAGTGTTAAAAGGTGTACGAACACACTTACGGGTCACTATACATACTCTTTTACACCCAGCTAACACCTCAAACAGATATGAAGAAACCGATCCTCACAAAATCGTATCTTTAAATAAATCGTTACAATTTTAGGTAGTTTTTAGTATTTTTGCTCGCGCCTCCTGCGTACACCGTAAACAGTAAGTAAATTAAAAAATTTTTCTAAAAAAAGGAATTCAATGCACAACGGGGCAAGCAGCTTTTCCGGCGAGTGTCTGCCAGTTCCGAGTAATCAGCGGAAAATCTGAGCGTCTCGTGTTCGCGTTGCCGGTCGGAGAAGACACGCGACGGAGCAGAGACGCGGCGCGCGGAATCGAATAATTAAGCATCCCCGACCGTGAGCGTTCCAAGGATAAGACACTTCTCCCGTCGAGATTTAGCGGAATGTTTGGAGATAATTTACGGAGACACGGAGGCGACAATGGGAAACGCTTTCGAGGACGGGGCAACAACTCGAGGTGCTAAGCAAGTCCCTTTGTGAACGGGGTAAGTTTACGGGCGCCGAGGCAGTTTTCGAAACAACCGATCCGTCGTTAACCCTTATTTATACCTGCTCGAGTAATTAACGTTTACGACGCTTCCTGCTCGTGGAGACGGAAAGCCTCCGACCGGAATTATGTTCTCGACACTGTCTCCCACTTTCCACGGTTTATTGACGCGCTCGGGACCAGTTGCGACGAACTCGAACCAAACAGTTTCGAAGTTTAGAGCCCAGCCCGGGGCGACCCGGTTCACAGAATTCGCCCACGGTGCTGAACCCCGTAGCCAGTTCGACATTTCGACGCAGAATTCTCCATTTTTTCTTCACTTTTTTGCACCACCTTGCCGAGGCTGTTCGATCGCCGCGCAAGCCCGGACAAATTCATTATGGCACTGATAATCCGGCTTTTCTCGCCGAAAATGGAAAGTTTAATCGTCAGATTGCCCAATCCCTCTGCTTTCACTTACCGATCCTTAATGGGTTTCCCAACGGAAAGCTTTTGAAGTGCAGCTTACAGGCGAAACATTCGTTTATCGAATCACTATGTCCGATCTTATAAACATCCTTAGTCTATTAATAACAACGAATACGAGAATCCTAAAAAATGATAAAAACATATATATATATATATATATATATGAAGTGATAGAAAAAAAAATAAATTAAATTATTAAGATTATATCAAGAGATTATATTATAAAAGATCATATTAAGAGATTATATTTCGGGATTATATTACTTTATGTATATTATATATTAAGATTATTTAAAATTACATTCTTTATTATATCCAATCGAGAAATTTCGTCCGCTTTTGCCGACTTTCAAGATATTCAAGTTTAACACCTTCACTGTCACACGAATCACCTAAAAATGCCATAAAATTAAATATTTACTTAAATATTTTATTTAATCAAGTTAAAATTGAAAAGCTAAGATGTATGACGTGAATTACATTTTCCACATTCTTACGTTTTGCAGATCTTAATAACATTAGGAAGATACATATAATAGATTAGCCTTTGAATGAATTTTCAAATCTGAATAAATAATTTTTTGATCGTATACACTTACTGAAAGAAGTTAAGAAACTTCACACATCGTTAACATTTGAGTAAAATTTGATATTTTAATGAATATATCTCTTATTAAATTAAAAGTGCATATTATAGTGAAGCATATAAGACATTGTTTATATTGCAATATTGTTTTATTTAGTGAATACGACAAATAAAAAAAATAGTATTAATTTCTAAAACACACAAAATGCATCAAAAATGAAAAATGAAAAAATTATGAGAAAATAAAATTAATATTTTAGAATACGAATTTTTATCCTCTGTTAAAAAAGCAAATTAACGCTCTCCGTGAATGAGATTAAGATCGGCATATTAATTTTAACATTCTAATTACATAATCGTAACCAAAATGTATCGAAAAATGATTGATATTCGCGACAAGTCGAACATAATGCTTGTATCGCTAGTGTCCGATTTTCTGTTTCGAATGATGCATTCTTTATAACACCCGAATCGAGCAACATCAACAAAAATATGATCGCCGATTTTCATAAAAATCGTACGAAGCGATGAATTGTGGTCAACGTTTCGAAAAAATGTACCGCTGTGCGTCGTCGGACGGAAGACGTTGAGTACAATGCAACCTAGGAACCGGAAGCTGTGCAACCGGAAGCCGCGGCTTGAATGGAACCGCACGCAGCACGCTGCAAATTTCGTTCGGAACGAGAGAAACGAAATTGGCTCGAAGATAAACCGGCAACGCGTTCCGCGACGTGACAATGAACGTTCCGCGAGGCGCCATCGGGATTTTCTCTGGCGTGTACGTCCCTGGATCGCATCGACGCGTTAACTCGTTGTACACACAACAATGTAAAGACCTTGAGACCGCAATGGTGCAAGGCATCGAATGTAAAACGTTCACATAACGTTATGACATTACATAATGATCTGTAATGCCGCTGCAATGTCGTGTCTGCCGCGCTCAACAGCCAGATGAGAGCTCAGGATCGTCTAGAAATAGGCAAAAAGCTACCATGTGGGATTTAATGATACACGTCGAGTCAAGGTAACGGAAGATCGAGCGATACGTTTATCAAGCATTTTTCATTTTTTTATCGATCGACGGAAGCCCCTGGCAATTAAATGCGTAGGGCGCAACACGCCGGAGCCGTCTCGTCGAATTCTCGATGGGATTACACGGGCTACCATGACAGTCCGTAGCACGGGCGCACGTGTCGATGGTGTTACAACACTCTTAACTGCTGAGCAAATACCTTTTTTTTTATCTGGAATGTAATCAACGATGCTGTGACAATACGTGAAAATCCGTGACGCTTTCGGTTCCCGGCGACATGGAAAAGCCGTGAATTCTTTTTGTGATTTCTCTTGTCGCGATAGACATTGGCGTAACTTGCTAATTTTTGCTCGGATGGAGACTGTTTCATTTATTTTCCTTTAGGAAATTTTGTAATTTGAAGGTTGGCAGGGGAAAGTTGTTCAACTAAATTCGAAGAAACATTTTGCAGGGGAAAATCTGTGCATTTCTTATTTCAGTTGACCATTGTGTTTGTTAACCGTTTATCTCTGTTGTTGGAATTAAATTGTAACAGGTGTTTTGCATTACACAATCAAAGTTCTGAAGGATTATATACTTTTGGACAAACGTTTGAGAGCAACATGGTGGAACACTTTCTTGATTAACATTATTTAGAATATTGAAAATGGAGTGCATGTAGAACAGAAAGCACTGAACACAATTTCATTGATTCATGATCTGTTCTCAGATCTGTTTCACTAACAATTTTGTCAGGGTAACTGCTCGTTTATTCAGAGTATAATAAATATTTCTGTTTAACCTTTTTCTACTTCATGACAATACAAGTTTCTTGCTTGCACGAAATTATATGCAGTGAAAGTTTTCATGGATACACCTTATTTTATAGCAGTATTCTAAGAACAGAAAAGCTGATAATCATAAAATGATTATCTGTTATTGAATATAATTGTAAAAATCATGAAATTATTATCCGGTATAGAATACAATTATTAAAATCATAAAATTTTTTTTATTATATGTTATTGAATAAAATTAGTAAAATTACAAAATGATTATCTGTCGTAAAATATAATTACTATAATCATAAAATCATTAAATGTAATAGAATATAATTATTGAAGTCAAAAGTATCTGTTACAGAATACAATGATTAAAATCACACGTTTTTACTCATTGTTAGAGTTAATATATTCTATACATTTTTTATTATTGTTTAACCATCGTTAAACCTAACAAATGCTACTCTGTTCAAACGTTTTGATCAATTAAAATTCATATTTTTAATACAGTTACTCATAAAATTCAGTAATTTCGATCAAATTTTCAGTTATAGACTCGGATAAAAAAGTTAAAAAGAAGAGCTTTTTGTTTGTTTTTTTTTTCATTCCAAGTATAATAGCAATATTTAAAAGAAGCATTTTGGTCATCGTCTAGAAGACTAGTCCCGTTATCATCTAAAAAACATTCAAGTCACTTAGTAGTCCAGTTTTAAAGAAGTTATTGCGTTTTAACAAGGTGTGCGCTCAATTTTCTGAGTAACCGTATGTGCTTCGATTTCTGTAATCTCTGCAATCATGTGTTTAAATAACCTTCGAAATAGCTTCATCGTTGCCTGAAGCATCATCGATAACGACAAGTTCGGGAGATGATGATCCTCAAGTTATTGCTATCGCAACTTCATGCGCTCCGTATTACAATTTTGCAGGACTACCGCGACGCGAAAAAACATTTGGAACGTTTCAAAATATCCCGACGCTTTTAATTACCACTACTTATACCTGGATGTCGCAGGAGATAATTAACGAGAGTACGTATGGAGCTTCCTGTGTTGAGAGGTGATTTGTTCTCGTGTAAGCTGAGCAGCGCAGTTTGTAAATCATTTTCATAGTCCCGACATCCCGGTATCTCTGGTTAATTAAAAAGGAGAGGAATAAATGCAAGAGTAATCTGAGAAGCTCAGTTATTTGGCGTTAATCTTGTCATCGGATTGTGTAGACGGTGGGAGATATACGGCGCGCTAGCGAATGAAATAAAACGCGAGTCGGCGGAAATGTCTGCGAGCGTAAGACCGCGAGGGACGTGAAATGGAAATTTTATAACGAACTTTGGTAAATGTAAACAGTGCTTAACGGAATGCAAGCGGCCGGATTAGCAATTGTAAATACCACTCCCTAACGATTACTACGAAATATTCTGCACAGATGAAAACAGGATTGTTCCGAAGAGATTGTCATGGGTGGTAGCAATTAAAATTATCTACGACCGCTAATATTCTTCGTGTGGTTCTGGCCGCGAGATATTTTATTTTAACCAGGATAACATTGTCGCCTGTGTGTTAATGGCGAGAAAATGTTAACGAAGGACGTAAGATTCGTATTGAAAGTTCAAGTCGAATGTTCTCGTACTTTTGATTACAAGGATATGTTGCCTTCGTTGTTTATTATGAATAAACTGCAGATTTTTGTACGCAATAAAAATTGTCTGCTCTTGATTGCAAGACACAAAAGCTGTATAGACATTTATTTCCTTTCTAAATAATTCGAATTACCTAAAAATAATGCAACAATATTTCTTATATCTTTAAATGTTTTCAGTGTTTTCCGGTTGATCTACTAATTTTTACTATAAATGCATGAAATCCGCAGTCAGCACAGCTGCAATAAAATGTACTATTTCATATTTATTATATATGTATGCATTATTTTACAGCTGAAACGAAATACAATAAATTATATCTAATATTTATGTGTGCATTATTTTCTCCCTGAAATAAAGTACAATGAATTATATTTATTATCTATGCACATATGTGTATTATTTTATAGCTGAAATGAAATACAATAAATTATATTTATCATTTATGTATGTAGTGTTTCATAGTTGAAATAAAATGTAATAATCCAAATTTATTATTTATTTATGTACGATTTCATAGCTTATATATGATATAACTTGATAATAAAAATGGCTCCATAATACATAAGCTGTAAAACGCAAAGCTGTATTAGTGGAATATACAAGCACGGTCGCATTATTTTGAACAATTATTAAAAGAGGGTAGACATTTTCATATAACTTATATATTTTGCATAAAAATTCGCAATTTATTTCGAATTTCATACAATTACCGAGAGTCGATCGGCGTTTCCTGAAACCCTTTCAAATCAAAGAAACGCGTGTTACACGAACAGTTCGCTAGTAAATGCTGCATTCGATGCATCTAAAATTCAGATATTAGTTCCAAACTAATTAAAACGTTACCTTTCACCGTGATAATTTAACGGAACGATAGAAGCATTGTGCGCCCCGGGTTTTCCATCCGTTTTCAATCGCGGTTGCGCGCCAGAATCGCACGGTATTCGCACATAATTTGTTCTCTATCAGCTTCGAATTCACGTGCTATACAATCGCGCAACAAATCATACGTTACAAAGATGACTATCGGCATTGAAAATTCCGCGAAGCAGCATTTATCTTGAATCAGGTTTCCGATTTTTCGCGAACGACTCCGCTTGCAAGCGTCGGGCTCCCGCTGGATGCCGCGATTACATCAACGCCGTTGATGTTTTCATCACATTTTCTCTTGCAACCCGGCAACTATTGTTTTCCGAAGCTATCGGCCTATTCAACGGCCGATTTTTTTCGTTGCACGACGGAGAGCTGGGCGAAATGGTGGCCGTGGTGCGTGCGCGTGCACGCTTTCCGCTTTGGAAAGTCGAAGACCTCCGGCCATTATCTGGTCACGTCCACGGAAAATAAAGTCTTATCGGCAACCGTCGACTCGCCACTTGAAGGATTTGTCACGGATCCGCGTTCGAGAATTTTTACATCGTGACATCGATCGATTTCGTCGCGATGCGTAACCTTATCGAGCAGAATCGCTCGATTCTTTTTCGTTTTTATTATAACATTCGCTTTATACTGTATACTCTTCTCAATTATTACAAGGGAATCAATCTTTGTGTTGCTGATAATAATATTTTATCAATTTATTAACCCTCAACTGCGAACATCCGAATCTGTGACAACTACTCGCTAGAATATATTGTTTATAAAATAAATATGATGTTAATTTTTGTATGAAAACTAAATATAACATGTATTGCACAGAAGTTAGTCAAATGTAAAATAATATAATTAGTATAATATTATATATTATATATTAGTATAATATATAATATATAATATATATATATATATATATATATATATATATATATATATATATATATTATTATAATTATACTATATTATTATATTATTATTATATTATTTTATATATTATATATATATCGGTAACCAATAATCAGTTAGGGGGAATTTATTGTATTCTATTTTTACCCACAACAAATCTGCTAATCAATCAAATAAACCTTCTCCTTACTTTGGTTTTCGCAAAATGAAGTATGAAAACGGCTTAATAATAACATATAACTCAGACTTTCTTTCATCAGTTCGGTGAAAACATAAGGAAAAACGGATCGAACGTACACAATATAGAACAATTAGCAGGAAGTAATGTTTCCCGTTGCATTATCACTTTCGCAAAATTATCATAACTGGAAATGCACATATTTTGTCAGTAGCTTTTCAGAAAACTTAAACGAAAGATGTTTCGTTAGATACACGTTCAGAATTTGAAAAGATCTATGAATCATAAGTGTGGTAAAAAGAGCGTGGAATATTTTAGGCTGCAACGATTAATAAAAAATAAGATGAATGCAAATTCTGTCAGGTATAATACTATTAATGACGCTTTTCCTTTCTCCCATCGCACCTTTTACGTATCTTGTAAAAAATACATTACATATCTTTTAGCATTAATTTGAAACGACGTCATTGTCATTATTACAAGAAATTTCAATTTTCAGTGTATCAGCTACGTATAATTGCTTTTTGCACCCATATCTGCACATAGGACATAAATCAAGTATTCGCAGACCTGTTATGAATGTATGTAGTATAATACGTAACAGACATTATAATTTGTAATACTATTGCTGCATCTTGTTTTCGCAGCTTCTATAGCTGAACAACAAGAGCTACGTAATTCCTTTACGAAGGACCTTGATGCAAAATAAAAATTTTCTCCGCTTGTTCCATGTAACATCAGCCACTTCGGAGTTTCGTCCTTTGTTTAACAAGTTTGCTAAAACGAAAGTAATATCTTCTAATTACTGGATTGTGGATCTTCATGCAAATTCTCAAAATTTTACAAAATTTATAATTAAAGAAAAATTACTTGTTCAGCTAAACATTATCCATTGTAAAATAAAATAAAAATGCTATTATACTTTCTTCGTTTATACGATTTATTTATTTATTTAAATCTGGATGTAAACGTATAAAGATTCGCAGCTCAGTCATTACCGTTCTTATTATCACGAAAAGGTCGAGGAAAATTATATTTTACACAGATTAGAGGCCTCAAAATCTGGTCAAAATTATTTTATTCGTTTTTGTGAGGATTAACGTACTTGGAAATGAAGTAATGCCATTGTTTACTATTTCGCTAAAAATGCATAGGATAAAGAAGTTACAAATAAAATAAGAATTTAGAAGTATTACATATTAGTTGACTAACTCATTTAAATTTATGATCTCAAGAGAAAGTATCTATTCACGTAAATTAATATAAAGTATTATATATCCGTTTATATCGTTTAAACTGAATACAGATTTTCTTTTGAAATTATTGCTTTAAATGAATTAGTCCCATTCTTCATCACACACACACACAAACGCACCTATTTATGACTCTTCTTTCGTGTCTCTATTTATCCGATCTTCCTTTAATAATCGATCTAATTAAAAACGATTAAAAATTTTTACATGCAGTAATTTATTTTTCTAACATGAACAGAAAACCAACTGATCTTAATAACATCGAAACAAGCAACAAATTTCTCTATAAATTCTATATAAATTGTTTCAAATATAATACACTTTACTAAATTATTGATAATTTGTTAACATCGGTAGTCACTAAACACAGAATAAAATTCTTAATTGGAGCACAAATTATAATAAAAATAGCAGGATAAATTCAAATAAATTCAAATAAATTCAGTCTTATAATTTTTAAAAGGCAGCATACGCTCGCTAGCATTAGCGTTAATAAGCGAACAGTAATTCAAAAACTAGTTAAGAGAGAAACGGGGTGTCGCAGTTTCAAAAGTTTCTTAACTTGTAACGCAAACCATAATGCTTCGTGAACGAACCAAATAAAAGAAAACTACTATCCAACAACTATCCCAGTGAACGACAATGTTATATTTTGCACAAGATTTTTCGAATCGATTTTCGTCGTCTTTCCTCGATTTTTTTAGGCCGACTACGAACACCGCCGTGCGACGAGAAAACGATCGAACCCCCTTCGATTATTCCCGGTATCGGAATGTTTTCGCGGAGCAGCGGGTTTTCCGGAAATCAATCAGCGGACAGAGCCGAGTGTCTCGCCGGAGCAAGACCCTAACGAAAACGGTAACAGCCGCAAAGCGACCGCGGAATTCGTAATTACGTAAGAAACAATCGCATTGGGCGTTCCCTCGGCTACTTCCTAGGCAATTTTACGACCGCTTCACGGGTTTTTTCGCCGGATCGGTGGACACCGCTCTGAAAAATATACTCTCCGGCCGAGCTGTTTTGTGTAGCGGCGCAGTAAGCGCGCGTTTCTGTGAATAGCTGTACGTGCAAAGTAGAAGGTTAACGCATGACATCAGCCTCTGCGCTGTTACAACATTCTATTACTCCGTTCCTCGCGATGACAGCAAGCTCGCGTTTTCTTCGGCCGCCGAAAACCACGCGACCGTCGAAAGCCGACCGTCGAAGATGCATAACACGTCGGAACGACGACGGTCCATCAAAATTGCAACACGATCGCTGCCCGAAGAAACGACGACGCGGCGACGACGTTTTAAACCGCATGCCAATTTTACCGTTCCAATTTCGGAAGCACTTATTTTCTACCAAAACTTTGCGGAAATAGATATTTTATCTTCTTTTTTATGCCGCTCTGTGATCAACGCTAAACCCTACCGGAGCGGTCAAATTGAAGCGGTCAAATTACCGATTTTGAAACTTTGAGCAGAATTTTTCAATCGAACATTTTCGCTTTTCCTCGACTCGCTGTGCGGCTTTTTTTTTAATATGAGCCGTTTATTTTGAAAGTGGCATAAGTCATTTTGTTTTTAATATTAGCTAACTTTCTTGCTAGATTTACTTGTATTTGTTATTTCGGGATACTGATATTTTTCTCAGTATAAATAATTTGGTATAAACATTAAAAAATCACCACTTTTCATTACGGTAAAGTGACTTGAGCCACTTTCAAAAGAAATAGTTTAGAAAAATGACTGACATATATTAATTTTGTCCGACGTATTTTACTGAAGTGATGTTTTGAAAGGACGGTGATTTACTAAAATTGTTGAATAAATTACGTATATGAGCCGTTTATTTTGAAAGTGACATAAGTCACTTTTTTTTATTTTTTTAAATGAAAAGATACCGTTCAATTGTAATTAGTGTTACCATTAACTCGATTTTTTTGGAAAAGTGACTTATGCTACTTTCAAAATAAACGGCTCATATATAGGATGGCTCATCTAAACGTTTCCATTTAAATATCTCCTCTAATAGTGATATTACTTTTTTTTAATATATAGGATGGCTCATCTAAACGTTTCCATCTAAATATCTCCTCTAATAGTGATATTACAAGAAATTTTCTTACACGTTTTCTTATAAGTGCATTTCTTTTATTGCATCATGTTCCTGGCGTTAAAATGCATTCAGTGATGTATAATAACTTGATCCTGTAACGACCTTTGACTCTAAATACGAAAACGAAACGTGAAAATTGTATTTTTATTTTGGCATGTTGTGTTTTAAGATTTAATGGAAAAAATTGTATTTCTAAGCCAGAAGGATGTATCTTAAGATTTAATATAAAAAAAACTGTATTCTTTCAAAGAAGTTGCATTTTAAATACAAAAAGTTGTATTTCTAACTCAGAAGGTCGTATCTTAGGATTTAATCTAAAAGATTGTATTCTTTCATAGAAGTTGTTGAAAAGTTATAATAAAAGTTAATTATATTTTCAATTTAGAATGACGTATTTTGACACTTAAGTTAAGAAACGATGCTTTAAATTTTATTGTAGAATTTTACTTAAACTTAACAAATTTAATTCAAATAAAACTGTAGCTTTAAACGAAGAAAACGTCTTCACCTCGTGCAATCGTTTTTAAATTCTCGACCAAGAAATGGGCGGGAAAATTAATCCGAACGCAAACAATGTCGGCAGTCTTTTTTAAAACAAACAGCAACTCGTAGATAGGCCTGATGCAATAATCGGATAGGAGAAATTCCTAGAATAGTGAGATTATGGTCAATAAATGATTTCGATGGACAATCAGCGAATCCAAGTTGATGCACAGAAGACTGTGCGAGTGTGTGGTCACACGTGGGGACAAATCACTCTCGCTCGAGCGCTTTCTATGAAATGCAAATGTAAGAAGCAAGTTGAATGGATAAGAGAATACAACGCGATGGACACAAGTACAACGTTGTTACGCCTGCGAACCGTTTGACGACTTTCAATGTATCTATGAATAATAATTCCCTTTCGACTAAATTTTTGTCACACGCGCAGAACGAGAAAACCGTTTAGCATGACAAGAGCAACACGTGGTTTTGCAAACGACGAGAATCGAGCGCATAAATAGACGTATTCGTATGCGTTTTTGCTATTATTAGAACATTCCCGAAGCCGCGTTAATCATTGCGGAAAGAGCAAGTCGGAATTAAGAAACAATCGAAAGAATAACGTCGAAGCTTCGAATAAATATTTTTTCCTTTGCAGAAGTTAGTATATAAGAATTGTATAAATAAGTATTTACAATATTCGGACAAATATTAATATAATATCAACACGAATGTAAGTAGAAATAAGAGAAAGGTAATTGTACGAGCTAAACAAACAGAGAGAATTAAAATGAAATAAAATAAAATAGTAATACTGTTTAACTGTAAAATGGTTTCTTTCTTTATATAGTTGTATTCAATTGTAGGATTGCGAACACAACGTGTAATAGTATATATGCATAACAGCGAAAACTTTAATGTAAACGCGGGTACAACGATGTAATTGTTAATAAAGTGAAATGATCGAAAGAAAAATTATTGCACCTTTGGCATGAGACATTTAAGACTCTAAGCTTTTCATCTATAAGACAATGGAGGAACATGATTTATTAAAGATTAATCAGAACACTACCTTTGCAAAAATTGATGTTTGCGTTCACCTGACAAAATTTATACTTAAACGTGAACTGTTTTGAAGTGCACAATTTGCAGCCACAGATGCAGCTACAAGAATGAACAAAAATTAAAAAAAGACGAATCAATTAAATAGGAACGATAAAATATCTATCGATAATTATTATCGGCTCAAGGCGTGCATTTTTTAGAGGAGAGAGAGAGAGAGAGAGAGAGAGAGAGAGAGAGAGAGGCTAATATTAATAAATTTCTCGCTGAAAGTAATACGAGTTTTACGCTTCCGAGTCTTACGAATTATCTCTCTTTATCGTTTGCGGACGCAGCTATTTAAATGAAATGCAAGAAACGCATTTCTTCTCTCCAAAGACACGAAGCACGCGAAATTGGAATACCAATTATCTCTTAATAAGTTTTTAAACGTGTTACATTCTCTTTCTTCAAAAGATAATCGTAATATTGCTTCAATGCAATATTAAAATATAATAATAAAATAAAATATAATATAATATAATAATAAATAATATAATAAATAAAATAAATAAATATAATAAAATATAATAATATAAAAATCATTTCTTAAAATAAACGTCGATAAAGAAATACGAAGTAACTTCGTTATTCATCGTACTTTGATTTCGAAATGATGTTCCAGAAATTCAATTAAATCTTTCAATAAATTCTTCATCGCCTAACACGTTGTTCGCGTAAATAAATCGATCTATACACGACCAACGCACGATATTATTTACATTATTAATAAGTAGAGATATAATTTAGCATTTCAATCGTGTAATTGTTCTGTTGCAACCTCTTTAAAACCTGTTTAATTATACCGTAATTATACAGTAATTATATTGTATATGTCTGATCTTCTTCGTATTTTCTTCAAATACAATGCTATCATAAAATATATAATTTAACAGAGAACATCAAAGCGCGTATCCTCAATCGGTCAGCTGTTTTTGACGAGTGTACTCGCCGCGAAGAAATGTCAACATTTTGTGTCGTGACGATTATACTCGTCGAGAACACAGATTACATAACAATACATAAAACTCTGTTGATCTATTGATTTCTGGTTTTTATTAATAAAAAGAAACATCGGAGTATGTGAATTCGCCAAAACGAATACAAACAAAATAATCCGACTAACAGAAAAGTTGTCGCGACATCGCCGTTGCGTGCAAAGTAGGTTACACCAAGTTTCCAGACGTGGTAGCACACAACTACGAGCGAAGTAATATCCGTGTGCGACGAAACAATGCCCCGGAATGGCGCTTACGGGCCTCCTAAAATTTTATCAACCGGCACGCATACACGGCGCAATGAAAATAGGCGGCCACCTATCAGCGTTACCGCTCCGTGCATACACTTGCACAACCCTGTTTTGGTTACGAGGCGAGCCTGTATCTTTCCACGGCGAGCGCACAGGCATTTTTCCATTAGCCGCGATAGTTATCGCGCAATACTGCGACAATTAGAAGAATCTCTTTCGTTTGAATGTTCTCTCGCGCTGTCGCTCGCTTGCTCGCTCTTGCCCGCCCGCGCACGCGAACCGCAGTTCCTGGTTCGCGGAGTCGATTAAAGCGAACGCAATTTTCCTGGCGTCGATATGCGAATGTATAATTAAATCTTCCGGACCGAAGCATTATGGTAAAGTCTCCAATCAATTGCTGCGTTACTCGCAGCATCAGGAAGACAAAGCGCCGCGAGTGACGTAAGACGATCGGAGCACGATGGAAAGGTATTTTCCTCGAATACTGGCGGGGTGCGGCCTCTCGTCTACACGTGTCTGCCATCAAGGGCTTATATTGTCTTCTTATTTTTCGATCATTTTTTCCGGGAAAAAGTAAAGCAAATTCGCCCTAATTGACGCTCGGATTGTACACGAAAATGGACAATTTGGGAAGAGAAGTCTCCGATTGTCAACAACTATAAAAACAGGCCACAAGGCTCGAATAATCGCATCTCCTCTTTCCAAATTGTCCATTTTCGTGTACGATCTGAGCGTCAATTAGGGAGAAATTACTGTATAGAGGAGAGGTGTCTAATATGGAACATATTGTTTTTTCTAAACATTAAAATTTTCGATTAAAACACTTTCATTAAAAGTAGATACACGTTTAAAACCTAAAATGTGTATTCTTTTACGGTCTACTGAAAAATACTGGAAGAAAATATTTTCATTTTCAGGATAACTTTTCAATCTTTAATAACGTAGAACTGGTAAATCTTAAATTTCATTCAATACACTATGCAATAGTATTTATGAAAATTAATTATGTACATACCATTTTTGAAGATATCTGCAAATGCCTTTATATTTCTCATAATTTATTACAGACAGGCAGTTTAGTAATGCAAAAATTATTTGAAACCATTTAATTCTTCTAAAAATAGATGCGAACCAAAAACATCGTGCTGTTTAAAATTCAACAAAATGCTTTAACGTTCATTTCAACTTATGCAAAATTTCCTTCTGCTTGAACGATTCGCTCAGAAAAAATTTATGACCATAACAACAAATAAATAAGGAGGTTCACGTATTCTAATTTTTTAACATTTCTCTTCTTAAGCGTTATATTATCGGTCTGCGTGTATTTCGCACAAATTCACGCGTTTTTGCAAATCAAATTCAAACTTCTTCAGATCCAAGTCAAGCTGTTTAATCAATTTCGATTAAAATATTTACAGGAAATTCTTTCACGTATATTGTAAGAATTCTAGACAAGTTCAATGTTGATGTTAACTGAGACTATTCTAAGGAGTAATAAATTATTTAATTTGTACAATTGTTTCAATACGATAATTAACCTTAAGCTTTAAATTTTAAATATGTATTTTTGTTCTAAAACAATATTTCTCTTTATACCTTCTTTTACATTTCATTCTTTCTAAATATATTATTTAACAGTAAATAAATATATCTCGGATAGAAAAAGAAATACTTACATATGTCACTTTTTCTCACACGGATACAAAACAACCCTGAAAAGCAAACCTTGAACCTTCTAATACCTTAAGCATCCTTGGGTTAAATAACTATTATATTTTCATATGATTAAAATCATTGTAATTCGGTTTAGAATACACGTGCTAACTATGCCATATGCAACTTGCAGTCGAACGAAAAACGCACGCATTGCGCAGAAATACGCAGTAATACGCAGAAATACTAAATACACACAGTTCTAACAAAATTCACGTTCACATTCTGTTCCCATTACTGTATTGAACTTTATTCTTATTACTCGATCAAAAGAACACGAACTCTGTCCTGCAGAAGGGCTCCCCAGAAAGTAAAATTCTGTGGAGATTCGTTAGCTGGTTCCTCAAGGACTCGCGACACAGGATTGTCCATGGGACCGTTTAAGCCGAGCAGATCTAGTTAACGTATCTACACCAGGTGAGCAAGTAGCAAAAGCGTGGAGCAGGTGACCTTGAATCTGGCCACCAGCTCTAGCATCGTCACTTCTGTCACCTACACCGTCGGCGGCGCGTGGTGCGCATCAGTAGCCTGGAGGACTGGTTGGTAGCGACTAGCGGTAGCAACAAGAACAGAGAGCATGGTCGCGTTCACCGTGAAGCCAGAGGAGGCAGCAACCCGGGCTCGCGGCGAAGCAACGTCGGGAGCAACAGCAGGAGCAACATCGGTAGCAGCGGCGTCAGCATCAGCAATAACTAGAGCAGAATAAGAGGAGAAAGGGAGGGTCCGAGACGGTGGAAGGACCAAAGAAAGATCACTCCCTTTCCTTTTCCTACGACTCCTCCTCCTCCGCTTCCTCCATCAGTCGCAGCCCTCCGCAGAGCTCTCTTTTTCTCTTTCTGTCTCCTCGCGGCTCCTCTTGCCGGGGTCGGCCGCGGGGAGCAAACCGGATTCGCAATAAAACGAGTCATCTCGAAATACACAAGACCAACGAGGATCTAACCTATACGGTCAAACTGGATCTCCATCTTTCTACTTCTCATTCTGCATTCTCTTTCCCCGGTCCCCCTTCTGCGCCCTCTACCCCGCTGTCGCCAGTCTGTCTTTCTTTCTTTCTTTTCCCCGGGTACGTCGGTCCTCTCTCCCTCTTTTCCCCGCGGTGTGTTCCATTGCACTTCGAGCTGGCCCGGCTCTCCTTCTCTCTCCCTGCCCTTTTCTCTCTCTCTCTCTCTGCTCCCTTCTTTTTCGCATTTCGCTGAACCTGCTCTTCTCGTCTCGCCGCGGATCCGAGTGAAAGGGACGAGGAAAGAAGGGATACACGCGGCTAGACCTACGTCGCGCTGTGAGAAAGGTGCAAGTACGATCGTCGGCGACCACCTCGTGGGATGAGGTGCACAGCCGAACGTTCGAGCGAGTTAGAAAGGAGCACCGTGGAGGGAGACAGACGGTCGAAAGGGGGAGGGCGAGGTGGACCAAGGGGCAGACTAGGTGAAAGAGCTCGGAGGAGGGTGAGACTGTCTCACGAAAGACCGAGTGACCCCGGGGGGTGTTGTTCCATAATTTCGGGACACAGCGCGGTGTAACAACGGGCTCTCCGCTCGGCTTTAGCTCGGCTTTAGCTCGGCTTCTTCAGCTCCGCTCCGCTCCGCTCCGAGCGGTTCCAGCGCCAGCCGGCCGCCTATGACATTTGCGAACGCGTGCCGCACGCCGCGGCCCCGGTGTTTGTAAACAGTCGCGGAAAATGACTAACTTGTTGCGCAACCACCGATCAAAAATATTGCGTAAACCGTCGAATCTGGGCCGCACGAGCTACGCACGCAGGACGGCTCCACGAGCCCGCGAACCAGACCCCCGCGTAGGAAATTCTTGGTGGCAGCTACTGCTCGTTTGCTGCTTGACGCCTGCAGCACTATGCGCCAGAAAGCGCCCAAAAGCGGTAAAATATCTGTGGTTTGAAGGAACAACGCCACGTATCACGTATATTCATTTCCGAGATATTGTCACTTACAGTTCTAGTTACTGATGCTTCGTATTAGCAGCGTCTCGAAATGCATAATTTTGTTGAGTCTACAAAATTGGTTCTCACAATGTTCTTTTTTGATAATACGTATATACTTAACGCTATGCCGTCCGCAGATTTTAGATATGATTCTTTCGTTTGACGTCGGCATAATAGCTTGGAGATTTTAGATTTTAAAAAAGATTTCGAAGATGGCGGTAATATAAATTCCTAAAATTAAGATATACCATCCAAGAATTTTCGTACTTAATTCTTAGTTAAATAAGCACAATGCTATAGTTAGTTTGCTGCCTTTTAACACCCAAGAAATATAGTTCAAATGTTATTTCAGTTTTTTAAAATGGCACCAAAGTGGTGCCACCGGACGGCATAGTGTTAAGAACACTTGGAAAACGGTATAGATTTTTTTTTAAATTGGACTAAATGACATGATTTTTTCTTAGATGACAGAGATACTAGTTTACTAGACAATTACTAAAATGCTCCTTTTAATTTTGTTATTACTTGAAATGACAAAAAGAAAAAGGTGAAAACTTGTTTTTAGCTTTTTCATCTGAGCCTATCACGAAAATTTAAAGAAATGCTTTTTGTAGATCACCATAACTTATGTGCTACAGTTCAATTAATTCAATAGCTTACATTTTTTTTAAACAGATTTAAATGCTTATAGAGACCATATAAATTTCTTCTAACTGTTAAAACCGAAACTATTATGATATTTACACATGCTCGTGCCTTTGTTTGAATTATTAGAAAATAAACAATATATAAATAGTTTGTAAATTTTGTTCACAATAATTTCAATTGTGTTAAGAAAGTTTTCCTTAATTTCATCGTAACTTAGAAAAGATATATCCCAGTTTTTATTTAATATTAGCATTATTTTATAAATTTATTCTATTACAAAAAAGATAGTATCCACACTTATATAAATATATTAAATAAAAACAGAAATATTTAAGTTTTATTCTGTGACAATGACTCTTCGCATAGAGTTACGTTAGCACAAAGGATTAAATAGATTCTGTAACCTGTTCTATTGCAATAAAACCACATATCTATAAAGCCTTATGGCAAAACATCGGAAAGGTGGACGTAAATACATGATGCCAGTCAGAAAATGTATTTGTTACCGTTTTTGGATAATTTTGGTCGCTTTGGGTCACTTCGGACTTGGCCCATAGTGCACTGCGGCACAGAACTACTGCCACCGAACTCCCGGTTTCGTAAAAAGGGGATTATCATTTGGCTACGGAACAAGCTTGTCGTCGGTGAGCAAAGTAGATTGGCCTAATTATAGTGTCGCGTGAGTCAGGCGAGGAAAAGAACATCCATGGCGATAAGATTGCGCCGATAACCGGAGAAATGTTGCGTGCCCGGCGACCGTCTGTTCGTGGCGCACCGAAACCCCTGGTGTACTTCGCGTTGTGGTTAAACCGTGGTAACACTTTGTCCGCCGACAGTTCAAATCGAACATCAACGATCGAGGATTTGTTGCACAACTTTTCGAAAGCGGCAATCATTTCATAAATGATCTAACAAATTATTTGGATTATAATGTGACTACTTCTTTTGGAAGTGATGCTTAATCCCTTGCAATGCCATTTTCTTTAGAAAAATTGCCGATTGCAATAATTTCTTAGAGGAACGAATTGTCCTTTTTTGCGTGCCTACATTTACTTATAACATTCATACTTGACAGGCCATTACTAAAAATTTTTATCTGTAGTCAAACTCGTCAAAGTACGGCAAGGGTTAAAGGTAAATGATCGATTTTGTCTTTTAGACACGGTCATCATGAAGCCTGTTAGTTGGCTTCCAATAAGGAAAGTACAGTAAGTCCCCCTAATTAACCCTCAGCTTGTGCACAAAAATGGGCAATTTGGGAAGTGCCTTGCGGCTCGTTTTTATAATTGTTGACAATCGGTAACTATAAAAACGAGCCGCAAAGCTCGAACGATCATCTCCTCTTCCCAAATTGTCTATTCTTGTGTACAAGCTGAGGGTCAATTAGGAAGAATTTACTGTATTCACATTTTTCTTGAGAATAGCTTTAAAGCTTTTGCTAATGCTTCAAATACATATATTACTAATTTTTAAAAATTCGCGACAACTACACTAGGTCTCTAATTTGTATTCGTTCCTTGGATGGGGTAATCAGTATTGAACACAAGAACAGAGAATATTTGGAAATGGATTTCTTTGCACTATTATGCGTGTATTGAATAGTACTTGATAGCATGACAATTTCACTGACCATTCGAATTGTGTCGACAAAAACAATTAATTTGATTTGTTTTACTAATTTTCCTATTTTCTTTTATTTCTTCATATGATTTAGAAATATGGTTATAAATCAACTACGAATTTTACGCATTGATGAAAATGATTAAGAAAAGAATATATTAAGTATATATTAATAGATGTAGTCCCCTTGCATCTTGAAATGAATCACGGCAATTATTATTTTGTAGAAAAAAAACCACAGCCTCCTTATAAATTGCACTGGAAATATTATGAACATTAGAGATTCTTATTTATTTCTTTGCAAAATTGAAACGTAAATTGATTAAAATTGACGAAATTGAAAAAACAGAGAACGAGTGTATTAAAAAGAATAAAAAATAAAAGAAATGTGTTAGAAAAAGGTAACGTGTTCACTTTGGAGAGACATGTTGGCAATGTTTTAAATAATGTAAAATTCTTTGTTTTAAATGATGTATATAAAATATCTCTTTGTGATTATATTATAATTTGGAGCACTTGTTTATAATACGAGATTATGAAAAAAAACACAGTTGGGCCATTTACAGTATAAAGCAAAAATTAGTGGAAACTTATCATTGAAACTAGGTAGAATCTTAAATTTTAAAGTGGGAATATTACTTTCTAAGAAACTAATTAGTTGTAAAACTCCAAAACTATTCGCTAGAAGATCAGAAGGAATTTTACAACATTTTTTCTTTGATGGAACAGAATATTGCAGAAGGAAGTATAGAGATAGCCACAGAATTGCCAAAGGATTTAAACGAAGCATTGTAACTTATCTAGCCCAAGAAATTATCTTTCGTATGTTCTACTAATTAGTAAACTGTACTAGCGTTAGTATATTCTCCTAAACAGCAACACGGTTTTATTTGAAACTGTATTCTTGATGATAGATAGATTATTGAAAATACCATTTAAAATATGTATAAACACTAATAAAACGCATATGCAAAAAGTTGGCATTCTCTTCCTCGCATAAAAATTTGAAAATCTCCTACAGTGCGGTCAACAAAGTTATCTATTTCCCTGAAATTACAATAGAGCCTCCTGCATCCGACTGAATAGAGACACAATAGTACGAAGATAAAGAAACTCACAGATAAGAGAACAATTACCTTCCTGACACAAAATGTAATTATTCAAATAAAACAATGTTAAGTAGAAATTCAAATAGAGATTACCAGCTGATAAATTATATAAATTTTTCGTCATACGTTTCTCCACGGAGTATCCTATTAACACTCGAACAGCGGGTCGTCTCGTTAGAGAAATATAATTACCTAGGATTATTTATAAATTTATTTATAAATTTTTTCAACATAGTTTTTGAGGTAGTTTCTTAATTTTCTTCAGGCAATAATGTAACATATGAACAATGAAATGAAATGTCAGAAATTCAGAATTGAGGAATATTTATAGAGAAAATATTTGATCGGATGCATTGATGATAATCGGACATAAACAAATTTTCAGTAAATAAAATATTTCATTGTAATAATCCACAACTGAAGCATGATATAAATATTTTATGTTGATAATATAAAACGTCAAAGCAGATAGTTTATTTTGTTAATCTAAGTCTAAAGCATGAAAATAAATATTTTATTTTGATCATCTAAAACATAAAATAAAATATTTGTTTTAAATAACATCAAACATAAAATAGAATACTTCTCGTAGTTCATAACCTGACAATAAATTATGAAAATGATTAACATAACGTGAAACGAGATAATAATAATGATAATAATATAATAATCATGTGATATAATAATCATAATGCTTGAAAATGAAATCTATTGTCTTCAGAAGTATTCTGAAGAGAGAATAAAGACTCTATTGTATGTTTATAATGCAGGAGAAAATTACTTCGTTCGTTTACAATTATTAAAATAATCATATTTCACACTATGATTTAGTAAAATACTAAATTAAATACATAAAATATTCTGAATTAGGGCACAAATATTTTCAGTGTTTTTCAAATAAAATACTATTTGTGGTATCATATTAAAAAATTTGTATCATGAATCGAATATTCCACTTTTAAAAGTACACGCATGATCCGAAATAAAATATTTCTTTTGTGTTCGCCTATTATTTGATTTCACCCATTTCTGATTGAAGTGAACCCGGTTCCCGATATCGGAGCGTTAAATTCCTGCGAGCAGTATTTCCCTGATTGAATCATCTACCGGTAGGAGACACTTATGTTCGCGCAACAGAAAAACTGATTTCCTGGTAGAGAAAAACGTTCGGGCGCTACCGATCGTTTCCCAACCAAAGAAAATCGACAAGGTTGCAGTAACGAGCTGAGTTTTTGCAATAATCGAGGCGTATATAATTAATAGAGAAATAGTGGAAAAGTAATGATGTCGAATGCAAATGAGTGTAACGGAAACGACAACGAAGCGTCTAGGATGTTCGAAGCATAAACAGAGAGACAATGCGAAAAAAAGCCTGGCAAAGTGCTTAATTGCATGCGTGTCGAGGTTGAAGAGGACCTTGCAGTGTTCCTCTCTTTTTCTCGCTTCCCTTTCTTTCTCTCTTCCTGTGCTCTTCCCCTACCCCGCCGCCCGCCCGTTAGAGTCCACCTCCTCTCTTCTCTTTCACACGTAATGATAAACAGCCGCGTGCTCCCTGCAACGATTACGCAAGACGTTTGGCCTTCTCGGCGCGCTTTTAATTTAGATCGCACCATAAATAAATAAATAATATCGAGTACGATAACTCGCGCGCCAGTCGCGCCGGCGACGGGATGAGCCGCCGCGCCGTTATGTACGCGCCAACGCAAATTAATTAGTTTCTCACAATTAGTTGGGCGCTGATAACGCGCGCGAATATATTCGATGCGACGGAGAAACTCTTTCGGCGCTTCCTGCGTTCATCCAACAGGCTATATTTCTTGAACAGGTTATTTCGAATTTCGAACGTCCAAGGTCAACCCTTAACTTTTAACTGATACACTGGAGTCACGAGTGACTCAAACACTGTGTTACTACTTATTTTCATTTTTGTTATGTCGCTTGTGCGAGATATTAACATGTTAAAAATTCTCGTAACACGGGAACTTTTCTCTTGTTGACCATTAAACCAATTATTATTAATTAATTATTTAACCAGAATACAGGGGTCACGTAGCATGCAAATATTGTCTTGATATCTCTCTCTTTTATTCCCGTTATGTTCTCGTGGGATATATGAGCCGTTTATTTTGAAAATGGCATGAGTCATTTTACCGTAATGAAAAGTGGTGATTCTTTAATGTTTATACGAAATTATTTATACTGAGAAAAATATCAGTATCCTGAGATAACGAATACAAGTAGATCTTCTCGAAAGTTAGAATCCATATTTTTAAACGTGTGACTCGTGCCACTTTCAAAATAAACGGCTCGTATTGTGGTATTATCGTAACAAAGACTTTTCCCTTGATTAATCAATTAACTGATACGCTGGGATCATGAGTGACCCGCAGTTATATTTTTGCTTGAATCACTTGTAGTAACAGTTTAATTTTGAATGTTTTCATTATCTTTTACACACTCTGGCTAAGAATAAAATGTCAATGGAGCGTTTATCTAAAATTAGAATTTTTTACAATCTTTATTTGGGATCTGTCATGACCTAGGTTCTCAGGTTTGAACGTCAGATTCCAGATTGGTAGAGTGGGGGCAGGTGGTATGGCGGGGGGCCCTCACTGCCACGCCTCGTGCAGCGGAGTCGGAGCCACTCGGTGTTGCTCGGCTAGCTAAAGGGTGTCCCTATTGTATTTCTTTTCGCTGCCATGCTAGCGTCGCGTCTGCAGCTACAAAATGGGATGCAATAGGGACACCCTTTAGCCCTTCGACTGCGCCGCACGAGGCAAGGCAGTGAGCTCGCCCCGCCATACTATTTGCCCCCACTCTATTAATCTGGAAGCTCGCACCCAAATCTAGCAAACAGGATCATGAGCCTAGTATACCACTTACATTAATTTTACATGAATGTTATAATAACGTATAATAATCTTTTAGAGTCTCACGCTTCTGGAAGTGATTTTCATGTGATCTTTTAATTATTTTTATATTATCGTCACTCTATATCTGTCAAAATTTTTTTTGTATCTTTATTGTTTCGTACATGTTTGCCTCTTTGCGCGAAACTAAAAATGTTATCTTCTCATACGTGGAAGTTTCCTTGTACATCATCAATATTATTTTTACTTCTTCGTACACAGAAGTTCTCTTGTACATCATCAATTTTATTGTCAGTCCTTCGTATATAAGAGTTTCCTTGTACGTGATATATTTTACTTTCATTTTTACGAACGTACCTGTTTAATCCATGACTGATTAATATATCGAAGAAAAATTGTCCACGTCAACTTTTCTACAGGAAATCGATATTTTGTAGTGTAATAATATTATTCGTATTTCGACTATTTTTATTCCTATCAGAAGTGCATCGAATCTGCAGTCTAATTGTCAATTTGGATAAAAATTCATTCATATGCATCTATTTATACAAGAAATATTTAGAAAAAGTATACGATTAACATTTCACAATGGAGATATATTAAAAATTTCATTAGCAATAGTTACCAGATTTATGCATTTATAATAAAAATGTTTATTAGACACTAATTAAAACACTAGGAACATTGGAGAAATTAAAAAATCTTGTTACATTATTTTCAACCTTCTGAATTTATTGACGCAGAAAATTAAGTTCTATATTATTCCAATTTTCTGCAATTGAGGTAGATAATTTTTATTTCGCATCTAGTAATAATGAACACATGTCGTGTACCTCGGTAAAGAAAGCGTTGATATCACCAACAATTTAACCAAAATAAACAGTTCAATTTTACCGATCTATCGATTAACATTATTAACTGGGAAAAGATAAATCGTACAGGCTAAATCACGCAGATCTTGATTCTTGGAATGACTAAAGACGGCATCGCCCGTTGCAGCGTTCACATCTGTCCAAAAGGTTACCTATTTCTCATCGATTACCGATTAAATTATTACTTAAGACGACGATATTTTTAACAATTGAGCAACCAAGCAGGCTTGAATGTATTGGCGAAGAACCAAATAGGGAGACGCTCGATTCGAGCAAAATCCAATTAGGTTATTGGATATGAAATCGGAGATTTTGGATAGCGTGAACGTTTCGTTAACAATAACAATTGTTAACAGCGGTATGCGAAAACGACTGTAAAAGGGTCTAAAACATTTTACTGAATCTCGAGCATGCGATCTTCTTATCCTGTAACGATAAACCTTATTTTGTCAATGCATAATCATTACACATTCTATTGTAAAATGACTGTACAAGAACAAAATGTACCGTCTTCTCTGTAATACTAAA
Source organism: Megalopta genalis (assembly GCF_051020955.1). Classification (NCBI taxonomy): domain Eukaryota; kingdom Metazoa; phylum Arthropoda; class Insecta; order Hymenoptera; family Halictidae; genus Megalopta; species Megalopta genalis. The sequence continues at coordinate 11,261,482 of NC_135022.1, forward strand.
ACCTGTTTTACGACTTTAATTGCGCTTTATATTCATTCTTTTGTGTCCTAAACTAGCTGTGTACATATGTACTATATCTGCATGAATTAAAATATTACGTTCAATCAAATAGTCTTATTGCTTGTGGATTAAGTGTCCAATTATTTAAGTTGAATCATTTTTTTAAGGGACCAGCAATTTAACATTTCCATGGCGTTTTTGATGTATATTACCTACATTCTGTATTACGTTTGTATGTATAACTTTTTTAATTACTATCTTATTCGAGTCAAATTGATGAGATTGTGCAAATAAATTTGTACTTTCTTTCATATTTTCATATTAATTCATACAATGAGCTTAAAAACATTGTATCACAATGAAGTTTTCGAAGACATGCACGTATTTGTTTAGTAGGGTTTACATGATTCGACGTGGTTACTATAAGTTTTTATGAAAAATTTGTTTCCTCAAAGAAGGAACTTTGAAATTATTATTGAAATGTTGCTTGAGATTATATATTAGAAATAAACAGAACAATGAACACAAAATAATTTTTGTATTCGATGCAATAGCTCGTCAAGTTGAAAACGAAGGAAAGAGAAAGTACTGTTTACACGAGTGCAGATTCGGAATGCTGTAGCATTTGATAAGAGATCGTAGGAAAATAGATAGAGAAGTTTGAGAGTGAAGCAAAGGAAGAAAAGATAGGAAAATTGTTGAAAAATTTGGTAAACGAATTAACACAGAACAAACGTAGTGGTGAAGATAGAAATTAAACCGGAAAGGTGAAGGAAAAGTAGAATGATCGAAATGAGTAAGTGAGTTTAATTAAATTTATAAAATTAGTAGAAATTTATTTATCACCCACTTTATCACACTCAAATTATTGTACAGAAAATTATTTGGACTGAGAAAAGATTAAATCTAGTACTTCTATTCTAAGCAAACTTCTATTTTATTCTAATCTAGGAATTTCAATTTTATTATTTCATAGATTAAAACCGTTTACACTTCAAAATTATCGAATTTAATAAATTCATTAATAATCGAAGTAATTATTAGAGAAATCAAAAACGTCAATAACGAAAATTGTCGACGATGTCGCCAATAAAATATATTTATTAACTGTCTACTAAATATCTACTTCTCCCTGCATTCCCTATCCTCCTTTATTATAAGGGTACACCCGTTATTGAACAAACGAGTATCAATCTTATCGTCCAATTTTAATAATTTTCTAATAACAAAATTGTAAACTCGAAACAAATAGAAAATGTGCAAAATAACGACGATTTGATCGGATATTGAAATATCTTATCGGGAATAAGGAATATTTTGAAATATTATTTTTTTATTTACCAATCGATTCAGCTTTGCATTTTATTTAAAAAAGTATCCAGGTACTTTACTTGACGATTAATTACTTTAAGAAAGGGTTAAATAAAAAAAGAATACTCGTGTTTGGCTCCAGTCTCCTGCAGCTTACAATCGACACAGACAGTTCTTGTTTTGCATAAAACAGGAGTCTAGTTATTGCGTTTGAGGAGGTGTCTGAACGTGACATTACTCACTGCACTGTACAAACAAATCATAAAACCTGAAGCTTTCGCCTCTCGAAATCTCTTTTCCTACGAATTGGTTCGCCTGGAATCTGTGGTTCGACGAATGATATCTGAGAAGAAGTTTCTGTCCCAAGAATCGGATTGATCGATCGCTGGTAGATTTGAGCAGAAGCAGAAGCAGAAGCAGAAGCAGAAGCAGAAGCAGAAGCAGAAGCAGAAGCAGAAGCAGAAGCACAGAAGAGAGCAGAAGCAGAAGCAGAAGCACAGAAGAGAGCAGAAGCAGAAGCAGAAGCACAGAAGAGAGCAGAAGCAGAAACAGAAGCACAGAAGCACAGAAGCACAGAAACAGAAGCACAGAAGCAGAAACAGAAGCACAGAAGCAGAAGCAGAAGCAGAAGCACAGAAGAGCAGAAGCAGAAGCAAAAGGAGAGCAGAGAGAAACAGCGGAAGAAGCCAAAGCAAAATCAAAAGCAAAAGCAAGAGCTGATGGAGAGCAGGGAAACAGCGGCAGAAGCAGAAGCAGAAGCAGAAGCAGAAGCAGAAGCAAAAGGGAAGCGTTATCACGGTGGATTGCGGCGCGGTGCATATCGCATCAGCTGTTCCCCGACCTCGTTTCTAAGCGGCCCTCGAGCGAAATTCGTCTACCGCTCTAAGTATAGCCGGCCGTTGCCGTAATCTCCGGACGCGTGCACATCGTTGACCGAATCTACGAATGGCAATAGCTGCGGGTACACGGCACCGTCCCCGCGCACGAGCCGCCGCGGCCAGAGAAAGAGGGATAAAGAAACAATCACGTATCTGGTACACCGACTCGAATTCAAGCCGCACCGGTCGGCCATGAAATTCTTTCGAAGAATGTTTATAAATAGTTCCAATGAAAAGTAAAACGTTCTCGCGTGTGCTTAAAGGTTGCGTTAATGAAACGGGACGACGACGTGCCGCGTGAGCCGCGGGAGATGAATGAAAAGAAGTTTTCAGCGATCGGAAGCGGCTTCGGTGTCGCGGCGACGACGCGGTTACATAAACTAGTTGCAGGGAACCGTACCTATCAATTTGGAGCAGCTGAAAGAGCAGTTGTAGACCCGGCTTACAGCGAGCTTTATTATTTACGAACTTGAAGTGGAGAAGGGCAATTACGGAACGTGCGTCGCAGGTGAAGCGGAATTAGCTGCCGCCGTCCTCCGCGTCTAATTAATCCTCGTTGTTACATCGTCCACCGGGCAATCTTTTCCGAAAACATTCCGAAACACGCTCCATTCATTTGCATTTCCCATTTTCATCTGATGCTATTCGGTTACATGGTTTGCGTGGCGTGGTTTCCGAACTTGTCGCATGTTCGAACGTTTTGTTTCAATTTCAAAGAATTCCGCGATATATATATATATAAAATCTAAGACAAAATTATATATATATATATATATATATATATATATATATATATATATATATAATATATATATATAATATATATAATATATTTTCGTTTCATTTCTTTCAGGGATTCCATGCGTAATCTACTAAATATAAGCGTTGTCCTGAATCGAAAGAAGATTTGATTCCTCAGCTACCAAAATCTAGGAACGAAGGGACGTAAAAGACATGTAACGAAGAAAAATTTGACTCGTTCTATTAGGGTAATTCTTAAGGACGAAAAAGTGCTGACGAACGTGAACCTGGGTTAATCAGAGGAACGCGAACGTACGGATAATAGAACAATCGCTCGAACAAAGTGCTAGATTCAAACTCTTTGCAGCATATGGATCATTCCATGTGCTCGGTGTCGCACATGGATTATTTTAGATCGAGTTATTTATATGATACCTGTTCGCTTAATGGCAGTGACAAGAGTAAGTAATGGCGTTCTCATTTTGTGCAACTTTCTGACTACATTCTCGAACTGTGCTCCATCATTGCATTCACATAGAAAAGCAATATATTACTTTTCAAATTTTACGGCTTTACAACGATACCAAATTCGGTTCGGTTCCTTTGGAATATTTACCAAAACCATGCACCGTCATTTACATCTTTACGACCGTCACTGACAATGAGAATCGTTCTTGTTTGAGCAAAGATATTATTTCATAAGAGAACTGTCGGAAGTAGATCGTTGTGTACGCAGATAAGTAGTTGAGTCTCGAGGCTGTTTTTGTATGGTTAATATAATCACAACTGTACTATCTATTATTATTATTCGTTAGCTTCGCCGTCGGTTTCCCTCTATCTAGTAGTTATCTTCTTCTCCAATTTCTGTCGCAATTAAAACAACGCATATTTCAGATAGCCTAACGCTCGGTGTTAGAGCGGATTAAACGCCGTTTGTTTGACAACTTTCTGCCTGTTTTTTGAGCTGTTAAGAGAATAGTCATTTCCTTCGAATATGTAGAAAGAAGTTGATCGTTATGCAAGTATGATGCTCTAAAAGCAGCCTCTTAATCGACGATCGAAATCTTACACCTTAAATTCGAAAATACGTAATCGCAACGAGAATTGTTTTATGTTACGCCGAAGTTGTCTTACCACGGCTCGAAAAGTAGCATTTATTCGGTACCTCGCATAAATATCCTTGGAATACGTAAAAGTGTCGATTCGTATGAAAAGCATGCGAAATATATCATTCGCATCATCGAAAATATTCCAAAAAGAAGGGTGATACATTATCGTTTACGTCTCGAAGACGATGCGCAAATAAAAGTGTCGGAAATAAATGTTTATGTTCGCAGATAAGTTGCTGTGTGTCTCGAGGCCAGGTGTGATTTATGCTAGTAGAGTTAATTTAGAGTCTTCCAATGATTGCTGCTTCGTGTATACATGCTGCTATCAACTAGGAACGTCGGTACGAGGAAAAACCAGCGCCGTAATTTCATTCGAAAGCACAAGCGTTCGCGGCCGGACTCTCTGTAGAGTAGTACACGGATTTAAAAGAGCCCTAAACGGTGTGGAAAAAAAACCGCGTGCACGGTCAAGCGACCCGCTAATTTTATCCGACTTAATATTCGCTTTAGCAACGTCGGCAAGATCGACGGCGTGCCTCGGATATAATTGTAGCCCGTGCTCGCGCGCGCGCCATTTTTAATACAAGAAAAAGGCGGGAAGCAGCCTCGAATTCGAATATTGTTCGCCCGCCGCGCGGAATCCGACCAGCTACGCCCGTTCCCGCCGCTCCGCCGCTAAACCGATGATAAGAGTTGTTAAAGATGTTTGCGTCACGAGCTAAACCCGTAATTAAAATAAACACGGAGGAAACCTGAAGCCGCGAAGGTGTTTACCAGCGAGTCATTCAAGCATTTCACTATCGATCACGGCTGAGAGCGTGTCCGATGCATAACTGGAGCAACGACATTATAATTCCTCGGTATGAAAAAGAACTGTATCGAGAGGCTTTGGCACTCTGGCGTACGTGTGCGTGTGTCTATGCTCGCGTGTCTACACGACAGAGACGTGCGCGTATTGGCGCGCGCGCGTGCCGATTGGGCCGGGCGTTTTCACCGGAAAGAAAGCACGTGGGAGTGACGGGCGGCGGGAAAGGATGAACGGGTTTGAAGAAGGTCGGCGAAAGAGGCGACAACGGGCAGCTCGCGGAGGGCCGCTTCGACGGACAAACCGGAGGAACAAAAGGAAACAGGCGAACAAGAAAGAAAGAACGAAAGGAGCGACAAGAAAGAGGAAGGGCAACGAGGAAAGGGAAGAAAACAGCAGCGGCAGCAGCAGAAGGTGAAGAAGTAGAAGAAGAAGAAGATGAAGCGGAGGCGGTGGAAACGTAACGTTCCATCTCCTCGGTTCGCGGGACACTGAAGAGACGCGCAAGCGCGTTCGTTTGGAGCGCAAAGGGAGTCGAGGCGGAGCGAGAAAAGCAGAAACAACGGAAAGAGTGGGAGTGACGGAGGGATGAGAAAAGTGAAAGATAGAGTTTCCGTCGTGTGGACGAAGGAGGACGGACCGGGCCGTGGGGAAACGGGATGGAAATTACAGGCGTCGCTCCGGCGAAACAGAGGAAGAAAAGGGAATGGAGATTCACACGGGAGGACGCGGGCCGTAGAGAACGGAAACGTAGGGCCACAGGGGTAGGGTCGCCGGGTGAAAGAGGAAGAAAGAGAGTAGGAAAGACGGAGAAAGATCTCGGCGAGAGAAAGAGGGAGGAAGAGAAAGAGCCGGGGGGAACTCTTGCCTCATTCTTACGTATTACGTGCACGGGTACAAACCGAGTCTTGTATTACACCATTACCGTGACAGAGAGGCGCTTCTGTGCGGCCCTGTTCGGCCGACGAGGACGCCCGATTATGCTTAGCCTATGAGAGAGAACCGTTGGGATTTTCGCGTGTGCGTGGTACGCGCGCACACTAGACCCGTGAAAGACTTATGCATACTGCTAGATACAGAAACGAGAAAGAAAAGGCGACGGAGGGAGGTGGGACACGGAGAGAAAAGGAGGGAGAAAAGCGGGAGACGGCTGGGGGGAGCCAATAGCGCGAGAGGGAGACGGAGAAGACGGCCAGAAGGGAAGGGCAACGAAGAAAGAAGACAGAGGCTATATACCGTGTGTAACGCTGTCGCGCGACGGCTCGTGCATGTGCACCGGAGAGCCGCGCGCACACGCGCACGCACACTCGCGCGCGGCACGCCGATAGACGAGCTAGACTGTGAATCGAGGCACGCGCGCACACGCAGACGCGCCCGCCGACTTCTATGAATGTACACGGAAGGAGCAACACCTCGCAAACGAGGCCTAGGCAAGAGAGCTATTTGTAATATAATAGTGAGAGCACCAGTGGGGAAAGGGAGAGTGGAGGAAGGTGGTAGGTGGTAGGTGGTAGATGGTAGGTGGAAGGGCGATGGTGGGAGGGAAGAGTAAGCGCAGGAGGGACGAGGGAGGAGAGAGTGAGAGAGAGAGAGAGAGAGTAAGAGAGAAAGAGAGAGAGAGAGAGAGAGAGAGAACTAGGTGGCACTCGACGAAGAACCAATACTACGGTCCTTTACAAACGAAACTCACAAGACTCGCGAGGCCTCCTCTCTATCGTGAGTATTACGCCGGGAGTTCTCGTGAGAGAGACAACCGTGCTTTTCGGACCCTCAACCCTTTCTGGGCTCGCCTGTAAGCCACAGGGCCCACCTGGCCTCTTCTCTACCACCACCACCGGAGCCGCTGCTACCACCACCACCACCACTACTACCACCACCACCACCACTAGCAGCACCACCATCGTCGTCGTTGCGTCGTCGTCGTCGTCGTCGTCACCGTCACCATCGCCACCGCCGCGGAGTCACTACCACCATCGTCGGTCGCACCGTGCCTACGCTCCGATCGGTAGATGGTGTGTAGACATTTCGAGCGGCGTTCGTGTACCACCACTACCATCGAATCGCATCAGCCACCACCATCGTCACCACCTCCACCACCATCTCTTACTGACTGCCCAGTCTACCTCTCTCCGCGTTTACCTAGGACCAGACAGAGAAAGAGACCGAGAGGGAGATAGAGTCGGCGGGAGAGCAAAAGGGAGAGAGGGATAGGCGTAGAGAGAGCGAGCGAGCGAGAGAGAAAGAGAGAGAGAGAGCGCGAGCGAGAGAGTCGGATAGAGAGCGAGCGAGAGAGAGAGAGTGGGATAGAGATAGTCGGATAGAGAGAGAGACAAAGAGAGAGAGAGAAAGATAGAGAGGAAAAGAAAGAGAGCAGCAGAGACGGAGAGAAAGAGAGAGGGAGGAAAAGAGAGAGAAGTAAAGAGTAAGAGAGGGTCTCGGCTTTGCGCAAAAGTTACGACGGAGCGAGGAGCAGTGAGACACACCGCGGAGACCGGAAGAGACCCTCTCTCCCTGAAGAAGTCCTCCGGCGAAGTGAGAAAGAGAGGCCACGACGCGCGAAAAACATATATCGTTTTGATCGAGTGCGCGGCCCGGTGTGTGCATTAGAAGGGTGCGCGGCGCGTACGTGTACGTGTGTAGAGTGCGGCGAAATATCAACGAAACCGGCACACGCAACGCTGTCAACCTCGTTTTTTCGTGACCGCGCGTTGTCAGCGCGTCGCCGCTGTCGTACGCCGCGCGGCACTTGGTCGAGAAGTCACGTGGTCACGGTGCCGTTTCTTCTTCCGGGTTACCGCAGCGGATCATCGCGCCCGTTCGCCAGGATCGGGAGCCGAGCGGAGGTTCGTTCGTTCGCCGTGCGAACGCCGAAAACCGACCGAATAACCGGGGAGAAGGATAACAACGCCTGCCGGGGTGGTTGTCGGCGGTGGACCGAGAGCGCTGCTGCTGTTCCGCCGGACGAAAACAGCGGACACGTGCTCATCCGCACGTGCTTTCGTCGATGCACGTGCTCTTTGGACAGGCCCGGTCGGGTGCGCGGAAGAAGGACCTCTCGTCGCGGCTCCGGAAGAGCCTGGCCAGTTGGAACAGTTGACGCGGAGGGAACCACGACCGCCGACACGGTTTCACTTTCGAAAGGGGAAATTTTCGTGGCCGACTGCCACCGAGAGTTTTGTCATCGGATTGGATAGGATCGGATCGGTTCGGATCGGATCGGATCGGAGCGGCGCGGAGCGCGGCGGAGAGCATCGCGGATCGACAGAAGGGAAGAGAAAGGAGCCGAAGAAGGAAAGGGAGGAACGAGAAAAAGAAGAAGCTTCGAAACGAAGAGCGAGGCTCGCGAGCACTCGGTTACCGCTTACGTACCAGGCAAGAGCGGCGGGCCGCGTTGTGTAAGAGCTGAAAGTAAAAGTTGAAACCGCCGACTAGGGCTCGCGGGAGCGCGTGCGGAGCGCGCTAAAATCCGATCCTGTCTCGTAGACTGGACACAGCCGAATATTCCCGCCTCTCTCTCTCTCCCTCCCTCCCTCTCTTTTACTCTTTCTCTCTCTCTCTCTCTCTTCTCTCTCTCCTCTCTCTCACTCTCTCTCTCTCTCTCTCTGTGTCTGTCTCTGTCTCCCTGTCGCTCTCTTTCTCTTTCTCCCGGCTGCTTTCGGATTTGGTTCCACCTTCGAAGCTGTTTCTCTCGTCGAGACGGTGTCTCGTAACCGAGAGTTGTCGATCGCAACGTTCCCGCGGAAACGGCGCGCGGCGACTGTGACTCGCGCGGGGAACTCGAACATTGGAGTTCGATCGATGTGGAATTGTGCAACGACTGTTTCTAGTCCCATGAAATTTGTGCCCGGGGTTCCGAGAGAGTGTGTGTGTGCGGTCTGTCGCGGGGAATAAAACAAGTGAAAGAAGCGTCGTCGGCCCTGTCTTCGCGTCCGGTTGGATAACACCTTCGGAGGAAGAAAGCGAGCGTGCCCAGAGCGATCCTGTTTCGCTCTGTTCGCATCGCGCGCCACGAAACGCGCACCTATCCAAGGTCGTCGTCGTCGCTCGTATCGCACCGGTAACCCGCTTCCGGGACGGAAAGGAGAACCGGAGAGAGAGAGTCCTCGATCATCATCATCATCATCATCATCATCATCATCATTATCATTATCATCATCATCATCATCGACGACGAACAGAGTATTTCCATTTCGCTTTCGATTTCGATCTCGACTTGGTTCGTGTCTCGCGAGCCGGGCTACACGGCGGTTTCGTAAAACGGATTACAAAACCCGAAGAGAAAGGAGGCAGAGAAAGGGAGAGGCGACAGACGGAAGAAGAGAAGCGCGGTCGCGGGAGAAAGAGAAAGAGGAAGGGAACGGGAAAGATAAGCAAAAGGAAAAGGAGAAAGAGGAGAAGGAAAGAGAGGGAGAGAGCGAGCCACGGTGATCCCGCGCCGCAGGAAATCGCACGGGCGAACGATACACGGTGGAGATACGGTGTTCGAGCACGAGCTCCGGATCGTCCCGAGGGTGAACATCGAGTGGACAGCGGCGGTGTCGTGAAAGAAGTCGCAGCCGAGGAGGAGAAAAGAGGAAATGCGCGGAGTGCTCGGTACGCCGGACGTCGGTGTCGGAGGACGAGTTTGAAAGACGATCCGGATGTGGCTGGATCCACTTGTTTTCTTCATCGGCTCCGTCGACAAGCGTTTTTCGAAGGCTCCCGCAGCTGTGCGCGGATCGCTTTCTGATCGGTTTCGTCCTCGGCGTCTCCTCCCGGGGCCTCCGCAATAAGATCGCGGCGAGAGCTTGCGAGCGCAGCACGGAGACACGCGGCCGAGCGGAATTAAAAGTGCGCTTAAAAAGGTTAGCGGGATAAAAAAGGCGCGCGCGCGAAAGGATAAGAGAAAGGAATAGGAGCCACCTCCGAGTCCTTGAGAGTACCCAACGGGTAAAAGTGCCGCGCACGGAGCCAGCCGGTTGACCCTGGGCAGCCAACGGAGCAGACCCCGTTGGAAAAAAGTTCTCCATCGTCGTCGACGTCGCCGTCATCGTCGTTCTCGTTGCCGTTGTCGCCTGCGATCGTGCCCGTAATTCCCGCGGCACCTTTCTCCTTCATCCCTGGATCGGAGCCGTTGCGAAACAGTAAATCAGGTGTCGAGACACATCTCTCGGCGATCACGTGTGTGCGCGCGATATACGCGAGACAGAATGTCCGTTCCTCTGTGATCATCGTCGCGGCCAGCCGAACAACAGCCAGCGATTTTCATCGATTCGCGCGCGATCGATCGGATTCCGGGCCGTGTTGTTCCCCCCCGAAATATCCGCTTCGCGACGATCCAGCTTTCACGTGCCGCGACTATGATGTGGACGTGCACGCCGGTGTGAAGTGATCCAGTGCTGGGCCACCGATATTGTTCCGGTTTTTGTCGCGGGCCGTCCTCCCGCGGCCGACCCGTACCGTCTCCTCGTTTTGTTCCCGGTTCAACCGTTTCGTCTGCGTTCCACCACGACGTGCCGTGATCTATTTCTCGGTAGTGATCCACGCTACGGTATATCAATGTACGTCACGTGTATGCACCGTCGTCGTCCTCGTCGCCGCTATCACGGGATTTCGGGTCGTCGGCTCGCGAAGATGCTGCGTGACTCCTCAAGAGAGTCTTAACGGAAAATATCGCGTTCGCCGAATTTTGTTGTTCCCTTTGGATACCATATTGGATAAAGTGCGGACGATTCGAATTACAAGGTGAGACGATCTTTCGATTATATATTGTTCTACATTGCGCAATTTCTCCTTTCTTCTTTCTCGACCCGCATGCCACTACATCGCACGCTCTCGGCCGGACACGTCGTTCTGTCAGAAACGGAATCGCCGACCCGCGTTCTTAACCCTCTCGCTGCGTTTCGGGTCGTGCGACCCAGAAGCGAACCTTTCTCTTTGACGCTATAAGTACCTGCCGGGTGGAAATTAGGACCGTGCGCGAGAACGGTGCTCGAATTTGGTCGGGCTCGCGTTCTGGAGCACGACGGACTATCAAGCGACCTTCGAATTGCCGACTTTCCAGCGATTCTTTGAACACGTTGCTTGCCACAAGCTAATTTTCCAGTAGAAAGATCGTAGAGAACGTGTGTTTCGAATTCGGTTTCGACAGCGCCGATGATTTCGGAGCACGACGAACTATGCAATGACCGATCGAGCACGAGCAGAAGCTGCAAAATACTTTATACAGATTGCAATTGATAAATTTCGTGGCTTTCGAATTGTGGGTTCTGCGACGATTCTTCGAACACGGTGATTACTACAAACTAGCTTTCATACAGAGAGCTGATAGACGAACCATGAAATGATCTTCGAATTGTAGACTTTGCAGCGATTCTTTGAACTTGTTTTTTCTTTTGCTACGAACTGATTTTCTGGAAGAAAGATCGTAAACAATTTCAACACGTATTTCTTGGTTTCAATGGTCTCAATCATTTCGGAGCACGAGGTGCTATAAAGTGACCTTCGACTTGCGCACTTTCTAGCGATTCTTCAAACATTCTTCAAACAGTATTTCTTCATTTTAATTTAGAGATGGGACTGTCGAAACTTGAAACATTGTGCAATCTTTGTGATTGAAAACTCTCGAAAGCTAGGTATATAAAATGATGATTTGTATAATCAACTTACTGGAACATTCTGACGACATGAATTTATTACTATTTAACTAGTAATAATTAAAATGAGTTTGTGTTTAGACTTTAGGCACGTCTTAATTGGTACGATTTCACCAATCCATTGCAATCGGTTACATCGAGGAAACATTGAATGACATATAATTACATTTAATTTTCATGTAATTATATTCGGAAATAATTTGATTTTCTGAAAAGAATATGTCAAGATTTTAGTTCCTGGCGAGACAAATGCTTCTCAGAGGAGAAGGAGAAGAATGAGCGTTCCCGGGTCTCGCGAATCTAAAAACCAGATTTTGAGATCTTCAATAATTAGGGAGCACGGCGAACTATGAAATGACATTCGAATCGCGGACTTTCCAGCAATTTAGACGTTCGTTTCGAATTTGGGTTTTGACGTTTTCGATCATTTCGAAGCACGACGAATGTGAAAATTCGAAGTCTCGCAGCTCTGGTCTAAGCGACGCGATTACGTATTCATCTTTTTTAATTACTGAAACAAACTGATTTATTCGTGCATATTTATAGTCGGACAAAAAAATGGGGAAACACTGAATAAATAATCTTGTAATTTCCATGAGACATTACGATGTAGTTACTGTTAGTGGTCGACGCTTTTAGCGTTCGTCGCGTGTGATGTTACGGAAATGTATAAATGAGTTCAATGTTATCGATTTGTGCGTAATCGAGGTAGAAATATTTACAACTTGAGAGATAATGATGTTGCAGTTGAACAGTGCGTAACAGTTAAATAGCAGACGCTCTAATTTCAAAACTATACTGATGTAAACACACATGTAAACGATTCTCTATCTCGGCGAATGAATCGAAACATGATAAATCGACCTTTCGGAAACCTTGTTCGCATAAACACGCGCATAAGCGTTCTACGAGAGAAATATTGTATTAACATTGAAGTGGCCAATAATAAAATTCAAATATTGTATCTCTGCAACACTAATTTTCTAGAATGCGAAAACACACGAACTTCCAAAATTGTTTTACACATTTCTTCAAGTGAAAGAACATCATCAGCAATCATGAGTCGCATTATGTTCACGTGCAAATAGAAGCAACTTGAACAGTTTACTCTAAAAAAAACTGAAGTAAAGAACATCGGCAAGACGAAGAAGTGACTTACGTTGACGATAATAAATTCTTATACGAGAAAGAAGATATGCCAACCTTTAATCTTCAAACATTGCTAATTTCAGAATCGGATGTTATTTCAATTTAGAAATACATAACGTCCAGATTCAACAGATCAAGTTCGTAACGAGCCTGGCATGATTGTAACGCAAGAGATTGGACAAAAGGAAAAAGCGATTACGATAATTGAAATATGTAAAGCTCGACAAGGACAACGTTCGTTGAAATCGAAAGAACACAGTGGAATCACGCGCAGAAAGTGTTTGTGGCGCTGCGCATCGTGCCGACATGAACTTTTCAGCCGACCTGACACATGAAGCTCTAATAATGATTTGCAGCGTGGCCTCGATGTGCAATTACAAGTACTGCGAGATCAAAGATAAAGCACCGATAGAGAGACGCCACCTAGAAAGATACGAAAGCTTTTCTAATGCTCGTCTTTTGTTGCGGATCGAACAAACGACGATTGATTTAAGATTTCTAGAGCACATTCGTAGGATCGGGCGTAGGAAACTTTGCAAATTAACACTCGAACGATGTGGATCTTTTCGACAGAAATACATCTCAGTGTGCTCAGGAGATCGTTTACGATTTTATTTATCAATTTTATTCGACATGTTTCTAATAGCAATTTCACAACAAGTATCAACAGATGAGACTTTCTTCAAATATTGTTCAAAAGCGACGGCAATTTTATTAATGATTCAACACATCGTTTCGATTATTATGATGCAACAACTTCTGAAATTGTTATTTAACACTGAAGCTACAGAGCGCTAAAAATGACTGACACCCGTTGCTTCATAACTATGACAAGACTTATTTAGTCTTTTCACCATTTTCATCATAATGGATTATGATATTGATTCGATCGTTTTCTATGAAAGAATATTATAATTTATTATGATTTAATATAATTTCAACAACTTCGAAAGAAAAAATGTGAAACCTGATATTTTTACTCAGTATGTTTAGTGTTAAAACAAAGTATTGACCTTCGTTTACACACAGCACGGTCATCGAAAATTGCCTCCATCTAATAGTATAGTAAATTCTCTCCAATTATTTCTCGGATTGTAAACAAAAGTGGACAATTTGGGAAGAGGAGATACGATTATTCGAGGCTCATTGTCAACAACTATAAAAACGAGCAGCGAGACTCGAATAATCGTATCTCCTCTTCCCAAATTGTCCATTTTTGTTTAAAAGCTGAGGGACTATTGAAGAGAATTTACTGTACTTCGTCCGGATACTGTAATTTCTCTATGGACCTTAAAGAAGAAGATAACTAAATAGTCAAACGACGATATATCTTGAACCCTCTAGATGCAAATGTACCCGAGCTCCGCTGTCGGATCGTTAAAATAGGAACGTAATTGAAAGCGCAAACGATCCCGATGCCTAACGTACCTAGGAGCAGACGAATAAAGTATGGCAAATCGTGCCGACAATGCGACGGCACGACGCAGAGTGAATTGCGTGATTATCGACCTCGGGAAAGTAATTTCTGCCCGCTTTGAGAAATGCGCCGTAATTGGAGCGCGGGTCTTTCTGCAAATATTAATCTTCATAAATTAGTCGATGGGCAATGTGCTCGAGGAATAGTTCGTTTCGTCGGTGAACGTAAACGATACATCAACGCGTACAGGAAAACCCTTGTTCGTTTTTGCAAAAATTATTATTTCATCGCGTTCTTCGTACCCGGTTACAACGAAGCCTGATTCACGACGACATTCTCTGGATCACGTTGATGCAACAGCTTGAAAATCCACGTAACTGTCTGTTATCTCATCGAATTCCTAGCGCTACGGAGCTCATTAATTTTCAATCCTGAAGAAAAGAACATTCGAAGTTATCGTTTAAAGCGGAGACGCAAATAATTTTATTTTCGATAAGATGCTCGCTTGTTTATGCATTTCGCGGCGTGTAAGATGAGAAGACACGGGTATCCGTGTGTTCTGCATTTTTTTGGTTGCGCACAGGGATCCACGTGTTATCGTATTCGGTTAATATGATTTTGTAAACGTAGCGCGATTATTGTAATTATTATACGAACAGGGCGGATGAAAATATTCCGTGACTCGTCGAATAAATCGGTTATAGATGCTGGTAACGTGGATTTTCTTAGCCAGCCAGTGAGAATGGAAATTGATGACGAAGGACGAAAATGATAGGATTACCGCGCTTCCTGTTTAAAAATGATTCGTGTGTTCCGCGTACCGGGGAAATTTCAAGCAGATCTTAGGATACCGCTGACTCGGTCGCGTAACGATGCAAATTCTTCCTCCGAACACATAATTCAAGTTCAGGTGCTCCATGGTCGCATGTGAGCGTTAGTTGCGCAACCGTTTTTCAGAAAAAAAAAGAAGGATACGACGAGAGAAGGAGGCGTTCGCGAGTCCAATGTGGTCATCAATGGCTCGCGATGACGGATCGTAAAGAAAAAGCGATCTTGAGTCAAGGTCAGGCTCGTCGAAAGGCGTCTTTACGTTCGTTCGTCATTTTGTATTCATCCGACCATTATCTGCCCGTTGTATTTATGTTGCACCGATCTCGCGCGGCCCGATTGCGTGCGCGCAACCCGTGCCCGTAGAAATGTCCCGGCCCAAACAGATATTATGGTCAAGTTGGAAAGGTGAACCGGTCGAAATTCCGGGTTAACTTAGCTTTACCCGCTAATGCGTCACGAGCGAATTTTTTTCTCCCCTTTAATCGAGCCCCGTGTCAATAATCGAAATTATTCGGCAACTTTCAACCAACCGGATGCCTTCGATATACAAGTGGTTTTGCGTGACGTAAACGTGAATTAATACGAAATTGCCTGTAAATGGCTAAAAGCTAAACTGTTGGAGGGCGTTTGACAGAATTTATCGAATTTCTCTTGAAATAGGTTGGCCAATCGATCTTTCTCTGAGATATTACAGAGCTTAGTTTACTAAACAATTGCTGAAAAATTGTTTTCAAATCTTGCAATCAGCTGTAGTGACAAAAACAAACTCGCGTTTTTTTTAAGTTTTTCTTATCTGTGGCTAAAGAGAAAAATTTACACAATGCGATCTGAAATGAAGGAGTACGAATGCTTGTTGGACCAATTGTACATTTTCTTGTATATTCTGTTTGCCTAGGTTTTACTTAACGTCGCTTTAAGTGCCCGCTTGTCAGCGACTATATGCAATTCCATCGAAGAATTTCGTTTTACTCGAGTTCTAGAGAAAGTTATCGGACATGTCTCCTTTAAGATTATGTTTCACTTGCCGAATTTACGTCTTCCATGTTCCACGAAGTGTAATGACAAAAATTGAGACCAAGATAAATTGTACAGAAAATAAAATTGTAACATTTTGGTAGATCGGCACTACAACGAAACCATTCTTTTGTTATCAAAATGAAAATAAACGAAGGCGCTGGAAACAAAAATTGTCTCTTCAAAAAGTATTGAGCCCGTAAAAGTGCGAATCGACGCAGTGAACAGAGAGTTTAAAAAGAATTAAAAAATACCGCAAAATCTGAAAATAAAATCAGATCATTTACAACTTAGAAATCGTTGAAATCATTTTCGTCAGGCTTTGCATACATTTAGAATATCCTGAAGAAACAGGTTTGGAATAAATTCCGTGCGAAAATTATGTATTTCTTTCCCTTAACATCCCTCAAATTATCGGTAAAAGGACGGTGGCAACCGAGCCGAATAAAAATCGAAATCGTTCTTGGGCAATGCATAATACGCGGTGTTCGCCGTTAACAGTTTTTCGATTTTATGAAGCGGAAAAGAATCCTGCCAGCAAAATCCTGAATACATTACGCGTAACTCATTTTTGGACAGTTGCGTTCAAGAATGCGCCGCGCCGCGGAAACTGGGTTGCAAAACATTCGTATCCCACGTTGCATGCTGGGAAAATAAACGTGAATGACAGTGGATATTCGTGCAGGATTTATCATTTCAACGAAACTCTCGTGAATCCAGAATTTTATCCGGGTTACGTGTTCCCGATCCATTGTGTTTCCGACAATAAGGGTGTTCCTCCGTAAATGTACAAGCAAATGTCTCGTGAACGGTTGAAGTTACAAAAAAGTTCAATGAGAAAAATTAAGTCGGTTGTAAGAGGTGCTCGTAAATTATTTGTTTTTATTCGCGATCTTTCCGTATTATGAAGGCCAACTTAGTTCTTCTTTTTAAGTGGATTTATGTAATCTTTGTTGCATATTTAGTTAGTAGAGATTATCGCAGTCCAAATGATATCTTGTTAAAATCTGCTCTTACGCATCGTTTAGAAGATAATCCACATCTTAAACATTGGAGTAGTTTATTTTTCATACTAAAACGTGAAATACAAAATTTATCAGGCTGCGTAATTCTGAACATCGAACAAAATCACTGACCATCGACTCATCGAAATACGTATAATTATATATTATATAGTATAATTTTTATAATATAAATTATATATATATATATATATATATATATATATATATATATATATTATATAATATAATAATAATAATAATATAATATATATTATAAAGTATAATTTATAGAGCTGAAATTACAAAACAAAAAAAAATAAAAAATATACTTACATTAATTTAAAGATATAATACAAATTAATAATTTGATATTTAAGATGCCGACTATTTCCTGAACGATACGCTGCAACAGGATTCAACAAAATATCATTTTACCACAAATGTCATCTGCTAACTAAATATGCATACAAATTATTTGCATTGATTTAAAAGAAAATACTAAGTTGACCTTCATGACTCCGAAAGATCGCGAGTAAAAATATATAAGTCACGTGCACTTTTTCTAACCGACTTAAATCCGTGCTATCATTGAACGTTTTTGTAACTTCAACCATTTACGAGACATTTGCACGAACGAAAAACGACGCATGTCATAATTTCGAAAAAATTGTTATCGCATCGATTGAATTGTAGCGTACAAGACTTACCTATTTATCAGAAAAGAAACATCGTGAAAATATATTCTACGGAATAGTATTCTAATATAATATAATAATAATAATAAAATAATATAAAATATAATAGTATTCTAAATGTATTCTGAAAAATGACGCAATTTGAAACACGGGTGATACGAAGCATTAGCGATCGGAACATCGAGCGACGATATCTTGGAAGTGAAAACATGTGACAATCGCAGATTTATGGACGTGCACTCTGTATGTGTTCGCTTCGCGACGAGCATCGCGTTCCTTGCAGTCGCGGGACAATGTCGCAGACTTTTTTTCCGTCTGCGATGATCGGCGCAGAGTCGGCTAAATCGATCGTGAATCATGCCCAATCGATATTACGTAAGGCGAGTTTACATTTCTCCCTGTAATCGCGGGACTCGCCGGTTTCTTGGTTCTTCGTGCATCGTTTCTTCGTCGTGCCCGCTTCCTCCTCGAAGAAAGTTGCTGCGCTGTAACGAACCTGGGGATTCGTCGATTGCTATGAATCGAAGCAGAACTGGAAAACGCGAGATTATCTCTCCAGCCAGGATTCCGACGATAAGAAGGCCAGGTTTATCAGGAAGCGATCGTAATTAAATCGCTATAAACATTATGTTCCGGGCCCGAGCGGACCCGGTGGAACAGCTATAATTAGGCGCAACACTGCTATCGCGTGTGCATTTAACTCCGCATTCATTTCTTTCGTTGTTTTTTTTTCGTGCTAAACGATAGGAAGATACAGCGTGGCGGTAACAACATCCGGCAGCGCATGGTCGCATAAGCATGTTACCTTCGAATGGACTCGCAATCTGGTATGACTATAGCTCGATTAGCCTGGAAACTGGTACCGATGAGTTAAACTTTTTCAACGCGAAATTATAATCTGTGATTTCTTCAGCGTTATACTATTTCTTCAGTTTGCAACGACTCGTGTAATTCTCGTTCCGGGTTTTCCAGTATTCCGGCGCTTTAAAACTGTGTTCCGAGAATCGAACATCGTCAATTATCGGTTATTAGTGCCGCAGACCGAGAACGCAAGATTTCTTTTCTGCTACTTCTACCCGGAAGCTTCGAAAACTTTTTCCGATTAATGTACGACAGCTACGAAAACTATTTGCACACATTTAACCCTTTGCACTCGAGTGGTGGCTCTGAGGCACCATTAAAATTTATGATGTCATGATCTAAAATAATTTTTACATTAGCAAGAGTCAATTTCATATGCATAAAATGCACTTTGTCATGTGAAATAAAAATACTGTAAGTCAGAAAAATTATTTCAGATTTACAGTTGAAATAGCGTCGAGTGCAAAGGGTTAATACTTCGACAGCCGCGCCAGACACCTAAAAATTGGCATAAAATTCATGTATTTTCGTTCAATCGAATTCAATTTCCAAAACCGAGTGATATGGCATCAATTACTTCTTGAATATTCTTACCTCTTAATAAAATGAAGAAATTATTCATTTTGAAGCACTAAAATTTAAATAATTCCGTCACCATTCTTCCGCATTTCTGTTGTAAAACATCATTTTTCTATCTTTTTCGTTGTTTCGACCATTCGCGTTTTTGCAAAACTTTGTTCAAACATTGTCTAGTAAGATATTATCTGTAATATCGCAAAAAATTGCGGTTGCTTAGTCGAATTTTAAGACTAAACAATTTTAATACTAAGTTCCATTTGTACGAAGTGCGACAATACTTTGTGTAGCCATTCCATTTAAAACACGTGCAAAAGCTATTTTATTTTACTCGCATCCTATGCAATGATCATTGTGATTTAGGGAATATATGCCTGATCGTTGGCTCGCAAAATTATGGAACAGTTTCAGCTGATTTGTAGAATATCGTTATACACTTTGGTGGACATTCGCGTGTAAAAACTGAGCAGAACAATGAATAGCACATCTTGTGGATGTGATGCAGTTTGTTTTGCTCGCAGCATGAAGAGGGAGTTTTCTAGATTCACATTTTAGATAGTATGTTTTTATCAACGTGACTAGTAGGTTGCACCGGCGAAGTTTGCTCAAACAATTTCAAAGAAGTCTGCAATCTATTAGATTGGTCTATATACATATAACACGTTGTTTACATTGAGTCCTACTGCTGAAGTGCATAAATCGCTCTAGATTTCTTACACGCAATTGCAAAGGCTACTGCGTACTTCTCTACGCTTTCTTTTGAAAAGCAATTAGCATCTCACCAGCCCGGTAAAAAGCTAAGTAATATTCGTCGCTTAAAGATCAATCGATTATCTGGAAATTACGAACGTAGATTAGCGAACGACGAGAACGAAGATTAAGATAAATTTATATTTTGTTTATTGTTTCTAATGAATCGAATTTTAGAGCTTTCCTCAGCTTGTTTTAATAGTAGCAAAAATTACGAAGTCAAGGATTCGCAGATAACAAAGAGGAAACTTGTCGCTACAGCCTAGAGCAAAACAATTCTACTTTCATCATCGATGCATCAGCCACTGGATTTATCATTGAAACGTTTTCCCTTTTACACTCATAATTTCTATCTTTCACCGAAGAAATTGCACATTCAATATTTCGTTACACTTTATTTAATCCTAATTTTTAAACATTTTAGAACGGTATGATATCGTTCTGCTTGATAAATATACATCAAAAAGATTCGCAGTTCGCACGTAACTGACGGCGCACACTCTGCAGCCTGAGGAAAAATAATGCTTCGCATGCAACGAGTAATTATTATTTTCACTGAACGTAATACTCAATGCAATTCACGTGAGATAATACCACGTCTAGGATTGGCATTCAATTGAATAAAATGTATAATCCTAGAAACACACACACACATTGATTTGCTTAGAAATTTAATACCCCGTTAATAATATCATTTTCATTCAGAAATGTATATTTGAAAACTTTCAACAAATTGTAGATCGCGGTGTCAATCACAAGAAAATGATTTTTCATTTAGTAAGGCTAGTAAAAAGATGTTTACCGAACAGGAAAATAGCGATACAAATTAATGGAAAATGTAACGTGCATTTAGTAAGAAAATAAAGATATTAAAATGTTAATGATAGCGTCAAATCAAAATAATCGACACCTTATTTTATCATTTCCTTGGTAATGATCTTTCGACAAAATTATATATCGTTTTTTTAACGACTGATCAATTTTCGCGGCCGAGTTACAGAAAACAGAAGCGAAACAATATTCTTTCGTTTTCCACAAGAAAACAATATTTCGTTAAATTCGCTTCAAGGTTTCCCTTGCCGAGTTCTAAAAGATTAATGGTACTAAGAATTTATAATATAATATAAGTCTATATCCCTTCTCAAAATTAAATATTTATAATAGGAACTAATTCCAATTTAAGTCACAGAGATACTATTGAGATCATTAAAAACAATACTAACCAAAACTTCAACGACAAGGCTAATAGTAAAAACGAGGAAATAGACAGTGCTAAAAATTTCGATCTCAAGTACCTCAATTAACCCTGACGTTGCCTTGAGTCTATTTTCACCCAGTTAGAGACTTCATTCAACATCTCGGCTTCCGGTAATTAACTTAAATTGTAACTTCAAACTTGGATCATATCTCGAAAAACGTATAGATAACGTAGTTCTTTCGATAAATAAATACAAAGCACAAAAATGATCAGATTGATAATGCAGCATTGCTGCCTGATCTAGATAAAATTGAATCGTTAACTAGCACAGCGATTTTTACAAAACTAACTAATATACTAGGGTTATATCACGACAGACCTCCAAATAAACAGTGCAAAAAGATACGTCAACTTAATTCTAGATAAACGATCCATTGTACTTTATTTTTAGCTGGCGCACAAAATAATAAAAGCATGGAAAATTAAACTCTACCATGCTTTTGCAACTTCTAAAAACTTTATCACGGTTCTTCGAGATAATAGTCTTTTAAAAATGACCGTAGCTCCTCAATTTCTTAAAATGCATATTATAGATTTCGATATTATTTAAAAAATCACATTGTCTCGCAACTTTCAATCGGCGACTGCACGGAATCTCGAGACTTTACAATCTTTAATTACTTTTAGCTCATGAAAACGTTAACCGATCACGATCAAATTTTCAATATCTATACAAGCTACAGAAGTTTACAAAATTTCTTGTTTTGTTCGTCATTCCAAGTAATAGCAAAAACAAGAAAGGAAAGTATTTCAGTCATTCTACAGTAAACTAGTTCTTCCAGCGTCTAAAGAAACGTTCAAGTCGTTCAGTCCGGTTTTAAAAAAAGTTCACTCGGTGTCATTTAAAAGCTGGACGAATACTCTTGTGCGGCCGACTGTAGCTGCGAAAAAAAGATCGTAGCGCCAAAGGGTTTGAAAACCTAAAAGAATATTCCTACGGATGAAACGTGAAATCTTCGCCTCGAGTGCACTTGAACGGGCGAACGAACGGGTTGATTGTAAGCAGAATGCGAGCACGCTGCGAGCGGAATGGAAGCGGAATGCCAGCGGAATGCGAGCAGAATCGGAATCGCTGATCGGCAACGCGACTGAAACTTCGCTGGAAAGCGGACGCCGATCGGTTTTGTGTTTTCAGTCGGTGGCTAATTGCTCGCACGCCTCCGCGGTTCGGTTCGGCTCCGAGGAAGTAGAATGATCCGTGACGGAGAGAGCCGAGACGATCTCGCCCGATACCCTTGACGGTGACGGGGGGCGTTCGAAAGAGCGTCGGGTTTTCTGCGGGTTTCGCAGCGTGTCTCGGACATTTTCACCTTCCACGGTCTGGCTGCGGTTGCTCCCTTCTCTGTCCTCTCTCTCTCCCTCTCTCTCTCTCTCTCTCTCGTTCTCCCGTTGGTGGCCGATAAGACGGTTATTAAGACGCGGTTTCGCGGCGCGAAGACCTCGGATTGGCCGGCTGTCCCGATGTGTAGGGTACGTTAAATGAAGTTGCAATTAAGAGAGCTAAAAGCTGCGCGGCTGACTATGCTTCTCAAGGCCTCGGGCTTCGCCGGAGCGTACTTCCGCTTCTGATTAGCTTCCTCTTTTCCCACATCGTCCTCGCCGTTTTCTCTCTTTCCCTCCCCCTTCTTCGCCTCTTTTCTCCCGCTCCTGCTTCTCTCTTTCTCTCTTTATCTTTCTACCACTATCTCACTCTTTCTCTTTCGTTCTCTGCGTCCCTCTTTCTCTCTCTCTCTCTTTCTCGCTCTCTCCTTCTCTCTCTCTCTCTCTCTCTCTCTCTCTCTCTCTCTCTCCGCTTATTATTTCTCTTTCCTTTTTTCCTACTCCTTTTTACCCCGTTTCCTCTTCGCCATCTCTCCCCGTCGCGCCGGTTCCTCTCTCGGCTCTCTTTATCTCTGACGGGCTTATCTCGCACCGTGGGAAACCGCGCGTGCGATTCGCGCCGCGAAGAGAGAGGAAGTTCTCGAGTCTCGTTCCACGGCCGGCATTTCTGTTTTCGGATCTTAATTACTGGCTCCTGTCCGCGCCGCTGGCCATGGTCGTCGCCCCACGAAACGCCGCAGAGTAGAGGTGGAGAACTATCGACAGTGCTATCGAGCCAATTCATTGGAACGTAATTTAAATGAACTTTCAGATATCTCGATGCCATTTTAATCATGTATTTATTTAAATACGTCTACTGTTTATAGGTGAATGGGAATGCCTTAAACTCTTTGCCCGAAGTTATGCGGAAAATATTTTTGCATATCCTCATCTTCGGTGGGGTCAGAAAGGATATTTAGGAAAGCAGGATTAATGATATCCGTCAGACGGTCAAGGCTGAAGCCAAAAAATGTCGACGAATTAATTTTTTAAAATAAAAACCAGTAGTACTTGTTGGAACTTGTGATGTCTCTTACAGATATTTTTATTATATTGTATTTTACTATATTATATTTTTGTTACATTGTAAACAGAGTATAACATAAAACTTCTATATTTCTCAAACTCTTTGGTATCTCCAAATCGATAGTACTATCGATAGTTCTCCGCTTTTACCTTACAGTGGGATACATCGACGATGTTGTGCAAAAATCAAAAATCTTTTAATAGCAACGAGACAAAAGCGATGTTTTTTTTATGTTGAAACTTTGCAGGATAAGCGCGAAATAGAGACGATGTAGTATGAACATAACCTTGGAAATTTATGTTAAACTTAAAATATCTCGAATTGTGATTTATCCAATATATATCATACCCCGGAGATTATGATACAGTACTTTCAAATCTGATCACGCTTATCTACCACTTCAGGATTCTGAACAAATTTTTTAATTAAGGAAACTAACGAAATCGTGATTTCTTTCGTTGAAATGATTTGATAAATCGCTGATTTTCTATGAAAATCTAAAGTTGCAACAACATTATCGTTCTAATGAATCAGTTGAAAATAAACAATATTAAAAAGGAATTTAAATAGTTTTGTTCAAAATGATATCGAATGAATTTCTTTCTTAATTTCATCGTAACTTAAAAAGTATATTTGTCAATTTTTATTTAATACTAGTATTACTTTATTAATCTGTTCTGTATAATTTTAGTATAAAACCTATGCATTTCGTACTTAATGATCTAATCGAAATGAAACAGTGTATGCATTTATGAAAACATATTAAATAAAAACAGAGATATTTTAGTTTTATTTCGTAATACCTCCTCGCATAGAGTCGAGCTAAATTAAGCTGTCTTCACACACACACGTTTTTTTGTAAATAAGCAGTGGGTTAACACTTAACCATGCAGTGCAAATGACCAGTGTGCATTGCCATATAAAAGAGAGAACACAGAATTCAGTTCTATTCGGTACAGTCTTTATTATAGTGCTTCCTCCAATATTTGTAAAATGAGAAACCACGAAAGAAGACAATTTAACTAGTGCTAGGTTCAGTGTTAATTCAATTTTGAAATTTAGATCGTCTCGCGGTTTTGATTTTGGACGTTTCAGGACCACGTGGTGCTCTGTTTTTTTTTGAACGACGAAGGTGGCTTTCGTAGAAGAATTTCGAGCTTCTATCTCTGGCGCTATTAAATTGCAGGGAGCAAATATATCTAGCCTCTTATCTGTAGTTATCGTTAGCCTTCAAGTCGCTAAGTAGAGTAAGGACAAGTGCACTTAAACTTCAGGATGCTCGATGTAATAGGGTTACGCATACAACCGCCGCGAAATGAACGAATTCGTTAGTACTGCTACGAGCGATCGATCTAGGCAATTTTTAATTAGCTATCACTGGTTACGTAATATTTTCTAAACTAATGGACTTAGATTTAATAACGATAGTAATACCGGTCGAATAATTGGTCGAAATGGCTGGTTTCTGATTCGTTCTTTCAAAATCGCTGAAATTATAGAAAAGTTTCTGTGAAACATTTTTTGATAAACTCCTTCAGTTAGGATCATAGTGACGTAAGTCACATTTTTGAAAATGTTTTGACTTATGTATTAAAATGTAATCTAGTCAAAATATTAAAAAATACAAGTGAAAAACTATATATTAACTATATATTATTAACTATAATAACTATATATTAATAATATGTT